>NC_071391.1:95886788-97097060 GCF_022682495.2 Desmodus rotundus | reverse complement strand
AATTATGCATGCATTTGCCTAAGAAGAAATAGTTACAAAATCTGGGAGTTCTTCTCAAAGATCAAGAAATCTCTGGTTATAGAAAAGCAAAGCAAAACAAAACAAAACTTTTACAGGGATATGATGTTTGATCATTGACACTTTACTACTTAGATGTGCTTTTATATGTTTGTAGTCTAGTTTTATAATATGTTTATGCACATATAATTTTAGGAAAAGCCATCAGATGTCAACTAAACCTTTTATCAGTGTTAGTAAAGAAGTTTCCAGAATGGTATGGAAATGACTCTAGGTGACAAGGTCAAACCTCTCTTGTATGACATCATGATATGGCTGTGCTCATAATATCATTCCTTGAGTATTGTTTCTGATATGTGACAAAAGAAGCACCTCTATTACGCAGAAAATTATAGGCTAGGATGAAAGCTATATTTTATATCAATCGTCAAAGAGACCTGGGTGAAGAACTTGTAGTTTTATCACTGATAAAACCCAAAATAATTACATGACCTGCTTCGACTCTTATTTCAGACTTTTTCTGAAACAATACACTACTTCCCAATCATTATGGCAATAATTCTAAATAACAGTAATATATAGTAAATACATTGTATGTTTCCATATCAATATTTTTAATAATTTTTTTATCAAGAGAAAGTCTTGTCTGTGAAAAGATAGCCAAGGGCCAACAAAGAAAACTCTGAATAAAATGGAAATCCTGCGTTTTCTGGCTCATGCAGTTCATACTGGCAAGAATCACCAAACTTCATTTCCTATTCTACTGTGTGACTCCAACTCTTTGAAGAACACCATAGGGACAGAATCAGTTTCCTGAAGCTGACAAAAATCATGCAGGAGGATCAACCGCTTTCTCAAGCTCTTACTCCCCACTTTTTTCATGTATAAGTATTTGTGCTTACATGATTGTCATGTACATATTGTAATTGTTTTAAACTAAAATTCAATTTGTAAATATAAGTAAAACAAAAATTCAGCTACTGTCACCAAAATGGCAAATACGTGCCCTATATTATGGCTTATTCTAACAATCAGCATTTCTTTAATAGCGATCTGGAATGATGACACTTGTAAAGAAAACTGGTTATCACCAAGGTAACTACCAACTCAATAGGAGAACTGTCACCAACATTTTCACTATTTTTCAGGTCATATTGATACTGATAGAAAGCTTGCCCAGATGTCTGAGAGCAGGCTGAGGATGGGGAGCAGAAGAGTACTTCTGGATCACAAACTGGAACCAGGGCCATGGTGAGGCAGTGCCAGGTCCCAAGGCAGGGCAGCATTGCTCAGGTAACCAAGTGCATGCTCCCCTGACCCTGGGCAAGATGTTTTTACAATGAGCATGAACAAGGCTACCAAGATAATTGGATAAGAGGGAAAATGCCCTCCTATCCCCTTCAGGTACCAGATATGGGGTAGGACTAGGACAAGGCTGGTGCATGCACAAAAGAAATTAAAATGGTGGCAAAGGGAAGTGTTAGACCAAAGAGTTATGTCAGTCTAGCCATGGGAAAGAAAGGGTTGGTTGGGAGGTGGACCCAACCAAAGTACTTGAAAGTTTAGGAAGTTAATAGGACATTCTGAGAAACCACCTGGTCCCTCCCATACATAAAACTAATATAAGCTCAAGGAAACCAAGAAACTCTCTCTCTCTCTTGCTCCTGGCTCCCTGCTTGGGACCTGCAATCAGTGCACTGGCCTGTCCTCTCCATGGACTGCTAAGGTCACACGCCCATGGACTTCAAGAGGGAGTGTCTCTCTCACTGACCTGGTAGAGCATTTGTGGTGCCTTCATACGCTCTCTGACCTGGAAACAAGGGATCTTGTGGCCTGAGAAGTCAAATGGCCAATGGTGGCACTGGTACCATACACAGCCTCCATAGGAGAGCCTGAAGCCAGACAGCAGCTGAGAACAAGTTAAGCTACCTGGATGATCACTTGTCAGCCACCTCTGTTTCCAAAGAATGGTACTTTAAATTAGACCAGGAAATCTGGGTAATGACTTTTGTTTTAGTCTTGCTGAGGATAGGTGGGTTTCTGGAGGAGAAGAGTTTTGAGACAAGAGGCCCCGTTCTCCCAGACTGTTCAGCAACCAAATAAAAACCTTTTTCCTTTTTTACTACCTTTGCATCTAAAGTTTGCCCTTTAGTGGTAGCAGGCAGTTGAACCCTGCTTTAGCTTGGTAACAGTAAGGAAATAAAAAATAAAATTTCTCTTATGTAAAAAAACTTATTTACATATTTCTGTGATGCAACCATTGAATATTTTCATTTTCTGAATGTATCATAAAAATAAGCTATATATTTGAGCCCATTTCTCTTCTTTATTTGAACACTATAATTGGGCTTACCTTCCTTCTACTGCAGAAATTTGTCATGCTCTGTCTCAGTGCATTTTCACTTGCTATTACTTTTGTTTAAAATTTTCATCTCCCAGCTTTGTACAGTGGCAGTATTGTAGCCAATGAGGTTTATCCGAGGTATGATTATTGCTAATTAAAATTTGTCATCTTTTCTCTTTCTCATCCTTGAAAGCATAGTTCAAATGTCATTACTGCAGGAAAGACTTTTCTGACCAGCCTCCTGCATAGGTACTTAAGGGGATGGTTCTCAGTTTCCATTTATAGATCCATGTTTTAAAGTGATAATTTATTTTTTCCACCCCACACTGTAGCTTCAAGAGGACCAAAACTATATATATTTCACTCACTATTTTATCTCTGGGGTCTAGTGCAATACATAACACAATATAAGCCCTCAATAGATTAATGTTTATAATGTTGTAAATATTTTAAAATAAAATTACTCTTGCATTCCTCATTCCTTATGTTAACTGGGCCTATTTTTTCTTCTTTTAGTTTTTACCTCCTTCATTTCTCCTTCATTTTTTTCCTTCCATTTTTAGATTTTCAGATTAAAAAAAAAACAAGAAGAGGACTCTGTGACAGATTTTCTCAAAGGGTAGGAGATGGGTTATCTTTTAAAAATGGTCTTTTTATTGAGACAAATATATATCTGGAGTCTAAGATCTAGAATGCAGATTGTTTTCATATTGCTTCCAAAATATTTTGCAATTTGTAACAGTTCCTCACACAAAATATGAAGGAATCAGTTTGTTAAATTAATAAATGAACTAAATAGGCAAAAGAGTATTAACATCAAATAACAGTGTTTTCACTAGCTTATAAAATTTACTCTTTTTAGTTAATATTTTAATGTAAATTTGTTGTAACTTTTTGTCAGAAAGTTTTAAATTATACTAGTGGGTGTAGAAAATCAGATGACTTCATGCAAATTCAGCAGTTGCCTTTTCCAGAAATTACTGTTTTCCTTGTGTTGGCTCTGGAAAGTTTTCAACAGGAAAAATGTAAACATTTCATTCTGTTTCTGACACATCTATTCTAATGGTTTGCTTTTTGCATTATTTTGGAAGGAGAGGCTTTCGATGACTCACATTGTATCAATGCTCCCCAATGTATTTAGTCTCTAGATATTCCATACAGTTATCATGGGGAGAGGAGCAAACATTTCTCTTCTTTTTGTAATTTTCAATCTTCCTTTATTTGTATAAGGAACTTTTTTCAAAGGATTAGAATTATGTTTTTAAAATAAGTGATGAACATATGCATACTTAATAAGAAATTACTTATTGAGTAATTTCTTCACCACCTCAGAGTGGAGTATTAACTATTGAAATGTTAATTCTTAGTAATGTAGCAGAATTAATTTTGGCCAAGGAGTGCATATTTCCTGGTGAATAATGAGTTGCTTGAAAAGTTGGTTTGGCCAATATTTCCAAAAACATTAAGGTGATGCTAAGCTATTCTTCACAGTTGACAAATTTGTCTAGAATGTCGTAGCAGGAAATATGACTTGAACAGGGTTCTTATCCATAAAGTCCTTAAAGTCTAGTGAAAATAATGTGGATATGTAACAGGGTGCAGCCAAGAGGGGGCCCCCAAATAGGGATTTGTAATGGGGTCCAGAACTCAAGGTGTCCAGGAAATATTAGAAAAATATATATAGGATGTCCTCACCCCTACAAGCCTGAGCTGGGGGAAGGGACACATGGAGCAGGGCCATTCAGAGCTGTTTTGCATAGCAACAGCTGTGTGGCTAATTTCTGGCATGGTCATTTAACATATCTATAACTTTTAACTGGTTTCATGGATATGTTAAATAGCCATGGCCATGCTTTGAGCCAGGCAGATGAGAGTGACTTCAACCCATGATGTAACTGGGAGGCAACTCGCCGTGGTTACAGCACCTGCATGAGAGCTTGGAGATGATTGGCTCCATGCTATGGGGCCATGCCTGCCTTACTATGGCAGCCTAGTAAACCTGGAAGAATACGGGAATGTTGGCAGGCATAACTGATTGTAGGAGGAATCAGAAATGGGGCTGCAGAGGACGACTGGCACTGGTATTTAAACCTGGGGGCGGCAGCCCTACCAGGGAGAGGATCACATGGCTTTGGTGGAGAAGAGGGAGAGAACCACTTGGCTTTGGCAGAATGGGGACCCTGTGGCAGCTACACAGATGATGGTGCTGGGAGCCTGAATCACGGATTTCTACATCTTTTCCTGAGATATGTTACCCCAAGATACGTTACCCCAGATTGGGCAGAGAGAGAAGGAAGGACTTTGTGCATCTGTGGGTATTCTAAAGGACTTTAGTATTTCAATGAAGACATTAAGTCATTACTCTAAGTTTGTATAACTTTTAAATAAATAATTCATTTCCTTTTCACCAATCTCTGGCATTGAGAGATGTCTTTCCTCTGGCAGCAGACAAGGCGAACCTAGTAGGTAGGGTGACCCCCAGAGAGAAAGAGAGGGTCCTTTCAGTAATAGTATATCATTCACCCCCTACCTCACGGGTCTGTTCTGTTACAGACACATTGTTACAAAGCAATAAGCTTTGTAACAATAATCTTTCCTTGTAAATTACTGGTTCAAAGATGTGATTTTTGCAAGTTTTTTTTCTTTTCCTGCAATACTTATTTTAATGAATAGACTTCATTATGTTAGAACAGTTCTACATTTACAAAAAAAACAAACAAAAAAAATGAGCAGAAAGTAGAGTTCCCATGTAATCCTGCTATTTTCCCACCTTCAGTTCCCTTATTAACATTTTTCATTAATGTGTAACATTTTTTTACAATTGATGAGCTGATATTGATACACTATTATTAAATAAACTCCACTGACTACATTAGGGGTCATTTATTTGTGTGAATTATATAATTCTATGGATTTTGACAAATGTGCAATGACATCCAAGATCATATTATCATACAAAATTATTTCACTGCACTAAAACCCCTCTGTGCTCTGTCTATTCATTCATACCTCCCCCAGCACCTGGCAAGCAGTGATCTTTTTATTGTCTCCATAGTTTTACTTTCTGTAAAATGCCATATAGCTGAATTTTTACAGTATATAAACTTTTTAGATTGGTTCTTTCACTTAGTAATAGAAGTTTGCTGTTGGGAACTGCCCTGCCTGGTTTCGGAAACTGTAACCCCTCGTAGCTAAGGCTGAGTAAAAAGACCTTGGGACCATAAATCATTAAGGAGACAAAGCTTATCTTCATTGTAGGGGCACCACCTCTGCCCTCTTTCACTTCACCCTGCTTGGCCCTGGGTGGATGACTGGTTAGCCAATGATGGGTAGGATTCCTCAAAGGAGGGATGACCTAAGATAGGCACGGTCATGAAGGGGCTCTCAGGGAAGGCCTTGGGGGGGCTATAGAAAAAGGGGGTGATGGACCCTCGCCCCTCAGCTTTGACACAGCCTGAGTGCTCATTCTGTCTGCAAAAAGTCTCCTAACCTCTTGGCTGCCTTACTTCCCCTGCCTGACTTAAGCCTGAAACAATGCTGGAGGTGGGTGCAGCCCTGTGCTGGAAAAGGCAGGTTCCCTAGGGCCTTCAGGCCTAAGAAAGAATGCATAAAATCCTGTGAAACCTACTTTGCTAATACCCTCAATTTAAATGATAAGGGTCCTAGCATGAAATGAGTTTGGTTCCCCAAAGTTTTATGGCTCTTTAGCTATCTGACCCTGACTCAAAATAAGCCCTCAGAGTTCTTTGAATGTTATCTACTGTTTGGTCATTACTGCCTGACAATGGCCAATGAGGTTTACGTATATACCCTGTATTCCTATGCAGATTAAACCCAATAAAAACCCACTGAGGAACAGGCTTGGCCCTTCTCCTTTGATAGATCAGCCGCATTTCCTCCCCAAGCAGATCATGTCTTGGTAGACTGATTTTCATCCCTGGCGGCCGGGGCGGGGGGGGGGGGTGGTCCTTGCGGGTGGAGACCTCCCACAGTATGCATTAAAGTTTCCTCTCTGTCTTTTCATGGCTTAATAGCTTATTTCCTTTTAACACTGAGTAATATTGTGTTGTAGATATGTGCCAGTTTGTTTATTCATCCACCTACTGAAGAACATCTTGGTTTCTTCACTTATGAATAAAGCTGCTATAAGCATTTGGTGCTGGCTTTTCTGGAGACATTGAGTTTTTATCTCCATTGGGTAAATGCTGAGTAGCCCAGTTACTGGATCCAACGGTAGAACTGTACTTACTTTTGTAGGAAACAGGCAAACTGTCTTCCAAAGTGACTGTGTCATTTTGCCTTTCTACCCATAATGAATGATAGTTTATGTGGCTTCACATTTTGTCAGCTTCTGGAGTTGTCAGTGTTTTATATTTTAGTCATTCTAATAGGTATATTGTGGAATCTCATCATTGTTTTTATATCACATTCTTAATGGCATATGACACTGCATAATTCACATGCATATTTGCTCATTTTAATTATTAAAATACTTCTAATATTTTTTGAGAGGAAAAAATATAAGACTTCAAAGGATTTTGAAGAATCAGTATGAATTTTTTAATAAAACTTTCTAGTCACTTTCTACAGAAATTTTGACAATACAGTGTTTTTTTAAATACAAGACTCAATTGTATATCACCAGACCAAGCTTTCCCTCTATGCTTTGATGGCAAATTTAAAGACCTACAAATAGCTGCCCATTATAATATGATGATCACGTCTCAAAGTAATAAAGATGTTTTTAATATGAATGACATGCTTTATGTGTTGGTAATTCATGTGGCTAGCTTGTGAATAACCTTGCTGTGTACTTGCTCACTAGTATCCTGCTCATGTACCTGTATCAGGTTTACTAATGTTTCATTGCTTTGACCGCAGTGATGAAATAGGTACGTTTTTTTAGAGAATTAAACACCAGCATTCCTGGTCCACAACCTCAGTTTCCCGTCTAGCTACATTGATCTCAAAATATTGTAAATGGGATTGTCATAGCCAAACATTTAATTTTTGTATTGTTACAGAACAGACCTGGCAGGGGGTGGTGAATGATATATAATTACTGAATGGACCCCCCCTTGGGCTCTGGGGGTACCCCACCTCCATACTAGGTTTGCCTTGCCCACTGGCAGGGAAATACATCTCTCAATGCCAGAGATTAATGAAAAGGAAAGGAATTATTTATTTAAAAAGTTATATGGACTTAGAGTAATGACTTAATGTCTTCATTAAAATGCAAAGTCCTATAGAATACCCACAAATGTACACAGTCCTTCCTTTCCCCCATTGCCCAGACAGGGGTACCATATCTCAGGAAAATAAATAGAAGTCCATGGCTCAGGTAGCCTCTGGTTCTTTCCAGTAATCCATGCTCAGCTGGCCAGCTTCCCTCGGTTCCCAGCAACATCAGTTGTGTCGCCACCACGATCTCCAGTTAATCCAAAACCAAGTGGCACCTTCTCATGGCCCACCAGCAAGAGTCCTTTCACGCCTTTCCTTCCCAGCAAGGTCTCTCCTGCTTCCTAAGCCACATGGCAAAAGGGAGCACCCCAAAGCTGCGTGATCCCAAAAAATCCCACATGGCTGCCACCTGGGTTTAAATCCCAGCACCAGTCTTCCTCTGCAGCCCCATTTCTGACTCCTTCCCCAAAGAGTTATACCTGCCAGCATTCCTGTATTCTTCCAGGTTTACTAGGCTGCCATAGTAAGGCAGGCATGGCCCCATAGCATGGAGCCAATCATCTCCAAGCTCTCATGCAGGTGCTGTAACCACGGCGAGTTGCCTCCCAGTTACATCATGGGTTGAAGTCACTCTCATCTGCCTGGCTCAGAGCATGGCCATGGCTATTTAACATATCCATGAAACCAGTTAAAAGTTATAGATATGTTAAATGACCATGCCAGAACTTAGCCACACAGCTGTTGCTATGCAAAACAGCTCTGAATGGCCCTGCTCCATGTGTCCCATCCTCCAATTCAGACTTGTGGGGGTAAGGACATCATATATATATATGTTTTTCTAATATTTCCTGGACACCCTGAGTTCTTGACCCTAGTTACAAATCCCTATTTGGGCCCCCCCTTGGCAATACCCTGTTACAGTATTAAAGTTTCATTTGGACAACTTGCCTCCCTGAGGGAAGGTGTGACACATTCAAGTAGGTTTCTTTGGGAAAATGATTAATTTTATTTTCTAGAGATCTTAAGATTGAGGTTAAACTATTCTGGCAGAGTGTGAATGTTCTCTGACTTGGATTAAAAGCAAACCAAAGTCACTTTCTGCCTTGTGATTCTTTAAAAGTAGCTTTTGCATTTGAATGTCACTCTTGTGCACTATATAAAAATAGCAGTTAATAACTTCTTGATTATCTTAAGGATATTCGAAAACATCAGGGTAAACAAGAATACAAAAGGATTGGAGATTATCTTTTAATCCCATGAAACACCTAGCATGGTTTATTCTTCTAGTATCACTAAAAGACCATTAAAATATTTCTGGCACACTATTATTCTTTAAAAAAAATACCTTCTCTTGTCAAAATAAAGTAAACCATACTAATCTATATATAAACTTAAAAAGAGACCAACATTATGAGAGAAGGCTTTTTTTTTACCATATTACTCCAAATATTGCTTCTCTCTTGAATAAGAGGATAAAATAAATAAAATATCAGAGAAGGAAGTTGTTAACTTTTATTATAATAATTTTCTATAGAGGTAATTAAACGTAGCTTAAGAGATAAAAATGTGAAGGTCCAAGATACAGACTGTGATTTCAAAGGCCACAAGTTAATGTTTGCTTGAGTGATAGATTTATTAAAGGCACACAATCAATGAAATATTAACTTGTATTTTATATTATTATGTCTGGCAACATGACCTAAGAAGGATACTAAATGTAAAAAAAAAGTTTATCTTTTCTTAGGACTATCACCTAAAGTATTTTAACAAATGAAACTTTATTGGAGTAATTGTGGTGTTATATATAACTCAACTTACTCTCCCTCACCTTCTACTTTTGTCTTTGAAAAAAATAATATGTGTTTTATTATTTTTTATTATTTTTAAGGATGTGTCGGTGGAGGATGTGCTTTAGCTAAAAATAACAATAGTAATACAAATTTGATGCAGTGAGACAGTAACTAAATAGTTTAATATATATATGGTAAATTAAAAACACTTTAAGAAAAATACAGAATAATTATAAATATAAACTATGTACAAGCATGTTTTCAAATTTCCGACAAACAAATAAGATGGCTTTTGCAACCAAGATTTTGAATAAAAACACATACATGCCCAAGTGTACACACACAGGAAAAAAATAAGGAAGGACCGTTTTCCAGTAGTTTGCTTCATGAAAACAACTGCTCTCCTGTTCCAGGACCTATTGCTCGCCAAATAAAACATCACTGTTCCACTAGAAAATGGCAAGCTAAACAGAAAGTGTAATCAATCTGCCGCTGATGAATATATGAACTTCTCTATGAAGTCCCCTGTGTCAAAAATTGTTATAGAGGCTTTTTTGTTGTTTAGGGAATTCTCAGCAATGGTTGTTCAGTGTTATGTAAATGACAAATGACTGGGAAAAACATTGGCATAGCTAAATAAGGAAATCAGTTTCATAGAGAAAAGATCCAAACAGGTTCAGCTGCCAACCAAATGAAACTTCTTAATATCTAAGAGAACATGCTTCTATTTTTTAAAGAATTTAAATGTTATTTTATTGAGTAGCACGGATTTGCAAAGATGCATCTTAAACAGGGGAGAATCCAGAAACTAAGGTTAGAACCCTTTTGTTTATTCTTAAACTGGACCAGATTTAGTTTTATCTGACTCTACAAAGAAATCGTTAAAAATTTTGTGACCAGGTGAATCAACATAAAAGCTAGTTTGTGCATTTATATTTTTATGTGCTAGGTCTTTTTGTAATTGATTCTATGATGTATTAGTCATAGTGAAAAGATTCATTAGTATGTTTTCTTTTTTGTAAACCTTGCCTATGGTCCTTTTTGTAAGGATTTAAAATGTATTATTAATGCATTATATATGTATTAATAATTTTATTTATTTATTTTTTGTTTATCTGGGAATTTTTTGTTATTGTTATTCTATTACAGTTGTCCAAAATTTTCCCTTTTACCCTCCACCACACAGCCCATCACCCCCTCCTATAGTCAGTCCACTCACTGTTGTCCATGCCCATGAGTCATTTACACATGATCCCTTCCTCTTCTTTCCACTTTATTCCTTTTCCCCTTCCCCTCTAGCAGCTGCCAGTCTGTTCATTGTTTCCATGGCTCTGGTTCTGTTCTGCTCATTAGTTTATTTTGTTCATTAGATTCCTCTTACGAGAACATATAGCATTTACCTTTCACCAACTATCTTATTTCACTTAGCATAATAGTCTCCAGTTCCAACCATGCTGTTGCAAAAGGTAGAAATTCATTCTTTCTTTCTGTTGTGTAGTATTCCGTTGCATAAATGTACCACAGGTTTTTAATCTACTCATCTATTGATGGGCAATTAGGCAGTTTCCATCACTTGGCTATTATAAGTAGTGCTGTTATGAACACGGGGGTGCAAAGTTCTTTTGACTTTTGATTCAGGACTCATAGGTTATATTCCTGGCAGTGGAATCACTGGGTCAAAAGGCAGTTCCTTTTTTAATTTTTTGAGGTACTTCCATACTGTTTTCCACAGTGGCTGCACCAGTCAGAATTTCCACCAACAGTGCAAAAGGGTTACCCTTTCTCAGCACCCTTGTCAGCACTTGTTGTTTATTGATTTATTAATGATAGGCATTCTGAGAAGTGTGAGGTAATATCTCATTGTGGTCTTAATTTGCATCTCTCTGAAAACTGGTAATGTTGAGCATTTTTCATATGTTTGTGGGCCATCTGTATATCCTCCTTGGAGAAGTATCTGTTCAGGTACTTTGTCCATTTTTTAATTGGATTGCTTGTCTTCCTGGTGTTGAGACATATGAGTTCTCTCTATATTTTGGACATTAAACCCTTGTCTGATATATCATTTGCAAATATGTTCTTCCTTACTGTTGGCTCTCTTGTCATTTGATGATGGTTTCTTTAGCTGCGTAGAAGCTTTTTAATTTGATGTAGTTGCATTTGGTTATTTTTTCCTCTATGTTCCTTGCCCTAGGAGATATATTGGTAAAAATATTGCTATGTGAGATATCTGAAATTGTACTGCTCATATTTTCCACTAGGATTTTTATGGTATCTTATAGAACATGGAAGAAAGAAATTGAAGAACATACAAATAAATGGAAGCATATGCCATGTTCATGGATTGTGAAAATTAACGTCATTACAATGTCCATACTACCCAAAGCAATCTATAGATTCAATGCAATTCCCATTAAAATACCAATGGCGTACTTTACAGATCTAGAGCAAATATTCAAAAATTTATATGGTACTAAAAAAGACCCTGAATAGCCTCAGCAATCTTGGGAAACAAGAGCATGTTTGGTGGGATCACAATACCTGATATAAAACTATAGTACAAGGCCACTGTAATCAAAATAGACTAGTGCTAACATAAGAACAGACACATAGATCAATGGAACAGAATAAAGAGCTCAGAAATAAACCCATGACTTTGTGATCAATTAATATTTCACAAAAGGGGTACAAGCATACAATGGAGTAAAGACAGTCTCTTCAATAAATGGTGTTGGGACAAGGACTGGAACATGCAAAATATGAAAATAGACCACCTATTTACACCGTACAGCAGAGTAAACTCAAAATGGATATATAATAATTTTAATTATAATTGTTAAATATTTCAAATGCACACAAAATACTGAATATAACAGACTTATGTACAACTACCACTGTATCAAGCAAATGTTAAAACACAATGTTTATTATATTTTTAAATGGTTAAAAAATAAATTAAAAAGAAACTTTAACAAAGTTCCATTATTTTTTTTATATCTTAGTGCCAATTCTGGGAAAGAAAGTGAAATTTATAACATAGACACCTTCCAATGAGAATTACATTGAGCCAAACACATATCAATTACCCCAAACTTAAAATAGTATGAACTAAAATGGGAGATAAAAATTTTTATATGTTTTAAGAATTTCCTTCAGCTGAAAACATGAAATATGCACTTCGGTAACAATTATTTAACTTTCAGGTTTGTTTGGCAAATCCAAATGTAAGCATTTAAACAAATTTTTCCAGTTTTATATCCCACATATGAGTGAATTCATATGGTTCTTCATTTTTTCTGCTTGGCTTATTTTGTTTAGCGTGTTCTGATGATCCATTCATGTTGTTGCAAATGTATTTCATCTTTTCTCATTGCTGAGTAGTATCTCATTGTATACATGTACCACATCTTACTTATCCAAGCATCTAGTGAAGGATTCTTCAGTTGTTTCCATGTCTTGGCCACCAAAAATAACACTGTTTGAAAACAACAAATGAACAAACAAGAAATGCACACAAAAACTCAGACACAGACAACAGTATGGTGGTTACCAGAGGGAAGGGTGGTGGTGGGTTAGTAAAGTATAAAGAGGGTTAAATATATGGTGACAGAAAGATTTAACCTTGGGTGGTGTGCACACAGTGCTGTATACAGATGATATATCATGGACTTGTACACTCAAAACCTATATAATCTTTTAACCATTGTCACCCTCATACATTTAGTTAAAAAAATAGAACAAAATATTTTCACATCAGAGAAAATAAGTTTCTCCACATCATATCATCTAATTAATACTAAACATAGTTTTTATGGTTCAGATTCTGTATTTGTTGTCCTGATTAATTCGATTTAAATAGGAATCTGTCAATATTTAAGAAGTTGTCAGTGGGAGAGACCACACACGTGGTAAAGATTCAGCAGCTCTGATTGAGCAACTCTGATTATCATTTTTCTTGGTCTGCTTCTGAGGAGTATCTTTAATGTCACCCACATCTAAGCCATTTTCAGGTCATACAAGGACATCCACCTCATTTTGTTAGTGTTGCTTTTGATGATTCAAATGTATATAATCCAGCTTACTTGCTCTTTATTACATTTGACTATGATTGACTTGAACTTTTAACCCATATCTAGGTCACCCTAAAAGCTGAAAGACATGATGCACAGTTGAAAATATTTTTAAAAATATAGTCACAGAAAAAAAAAACGCAGAATGTTTTGAGTAATAGTACTCTATTTTAGAGATATCTATATATCCCTTTACAATGACTAATTTGAAGAGGACAATAAATATTTATTTTTTCATTTGTTCAATGGACATGCAGGAAAATGAAGCATAAGATGCATTTCCCAGCAGAATTCTACCGTCATTTGGCTGGACAAATTAAGTGGCATGAATTAATTAAAAAAACTATTAATTCTGTCTTCACTATGGCTTCCATGTTCCCTGTCTCAGCCTGCACACTGTCCTACTTGTGTTGCTCTCATTCCACCCATTCTGCCTTTGAGTGTGCTTTGCCTGCTGCAAACTCTTTCCAGTGTGCTTTCTAATTATCCAAATCCTAAGTAATCCTCCTGCCAAAATTAGGTCATACTTGCTCCACAAAACCTTTCCCAGTTTCTCTGACATCTATTTACTTCTTTGTTATCTAAATTCCTTTAGACAAATACCTAATCTATCCCACTCAGCATTGGTGGATCCTTCTCCATTAACGAGGCTACAAGGCAGAGACCCTTCCGACCAGTTTGTGTGCTCTACTCAGCATCCCCTCCCCCAGCCTTCCTTTTCCTTTTCCCTTAGCATACATAATCAGAATGGTGGCTCAGAAAAATCTTTGCATTCGTAGGAGATAAAAAGGAAGATTCATGAGAGTAGAGGCCTGAATAAAGTCTGTAACAGCTAAAAAAACCACACAAAACAAAACTATTTAATCACTCAGAACTTAATATTTAATACAAACTTTTATTTAACTAAATTCCAACCTAATAGACTCATTCATTTTTAAAAAATATATTTTATATTTTCAATTATTATACTCATTAATATGTTGCCCCAAAGTTATTAATTTGATGATGAAACAACATACAACATACACTGATGTCATTGTGAAAAAGCAGGGAGGAATTAATTTAGAAGGTCCTTCTTAAAAACCTATTTGTCAATGTACCATCATTTTTTGATCCACTCAGTAAAATACATTTACACAATGGAATTCTATGCTGCAGAAAGAAAGAAGGAGCTCCTACCCTTTGAGACAGTATGGATGGGACTGGAGAGCATTATGCTAAGTGAAATAAGCCAGGAGGTGAGGGACAAATACCATATGATCTCACCTTTAACAGGAACCTGATCAACAAAACAAACAAACAAGCAAAATATAACCAAAGACACTGAAATTGAGAACAAGCTGACAGTGAGAGGGGAGAGAATTTCAGGGGAAAAGGGTGAAGGGTTTGTAGGAACAATTATGAAGGACACATGGACAATAACGGGGTGGGAGGTGGAAACAGGAGGGAGGTGGGGAGGGCTAGGGGTTGGGCTTGGGTGGGGGGAAAAGGCAGAGAACTGTACTTGAACAACAATAAAATTAAAAAAAAAACAAACAAAAAAGAAACCTATTTGTCAGGCATTACACTGAGTTCTGGAATAGATAAAAGGGGGAAATGCTAAGATGACACTAATGGACAAATGAAGGTTAGGGACTTGAAAAAAATGTAACATTTACTAAACATAGACTGCTATATTAGAACTTCACAGAGTTTCTATATTATACTTTCACAGAAAATATATATTATACTTTCACCCTCCTTTCCAACTCAAATCTCATTTTCTGTGGAGCTTGATGCAGCTCCACAAATTGTGTTGAGTTGCTCCCTTTTCTGACCCCCTTTTAAACTTACAATCTATTCTTCTCCTTGTCCCTTACTTTTTGAATATCAGCCCTCTGTGATTGGTATTTTTTAAGTCTGATTTTCTGAGGTTAGCACCTGAAAGCATATACATACCTGCAATTCTTATGTGACCTTCCTAAGTGAACAAGTTCTGGAGGGATGAATTATTTTTGGCAGTGAATGTACGCATGAAAAAGTTAAAGAAATACAATCAGACATACAACCATGTTGTGTGGTGGCTTTATGGGTTACTTTCTCTTGCAGTGAGCTATAAATTTGGCAACTTCAAGGAGGCTGAGAATTCTTACTGGAAACATGGAAATATGAGGGCTTTGCTGCATATGAGCCTCACCTTGTAGAATGCGGAAAGGGTTTGGGCCCTTCGGGTGCAATTAGGCAGTTCACAATCTTCACAACGGTAAACAGGGATCCTGTTGGTGGGAGTTTTGATAGGAAAATCTTCCACCTTGGGCACTTGGTGATGATGATGGTTCCTTTGTGTGGGCTGTGGATGATAGAAGAGAAACCAACATTTCAATGAGTTGGAGAGAATATAGGTAGAGGAGGACTCAGCAAAAGAGACTCTGATGGCACTACTGGTGAGACCAGAGAAAAGTCAGAAAGTGTAATGGGCAAGACAAGGCCTATAAACATTATGAGGTAGAAACCAATTTGTAAATTTTATCTGTGAAATTTTCAATTTCATAAGTCCACATGCCAATCTTTGTAATTTATTATGTAAATTGTGGGAATCATAATCTTATTTTTAGGTTTGTATGTTGCAATTGTAATATTATTCTCAGAGGGATGATCCTACTACATCACTATTATAAAGACAAATGTCAAGTTGATTTTTTTTCCAAAGCACAATAGCAATAGGTTTTTATCTATTCATTTGCATTCTCTTTCTCCACCTTTCTGTGGGAAAATATCACCAGAATTTACATGACTACTTAAGGTCTAACCTGGAATCATGAAGCAGAACACAGCTGAATGTCCCTTATTGGCTGTGACCAATGGAATCAAGGTAGTTCGAGCATTGTGTGGAGTGTTTGGACAAAGACCTAATACAGAGTCTTCCAATGTCTAATTTGCTGTTAGAGAGTTTGACTTGTTCTCTAAATGATGGACCAATTCCAGGACAAATAACTTTGACCTTTAACATACTTCTTCTAAAGTTTGCCCATTGTGTTTGTTTTGCATGTGCCTATCCAGTGCCTTCCACTTTCTCAATCTTGCTCTTTGCCCTGGGAAAGTGGCATTTATGGGCTTCTACTGATGGCTCCCTTGTCCTGGGGTTTTGCTTGTTTTGTCAAATGGTAAAAGCTGGTAGGAGATCGGAGGGAAGAAACACAGCAACTTCAGGTCATCAGCTTTTTTGACTCCCAGTGGTGTTACAGAAGAGGTCTGTGTGCTTGCACACATCAAAACCCAATAAGACATGAATAAGAATTTGCAGCCAAGAAAGGATTTATTAGTTAAGAAGATAGTGCCATGACTGGAGTTACAGGTGAGCTAATGGTCAAAGATCTGGCTCCCTGATGGCTTCCACGGTATGGATTGTTCAGGGAAAAACAATTGATTATGGTGACTAAAAGAGTTAGGGTGATGGTATCTACTTATTGATTGGTGCTAGGGTAAGGGGTGATTGATCATTGCATGTGGTCCTGATGACAGCCATGGAGTTTCCTGTCTGATTTCTCAAAGATTTGTTCAGTGGGCTCATTCTATTTTCCTGAGTTTGGAGCTGAAACACAACTGAGGCTAACATAATATTTTTAGTTTGATTGAAAACTCTGTCTCTGTAGTTGTAAACCCAAGACATTTTTTCCTAACACTACTGGATGCTGACCAGAAACTCATCATCCTGATAACTTAATGACTAAACAAGGGAGAGGGAGGGGGGGGTGAGTTAGGACACTAGGTAAGGCCAGTTCAGTCAAAGCAAAAAAAAAGAAAAGAAAAGAAAAGAAAAGACCAGCGTAAAGAAAAGAAGGTTTTGTGTGTGTGTGTGCATTTACAATATGCTGAATTTTATAGTTTCTGTTTTCCTCCAGGGTTGTCACAGCTCCTCAGATAAATGTGAGTCTGCTCTTCCTTTACTCTTAATGTCAAAGTGTGAGATTGTCTCCCTGCTACAGCCAGCCCCAAAGTCTTGACACTGTCCCTAGTTTCCTTATTCTGTACCTTTCGACCCTTTGAAATTAGTTCTTCCTCAACTTTCCCAGATTGCTCTGTTTGTGTGATGGATATCTTCTTGTGAAAACTGTGAATGATGACCTGTGTTGCCTGAAGGATCACACTCTCAGACTTATGGCAAGATAATTGCAACTATGAATCATCCACTTTTATCCTTAACAATTCATTTATTTTAAGTTATCTAAGCTTCATTATCAGAAAAGTTACATAAATTAATGTATATTTCACAAGTTCCTCCATCTCTTTCATTTAATTAAGAGAAAAAGAACAGGTAAGATCATTATTTAAAAAAAAAACACTGATGATCTACAAAGCTTTGATTCTCTTCTTTGAATCTCCTAAATCTTCCCAATTTAATTTTGACTGAATTGTTAATGTAACTCCATGGAATTTATAATATCATTAATGTGCACAAATGTTTAGACTGCCTCCTTTTAAAATGTATATTTAAAAATTTTAAATCCTAACAATCCACTGTACAGCCTATGATATTTCCTTAACATCTTTTCCTTTTTCTTTCTCCTGTGGGTCACATTTCCTCTATCTCCCTTTGCTTTTTCCCCATTGTAACTTTTCGCAAATGTACAACTTTGCAATCTCTTTCTTCTTCCTTGCTTCTGTCATATTCTGAGTCATATTTAGCTCCTTGAAGAAGGCAAATAAATCTCTACCTCCAGTGTATTCTTGGTAGAGCTCTTACTGTATGTGTCCTAGGCTGAAAGAGGGTTAACTTACACATCCTTTTAAACTAAATGCATTTATTTTTATTTTGTTTCTTCTGGTGGTAGATTAAGTTAGATATCTACCTTTTATTTCCATACATGTAAGTACGATAACTTCAGGTTTATCTCAATTTTGACCAACTGTTTGTTCTATAAACTGTTATATGTATATAGGATGTTTGTGATTATATGACCTTGATTGCCTCTGACAAAACAAACTTCCAGGGAGAAGAGTTCTAAATGCATAACCAAAATTCTCTGTAACCCAGATCAAGCCATAAGATCTTAGAGAAAACATTTTCATGATTATATGAGTTATTAGGACCTGATATAAAATTTCACTTAGAGGCTCCATGAATTGCTTTTTATGTCAAAATCCATCTCACACAATATTATCTTGGTATCTCTGGCTGCCATAATAACTGCACATGAGATACTAGCTTCTCATGAGATAGAGATAAAGTACTTTTGGGGGACTCCATTCATTCTTATTTTAGCAGGCAGTTTGGGTTTTCTTAATATTCTTCATGTTTCAGAAAGTGCAAATGAAATAGAGGATGAAATATTTTATCAAATGCAAGTCTTTTTCTTACAAAGGCACAGGTGAAAATTTGGGGTTATAAAAACACATAACTAATACCAAGTGAATACTATTTAAACACAACTGTTATATTTAAAGTATTTATATTAGCTGCTCATGAAAAAGACAACAAGGGTAGGCTGTTGTAGTTGAGTGTTATTTTAAGTGAGATTCTAAGATTTCTGAAACTTGATTTGCTCTTTTAGTAAATTGAATGCCATTTACCATTATTGTCATCAAATAAAATTTCTCAAGCACCACACATGTTGTTGACTCTTTGCTGAGGGTCTTCTAAAGCAAGGTCAAAGGAAATGACACCTCCCCTCAGGAACTCACAGTAGATGCTAATGATGAGGACAATACCCACAAATCTAATGGTAGTTTCTGATAAACTCTAGCCATTTTGCTTAGACAGTGAAGTGGGCCTACACACTCAGAGATTTGCATTCTCACCAAAATATATTAGGATTTAGTGCTCTACTGGTTGGTGAAATAGTTATTTAGAAATGTAAGAAATTTCTTGTGACATTACATTGCTATATATTTGTACCATTATGGAAGGCAATTTGGTGCCATTTATTAGAGTGAAAAATTTACATATTTTTGACTCAGTAATTTCCCTTTTAAGAATATTTATCCAACAGATGTACTTACACAAGACAATCTAGTCATTGTGACACTGCTTGTTATAAAAGAAAAGTTTAGCATAACCCAGTGTTCATTACTAGAGTCTTTGAATATATTATGCTATGCTTATACAATGGAATTCTACACAGCTTTAAAAATGAGAAAAATTTTTTATGCATGAAAAATAATTTTGGGTGAAAATAATCAATATACAGAGCATGCAAAAATATGTTGTTTTATGATGAATATAAATATGTGTATATTCATATATGCACTTCTATTGTATTTGGGGGCAGACATGCTATTCACTGAATCTCTCTTATACTTTAACAATTTTCTAACTCATATGAAAATGTACATTAAGGCAAATTTTAAATTTTAAAGTAGTATTTTTAAGAAAAAATTCTATAAGAGAATATGCATGTCTTTAACTTAATTGTTTTTTATTGCTTTTTAAAATTTGTCTTTTATAGTGAAATGTCCACAATGTCAACTACCAAATGTAGTTATGGTAGCAACATCTGCAAATGCTTCCCTTCTCTTACCCCAGAAAATGTCTTCCAGTAATAGCTTACACAGATTATTTCAATGGGACCCTCTTTTGAGTCTGGTTCTGTGGCAAGTCTATATCACCTCTATGATTAATAAGTTCCTTAAATTTGATATCAGCTTTATGAAACAGCTCATCTTTTATTTACTCTGTGGCATATTCTCAATTAATAATCAAACGTCAGAGCAGATCCAAGATGGCGGCAGATTAGGTAGAAGTTACACTCACCTCTGAGGACCTAATTGGAATCACAACTAAATTATATAACAATCAATCTGAATAACCAACTGAAGACCAGCTTATAACAAGTCTTATAACCAAGGACTTACAAAAGAGACTGGAAGGAAGGGCAGAGAAACAAAAAAGTTAGGCTTCACACCTACATGTGGCAGTTGAGAATCCAGGGGTAGGTATATATCAGCTGCAAAGGTGCCACCTGAGGAATATAGAGTCTCAATTCTATGCTGGGTTCCCCATCCCAGAGCATCAGAGACAGGAAGAGGAGTCCATATAATATCTGTCTATGAAAATCAACAGGGATTGGACCCACCAGGGAGGGAGGCTTATTCTTAAAGGACCAGTGCACAAAATTTTGTTTCCAGCCACTAACTTTATGCTCCAAAGGAAGGAGGACAGGTCAAAGCTGACTGGACTTGTATAAGAAGAAACTGGGCTGTGTATCTTTGAGGATGAGGTTCAAGGGGTAGCTGCCTGAGTCCCTGTACTGAGCTTCTCTTCCACATTGATCACACTGATGCCATATTCCCTGGGTCAAGCACAGCCCTCCCACATGGCAGTAGCCTGGAGGAATGCACTAACCCACCCAACTTACTTGCTGTCACTTTGCCTTGCTGAGCTCACACCCTGTGGAGGAACCTACTGACTGTCTGATCTGTAGACTTTGCTTGAAAACTCTTGAGGAGGATTGGGAGGACAATGGGGATGCCAGAGACTGAGTTATGTGGCCCTGGGGAGGGACCATTTTTTCATGCGTAAATACTAGACCAAATGCTCCTGTGCATAGCCCTCTCTTTGAATGGCCAAATAATGGTATGTTTGGGCCTGATGAATTCTGCTGGCCTCACCCAGATGACTCCCTGAGACCCTGCCCCACCACAAAGGTCCAGAGAAACCCAGGTGATGATGGTGTGAGCCAGTCTTGGTACATAGCTTGGGCCCCTCCCATGCATACCCAGGCCTAGCAGAGGCAACCACAAATGGTGGATCACTGTTTGGCTTCAAACTTGTAGCCCAGGGCCAGTCATAGGCAGCGCCTGACATTGATATGCACCAGAGTCCCTCCCAAGATGTCCTAGAACCAACACAAGCTGATGGTGGGTGTCAGACCACATCAGAGCACACCTAATTAGCTCCACAATTGGCACATTTAGAGGGTGATCCTGGCAGGTACCAGAACCTGCTGAGGCAAATTCTGCTTCACAGGTGCAGCCTCCACACAGCAGCTTGAAAACTGTGGTTGGGGCCAATCCTCATAATTAGCAAGCCAGAGGGTCAATCCCACCCAACAAAGGGCTAACAGCAATAAAAACCCAAGGAGAGAGGAGAGAGAGAAAAGGACTGATAAATTATTTGAAAAAATAATGACTAAAAGCTTCCCTAAACTTGGAGAAGGAAAAAGGTAAATGAGTCTAGCACAGAGTTCAAAACAAGATGAACCAAAAGAGGCCCACACCAAGGCACATCATAATTAAAATGATAAATGTTAAAGACAAAGAATGAATCTTAAAAGCAGCAAGAAAAAAAAAAAAAACCAGGTAGTTTCCTTCAAGGAAGTCCCCTAATAAGACTGTCAACTGATTTCTCAGCAGAAACATGTCAGGCCAGAAGGGAATGGCACAAAATATTCAAAGTGATAGAAAAAAAAAAGTGACCCACAATCAAGATTCTACCCAGCAAGGATATCATTTAAAGTTGAAACAGAAATAAAGAGCTTCTTAGACAAGAAAACAATAAAATAGTTAATTACCACTAATCCAGTATTATAAGAAATGTTAAAGGGACTTCTCAAGAAGGTGAAAGAAAAATAAATAGAAACAGTTGTAAAGAATAAAATGGCAATAAATAAGTACCTATCAATCATCACTTTAAATGTAAATGGATTAATTCTCCAATAAAAAGACATGGGGTACCTGAATGGATAAGTAAATAAAACCCATATGTATTTTGTCTCCAAGAAGCCCACCTTAGAATAAAAGACAAAAACAGACTAAAATAAAGAGATGGAAAAAGATATTTAATATAAAAGGAAGCAAAAAGCAGAACCAAAAAAAGCTGAAAATACTTATATCAGACAGAGTAGACTTTAAAACAAAGGCTATAAAATAAGAGACAAAGAAGGAATCAATCCAACAAGAAGATATAATCCTTGTAAACATTTATGCAGTTGACAAGGAGAAACTAAGTATATAAAGCAAATCTTGATGGACATAAAGGGAAACATCAACTGCGATACAGTTGTAGTAGGAGATTTTAATTCCCCAATGACATCAATGGATAGATCTTCCAGAAAACAATCAATAAGAAAACAATGGCCTTAAATGACAAACAAGACAAGATGTATTTAATTGACATTTGCAAAGCATTTCACCTCAAAGCAGCAGAATATACATTCTTTTCAAGTGTACAAGAGACTTTTTCTAGGATTGACCACATGTATGAAAAAGAAGTCTCAATTAACTTAATAAGATTGAAATCATATCAAGCATCTTCTCTGATCACAATGATATAAAATAGAAATCAATTATAAGAAGAAATTTAAAAACACAAGAACATTTAGAATCTAAATAACATGTTATTAGAGAAAAATGAGTTAACAATTAGATAAAGGAAGAAATCAAAAGGTACCTTGAAACAAATGAAAATGAAAACAAAACAAAACAAAATCCATGGGACACAGCCAAAGCAGTTCTAAGAGAGAAATTCATAACATTAAAGGCCTACCTCAAAAAATAAGAAAACTGTCAAATAAACAATCTAAGCCTACACCTAATGGAACTATAAAAAGTACAACAAACAAAGCCCAAGAAAACAAATAATAAAAAAAATCAGAGTGAAATAAACAAAATAGAATCTAGAAAAATATATCAAAGATTAATGAAACCAAGCATTGGTTCTTTGAAAAGATAAACAAGATTGACAAGCCCTAACTAAACAAGGTTAACAAGAAAAAAAGAGAAAAGGCCCAAATAAATAAAATCAGAAATAAGAGAGGAGAAATAACTGTCATCACAGAAATACAAATGATTTTAAGACAATATTATGAACAACTTTATGCCAACAATCTGGATGATCTAGAAGAAATGGGCAAATTCCTAGAAACATCAAACCTTTCAAAACTGAATCAAGAAGAAACAGATAATATTCACAGATGAATTACAACCAATAAAAACAAAGCAATGAAAAAAACAAACACACAAACAAAAGAAAACAACCATCCCAACAAACAAATATCCTGGACCAGATAGCTTTATAGGTTAATTTTACCAAACATTCAAGAAGAACTAATATCTATTCTTCTCTATTAGAAAAGAAGTTCAAGAATAGTAAGACTCCCAAGCTTATTTTATAAAGCCAGCATTATGCCAATTCCAAAACCAGACATGAAAAAATTATGGTGTAGTCATACACCATAATTAAGTGGGGGTTTATTCCAGGGATGAATGGTTGGCATAAATCAATAAATGTAATGCACCTCACAAATAAAATGAAGGATAAAAACCACATGATCCTATCAATAGGTGCACAAAAAGCTTTTGTCAAAATCAGGCACCCATTTATGATAAAACTGTTAGTAAATTGGGAACAGAGGGAACATACCTCAACATAATAAAAGTTATATATGACAAACCCATAGAAAACATTATACTTAGAAGAGGAAAATTAAAAGCATTTTCCTTAAGATCAGAAACAACATAGAGTGCACTCCTCCAGCACTCTTATTCAACATAGTACTAGAAGTCCTAGCCTTCACAATCAGACAAGAAAAAATAAACAAAACCATGTAAGTAGAAAATAAAAAGTAAAACTGCCATTATTTGCAGATAACTTGATACTGTATATAGAGAACCTCAAAGATTCTGTCAACAAAACTACTGAAACTAATAAATAAATTCAGTAAAATAGTAGGATGCAAAATAAGTACTCAGAAATTAGTTGCATTTTATATGCCAACAATGAACTATAAGAAAAGAAAACTAAGAAAACGATCTCACTTACAATAGCCTCAAAAACAAATACAATACCTAGGGACAAATTTAACCAAGGAAGTAAAAGACACTTGGGAAATTATAACATACTGAAGAAAGAAATTGAAATAGATAAAAATAAAGGGAAGCATGAAGAAAACTGTGCTCATCAGTAGGAATAATTAACATAATGAAAATGTCCACACTACACAAAGTAATCTATAGATTCAGTGCAATTTCTATAAAAAATGCCAATGCAGTATTTCACAGAACTATAATAAATAATATAAAATTTTATACAGAGCCACAAAAGACCCCAAATGGCCATGGCAACCTTGAGAAAGAGAGCAAAGTTGGAAATACGCTACTTGATATCAAACTGCAATATATGCAAGGCTATAATAATCTATCATCATGTTACTAGCATAAAAACAGACATACAGATCAATGAAAGAGAATAGAAAGCCCAGAAATAAACCCAGACCTTTGCAGTCAATTAATAATATATGACAAATGGGGCAAGAACATACAATGGCATAAAGAAAGTCTATTCAATAAATGATGTTGAGAAAATCGGACAGATACATGCAAAAAAAATAAAACTAGACTACCTTCTTACACCATATAAAAGAATAAACTTAAAATGGATTAAATACTTAAATATAAGGCAGAAGGCATAAAACACCTAGAAGAAAACTAAGGCAGTAAAATCTCTGACATTTCTCTCAGCAACATTTTACCTGATATATCTCCTCTGGAAACAGAAACAGAACAAGAAAATAAACAAATGGGACTACATCAAACTAAATTTTTTTTTGCTCAGAAAAGGAAACCATCAACAAAATGAAAAGACAACCTACTTAATGGGAGAAGATACTCAGCAATGATACATCTGATAAGGGGTTAATATTTAAAATTTACAAAGAACTTATCCAACATCCCAGAAAAATCCAATTAAAAATGAGCAGGGAACCTGAACAGACATTTCTTCAAAGAGGACATACAGATGGTCAAAAGACACTTGAGAAGATGGTCACCATCACTAATCGTCAGAGAAACACAATTTAAAATCACAATGACTTATCACCTCACATCTGTCAGAATGGCTATCATAAAGAAATTTACAAACAAGTGCTGGCAAGGATGAGGAGAAAGGGACCCCGCATGCACTGGTTTTCAAAATACAGATTGGTGAATGCAACCACTTTGGAAAATAGCATGGAGGTTCCTAAAAAAATTTTTACATTGTATCTGCCTTATGATCCAGTGATTTCACTCCTGAGTACATAGTTGAAGAAATCCAAAACAATAAATTTAGAGAATACATGAACCACTATGCTTATTGCAGTGTTACTTACAATAATAGCCAATGTCTGGAAGCAACCCAAGTGTCCATGAATATACAAGTGGAGAAAAAAATGAGTCATATATATATATATATATATATGAGTCATATATATATATATATATATATATATATATATAATAGAATATTACTCATGCATAAAAAAAAGAAATCTTACCATTTGGGACTGCATGAATGGACCCAGAAGGTATTAAGCTAAGTGAAATAAGTCAGTCAGAAAAAAAAATCAACATATGATTTCACTTATACAGGGTGGGGCAAATGTAAGTATACAGTTGTGTATGTGAAACAGAGTTTACTCTTGTATTATCACTTATTAATTACTGTGTATTTTCCATATGACAACTGTAAACCTTATTTTGGCTGACACTTTATAGAGAATTTAAAGAACAAAATAAATAAACAAAATTGAAACAGACACATAGAGAACAGATGGATAGTTGCCAGAGGGAAAGATGGTTGGTGAGGTGAAAAATTTGAGGGATTAAAAGTACAAATTGGTAGTTACAAAACAATCATGAAATGTAAAGAATAGCATAGGAAGTATATTGTATTAATATATTGTAATATTAAAATAATATTTTAGTAACTATGTATGATGGGGTCTGGTATCTGCTAGAAATATTGGGTAGAACAGTTTGGAAAGTATGTTTGTCTAATCACTGTGCTGTACACCTGAAACTAATACAAAATAATATTGATTGTAAACTGTAATTGGAAAAAATAAAATTAAAAAATGAAGCATTACGTATATATGTGCATGTGCATATATTTGTATATATATACGGCACACACATATTAAATAAACCTTATAGGGAACATTTTAACTTTAAGATTTCATAGAATAATCAATGATGATGATCCACGTTCTTTAAGTGTGTACAACCTTTACTAATGCAGGATATATGTTGTATATTTTTGCATCTAATCACTTAATTTACTCTGTTTTTATGTGGCAGACCTCCATGTCTTTTCATCCTTTATTCAATAAGCCTTTCCTAGACACAAAGAGACAGCTTACAACTTTGTTGTACAACTTTGACTCAGTTGTACCTGCACAGTACAAGAATTGTTTCATTGTATAGTTAGGTTTTCTGTTTTTGCTTCCAATTACTTTCTTAATTAGGTCCTGAATTTTGAAATTACTTTTGAGAGGTGAAGGGTAGACTGGATAGGAGTGAACTTCAAATAATAGACTAGTATTGCTGCCGGATGGTCAGAAAGGAAAGAAAACTAGAAACAGTTTGGCTGAGTTCCCTCCCACTCTTGGAGGCTCTCCCTTGTTCTTGTTTAAGGTTCAGCCGCCATTTTTCTACATATTTCTAGGTGTTCACTATGATCAGTTTAGCATTTTATTACTAGGAGCTACTTATCAACAATGGCAAATTGGACACATCACTTTATACTCATCATTCCAAATAGTTTTTTTAAAAAATTGGTTACAGAACTTTCCTTTTGATAATTTCTCTTTTACATTTTTTTCATAGTGAAAAGAACCTATTCATTTCTCTCTCTCTTTCTCATTTGAATTTTCATTCATAATCATTCTTTTTTTTAAGATTTTATTTGTTAATTTTTAGAGAGAATTTAAAAGAGGGAGAAAGAGAAACATTGATGTGTGAGAGATACATTGATCAGCTGCCTCTTGCAGCCCCAACCACCCCCATATGTTTTTTCCATAAAGAAAGTAACATTCATAGCTTCTAGAGACTGGACATGTACACATTCCACTACACAGGAGTTAGCTGGAAATAGAATTCATGCTCAAATCAGCTAAACTGAGAAATTATCTATGGGCCAGCAAGTTGGTTTTCTAACAAAGCTTTGAAAGGGCCCCCAGTAAGAAAAGTACTTCACAATGGCAGAGACATGGGGAAGTCCTGCCCCAAAGAGCTTCTATAAAAAGTGGACAAGAGTATAATCTCTAAGGGATTTGACTCAAAAATATTTTTTATTTTCTCTCTTTTCTTTTTTAAGTAAATATTTTATTGTTCTATTAGACTTGTACCTATTTCCCCCCTTTGCTCTCCTCTGCTCACCCACTGCCTACTCCCACAGACAATCCCCACCCTGTTGTCCATTTCCATGGGTCATGCATGCATGTTTCTTGACTAGTCCCTTCCCCCTCTCCTCTGGTCACTGCCTATTTCCAACTCCCCACAGTCAGAATGAGACATCCACATCTGTGAGAGAGTACTTGTAGGGTAACAGGCTCTAGAGCGACCAAATGGACTGCACCCACTAGTTAGCCCTGGGTCCTCATCTTTCAGACAGACCTTTTCTCTGTGACTTCCCCTGTGACTCTTGTTCATAGTTTCTCTGGTTAATAGTTTCTGCTGAATGGTAGTTTCTGGATCATTTATTACTTAGAAAAAACACTGGATGCCCCAGTGATTGACATGTGGTAATTACAAGTGACCTTTAGAGTGACACTAATTCTTACCTCTTGGCCCAAGAACCAACCATCCAAGGCCCATGGATTTCTTCACAGTGAGAAGTGTTCCTTTTCTACTCTGAGTTCAAGCCCACTGAAGATGTAGAGCCATGGAGCAAGCTGGAAGGTTATTCCCCAAACTCCACATGCAGTCAGATAAATGCATAAAGTGTTTCAGTCCCTGGGGCTGATAAATTTGACATTTTACATGAACCCTAAATTTCCTAAACAAATATTTTAGCTTATATTTATATTTTGCACCTAAAAACTTGAAGCACACAGCTGGCAAATAATATGTCAATACTTCTGAAGACCTTCCTCTGCTGCAGCCCAGGCAACGGAAATCTTTGCAGCTATTTCAGCTTGTTTGGGCTCTCTAAGCTGTGGCAGGTCTTGGTGTGCACTTGAGAAAGCTTCCAGGTGAGCTCACCTGAGTGGCATCCAAGGACAAAGCCAAGCTCTACTTTAATTCTGAAGTGGAAGGTAAGTTGGTCTATAGTCTATGTCCATATTTGATTATATTTTACTTACAATAAATTCAGTTTCCTATGGTTCAATCTACTACCTTTCAAAACAAGGCTTTCATATTGTATTTGTAGTTATTGAAGGTGCTTGTCTCATTTGCATTTGATGTACACACTTTGTAAATAAATATAATTTTGAACATATTTTCTCACTGTAAAATTTGTACATAAGCAACGAAGCTGAGACCAAAAGTGGTTAAGACATTAGATTCTAGAGTACGTCAAATATGGGTCTGAAGGCCTCAGATGAACTTTTAGAGTAATTTATTGAACTTCTTCAGCCTGTAAAATGGTGGGAAAAATACCTTATTCTAGGAGAAAGTTAATGGGAGGGTGACTGGACAGCTATTAGCAGAGTGACCTACAGGAAGCACATAATTAATGTTTGCTTTTACTCTTTGTATTTTCTTTCCACTATTCTTCTTTATTCTCTCTGTCTTTTCCCTGTTGCCAGTAGAGCACATAGAGATCAAACAGAAATACTGCCAGATCAGATGTCTAAGCACATAGTGTATTATACACCTGCAATCATGGTGTATAGCATTCCATGTTGTGCTGTGTAAATAACTTAATATTGCAATTCAGATATAAGAAACACATAAAATACCACTGGATTAGAGGTCAGGAAACTATGGCTTATGAACCAAATTTAGCCCTTTGACTGTTTTTGTAAATAAACTTTTATTGGAACATAGCTGGTCCAAACTGAATTGTGCCTGCCTTCCCATTAATTTGTTAAAAGCTCTAATCTTCAACATGATTGTATTTGAAGATAGGGCATTGATAGAGAGATTTAAGGTTAAATGAATTCACAAAGGTGGGGACATTAATCCAATAAGACTAGTGTCCTTATAAGAAGAGGGAGAGACACCACAGACTTCTCTTTCCACATACATACACAGATGATAGGTCATGTGAGGACACAGCAGGAAGAAGGCCATCTGCAAGCCAAGAGGAAAGGCCTCAAAAGAAACCAACACTGATGACAGCTTAAACTTGGAGGTCCAGAGCTATGAAAAATACAATTTTGTTGTCTAATCCCCCTAGTCTGTGCTATTTTGTTTGGCAGTCCTAGAAGACTAATGCAACAACCTAGCCTATTCATTTATGTATTGTTTATGACTCCTTTCTCAAGACCCCATGGCTTTCAAAACCTAACATATTTATTACCTGGTCCTTCATACAAAGATCTTACCAACCACTGTTCTATATAATCTTTTCAAGTTATCATTTTGATGGCAGCATAGTATTAGCTAATGAACTTGTAGATGTGTACTACAATAACACATTTTAGAGTATACCATTATTTTCCCTTGATTAATTTTTTCCTTTGGAATAAATTCCAAGTTATGGTATGACATGCTCAAAAGGTATGAGCTCCCTTATTATTTTCTAATTACTATTTAAAAAGTTATTTTAATTGACCTACCAGCAGTGTATGGGTATGTGAATTTTAATAGTACTATTTCCCCATGAATAGATGTTAAATTTTGCTAGGATTTGCACATGAACATCATTACTGTCTGTACAAATCAACAACCTACAAGCATCTTCTGCACTCATAGATGAGACCACACATTCTCCATAAATTGTTCCATTAATTACTAGAATGATTGCTTCAAGAGATTACTTTTGAATTTGCATTTTGTTCCTCTGTAGATTCTCTATGCTACCTTGCATAACTTGGATTTTAGCCTTTTTCCACTGTACCTGGATTTTATACTCTGCCATGTCTTTCTGAAGTATCACTCAGTAAGTTATATTGTTTTTACATGTTCTATTTTCCATGATTCAACATCAGAGTTTAGCTACATCCACTATCACACCAAACCCGTGCTTCTGGAATCCCACACAGGAATCTTCCCTTTTGCTCTGATGAGAAATTTGAGTTAACTCTGGAGTTACTACTTCAGTGATGTAGATCTTGTCCTTGAATTGTACACCACACATTACCAGTATCAACTATTTTGATATTTTCATTGCTGACAAACCCCGTTTATTTTTTCAGTACTTTTATACTATTCTTTTTCTGTAGAAATGACTTAATGCTCTGCATTTCTTATCCAAGGTTGGTCCCAAAATTCATTCATTTATTTATTCATTTACTCAACAAACATTTATTGAGTGTCAATTATATGCCAGGCATTTTTCTAGGCACTGGGGATTCACAATGATTAAACAGATATTTGGAGAAAACTGACAATAACAAGGTTAAACAATAAAGTATATGGAGTATTTTATGGTTATGAATCTAAGCAAAAAAGTAGGGGAGGAAGATCAAGAATGCTGAGGTGGAGGATGGGCATTTTGCAATGTAACATAGAAGTTGTTAAGGAACCCCTCACTGAGCAGATCTGAGGAAGTGACAGAATGAATCATAAAGATACTTTGGGAAAGGTGATTTCAGGAAGAAGAAACAAAAAGCGGTAAATACCAGGGAGGAGGCCAATCATTCTTGGAATGTTTGAGAAAGTATTTGGAGGCTAGTGTGTCTAGAACAGAAAAATAGTGGGGAAAGTAGAAGTAAGTAAGGTCAGAGAAATAACAGGGACAGACTTAGGTCATGATAAAGACTTTGCCATTGAATAGAAGAAGATTGAAAATAATCGAAGGTGTTCAGTAAATGACAAGTTTTTACAGAATTGCTTGGATTACTATGAGAAAGAATTGGAACTGAACAAAAACTAGTAGGCCATTGGTTGAGTGAGAGTGTGAAGAAGTGCTCAGATTCTAGAAACAGTCTAAAAGCATAGTCTAAAGGACTGACTGAAAAACCACTTGTGGGGTTAAAAGAAAAGTGGAGTCAAGTGTTTTGGAATATACAGAGAAAAAGATGGTCTCACCACTGATAGAAGAGAAGGAAGTTGATGGAAGTAAAATGGGAATTCACTTTGAAACATGTTAAAGTTTATAGGCCTATTAGAAATGCATGCAGAAAAGCCTGGTCAACAATTGGACACATGTATCAGGAGTTTAGAGGAGATAGAGGACTGGTGTTAGATTTATAATGCAGGAGTGAATACAGGTAAGAAAAGGAAGATGATCCAATTTTTAGAGGTTAGAGAAACAATGAAGGACCAGGAAAAAATTCAGAAAAAGCAGTTAATTCCAGACAGCAGAAAAAGCATATCTGGAGTTGAGCAAGGGGAGAGTTATGTTCTGGAAGCTAAGTGAAGTTGTTTTTTAGGTGGATAGATTAACTCCATCAGATCTTGCTGGTAGGTCAAGTTCATTGAGCACTGAGGAGTAAGGCTGAATTTTTAAACATACATGTAACAAATGACCTTGATAAAAACAGTTTTGTTGACTTTGGGCAAACATCTAATTGGAGGAAATTAAAGAGGGAGTAGGGAGAGAGAAGCTAGAGACATCAATATCTATATGTCAGAACATTGTTTCAAAGAGATAGCAATTAATTGACAGAAAGATCAAACTGCAGTAAGCTATTAGCAATGTACAGACTTCATTCTGGAAGAGACAAAATTATATATTTACCAAACTCCATGTCCTTTCACTATCATGCATACATGTAAAGATTAACTTTTCAGGGTCACAATGAGTGACTGGATCACAGTCCATGGTATGTGGATGGAAATGCTGTATTCTTTGTTGGGCCACAACTCTAAAAGTACTTTCTACCCCATCCTCCAGCCTGTTGCATTGGATCTGAGGAAAGCTCAGAACCTCTAGAGATGGTGGGGTCCTGTATATATGCCTGGAGCAGAGTGCTGCTACCAATCTACTGTCTTCTGTAGCTATTGGTTTACCATAACTAACCAATCTTGAACTCAACCATCTCAATGAAAGGACTTTACAAGTTTTTGCTTAAGACTGATAATTCCTAATCCATTTAGTATTTTGGTAAAATTTCAATATTGTACAATACCTAAATTTACCTACATTGACTAACGAGTCACATCAAGCAATGCAATGATTTATAAATTAAGTTTTTGAGATGTTCTTTATTTTTGAAATTTCTAGTCCTATGTGGTTTATTGGTGAATTTCTTTCTTTAAATTTTAAAAAATGTATTGATTTTAGACAGGGAAAGAAAGAAGGGAGATGGTGAGACAGAGATAGAGAGAGAGAGAGAGAGAGAAGGTGGGGAGAGGGAGAGAGAGGAGAGAGAGAAAAATCCATTTGTTGTTCCATTCACTGATATATTCATTGGTTTATTTTTGTATGTGCCCTGACCAGGGGTGGAACCCACAAGCTTCGTGCATTGGGATGACCCTCTAACAACTGACCTATCTGGCCAGGATAAGATTGGTTAATTTCTTGATTAAAAACACCTGAAGTCTCCTTCATCATCCATTAAACTTCTAGAACAGCATTCAAGGTCTTCCACAATCTGCATGTAGATAATTAATTTACTATTTTGAGTTTCAAAATGTGGTTGCCTTCTCCCAACCCCACTATCCAACAAAAACTATTAAAAGTCTCAAGTACAATCACTAAGTAATGAGCACATACCTTCTTAAATCAAGTTATAAATTATGAATATAGCATTAAAAACATTTATTTTTCTAATAACTGGTCTTAAACCTTTAATATTTTCATTGATTTAAATTACTATAGTAACCTAATACTTCAGGTAGTCTGGTTTTGAATGAAAGCACTTTACATAATAGACATCAATTTCTTGAAAAGACATTTCTGTATGAAGATCAGAGACAATCTGTAACTTTCAAATGCAGATTTTATAATGTCCATCTTAACTCTGGAGGAGCAGTGGTATAGGATTTCCACAGAAATAAGACCACAGAATAATAAAAATCATTTTTTAAGGATGAAGTTAATATCTTTGTGCTTTTCACTTTATAAGCACAAGATTTCTTTAATTCTAAAATGCTGTGAATTGAAATATGCAACTTTTTCCCCTGAGGGACAAAAGAAATATTATTGTTATTTTAAATGGAAATCTAAACGGTAATAAGCATCCAGATTTTAAAAGTTAATATGAATGTGAGGAAAAAGAGTTTCACAGACTTGAAGATGTCTACACAATAAAGCATGAAAAAGTACTGAGGTTCAGAAATAACACATGGTCACAGATTGTCAGATTCATAAGCAGGATTGGGAGACCCTCTAGACTGTGATCTTTTTATATCACCATGTTGTCTCTCTCCCTGACTTAACTCTTCAAATCTTAGACCATGACTGACTAATTTGAATGTGACAATATCCTCACATACAGCCAAGTCTAGTGAGTTAAATATGTTCTAAATCATAAAAAAATGCATTTTACTTCATTGATAATTTTCTACATCATCTTTACCCAATTCATACATTTAGTGATTTTGAGCCAAGCATTTAAGGCTTGGTTAAATCTGAAGATAATGTTAACACATTGTCAAGCATTTGAATTGCTTCCAGCATATTGTAGTATAATCCTCTGTCCACAAACATCCCTTCATTATTGCCTAATTACATGCAAATTTCATAAAATGAATGAGTTTTAAGTACTTGTCAATCTGTCATACTATGGACCACTGAAACATTTTGACTGCTAGATAATCAGCAATAATCACACTATGCAAATTTGATATTTTCTGTACAATTATCTGAAACCATAAATAACTGGACACAAAGACATTTGGCATTCTCTCCATGAGACTTGACCTGTGGGGCTTTTTCAACTTTCCTTCTTCTAACAAATGCACTAGTGGGAAATTTGACTTAAAAAAAAATCTCAACTGTGCAAATGTACCCAGTGGAAAAATTGTCAATACATAAATACAAAGAGAATTTTGTTTATTTTTATCAGGAGTGTGTGTCTCTTTGACAAACACTTTTTTGTTTCCATTTTGATTTTTCCTTTTGGTTATATTCAACTCCTTTTCTTGGAGTTTTTATTTTTTTCCTCACAAGAGAATATAGGTGGGGAACATTCAAAGTACGTTTATTTGTTTTCTGTAAAGTTACTTTCCCCATATTTTGCATCTTATTTAATTTCTCCTCTGTAATTCATTTCTGGACTGTCTAATATAGATCAGTCACTAGGGAGCATTCAATAACAAAAGGCTAATTATTATTCTATGGCCAAGTTCAAAACATATGAAAGGTCTATTCCACTGAATTCAAATCTGCTACTAAAATTTTTCCTCTGCCTTTTGTGATCAGTGCCCATGTCACTGTAAGAATTTGGGGACCAATCTGTCTTCTATACTATTTCATAAAAGCAAGCTGATGAATTATTTTTTAATAACAACATGTTCTTTTTTAAGTTTTTAGTGTTATTGAATTACAGTTGTATGCCTTTTCTCCCCATGCCTCCACCCCAGCTGAACCCACCTCCCTCCCCCACCTCCACCCTCTCCCTTGATTTGGTCCATGTGTCCTTCAAAGTAGTTCCTGTAATCCCCTCTCCTCACTGTCCCCTCCCCACTCCCCCCTGCCCATTGTTAGATTGTTCTTAACTTCAATGTCTCTGGTTATATTTTGTTTCGTTTTTTTCTTCTGTTGACTATGTTCCAGTTAAAGGTGAGATCATATGGTATTTGTCCCTCACTGCTTGGCTTATTTCATATAGCATAATGCTCTCCAATTCCATCCATGCTCTTGCAAAGGGTATAAGCTCCTTCTTTCTCTCAGCTGTGTAGAGTTCCATTGTGTAAATGTACCATGGTTTTTGGATCCACTCATTTGCTGATGGGCACTTAGGTTGCTTCCAGTACTTGGCTATTGTCAATTGTGCTGCTGTGAACTTGGGGTGCATAGGTTCCTTTGGATTGGTGTTTCAGGTTTCTTAGGGTATAATCCCAGCAGCGGAATTGCTGGGTCAAAGGGCAGTTCCATTTTTAGTTTTCTGAGGAAATTCCATACTGTTTTCCACAGTGGACTCACCAGTCTGCATTACCACCAACAGTGCACTAGGGTTCCCTTTTCTCCGCATCCTCTCCAACATTTGTTTGTGGATTTGTTTATGTTGGCCACTCTGACTGGTGTGAGATAGTACCTCATTGTGGTTTTAATTTGCATCTCTCTGATGGCTAGTGATGCTGAGCATCTTTTCATAGGTCTCTGGGCCCTCTGTATGTCTTCCTTGGAGAAGTGTCTGTTCAAGTCCTTTGCCCATTTTTTAATTGGGTTGTTTGTCTTCCTGGAGTGCAGTTGTGTGAGTTCTTTATATATTTTGGAGATCAGGTCCTTGTCTGAGGTATCACTGGCAACTATGTTTTCCCATACTGTTGGTTCTCTTTGTATTTTAGTGCTATTTTCTTTAGCCATGCAGAAGCTTTTTATTTTGATGAGGTCCCATTTGTTTATTCTTTCTTTTATGTCCCTTGCTTTAGGGGATGTGTCGGTGAGGATGTAGCTGTGTGGAATGTCTGAGATTTTCCTGCCAATGTTTTACTCTAGGACTTTTATGGAGTTACGACTATCATTTAAGTCTTTTATCCATCTTGAGTTTATTTTTGTGTATGGCGTAAGTTGGTGATCGAGTTTCATTTTATTGCACGCAGCTGTCTAGGTCTCCCAACACCAACTGTTGAAGAGGCTGTTTTTACTTCATTGTATGCTCCTGCCTCCTTTGTCAAATATTAATTGACCGTAAAGACTTGAGTTTATTTCTGGGCTCTGTGTTCTATTCCATTGGCCTATGTGCCTGTTTTTATGCCAGTACCAGGCCAGTTGATTACACTGGCCTTGTAATACAGTTTGATATCAGGTATTGCGATCCTCCCTGTTTTGTTCTTCTTTTTCAAATTCACTGCAGCTATTCGGGGTCATTTATGGTTCCATATAAATTTTTGAAATGTTTGTTCTATATCTGTGAAATATGTCATGGGTACTCTAATAAGGATTGCATTGAATCCATAAATTCCTTTGGTTAGTATGGCCATTTTGATGATGTTAATTCTTCCAATCCATGAGCGTAGTACCTGCTTCCATTTGTTTGTGTCTTCCTTAATTTCTTTCTTCAGTGTTGTGTAGTTTTCTGAGTACAGGTCTTTTACCTCCTTGGTTAGGCTTATTCCTAGGTACTTCATTTTTCTTGTTGCTATATCAAAAGGGATTTTTTTCCTGATTTCTGTTTCTGCTCTTTCATTGTCGGTATACAGGAATGCCTTTGATTGCTGAGCATTGACTTTGTATCCAGCTGTTTTGCCAAATTCATTTATTAGGTTGAGTAGTTTTTTGGTGGAGTCTATAGGATTTTCCATGTACACTATCATATCATCTGCAGACAGTGACAGTTTCGTTTCCTCCTTTCCAATTTGGATGCCTTTTATTGCTTTTTCTTGTCTGATTGCTGTGGCTAGGACTTCCAATACTATGTTGAATAGGAGTGGCGAGAGAGGGCATCCACGTCCTGTTCCTGATCTTAGTGGGAAAGCTCTAAGTTTTTGTCCATTGAGTATAATGTTGGCTGTAGGTCTCTCATATATGGCCTTTATTATGTTGAGGAATGCTCCCTCTATTTGCACTTTGCTGAGTGTTTTTATCAGAAATGGATGATGTATGTTATCAAATGCTTTTTCTGCATGTGTGGATATGATCATGTTATTTTTGACTTTGCTGTTGTTCATGTGATGTATTATGTTTATTGATTTGCGAATATTGTACCATCCTTGCATCCCTGGGATGAATCCCACTTGGTCATGTTGTGTGATCTTTTTAATGTATGGCTGGATGCAGTTTGCCAATATTTTTTGAGAATTTTAGCATCTATGTTCATCAGTGATATTGGCCTGACGTTTTCTTTCATTGTTGTGTCTTTATCTGGATTTTGGATTAGGATGATGCTGGCTTCATTAAAAGCGTTTGGGAGCCTTCCATCAGTTTGGATTTTTTGGAATAGTCTGAAGGATAGGGGTTAGCTCTTCCTTAAATGCTTTGTCGAATTCTCCTGTGAAACCATCTTTAGTGTGTCCAGGGCTTTTGTGTGTTGGGAGTTTTTTGATGACTGCTTCAATTTCCTCTGCTGTTATTGGTCTGTTCAGGTTTTCTGCTTCTTCTTCATTTAGTTTTGGAAGATTATAGTTTTCTAGAAATATGTCCATTTCACCTAGGTTTTCAAATTTCTTAGCATACAGTTCTTTGTAGTAATTTCTTACAATCCTTTGTATTTCTGTGGTATCAGTTGTAATCTTTCTTCTTTCATTTCTAATTGTGTTTATTTGGATCCTCTCTCTTTTTTTCTTGATGAGCCTACTTAAAGGCTTGTCGATGTTGTTTATCTTTTCAAAGAACCAGCTCCTGGATTCATTGATCCTTTGAATTGTGCTTTTAGTCTCTATGTCATTTAACTCTGCTCTGATCTTGTTTATCTCCTTCCTTCTACTTGGTCTGTGCTGTCTTTGTTGTTGTTCCTCGAGTTCTTGGAGGCATAGGGTTGGGTTGTTTGTTTGAAATGTTTCTGTCTTTTTAAGGTAGGCCTGTATTGCTATGAACTTCCCTCTCAGGAATGCCTTTGCTGTGTCCCATAGGTTTTGGGTTGTTGTGGGTTCATTTTCATTTGTTTCCAGAAAGTTTTTGATTTCTTCCTTAATCTCCTTCTTGACCCATTCATTGTTTAATAGCATGCTATTCAGTCTCCATGATTTTGAGTGTTTTGGGTTTTTTCCTTTGGGGTTGGTTTCTATTTTCAGTCTCTTGTGACCAGAGAAAATGCTTGATATGATTTCAGTTGTCTTGAATTTGTTGAGGCTTGCTTTGTATTCTATCACGTGTTGTATGTTTGAAAATGTTCCATGTACACTTGAAAAGAATGTGTATTTTGCTTCTTTGGGGTGAGAAGCTCTATATATATCAGTTAAGGCCATTTCATCTAGGGTATTTTTAAGTGACACATTATCCTTCTTGATATTTTGTTTGGAAGACCTGTCCATTTTTGACAGTGGGGTGTTAAAGTCCCCTACTATAATTGTGTTGCTGTCAATATCTTTCTTGAAGTCCTCCAAGATTTTCTTTACACATTTGGGTGCTCCTATGTTGGGTGCATATATATTTACAATGTTATGTCTTCTTGGTGGATTCTTCCTTTGAGTATTATGAAGTGACCTTCTGGGTCTCTCTTTATGGCTCTTCTTTGGAAGTCTATTTTGTCTGATATGAGTATTGCTCCCCCTGCCTTTTTTTCCTGTCCGTTTGCTTGGAAAATTTGTTTCCAGCCCTTCATTTTCAGTCTGTGTAGGTCTTTTGTCCTGAGATGGGTCTCTTTTAGGCAGCATATGTGTGGGTCATGTTTTCTTATCCATTCAGCTATTCTATATCTTTTGATTGTAGCATTTAATCCATTTATGTTTAAGGTTATTATTGATAGGTAGTTATTCATTGCCATTTTTTCCTACCTGTGTTCCTCTGTCTTTTTCTTTTCCTTCCTTTCCTTAAAGCAGTCCCTTTAGCATCTCTTGCAGAGCTGGTTTTGTGGAGGTGTATTCTTTTAGACGTCTTCTGTCTGGGAAACTTCTTTTTTGACCTTCTATCTTGATTGTGAGCCTTACTGGGTAAAGTAGCCTTGGTTGAAGGCCTCTGGTTCTCATTACTTGGAATATTTTTGCCATTCTCTTCTGGCTTGGAGCGTTTCCATTGAGAAGTCAGTTGCTAATCTTATTGGGGCTCCCTTGTATGTTACTTCCTGTTTCTCCCTTGCTGCCTTTAAGATCCTCTCTTTGACTTGGAATTTTGCCATTTTAATTATGATGTGTCTTGCAGTGGGCCTCTTTGGGTTCCTCTTGATTGGGACTCTCTGTGATTCATGGATTTGAGTGACTTTTTCTCTCCTCAGATTAGGGAAATTTTCCATCATTACTTTTTCAAACAGGTTTTCTATCCTTTGCTCTTCTTCTTCTCCTTCTGGTTTTCTATTATATGGATATTGTTACATTTTATCTTGTCCTGCATTTCCCTTAATCCCTCTTAATTCTTTTTGTGTCTCTTTTCCTTTTCTTGCTCTTTCTGGTGTTTTTTTCTTCTTTCTCCTCCAGCTCGCTGATCCGATCCCCTGCTTCATCAAGTCTCCTTTTGATTCCTTCTACTTTGTTCTTCAGTTCCGAAATTGTATTCTTCAATTCCCATTGGCCCTTGTTGCCAGGTTCGCATTCCTTTTTCATGTTGATATAGTTTTCAGGGAGTTCCTTGTAGTTTCCTTATAGTTTCTGGTAGTTCTCTGTGAGCTCAGTGAGCTTCCTGATAACCATTGCTTTGATCTCAGTATCTGATTGTTGCCTTGCTTCTATTTCATTTAGCATTCTTTCTGAGGCTTCCTCCTTTCCTTTCATTTGGGGATTGTTTCTTTGTCTTCCCATTGTTTGTGAGACTCTTCTTGTTAGCCTCTGTTCCTTAAATTGATCTGTTTTGACTCCCTGGGTTTATGGTATGAACTTCTATGGTAGAATGCCAATAGGATTCAGTGCTGCCATCTCCTTAATCTCCTGTGGTCACTGGTCTTGTGCTGATGTTTAAGGGTCTAACGCAGTCTAACTCTGGTCTTTTCAGAGCTCCAGGTTTTATTATCTCACCTGTGGGAAAAAGAGAAAGAAGGGCCAAAAAAGAAAAAGGAGAAAGGAAAGAGGGAAAAGGGGAATGGAAAAGGAAAGGTAGGAAGGAAGAAGGAATGAAGAAAGATCAGAGGAAAGATAAGAAGTTATTTTAACAAAAATTACAACAAAAAAATAAATTAAAGAAGGCAAGAAGATGGAATAAAAAAGGTAAAAGTTGGAAGGAAGGAGGAATAAAAAAAGAAAGAAGGACAGAAAGGAAGAAGTTATTTATGGGGAAAGGTGGAAAAAAATAAAGAAAAAAAAAGTCTTCTAGTTGCTTTAAACTGGTCAGGTTACTTCTGCTTGTCTTCCTGGAGGGGGTGGTTGGAGGGATTGGTTTCAATTTTCTCCCTTCCTGAGCCACACTCTTAGCTGCTGTTCAGCCTCTAGTCCAGTTCCTCATGGTCCTTCTGCTCCCCACTAGGCCTTTAGTTCACCAGTTGTGCTGTCCTTGACATGCACCAATTAGGGGCAATTCACACTCCACCTTCTTGCTCTTTGCTGTCTTAGATGCTAGGGGCTCTCGGTGCTCCTTCATGTTAGTTCAGCCCCCTACTGGGTCAAGTCTTTCTGGGGACTGCAGTCTCCCCTAGCCCTGCAGCTCCCCTCTGCTGAGCGTTCTGCCTTCATCCTACACAGCCAGTAGGCCCTGCAGGGCTCTGTGCACAGGGGCTAGGTTGGAGTTGTTTAGAACAGGTGCTTTTAGGTGTGGTCGCTTGCAGGCAGCCAAGCCGTTGATCAGGTTGTGCAGTCGATCTGTGGTTTTGGGCGTTTGTGCGGAGCAGCCAGCCACTGATCCGGGTGCACACCCACTGGAGGTTTCAGGTGTGGGTGCCCTGGCCACTTGTGGAGGTGCGTGCCCACCCAGGTGCTTTGTGTCTGTGTGCCCAGGCAGCTGGCCGCTTATCGGGGTGCGCGCCCACCGGGTGTTTCAGGTGTGGGTGCCGTTTATCTGGGTGCGCACCAGCCAGGCTTCAGGTGAGAGCTGGGGCTGCTTATCCTGAGTTTACAGTCCAGGCGTGAGGGCCATGGCCATGGCTGCTTCGGAGAGTTCTCTAACTAGCCACTGAGTGCCTCTATTTTCTCTTTTTCTTTTCGAGAAGTTCTTCCTATTCAAGCCCACTTGGTCCAAACAAGCACCTGGCCTCTCACACAGCCCAGCCTGACTCTCTCCCAAGAATCCTGCAGCAGACCCTGCACCCAGGTCGGGGGCTTCAGCCACCCTGGTCCCCATGCAGGTCCCAGGAACCTGATTGTCCTTAAGCACTCTTCTTACCGTCATATCTTTCAATGTCCTCTATCTTTGGTCTTTGATCTTCATATGTGCTGGAATACTGTTGGCTGTTCACTATGTTCCTCAGATCAGCTAGGTGTTTCACTGGTGCCAAGGCGAAGTGGACTCTGCTCCCACCTATCTCACCGCCATCTTTTTAGAGAACTCAACAATATGTTCTTTAATATTTTATTTGCTACAAAGGTCGTCCAAATTGAAACATTGCTGAAGCATTCAGGGGCCATATTTACCTTTGCTTTGTGAGTATTTTTATTGAATTCATTGGGGTGATATTGGTTCACAAAACCAAACAGGTTTCAATCGTACAACTCAAGAAAACATCGTCTGCACAGTGCATTATGCATCCATTGACTGAAACAAACTCTCTTTCCACTCTCATTCTCCCCTACCTTTGTCTACCTCCACTTACCTCCATCCCCCTTTTCTTCTGGCTATCACCACATTGCTGCCTGTATTTATGAGTGTGTGTGTGTGTGTGTGTGTGTGTGTATTCTTCATATCCCTTCACCTCCTTTCATGCAGTCCTCCAAATCAACTCCACTCTGACATTTGTCAGTGTGTTCCATGTGTCCATGCCTCCATTTCTATTTTGTTCATCAGTTTATTTCATTTATTAGAGTCTACATGTATAAGGACAGACCTAAAAACCAGGAATTATCTTCTGGAGGGTGAACCCCTAGTAGTAGTAGATTTCCCCAATAGGTGAGTGTTCTAGGAACTCATCTGTATCAGTGTCCTAGCTGGTGGTGTTGTGAGAGGCTGCATTTGTCTTCAATGAATATTTTTGAAGACTCTTTCAACACATTTGCCCATTTTGTGATGGATGATTTACAAGAGCACCTGCCCACACCATGCTGAGTGTTTAGCAGTTTTTCACCAAAAATTTCATAAGCCCCATGCCCCAGCCTCCCTATTTACCCCATATAGTCAGGAACAATTTTTTTTGTTGTTTCCTCAAATGAAAAAAGTCCTCAAACGGAAATGTTTTGCTGATGTAGAAGAGGTGAAACAAAAAAGGCAGAAGCACTAAAAGTCATCAAAATTGACAAGTTCTAAAACTGTTCTGAGTGGTGGAAAAATATGTCTCAATAGGTGTATTGCATCAAATGGAGAGTACTTTGAAGGTTACTAAAGTTTAAACATGTAAAAATAAATACACACTTTTTTACTAATAAATTGAATGTTTTTGGTTTTCACTTGTAAGTGAGATCATATGGTGTTTGTCTTTCCCTGATTGTCTTATTTCACTTAGTGTTATAATTTCCAGGTCTATTCATGCTGTCGTAAAGGAATTTTTTTTTTGTTTTTATAAAGGTACTACAGCTTCTTTATCCACTTTTCAGTTGATAGGCACCTGGAGAGTATAAACAAAACTGCAAAAACATAGGAGTGCACAGATACATTCAAACTTGTGTCTTGGGCTTCATTGGATATATTTCCACTTCTGGGCAAAAGGAAGTTCCATTTTTAATATTTTGAGAAAACTTTATACTGTTTTCCACAGTGTGTGGGTGTATCAGTCTGGGTTCTCCTTAGCAGTGCACAAGGGTTCCCTGTTCTCCTCACCAAGAATTGTTGTTTGTTGACTTATTAATGGTGGACATTATGACAGATATGAGGTGATAACTCATTGTGGGTTTAGTTTACATCTCTCTGATGATTAATGATGTTGAGCATTTTTTTCATGTCTAGTGGCCATCTGTATGTCCTCTTTGTAGAATTGTCTATTCACATCTTTTGCCTATTTTTTGATTGGATTGTTTGTGTTGGTGTTGAGTAGTATAATTTTTTAAAGATATTCTGGAAATTAACACCATATACTATGTATCATTAGCAAATATATTCTCATTCAATGGGTTTTCTTTTAACTTTTGATGGTTTCTTTTGCTGTGCAAAAGCTTTTTAGTTTGATGTAGTCCAATTTGTTTATATTGTCTTTTGTTTGCCTTGACCAAGAAGATACATCAGCAAAAGTATTCCTATGAGGACTGTCTAATATTTAACTGCCTATGTTTTCTTTGAGGATTTTTATGGTTTTGTGACTTACATTTAAGTCTTTATCCTTTTTGAGTTTGTGTGTGTGTGTGTGTGTGTGTGTGGTGAAATTTGGCAGTCTAGTTTTATTTATATTTTTCATGTATCTGTCCAACATTCCCAACATTATTTATTGCAGAGATGGTCTTTACCCCATTTTATATTTTTGTCTCCTTTTACAAATACTTGATTTACCATAAAGGCAAGGGCTTATTTCTGGGATCTCTGTGCTGTTCTATTGATCTATATGCCTGTATTTGTGTCAATATCATGCTCTTTTGATTACTATAGTCTTGTAGTATGATTTGATATCAGGTAGTGTGATTCCTCCAACTTTGTTTTTTGTTTTTTCTTTCTCAAGATTGCTCAGGACATTGGAGTCTTTTTGTTCCAACATAAAATTTTGGAATATTTGTTCTAGGTCTGTGGTATATGCAATTGATATTTAAACAGGAATTGGCCCTGGCTGGTGTAACTCAATGGATTGAGTGCAGGCTGTGAACCAAAGGGTCATCAGTTTGATTCCCAGTCAGGGCACATGCCTGGGTTGCAGGCCGGTCCCCAGTGGGGGTCATGTGAGAGGCAACCACACATTAATGTTTCTCTCCCTCCCTTTCTCCCTCCCTTCCCCGCTCTCTAAAAATAAATAAATAAAATCTTTTAAAAAATAGATAAATAAGAATTGCTTTAAATTTGTAGATTACTTTGGGTATATGGGTTTTTTAATGATGTTATTTTTTCCTGTGCATGAGTACAGTATATGCTTCCACAAATTTGTACCTTCCAGAATTTCTTTCTTCAGTATATTATAATTTTCCAAGTACAGGTCTTTAACAATGTTGGTTAAATTTATTCCTAGGTACCTTATTTTTTTTATTATAATAATACATGGAATTGTTTTTCTTAATTTCTCATTTTGTTAGTTCATTATTGGTGTATAAAATGCCACAGATTTTTGAATATTAATTATGTATTCTGCTACTTTTCTAAATTCATTTATTAGATCTAGTAGTTTTTGATGGAAGTCTTTAGATTTTTCTATATACAATATCATGTGATCTGTGAAAAATGACAGTTTTATTTCTTCCTTTCCAATTTTGATGCCTTTTATTTCTTCTTGTCTGATTGTTGTGGCTAGTATTTCCAGTACTATGTTGAATAAGAGTAGTGACAGTGGACATTCCTGTCTTGTTCCTGATCTTAGAAGAAACACTTTTAGTTTTTGCCCATTGAGTATGATGTTGGCTGAAGGTTTATTATATGTGGCTTTTAATATGTTTTGGTATAATCCCACTATTCCCACTTCCTGAGAGTTGTTATCATAAATAGGTGATGGACCTTATCCAATGCTTTTTCTGTATCTTTTGTTATGATCCTGTGGTTTTTATCCTGTTTTTTGTTTATATGATGTATCGCGTTTATTGATTTTTGGATAATGCACAAATCTTGGAATTCCATAATAAATAACACTTGATTGTGTTGTATGATCTTTTTAATGTATTGCTGGGTTTGGTCTCTAATATTTTATAGACACAGGAGTGTCCAAACTTTTGGTGTCCTTGGGCCACTCTGGAAGAAGAAGAGCTGTCTTGGGCCACGTGTTAAGTACACAAACACTAATGAAAACTGATGAGCAAAAAAATGTTTTAAGTAAATTTATGAGTTTGTGTTGGGCCACATTCATAGCCATCCTAGGCCACAAGTTGAACACCCCTGTCTGTAGAAGATTTTAGCATCTATGTTCATTAGGATTATTGGGCTATAATTTTCTTTCTTTGTAGTGTTTTTATCTGGTTTTGGAATTAAGATAATGCTGGCTTCATATAAAGAGCTTAGAAATCTTTCTTGTATTTTTTGAAATAGTTTGAAGATAGGTGTTAGTTCATTGAATATTTGGTAAAATTCACTTGTGAACCCATCTGGTCCAGGACATTTGTTTGCTGGGAACTTTATTATTACTATTTTGATTTCATTACTTGTAACTGGTCTATTCAGGTTTTCTGATTCTTGCTGACTTAGTTTTGGAAGACTGCTGTTTCTAGGAATTTATTCACTTTGCCCAGTTGTCTACTTTGTTGCCATATAGTTGTTCATTTTATTCTCACAATTCTTTGACTTTCTATGGTCTCAGTTGTTATTTCTCCTCTTTCATTTCTGATTTTATTTACTTGGGTTCTCTTTCTTTTTATAATGAGTCTGGCTAAAGCTTCATTAACCTATTTTATCTTTTCAAAGAACCAGCTTTTGGTTTCACTGATTTTTTAAAATTTTTTTTTTAGTGTCCATGTCATTTAATTCTGCTTTAATCTTTATTATTTCCTCCATTCACCTTAGCCTGGGTTTTGTTTTCTGTTCTTATTTTGGTCTTTTAGGTGTATGGTTAAATTATTTACTTGAGATTTGGTTAGATTTTTCTTTTTCTGTCTTTTGCAGCAGGCCTGTAATACTATTAATTTTCCACTCAGAACTGCTTTTGCTGTGCCCTATAGATTTTGGATTGTTGTGTGTTCATTTTCCTTTTTCTCAAGGTACTTTATGATTTACTCCTTGACCTTATTTTTAACATATTCATTGCTTAATAACATGCTATTTAGCTTCCATATGTTTGAATGCTTTTCCATTTTTTTTCTGTAGTTGACATCTAGATTTTCCATACAATTGTGATCTGAGAAGATGACTGATATGTATTTGATTTTCTTGAATTTGTTAATACTTATTTTGTGTCTTAACATGTGGTCTCTCTTTAAGAGTGTTCCATGTGCACTTGAGAAGAATATATATTCTGCTTTTGGAGATAAAATATTTTTTAAATATCAATTAAATTAATCTGATCCAGTATGTTATTGAAAGTCATTGTAGCCTTGCTGATTTTTTTTTAATATTTCAATTATTTCAGTGGGGTGTTAAAAAAATCCTCTACTATCATTGTGTTGCCATTGTTTTTTTTCTTAAATTCCACCAATATTTTCTTTATATATTTTTGTACTCCTATGTTGGGTGATTATATGTTTTCAATGGTTATTACATTCTTTTGTTAGATCAGTCCTTTTAGTATTATACAGCATCCTCCTGTGTCTCTTGTCATGGACTTTGCTTTGAAGTCTATTTTGTTAGATATAAGTATTGCTATCCCAGCTTTTTTTGTTTGTTGGTTACCATTTGCATGGAGTATTTATTTCCATCCCTTCATGTTCAATCTCTATGTATCTTTTGTTCTGAGGTGGGTCTCTTGTAGACAGCATATACATGGGTCATGTTTTCTTATCCACTTATATACCACATGTCTTTTTATTGGAGTATTTACCATTTGCATTTAAGATTATTTTTGATAGGTATTTATTTTTGCCATTTTATTCTTTATACGTATGTTTCTCTCTCTATTTCTTTTTTATATGTTTTTCTTAAAACAGGTCCTTTAACATTTCTTGAAATACTGGTTTAGTAGTAATGAACTTTTTTGGGAGGGGGCATGGTCTGGGAAGCTTTTTATTTTACCTTCAATTATAAATGATACCCTTGTTGGACAGAGTCTTGGTTGTAGTCCCTTGTTTTTCATCACTATAAACATGTCATGCTTATTCTATCTGACCTGAAATGTTTTTCTTGAGAAATCAACTGACAGCCTTTGGGAGCTCCCCTAGAGGTAATTAACTGTCTTTCCTGTTCTTGATGTTTTTAAGATTCCCTTTGTCTTCAATCTTTGCCATTTTAATAATGATGTTTCTTGATGTGGTTCTCTTTGGATACATCTTGACTGGGACTCTCTGAACTTGCATAATGCTTTTTTTTTTTTTAAATAGGTGAAGGAAGTTTTCAATCATTATTTCTTCAAACAGGGTTTTTACTCCTTGCTCACTCTCTTCTCTTTCTGGCACCAGTATGATGTTGTTGTTATGTTTGACGTTGTCTCAGAGGTTCTTCAGATTTTCTTCATTTATATAAAGTTCTCTTCCCTTTTTGATGCTCCACCTTGGTGTTTACTCTTGTCCTCTAAGTCACTTATTTCATTCTCTGCTTCATCTAATTTGCTATTGATTTCTTCTGGTATATTCTTTATTTCAGATATTGTAGTCTTCATCCCAACTATTTTTTATGATTTCTATGTCCTTTTTAATTTTTACTATCCCTTATTTTAAGTTCTCACTGACCTTTCATTCTTCCCCTAACCTTCTTGAACATAACCTTATGATCATTGTATTAAACTTTTCATCTGGTGTCTCAGTTGCTTCCAGTTTATTTAATTCTTTGTCTAGTATTTCTTCTACTTTTTCATTTGGTCATATTTCTTTGTCTTTTCATCTTGTCTTTGTGTATTAGGTAAATATTCTATGTCTCCCAAACTTGTACTGATGGCTTTATGATGTAGGTGTTTTGTTGGGCTAAGTGGTACAATCTTCCAGATTACCTGAGCTCAATGATCCAGGAATGTTTCTTGTGGATTAGGTATACCCTTTTGTTGTAGTTGGCTTTGAATGCTGTTGTCCCTTTTGTGTGAGGAATTTACCCTTCTGGCTGGATGACTATGAGGATAATCTTTTATCAACATGTTTGTGTTGCTATTCAAGGGCTGCCTCCTTAGGTGGCATTGTTCCCAACAGGGTCTGATGCCTGACAGAATACCCCTTTGGATGTGCCACTTGTGTGGCTTGTTTGGTCAAGCTTTGGTTTGGTATGAAGCTTACTATTGGTTGCGTTGGTTCTGGGTCCACTTAGGTAGGATTCCAGTAAAGGTGGATGTCAGATATTGTGTGTAACCAGCATTTTGCTAGTTGCATTTGTCTGGAGCTACCACATGGTTCACTGTTTGTGGCAGCATGTACTGGGCTTGGGACTGCAAGTGAGGGGCCAATCTATATTCAAAGATTTTACTCCAGCTTAGAGCTGGGGTCAGATCTATAAATGGACCAAATCTCCCTGCCATGTGCCACTGCCTGTCAGCTACACTGCCTCCTCTTGAATTTGCCTGGTCTTTCTCCAAAGCCTTTCAAAGAAAAACTGTGGAGTGGGTCCAGACTGGGTGCAACCCACATACCCTTCCACAGGTTATGATATCAATAAGGCAGGCTGAGCAAGGTCAGAATGATGGGAGCAGTTGGTCTTCTACTTGGGGGTCACACATTTAATTACATAATGAGGGAAAAGTGGCTCTTACTCCAGAGCCAAACTTCTCAGTCTCTGCCAGGGTGTCCAACTCTAGCTCTCCCAGGAGGAGTACACTGCATGTTCAAGTTGGGTGCAGCCAGCAATTTCCTCTACAGGATCAGGCATAGCCAGTGGAGCCACTGGACCCAGGAGGACAGATCAAAAGAGTCTTTTATTTGTGGTAGTGACAACTGAACCCTCAGGAGGGGGTCAAGCACTTTGTCCTGGTCCAAGACAACAACCTCCAAGGGACACATTCTCTGAATGTCCCAGCTCTGAACAGTGCTATCTTTCCCACACAGAACTGAACACAGCAGGGTGGGATATCTTAGACTTTGCAGTGTGATCAAAACAGTCTCCAATTGGGGGTGCCCATAAGCTTGTAGAAAGGGGGTAGGCACTTTATTCTTTTTCCAGGATAGTGCAAGCAGAGCTCACAGTGGATATAAAAGTGCTTTCATCCCACTATGTAACCACTCAACCCAGCACCTGTCCATACTATTTCTGGACCAAAGCCTTCTGGAAGATATGCTCCAAAAGTCTCAGCTCTGCATAGTACTCTGTTCCCTCGTGTGACATAACTCAGCAGGACAAGGCCAGCCAAGTGTTTCAACAGGTTGGTAAGGGATTGGGGCACCAGCTGTGAACTTGAGGTGGGAAGTACAGATCCCCTTTCCAAAACCACACAGTTTAGTCATTGTCTGAGTTTCTACCAAGAGCTTCCCCAGAAAAAAAGCATCCCCAAATTCACTCTTGGTCCAGCTAGAAGATGCCTCCACAGGACCCCCAGCATGACAGAGTGGTGTTGCAGGCAGTCTGGGACTGTACACTGCACTCCCCAGGCTGGTGCTATAACATTAGGAGTGCTTGTTCCTGGGAAATGGTCCCTGGGTCTTTAGAAGAATTCTTTCTCTTCCCAACAGACTGAATACCTACATATTTTCTCCACCACATACTATCCAGGCTCCTCTTCTTATCTCCATTGCCTTGGGTTTTGGAGCCCCACATAAAGTTAAGACTGCACACTTTTTATGGGAGGAATTTTTGCCGCTGAGATATACCTCTGGCTTCTCATCTACTGCAGGTAAATGCAGGGGCCAGCCCTTTCCATGTCTCTGCCCTTCTTATCAGTCTATATGTGGCTGTTTCTATAAATCCTTGGTTATAATATTTCAATTCAGCTTCACCTAGCCTTCAGTTGGTTATCCAGTTTTATGCTCTACAATTTAGCTGTTAAGCTGGTTTGATGACAGGAGTAGGTGATGGTAGTTTCTACCTACTCCACAGCCATCTTGAAATCTCTGTGGATATCTAGATCAATGCAGATCAGACAATCACAAGTTTTATCAAAGTTTAAAATATAATTAAAGTTAATATAGTAATTTAATAGAAGGTTTGACACACCACCACATTGAGACTGGTAGGAAGTAAGGAAGCATGAGAGGGCTGGCTGGGGCCCCTGGTGCAGCAGCTGAATTTCTGGAGGGAAATTTCATTGACTGGGGATGTCGAACCTAAAAAGTGTGCGGTCTAAACCCCAAGCTTAGAGCAGCAGAACCAGGAAAGATACCCACATAACATCTGGATATGAAAAGTAGTTGGGGTTCTGTCTGCCTGAGAAAGAAAGTTAAAGACTCAGACACTTTGTTAAAGAGCCAACATAGAACATTTCATTTGAAGCCATTTATCCTGGGCATTGGTGGAGAGATAAAAGAGTGGACTAGAGTCATGTCCACTGGGTTTGGTGGCTCAGAGAAGAGAGCTGAAGGATCAACCTCCAGGATACTTGTGTTCATTCATTCCCTGTACTGCAGAAGCCATTTTTCTGAGGCAGAGCAATCCCCTCCATGAGGAGTCAGCCTGGGGGAAGAAATAGCCCCACCCTAAATTTTGGAGTTAGGACCCGCTGGGTACAGCTGGAAACTCTATTAGTGATTAAGCCTAATAGACAGCCTTCAGGCAGAGATTCAGTGCTGGGAGATTTAAGATTTTGGTGAAACCTATCCTGGGCCCACTGCTTGTAAAGGGCAACTATGGTACACAGTCTGGTCCTTTCTACAAGCATCCAGGCCCATCAGAAGGAACCACAAGTTGTGGATCACTGATAGCTTCAAACAGGTTGTGCAGGGCCACTCACAGGCAGCATTTGACATATACACCAGAGTCTTTGCAGATCTACCTAATACATTGAAAGAAACACAGAGAGGCAGCCAAAATGGGAAGACAATGAAACAGACCCAAATGAAAGAACAAGACAATTCTCCAGAAGAAGAGCTAAATGAAATGGAGGCAAGCAATTTATCAAATGTACAGTTCAAAATAATGATTATAAGGATGCTCAACAGCATAAAAATAGACATAGAAGTCATAACCAAGGACCAGTCATAAATAAAGAATGCACCATCTGAAATTTAAAAAAAAATGGAAGGAAAAAAGAGTTACTTAGATGAAACAGAGGATCAAATCAGTGATTTGGAAGAGAAAGTAGAAGAAAATGCCCCATCAGAGCAACAAAAAGAAAAAAATAATAATATAAAAGAGATGAGGATAGTTTAAGGGACCTATGGGACAACATGAAGTATAACACATTCACATCATAGAAATATTAAAAGTAAAAGAGAGAGCAAGGGATCAAAAACTTATTTGAAGAAATGGTGACTGAAAACTTCACTATTCTGGTGAAGGAAAAAGACACATAAGTTCAGGGAGTGCAGAGAACCCCAAACAAGGGACCCAATAAGGTTCACACCAACACACATCATAATTAAAATGGCAAAGTTTAAAGAATAGAAAATAAATCTTAAAAGTTGCAAGAGAAAAGCAGTAAGTTACATAAAAGGGAGGTCCCATAAGACTGTCATCTGATTTCTCCACAGAAACATCTGTCTATAAAACATTGGCATGAAATAGTCAAAGTGATGAAAAGTGAGGGCCTACAAGGAAGGCTACATTAACCAGCAAGACTATAATTTAAAACTGAAGGAGAAATAAAGGGATTTCCAGAGCAAAAAACCTACAGGAGTTTGTTACCACAAAATCAGTATTGCAACAAATGTTAAATGGGAAGAAGAAGGAGGAGGGGGAGGAGAAGGAAGGGGGGGAGGAGGAAGAGGAGAAGAAGAAGAACAAGAAGAAGAGGAAGGAGGAAGAGGAGAAAACAGAGGAAATAGTTAAAAAATTAAATGGCAATAAATATGTATCTATCAATAATCACTTTATATGTAAATGGCTTAAATTCTCCAATCAAAAGACAAGGTAGCTGAATGGATAAGAAAACAAGACTATATATACATAGTCATATATATATATATATATATATATATATATATGTACTATTTTCAAGAGACCCACCTCAGAACAAAAGATACATACACTAAAAGTAAAAGGAAAAAAAGCTGAGGTAGCAATAATTATATCCAACAAAATAGACCTTAATTCTAAGGATATAATAGGAGACAGAAGGACACTACATAATGATAAAGGGAAAAATCCAACAAGAGAATATAAACCTAGTAAACATTTACACATCCAACATAAGAGCCTCTAAATATGTAAAGCGAATCTTGGTGGACATAAAGGGAGAGATCAACAGAAATGCAGTCTTATTAGGGGATTTTAACACCTCATTTACTTCAATGGATCAATCTTCCAGGTAGGAAATCAATGAGGAGACAACAGCCTAGTATGACACTCTAAATCGAATAGGTTTAATAAATATCCCAGAACATTTCACTCCAAAGCAGCAGAATAAACATCATTCTAAACTGCTGGAGAGCTTTATGCTAAGTGAAATAAACCAGGCGGTGAGGGACAAATACCATATGATCTCACCTTTAACTGGAACATAATCAACAGAAGAAAAAAGCAAACAAAATAGAAGCGGAGTCATTGAAGTTAAGAACAATCTAACAATAGCTAGAAGGGAGTGGGGAGGGACAGTGGGGAGAAGGGTTTTCAGGAACTATTATAAAGGACACATGGACAAAACCAAGGGGGAGGGTGGAAGCAAGAGAGGAGGTGGTTTTGGATGGGGTGGGGAGAAAACACAGACAACTGTAATTGAACAATAATAAAATAATTTAAAATAATAATAATAAAAATAAAAACAATTAAAAAAATAAAGTTCATGTGGAACATTTTCTAGTATAGCCTGCATGTTAGGACACAAAGCAAGTCTCAATAAACTTAAGAAGATTCAAAACATATCAAGCATATTCTCTGAACTTAATGCTATAAAACTAAAAATCAATCACAGTAAGAAAACTGAAAGGTACACAAAGACATGGAAGCTAAATAACAATGAATGGGTTAACAATGAAATCTAGGAAGAAATCAGAAGATACCTTAAAACAAATGAAAATAATAACAGAACAACCTAATATCTGTGAGATACAGTGAAAGTAGTCTTAAGAGGGAAATTTATAGCATTACAGGCCCATCTCAAGAAACACAAAAAAGCTCAAATAATTTAATTTAATACTAAAGGAACTTGAAAATGAGCAACCAATCCCAAAATAAGTAGAAGGAAGGCAATAATAAAGATCAGAGCTGAAATTAACAAAATAGATTATAAAAATAAATAGTATCAATAAAACCAAGAGCTAGTTCTTTGAAGAGATAAACAAGATTAACAAACTTTTAACCAGACTTATCAAGTAAAAAGAGAACCCAAGTAAATCAAATCAGAAATGAAAGAGAAGTAACAACTGACATCAAAAATATACAAAGGGTTATAGGAAAATATTGCAAACAATTATATGTCAACAAATCGAAAAACCTGAATGAAATGGATACATTCCTAGAAATATACATACAATTTTGCAAAACCAAATTAGGAAGAATCAGAGAATCTGAAAGAGCAGATTACAACTAGTGAAATTGAAGCAGTAATAAAAAAATCTCCCAACAAACAAAAGCCTTGATCCAGATGGCTTCACAGTTAAATTTTACCAAACACACTGAGAAGAAATAACACCTCTCCTCAAACTATCCAAATAATTCAACAGGAGGGAAGACTTCCAAACTCATTTTACAAGGCCAACATTATTCTAATTCTAAAACCAGATAAAGACAGTAAATACAGGAAATTATAGGCCAATATCCCTGATGAACATGGATGCTAAAGTTCTCAATGAAATATTAGCAAACTAAATACAGAAATACATCAAAAAGATCATATCAAGTTGCCTTTATTCCAGGGATGTGAGTTTGGTCTAATATTCACAAATAAATAAACATGGTACACCACATAAACAAAATGAAGGATAAAAACCACATGATCATATCAATAGATGTAGAAAAATCATTTGATAAAATCCAGAACCCATTTATGATACAAACCCTCAGCAAGTGAGAATAGAGAAAACAAACTTAAATGTAGTAAAGGCCATGTATTACAGACCAACTGCCAGCATCATAGTAAATGGGCAAAAGCTAAAAGCATCCCTTTTAAGATCAGGAACAAGGTACTGATGCATTCTCAGAAGAGAAAAAGAAATAAAAGGCATCCAAATTCAAAAAGAGGACATAAAACTGTCATTACTAGCAGACGACATGATACTGTACATAGACAACCCTAAAGAAACTACTTTATTCCACCAAGAAACTACTAGAACTGATAAATGAATTCAATGAACTAGCAGAATACAAAATTAATATCCAGAAATAAGTTGCCTTTTTATATGACAATAATAAATTATCAGAAAGGGAGAGCAAGAAAACAATCCCATTCACAACTGCTTCAAAAAGAGTAAAATACCTAGGAATAAATTTAACCAAGAATGGAAAAGACCTATAATCAGAAAATTTAAAAACACTGAAGAAAAAAATTGAAGAAGATTCAAATAAATGGAATCATATACCATGCTCATGGGTAGGAAGAACTAATATAATTAAAATGTCTATACAGCCCAAAGCAATCTGTAAAGTCAACATAATTCTTATCATGATATCAATGACATGTTTCACAGAACTAGAAAAAATATTCCAAAGATTAATATGAACCACAAAAGACTCTGATTAGCAACAGCTATCTTGAAAAAGAAGAACAAAGAGGAATCATACTACCTAATATCAAACTATACTATAAGGCTATAGTAATCAAAGCAGCATGATACTGGTATAAAAACAGACACATAGACATTTGGAACAGAATAGAGAGTGCAGAAATAAACCCACACCTTTAGATCAATTAATATGTGATGGAGAAGGTAAGCACATAGAATGTGATAGTTTATTCAATAATTGGTGTTTGGAAAATTGTGCATATATGTGCAGAAATGAAACCAGACCACCTTCTTACACCACACACAAAATCAATTCAAAACGGATTAAAGACGTAAGTGTTAGAGTTGAGACCATGGAAATCTTAGAGGAAAACATAGGCAGTAAAATCTTGGACATTTCTTGTAGCAATGTTTTTTTCTGATATATCTCCTCAGGCAAGGGAAACAAAAGGAAAAATAAGTGAGTAGTACTATACCAAACTAAAAAGTTTTTGTACAACAATGGAAACCATCAACAAAATGGACAATGCACTGAATGGGAGAACATATTCACTGATACATCTGATAAGAGGTTAATATCCAAAATTTATAAAGAACTTATAAAACTAAACACCAAGAAAAAAAAGAAACAATCCAATTAAAAAATGAGCAAAGGACTTGAATAAACACTTCTTCATGGAGGACATACAGATGGCCAATATACATATGAAAAGATGCTCAACATCACTCATCTCCAGAGAAATGAAAAACTACAATGAGATATCTCCTCACACCTGTCAAAATAGCTATCATCAGAAATCAACAAACACTATCCTGGCTGGTGTGGCTCAGTGGATTGAGCACTGGCCTGCGGACCAAGGGGTCGCTGGTTTGATTCCCAGTCAGGACACATACCTGCCCGTGTTGTGAGTCAGGTCCCCAGTAGGGAGCTTGTGAGAGGCAACCACACATTGATGTTACTCTCCTTCTCTTTCTCCCTCCCTTCCCCTGTCTAAAAAAAAAAAAAAAATCAACAAACACTAAGTGCTAATGAGGATGTGGGGAAAAAGGAAACTTTTTGCACCATTGGTGGGAATGCATTTAGGTGCAGCTACTGTTGAAAGCATTATGGAGTTACCTCGAAAATTAAAAATGGAACTGCCTTGTGACCCAATGTTTTCACTTCTGGGAATTCATCCAAAGAAACCTGAAACAGTAATTCAAAATAACATATATATTTTTATGTTCATTGCTGTGTTATTTACAATATCCAAGATTTGAAAGTAGCCCAAATGACAATCAGTAGATGAGTGGATAAAACTACAATGGTGTATTTACACAATGGATTACTACTCTGCCATAAAAATAAGAAAATTTTAATCTTTGTGACAGCGTGAAAGGACCTGAAGAACATGATGCTAAGTGAAATAATCTATTCAGAGAAAGACAAACACCATGTGATTTCACTCATATGTGAAATCTAATAAACAAACTAACAAGCAAAATATAGACTTATGGCTAGAGAGCAGGTTGACAACTCTCAGTGGTTGAGGGGTGGAGGTATGGAGCAAAAGTAAAATAATTCATGGAAATGGATAAGAGTGTGGTGATTGCAGGGGGAGGAGGTGGATGGAGGTGAAAAAAGGTATAAGGGGGATAAATGGTAATGGAAAAATACAATAAAATGAACTATTAAGAAAGCTTTGATTTGTTGATTGATTTATTGACTGTAGGAAGAGAGACTTGTTAGTTTTCATCTGGCAATAAGTCATGAGCTATGAGTAAAAATGAGAGGAGACTTTGTCTCTATGTTATGTTAACAGTGGGGCTCATTAATAGAAATCAATCCAACATGCCACTTAAAAAAAACACTGAGGAATCATTTGATATGACTATTAATTCTTTAAAAAATTAATTTATATAGGCTAGTAAACTACCTTGGTTAACTTTACTTAGAAGGATAATGAAAGAGTGCCATTCAGAAACTTGAAATTTAAAAATGATTAATAAAGTGTTTTGTACCACATTCACTCACTTTCTGCTGTAAGAGAGGACATCAATCAATATGTCACCCTCTCTCATTGATACTACTTACTCTGTGCTCAAATAAAACATATGAGGGCAACTTGGGCAGAAAAACAAAGTTCCCTTGCATATAGCTGACAAGTTCAAAACTAGCTTACGGAAACCCTCTTCCCTCATGGATTGTCCTGAAAGTACTGTGCTTCATTCTCATTTTCAGCATTCCCATAACAGCATCCAGGGCAGGTACGTTGCAATGTGCAATCACAAATTGCTTCCAGACCTGAGCAAAATCTTTAACTGATAAAGGAAGATAAAATATGTTTCATCAAAGCCTCCTTTACAAAATATATAAAACTCTCCATATGAGTGACATAGAGACATGAAGTTGAGGTCACAGCCTACCGATGTCATTTAATCCTAGAAATGGCTTTCAGCACACCCACAGAAGCATCTACTTATTATAGTGTGTGTTTGAGGTGTAGTAGAATTGTGATTTGCACCTTGTCATATTTTACCATATAATCATATATTTAAAAAGAATAAGACATAAATATGATAGTTTTATTTACACAATGCATATTTTGTCAAGCAAATTGCAAAGGCTATTCCACATATAACATTAAATAATAACATTAAATACCATTAAAATATTATGCTTTGAAGGTAACATTGGAATGTAGAATATGTATTTTATATGTCTTATCATATGGAACTCCTCCTGTAGTTTTGCTGTCCATTCATTGGTGCTCTACCACTTTAATGTGCGGTTTTCTACCTGAATAAAGCTCCAATTATAAAAGGTAGGTGTGTTGTGTGTGTGCATGTGTATGTATACTTCCTTAGATTCTATGTATGAATAAAATTTTAAATAATTTGTAATCAGACATTTTCAACTGGCCAATCATCTATGCAAATTAGCACATACATAGATGTTATTTTATAAAAAATTCAGTCCATGCTGTGTTATTTTGTGTCATAGGCTAGGTCTTTGTTGTACCTGGATATAATAGCAGGCAATGTTCTAGAAAGTGTCAAATTTCTGAGAAAATATGGACATGCAGATAAGGTTTGTTTTAAGAAAAGTAGTTTGCAACTGACTTGGCAAAATAATGGTTTATTTTGCTTATGCCATTTAAAACACACTACTTTTGTTTCTACAGAGATATTAAAATAATATTAATCACATTATTTTAAAATAAGGCCAATCTACACTATTTCTCTGATCCTTTTCTTGAGAATATGTTATTGAATTCTCTCAGTTACTGCTGCCATTTTAGTTATTGCAAGAAAATTTTATTTAGAACATTTTTTCTAAATTTCTGGAGTTTTGGCTTAGTTTAATTGTTAAGCAAATGAGAAAAACAGATGTAGTTACTGGGCTTGAGCTTTCTGTGTGGTCTCCTCTTCAGAACAGTGTTAGGACTTTAATAAGCAACTGAATGAAATCATCCTTGTGAGTTTCAGGATGCTTGAATAAGATCCAGCTAAGAACTTTCACTTATTGGCCTATAGGTTTCAGAAGCTGTCATTATCACTATCATTATTACTGATGTGGTTTGGAGTTAAAACAAACAAATAAACAAACATTTTTATGGCACAAATAAAAAGATAAAATTTTCTCCTTTGGTGTATTTATAGCACAACTTTATTTTGAACATAATAGCTTGTTTTGATGAATTATATTTAACTTATTTGCACTCATTGTAGTCACTAATATAACCTATCTTCCTTTATTATTTCTAAAGAATTAGAAACATGCCACTTACTATTACATGTGCCACTAACAATAGTTACAAATTTTCTTTACAAACTATCAAAGCAAGCTCTTTTTTTTTCCTGTAAAAAGGAGCAAATAACTAGAAAAGTACAAAAATTACAAAAAAATGATTATAAGGCAAACACTATATAGTGTCGTCTCCACACTGAGTTTTGTTGCCAGCATCTCAGAAGCTCCCTCTGCTTGCCTCCCCTGTCTCCTTAAACACATAAGACTGCTTTGATTTCATAATTATCTCCTTGTTTTTCTTAATAGTTTTTTTTAATATACTGATGATGCACTAAATGATATGTTAGCTGATGCATTAAAAAAATTAGTCTATGGCTCATTTGAATCAGTAAGGTTCAGTGGTGGTTATACCTGGTCATAATGAAAAACTTGGAGGCAGAGACTTGCCTTGACATTTTTTTCTGCCACCTACTTACAGGGTAACTGCATAGAAAAAAACTTATAGTCCTCCTATGTGTCACCACATGTGTGAGGTAACACTCATGCACATGTCCAGAAATTCTTCAGGACATCAACTTGATGTTCTACCATTTAACTCAACTCTGACACTATGGACTTGGAAATACTGCCAGATCCCACTGCTTAAGGTCTCAGTCCCATGAGTGCTTTGGCCTCACTTTGGATCCCAATAACATGTAGTAAGTCCTCAGGTTACCCACAACTTTTGTTTGACCTGACTACGAATCAAGTGTTACCCTGACCCCTCCTTGGGTTCAATTAATTTGCTAGAGCAACTCACAGAACTAAGGAAAACTCTTATGTTTATCAACTTTTTAAAGGATACCGATGAACAACCAGATAAAGAGATATATAAGAGAGGTCTGTATGGGTCCCAAGTGCTGGAGCTTCTGTCCCTATGGTATTGAGGTGCATCAACTTCCTGGTGGTCATAAGCTGAAACTCTCAACACTGTACTATTGGAATTTTTATGGAAGCTTTCTCACCTAGGCATGATCAATTATTAACTCCACCTTCAGCCTTTTTCCTATATCTGGGGAGAATGTTGGGGGATGGACCTTAAAGCTCCAAGCATCTATCTAGTCATGGTTTGTTCTTTCTGGTGACTAGCTCCTAACCAGGAGTTCACCCAGAGTGTCCTGGCTAGAAGAAGGAAAAAAAAAGATGTTCCCAGTGCTCTTACAACTTAGGAATTTACAAGGATTTCAGGAGGTTTGAGTCAGGGATAGGGTCAAAGGTCAAATATTACAACTAGAGATGTTCCTAGTACTCTTATTGTTACCATCAGTTTTGCCATGTATAATGTGCACTTCTTTGCCCAAATTTTTAATGGAAAAATAAGGATGCACATTAAACATGGGTAGTACTAATTCTGTATCTATATAAATGTTTTAAATTCTTTTATTTATGCTTATGTGTTGAAAGTGTAACTCTAGAAAGCAATAACAGTATCCATATGCAAAATAATACCCTGGAATACAATAATTGGTTTTGTTTCTAAACATAAATAAATAAACAATTGAATTAAAAATTAAAACCAACGATTTTTTTCCTGAAAGTTTGGGCCAAAAGCTTGGGCCAAAATGCATGTGTGGTGTACATTGGAGCACATTATACAGGACAAAATATGCTAGGTAGAAAAGAGGAGCAAATGGAATTAGACATTGAGCTTAATAAATTGGGAATCAGGAGCCTGTTTGCTTCACAAGGAAGCAATAGTTTTTCACAGTCTGGGGGACCACAGGATTGTGTTCCAACAAGGAGATTCATACTCCTCTTTTCCCCATTCCAGTACCAGATTGCTGGGGGTTCAGGAGGCTCTAGACCATAGAGTATTCTCAGTCTAACTAGGGCATGTAAATGCAACCAAAGCCTGTGAATGTTTGGGAAGTTAATTAGTTCTTTTGATAAGCACCTGGTCCATGCCAAGCCCAAGCTAATATTACCCCAGGGGAACAAAGAAGCACTTGCTCGCTCTCTCGCTCTCTCTCCCCCACCCCATGATGCACTCACCCTATTCATTCATGTGCTCTCTCACCTAGGAGCATGCAACCATGTGGGTCTAGCATCTACCACGGTCCACGGTAGATGGTGTTGACTCCAAAAGGACGAAGCTCTCTACCTATCTATCTATCTCTCCCCCAGAAACCCACACTCATCCCATGCACTCACACATCTTCTCTCCATAACCACATGGTCTTAGCAGCCATGTAGCACATGGCTGTGGGAACTCCACATGAATGCTCCAGGAGGGAGTTTGAATATTTCACACAGAAATGCACTGAAGCTGGAAACACATGCCAAGCTAGCCAGATGCTGGACTGGACAGTACTTTAATTTAGAGAAGAAACTCTGGACACTGCCTTTTGTGTTGTCTCTACTGAAGACATGATTGGGCCTTATCCATGGAGGGATGGATGGAGATAGGACATTGGGAAGTCAAGAAGGCAACTTCCTTAATTTTGCATCATCAATAAAATTCATCACAGAGCCACATCCTCCCATGTTGGTCTCAGGACATTCTTTTCCTCCAGACATCCCAAGAACTTGTTTTCCATTGATAATATTATCACTTAGGAATTTACATGGGCTTTAGAAGCTCTATGCCAAGTATTAGGATATATATATGAATTATTTCTATTATCTTACAGTAACTTTATTTCACTGATTCCTGGTACCTTCGGTAAAATATATACATACCTTATCAAAGAGTTTTGTAAATATCAAATGAGACACTATGATAAAGCAATTAGTAAACCACCAGGCAAGATAAAGACATCTGCAATGATCAGTGATAGAACAGGTCAATGATCAATGAGCCAGGAGGGTCATTGGCTAACAAGTATAAATCCAGAGACGAATGATCAGGATGATTGATATCAGGAGTGAAAAAATCACATTAACATATATGCTGCTAGGTTCCAAAATCTGAAAATCGTCATGGTGTAAGGCCTGGCTGATGTTGCTTTAGCTTTCAGAACCATGAGCAGCAGTCCAAGTCTTCTAGGCAGTTGATTGGAGATCAGTGTAAAATTTCAGAATTTTGAGCAATTACAGCTGTTCAGAAAAAAAGTGGAGTGATGAAAACAGGAGATTTAGTGTCACCTGGACCTGAATTTACATCTTGTCCCTAGTCTTTGCTAGCTGTACACATTTGGGAAGGTACACTTCTAACTGTATGCATCTAGTCTGCTAATTAGGGATAAATGCATATTATATGCAAAGCCCTTAGGACAGTGTCTGCCATGAAATTTATATTGAAATTGAATGAATTAGTTTTCCAGGATGCAAAGCACTCAAAATGAACTGAGATGACCACTAGTCAAGAAAGCTTGTATGAGCAGAAACTACATTGGTCTTGTTCACAATTATATCCCGAGTCCTAGTACCTAGCAGTTTCAACTTAATATTTTTATAATACATAAACCAATTAAAGTGATGTCTGGCCCTCACTGGTGTGGCTCAGTGGATTGGGTGTCATCCTGAAAACCAGAAGTTTGCCAGGTCAATTCCCGGTCAGGGCACACGCCTGGGATTCAGGACAGGTCCCCAGTTGAGGGTATGTGAAAGACAACCGATCCATGTTTCTCTCTCATTCTCTCTCTCTCTCTCTCAAAATAAACAAATATATATATTTTTAAAAGGGATGCCTTCATTGAGTTGAGCTTAAAATGGATTATCTTTGTGTGATTTATTACTTCAAGGATCATTAATTTTTAGATTTGCTGGGCCTGACTGGTAAAGTGGAAAACAAACACCAAAGGAAAGTCTTCATCAACTAGATACACCATTGTTTCTTAAAACATAGCTGCAAAACGTCACCACTGCCTTTATTGTGAGTTTCAGACTTAAGAGCACTTGAGTTTCTCAAGTTGTGCTTTATGTGACTAGCTCTCAAAATTCACTGTACACTGAAATCCTCAGTGGAGCCTTTAGAAGTCCCCATGCCAGGTCACATCCTAGACCAATTAAATCAACTGAGGGAGGGACTCAAGCATCCATGTTTTTAGACTCCACAGGTGATTTCAATGTTCATTCAAAGTTGCAAACCAGAACCTCAGGATTTGCAATATGCCAGGCCCTGTTCCAGGTGTTGGGAAAGAAGCTACAAAACATCATGCTTAAAAAGCTGTCAACTCCCTCAAATGTTATATCCCTGGTATGTGCTACAGGTGTTGTCTATTACCACACAACTCTGGCCATCCAGGAACTAGAAGATGTGTTCACAGAAGTGGGTAGAGATGGACCTGACTCAAATACAAATTAGTTATCTTTGTTAAACAAGTGAAGATTACATTTTATGTATTTTGACCTGAGGCTCCTACAAAAGCATCCAACTGTTGAATACCCAGCATCCACAGGTCACAGAGGCAGTCACCTATATGAACTTATTTGAGGGGTTTTGGGAAAAGTCTCTTTGATCTCAGCCTTTCTCCATCTATTTCCATGTAACATATCACCCCAATACTCAGTGGCTTAAACAAACAACAACACATTTCATTTACCAAACCTGAAATTTGAGCAAGATTCATTATGATAGCTCATCTCTGTTCCCTTGGATTCTGTTGGAATGCTCAAAGGAGCTAGCTGTCTGTGGATGCTGGCTGTTAGCTGGCACTTCAGCTCTGACTGTGGCTCTAACACCTACACATGGTCTTTTGTGGTAGCTGAACTTCCTTATTACAGGGTTGCTTGGCCAAGGGACACATATTTAAAAAGGGAGAGCTGGGTAGAAGCCATGTTGCCCTGCTTTTCTAGCCTAACGTCTAAAGTCATGCAGGTTATATCTGTGTTTTATTAATTAAACATGAATCACTAAGGTTGGCCATATTCAATAGGAGAAGCATTAGACTTGGTCTCTTGATGGGAGAAGTGTCAAAATTTGAAAAAATGCTTTAAAACCACCATATTGACCTGTTCACAGTTGGCTACCTGGCTACCTGCTTTGGAGTGCTTTTGTTCTCATGCCCACAGGATTGTGCATTCAGTGAAACTTCTTGGTCTTTCTGACCAAATGATTCATATCTGTAAAAAGATAAGCTAATAATTTAGAGAATTGTCCAGTTTGATACAAATGAGTGAGGTATCTGATTTTATTAGACCAACGAGAATGCTCATGTGGAAATTCTAGATTCTACATTGGTAATCAGCTTCACATCCTTATCCCTTAACTTCCATGCCTTTGTGGCAAACATTTCACTTGTGTTCTCTAAGGGCAATAGAATTTTCCATTTCCTAGGGATTTTAACAAGTAGGTTGATACCTTAAAGCAAGTAAATGAACTTCTAGATAACTTAGACTGATTTTCTTAGAAGTCAGTATTAAAATTTTGCCAAGGAGTCAAGGGCTATATAAGTAATGGTTATCCTTTTATCTTGTTTTACAATCTCAGAAGCTCAAATAAATTGTGTGTATTTTTAATGGATCAGCTGTGTTTGATGTTTACTGAATATTGTCAAAAATATACAAATATTCACATGTAGAGGTACGCCTATAGATATGCAAGTGCGCAGTACAATTATTGAGTCAAATCTCTTATGAAATAAGGGATTCAGTTAAGGTAATAAGTAAATGAATAAGTAAAATCATAAACAAAAAATAAAATAAATAACAAAGAAAAAGAAAATTTCACCAGAAAAAGAAATACTTTTCACAAATGAATGCTTATAGAGGGCAGAGTGGTAGTTTAATTGATATATTTCAAATGAGCCCATGTCTGCTTGGTTTTCCCTAAGAATGATAGAATGAGTATATAAAAATGATATACTTTTGATACTTTTTAGTCTGATTTACTGCACTTTGATCACCACTCACATAATTGGGTGGTGGTGGTAGGGGCAGTGAGTTCCTTGGAGAAACTGTGTTGCTTAGATGTCAGACAGACCTGAGTTCAAGTTCTGCTTTCACCATTTCCCAGCTCCCTGACCTTGAGTAGGTTAACTTGAATCTCTTCCCATTTTTCCACAAAACAGTGGTAACATTAAATTAGTAAAATGTGAGGATCAAGTGGGATATGTTTGTATCACCTAGTAAGTATGAAACACAGTGCATCACTGTCTTTTTTCCAGACAATGTCAGTACCTCAAATAGAAATATGTTCTCAAAAACTATGTGTTGAATAAGTGGCTGATTGAATAATAATCATATGCAAATTAAATCCTATCACTGTTTACAGAGAGTTAATATTTCCTATACTCTTCTGTTGGGAACCGCCCTGCCTGGTTTCAGAGGCTGTAACCCCTCATGGTTAAGGCTGAGTCAGAGTTGGGACCATAAGCCACTAAGGAGACAAAGCTTGTCTCCCTGGCAGGTGTACCACCTCTGCCCACTTCACCCTGCTTGGCCCTGAGCTTGGCCAGTTAGCCAATGATGGGTAAGAATCCTCAAGGGAGGATCAACCTAAGACAGGCTCTAGTCACGGAAGAGGCCCACAGGGAAGGACTCGGGGGGCTGTGGAAAAAGGGGGTGACGGACCCTCGCCCCTCGGCTTTGAAATAGCCTGAGTCCTCATTCTGTCTGCAAGAAGTCTCCTAATCTCTTGGCTGCCTTACTTCCCTTGCCTGACTTAAGCCTGAAGCAATAACAGAGGGCAGCGCAGTCCTGTGCTGGGAGGGGCAGATTCCCTGGGGAATCAGGTCTAACAAAAATACATACATTCCTGTGAAACCTACTTAATTTGTACCCTCAGTTTAAGAGATAAGGGTCCAGACCTGAGATGAGTCTGGCGCCTAAAGCTTTATGGCCCTCTAACTAATTGGCTGTAACTCAGAATAAGCCCTCAAAGTTCTCTGTAAATCATGTATTGTTTAACCCTTACTGGCTGACAATGATTGATGAGCTTTATCTGTATTCCTATGCGAATGAACCTAATAAAAGCCCCTGGAGAGAGAGGCTCGGGGGCCCTTCTCCCCTTGAGAGAAATGGCCACCTTTCCTCCCCAAGCAGATCATGTCTTAGTAGTCTTTTTCTTCGTCCGTGGTGGAACCTGGGGGGCTGCGTTAAAGCCCCCCGACATCTGGCGCCCGGAACAGGGACTTTCAGGACCTGCACGGACCAGAGGCTTCGAGCCACCATCGCCACGGCTTCATCCATGGTGGAACCTGGGGGGCTGTGTTAAAGCCCCCCGACACTCTCCTTGATTGAAAAACATATTTGCATGCATATATGAAGAGACGAGGCCTGTCCAAAAAGTATCCAGCCATGCAATATGAAAAATAAAGACATTTATTGAATAAGATACAAGATATAAAAAAACACTGTACATAGGACAGCTATGTGTCAGTTCCCTTCCAAGTAGGCACCTTGGGATCTCACACAGTTCTCCCAGTAGCCATTAGCTGCCCCGTTGTATTTTCCTGAATCTCATCAATGATCTGAAATCTCTTCTCTTTCAAAGGTGATTTTAGTTTTAGGAAAAGACAGAAGTCACAGGATGCCAAATCTGGGCTGGTTGTAGGGAGGCTGAGTCACCTTGGTGATTTGATGTTTCACAAAAAACCTCTGCAGAAGCCGTGATTCATGAGTGGGTGCATTGTGGTAAAGTTGCCAACCACCATTTTCCCATAGCTGTGGACTTCTGAATCATCCAAATAGTTTCTGCAGAGGAATGTTCAAGCTTAATTTAAAATTTGATGCATATTTGCTGCTCTACTTGCTCAGTCACTTTGAATGGGATGGAAACACAGTACACATGCTCACTTGATGGCAGCGTTCATTGCCCCTACAGTGAAGTCATTATTGTTCACACATGTGCATTCCAGTCCACACTCCTTGGCTGCCAGGTTACACTGATGTCACACAAACCATTCTCATTATATTAAGATTGACTGAAGTTTTTCCAGACAGATCTTGTATGTAGTGTTTCTATTTTAATCACACTCCAAGTTCTGATGATTATCACTAAGATTTTTTAACAAGATGTATCCAAAATATGTTTATTGCGTTGGTCCCCCACTCATCTTGATTCAGGGTACTTTTAGTGTTATTTCCTTCTGCAGGAGCATCCTTCTGTAAGCCTTGCTTTTCGTCCTGGAGGCTGACAGAGGACAGTAGAGCCACCAGCACACAAAACTATCATTTGTACATGGCTAAAGATGGTGGTGATTTTATAGCATCTTGGGCAGAAGTAGGAATTGGGGTTCTGCGCCAGGAGCTTCTTGTGTTTCCTCTTCTCTTCTGGAGAGGGATGAAGGAGGAAAATTTAAAAGAAAAAAAAGTAATTAGCCATCTTAGCGAGAGGCATATAGTCATGGTGAGGTCTTCACTGCTGGAAAGTATCACTGTGTAAATTGTGTTCTACAGGATAATAATCTTTACAGTCAACACAGGCGGAAAAGCAACTTTGTTTTTCACATAATTCTTTTAAATTGGGTTTATAATTTAATAAGACCATAAGGATCAATTAATCAATACATGTAAAGTGGCTATTATCCCAGAACTGCTTTAATCATTTCAACTTCCTTCAGAAATAAATGCTTTCCTGGATTAGTCAAGTAATTTGTGTGCATGTGTTTGTATTTCTCTCTGTACAAAAGACATGAGAAGACATAATAAGTGTCAGTATAAAGCAGTTTCCCTTCTAAAGACCAAAGTTTCTCTCAGTCCACTGTGCTGTAGGGGAATGTCATCCCCCCAACCCTGATTTCAGGTGCTGGTTATTCAAATTCAGTTACACTTGACCATCTGGGAAGAGGGTCTTTGGCTGCTAGTGAGCTTGGCAGCACTCTCTGACATCACCTTCCTCAATTAGTAATTAAGTCATGTCTTTATTTTTCAAAAGGTTTTCAAAAATTTCAGAAATTAATGAAAGCCCCTAAGTACATCTCTCAAATAGGTTCCCTGCAAAGTGGTCTCTGGTTCCACTTGGACATTGTTGTGCTGGAATGCTCCAAATGGCAAGTTATCAAACAGAAGGTGCTCTTAATATTATCAGCACTCTGAAGGCTGTTGACATTAAATGACACAAATTTGGTCAGTGTGGTCCTTTTGGTAACGCATCTTCACATCTTTTCAAATGCCAATTATATTTTTGACCTTAAAAAAAGAAGCAATACATATTTTCTAACTTTCCTTTTCCTCCACTTGACCCAGGCTCACATTAACTACCTGATTTCTTCTACTCTGGCTCTCAAGCTCCCTAATTTTTGCCCTTGGGCACTTACAGTGCCCTTGTGATGAGGACATCACATGGGCACTGTAATTTTGTGGTAGGTTGTTTGTGCATATGCTTTTAAGATCAACAACTTCTGTTTACAAAGATTATTTTGGACAAAGAGGTGATCCAGAGTTGTGCTGACATTAGCTCTTACAGCTATAAAGAAAATTGGGTGGATAATGTTGAAGACATTTCAAGGAGTTTTCTGGAATGCAATAACTTTCTCTCTGGGTCAGTCAGAGTTTCAGATTGCTTAATTTTGCACATTCAAGCAGGTAGCCAGAATAAACAAGGAAATACATTGGGAGGTCTCTTCTATTGTTTAACTTCATAGAGGGAATGTTACACACAGTGCGGGGGTTCAGCTCTGGCTTTTCTTAGAGTTTCCTATGTGTCTAGAATGGTGAGCATTTAAAATACATGGGAATCATATAAAACGTGTGACAGGTTGATGGTTAATGACTTTTTTCCTGTTAAATTTTGCTGAGCTTCTGAGGGGGCACTTCGACTGTTATTGGAATGAACAGGGTTTAATATTTGGGTTCTTTGGAATATTTATGCAGTAGTCAGCCTGGTACTATTGCACAACTCTGTAGCACAGAGACAATATCAGAGGATAATTTATTGGCATAGAAAAAATAACAATTACACATGTTCATTTCTTAATTGAAAGTCTAAGGACAATGGGATATTGTAAAATGATGGAGTGTATAAGAACAAGTTTAAAAAACATTTGACTCTGCTTTAAGAGGAGTAGGCCGTTTAGAAGCATCTTACCAATTGTTTGGTTTTCCTTAGACAAATAAACAAAAAACAATGAAGGATAGGAAATGTCCAGTTAGCCAAAGGCTCTGGGCTTTGGAGAAGAAACACAGTCTGTTCAACACCTCGTTTAAATTTCTCTTTCTTAGCATTCTGGGAGGGTTTATATAGAAACTTCCTATTATAGACTCTTCTTTGAGGATGGTTATTTAATCATTTTCCTCCTTCCACCAGCCATATGTTATCCAGAATACATTGTCCCAGCTCATTTCATATTTTATATATTCTATATTTGTATTCACATTTTTTCACTTTTCAGGCTTAAATAAATTATGTATTTCTCTCCCCAAATCAATGGGCCTTTCTATGAGGATAACTAAAGGTAGACTAATACCTATAAACTATCATATGCTAATAGGCATTGTTGGTAAGTTTTCTATTACCAAATTAAAAGTGAAATAAAAAAACAGGTTCATTAAGTAAAAGTCAAAGTTGATCTTTCTGTCACAGAGAGTCCTCTAGTGTATTCTCTCTCTATATAGACATGCCTTTGAAATGTACTTAGCTATAACATTTAAATAGTGTGCATAAATACTATTGCTTACCAAGTATATTTAATTTTGAGAGTTTTGACTTAAATTGAATGTATGGCCTTAGAAAGAAGGATATTATTTAAATTGATATCAAGTTTCCAACTTGGGACACTGGGGACATGACAACTGCCATCTCCTGAGAGCAACTGTGGGAGGCAACTTGCTTGTGAGTGGGAGGTGAAATTGAACTTGGTGAACTGAAATTAATGTTCTTGTGCAATATCCAGGTGGGAATGTGTAGTACACCATTGGCTGATTCTGAAACTCAGGCAAGTGTTTCTGAGCTGGAATGTTAGATTTGGAAGTTATCAACTCCCATGAAAGTTGATGGGACAACTCAAGAATAGTAAGACTATGAGGGGAGAGGAAAACAAATAGCACACAGTGTGACAGAAATCAAGATGGTAGAGAACTTTAAGCAAGGAATGATTGATAGTACAAGATATAGAAGCAACATCTCATAGAATTAGGATAGAAAAAATCAGGCTGGACAATTAAGAATATCTTTGTGTCTCTAGTGATAGCCATTTTACATGAGTAGAAGAGAAAGAATATGGCCTGTTAATTGGGCTTTAAGTTGAGTAAAGTTTCAACGACTTTAGAGTATTTAAATTTTCATGCTTAAAGCTGGCCTTTGTGTTGTCTCTGGAATATCAAACTTACAATAAATATTGCTACATTGACTTAGGAAAATTTAACAAAGCTTCAATTCTAAATAACAACCAAAGTTATATACAGACAGTCCCTGACTTAAGGTTGTTCAACTTAAGATTTTTTTCACTTTGTGGTGGTGAAAACGCAATACACATTCAGTAGGAGCTGCACTTTGAATTTTAATCTTTTCCCACTAGGGATATGTAGTATAACACTCTCTGGTGATGCTGGGCAACAGCAGTGAGACACAGTTCACAGCTGGCCAGGCAATTACAAGAGTAAACAACTGATACTCTACAGTGTACTGTGTTACCAGTGTCTTTTGGATATTGTGTCCTGAGTACCTTTAACGTAGCTAGGCTAAGTTATGATGTTTGGTAGGTAAAATGCATTAAATGCATTTTAGACTAACAATAATTTCTGTTAACAATGGGAACTTGGGGATGTAATTAGGATATAACCCCATTTTAAGTCAAGGAGCATCTGTATCTTAAACTCCTAGTGTTGCCTAAATAACATGGAAGTGAAAAATGGAAGTTCTACCATATTAATTTAATAAATCAGTAGCTGTAGGAATACAAGAGGATATTGTGTACATAAGCTTCCTATTCAGATTTTAACTTTAGTGTAACCTCCTCAGAGAGGGCATTATTGATCTCCCAATTTAAAGTAGATTCTCAAAAACTCCTATCATATTATTCCATTTTTTGCATAGTAACTAATATCTGATTTTTTCAAAATCTATTTTTCCACCAACCCATTATAAAATAAGATCAAAGAGAAGCTATGACTATCTTGACCACAGCTATATCCTTGACACTATGAATAGTTCTTGTAGAAGCATTGAAAACTGAGATATCAACAACTATGTGTAAAGTCAATAAATGAATAAAGGGTCTCCAACCTAAAATGTATAGACTTAGAATCTGATCTGATATCAATAATATAATAATCATAGCAAATTGAATGACTGCAGTGTGGCAGAAACTGAACAAAGAACCTATTGAATCCTCCTCATAGCAATCAATTAAGATAAGCATTAATTTGTTCTTCTTAACAGAAAAAAACACTTGAGGCTTACAATAAATAATATTTTATCCAATAATAAAGAGCCATTAAGTAATAGAACTTGGATTTAAACCCAGACTTGCCTGACTCTATGCATCTGGCCTTTCCATTGAAATGTTGGCATCAGGATTGTGTCATAGCTACAGGTACACTAAACTGAGGATGAACACATGGAGGCTTCCACATAAAAGTGTATTGCTCTACAAGTACAATGATAATGAGTTACCTCCCAACTTTAATTAATATTTGTTTCATATATGGCAAGGCCTAGAAACAGATCATCAAAACATTTGATAAAAGTCATAATAAATAATTAAATATAATATTTATTATGAAAATAAACATGATACTGTAGCTATTGATCTTCAGTGCTGTATATATTAACTAATTTAATCCTCACAACAACCTTAAGAGATAAAAATGTTTTCTTTATTTTACAATGAGGATAAAGAAGTTAAATAGCCACCCCAAGTCACATGCATATTAAGTAAAGCCAGGATTAGAAACCAAGAGTGTTGGTGCCCGAGTCCCTCAAGTAACTCAGGCCAATCAAACCAAACATATGTTAAGGAACCTGGTATCCTAAAGCAGATGGACACTAAGTTGTGTATAAAATTTTTTTACTACCTTAGAATGTATGCCTGTATTTAATTGTTACTTCAAGCTGGATAAAGTGGTTTTCATATACAAGATCCTTTTTTACAAAGAAACTTTTTATCATACATGTAAATATTTAAAAAAACCTTCCTATTAATAACCATTTTCTCTCCCCAAATGTTACACTAACCATGAAGTAAACATTAACAATATACAGCACTCTTTCATAAACATTCCCAGTGTGATTGCCCCACACATGGAAAAGAAAATAAAGAGGATAGAAAATGGATCATGCAGATAATTATGCATTTTTTTCTGTGCATTTTTAATGCCAGCCACATTTCTTTTTTTTGAATTTTAATTTTTTATTGTTATTCAGTTACAGTTGTGTGCCTTTTCTCCCCATCCCTCCACCCCATCCGAGCTGAAACCCCCTCCTTCCCCCACTTCCACCCTCCCCCTTGATTTTGTCCATGTGTCCTTGATAGTAGTTCCTGTAATCCCCTCTCCTCACTGTCCCTCCTCACTCCCACTTGCCCATTGTTAGATTGTTCTTAACTTCAATGTCTCTGGTTATATTTTGTTTCCTTTTTTCTTCTATTTATTATGTTCCAGTTAAAGGTGAGATCATATGGTAATTGTCCCTCACCTTCTGGCTTATTTCACTTAACATAATGAATTAACTAGGATTCGATTCCATTTAATATTTATTTATTTATTTATTTATTTATGTTGTTCCAGGACAGTTGTCTCCATTTTATCCCCACCATTCCTGCCACCCCAGCCATTATAAACACCCACACTCAATCCTACCCCTCTTTGGTTTTGTCCATGTGTCCTTTGTAGATGTTCCTGAAAACCCTTCCCCTTTTTCCCCCCACTATCCCATCCCACCTACCCTCTGGTTACTGTCAATTTGTTCTTAATTTCAATGTCTCTGGCTATATTTTGCTTGCTTCTTTGTTTTGTTGATTACGTTACACTTATAGGTGAGATCATATGGTATTTGTCTTTTACTTAGCATAATGTTGTCCAGTTCCATCCATGCTGTTGTGAAGAGAAGGAGCTCCTTCTATCTTTCTGCTGCATAGTATTCCACTGTGTAAATGTACCATGGTTTTTTGATCCACTCATTTACTGATGGGCACTTGGGTTGTCTCCAGCACTTGGCTGCTGTGAATTGTGTTTCCATGAATATTGGGTGCATAGGTTTTTTGAATTAGTGTTTCAGGATTCTTAGGGTAGAACACAGCAATGGAATTGCTGGGTCAAAGGGCAGTTCCATTTTTAGTTTTCTGAGGAAATTCCATACCTTTTTCCACAGTGGCTGCATCAGTATGCATTCCCACCAACAGTGCACTATTCCCTTTTCTCTACATCCTCTCCAACACTTGCTGTTTGTTGATTTGATTATGATGGCCATTCTCACCTGTGTGAAGTGGTATCTCACTGTGATTTGAATTTGCATCTCTCTGATGGCTAGTGATGCTGAGCATCTTTTCATAGGTCTCTGGGCCCTCTGTATGTCCTCCTTGGAGAAGTGTCTGTTCAAGTCCTTTGCCCATTTTTTAATTGGGATGTTTATCTTCCTGCAGTGGAGTCCTGTGAGTTCTTTATATATTTTGGAAATCAAACCCTTGTCCAAAATATTGGTGAAAATATTGCTGCATGGAAAGTCTGAGATTTTCCTGCCTATGTTTTTCCCTAGGACTTTTATGGTATCATGACTTATATTTAAGTATTTTATCCACCTTGAATTTATCTTTGTGTATGGTGTAACTTGGTGATTGAGTTTCATTTTTTTTTGCATGTAACTGTCCAGTTCTCCCAACACCAGTTGTTGAAGAGGCTATTTTTACTCCATTTGATGTTTCTTCCCCCTTTGTCAAATATTAATTGATGATAGAGACTTGGACTTATTTCCAGGCTCTATAATCTATTCCATGGGTCTACATGTCTGTTCTTATGCCAGTACCAGGATGTGTTGATTACAGTGGACTTGTAATACAGTTTGGTATCAGGCATTGTGATCCCTCCTACTTTGTTCTTCTTTCTCAGAATTGCTGCAGCTATTTGGGGTCGTTTATGGTTCCATATAAATTTCTGAAATGTTTGTTCTATATCTGTGAAATATGTCATGGGTACTCTAATAAAGATTGAATTGAATCTATAAAATCCGTTGGGTATTATGGACATTTTGATGATGTTAATTCTTCCAATCCATGAACATAGTACATGCTTCCATTTCTTTGTGTCTTCCGTAATTACTTTCTTCAGTGTTGTATAGTGTTCTAGGTACAGACTTTTCACATCCTTGGTTATAGTTTTTTGTTTTTTTCCTTATTTCTCTTTCTAATATTTCATTGTTGGTGTACAAAAAATGGCTTTCATTTATGAATATTGACTTTTTATCCAGCTGTTTTGCCCAATTTATTTTATTAGGTTGAGTAGTTTTTTGATGGAGTCTATAGAATTTTCTATGTACACTATCATGTCATCTGCCAACAATGAGATTTTTGCTTCCTCCTTTCCAATTTGGATGCCTTTTATTTCTTTTTGTTGCCTGATTGCTGTGGCTAGGACTTCTGATAGTATGTTGAATAGATGTGGTGGAAGCAGATATCTTTATCTTGTTCCTGATCTTGCTGGGAAAACCTTTATTTTTTGCCCATTGATTATGATGGCTGTAGGTTTCACATATATAGCCTTTATTATGTTGAGGAATAGTTCCTCTATTTAGTCCCTCTAAAAACACTTTCCTGAGTGTTTTTAACATAAATGGGTGTGACACCTTATCAAATGCTTTTTCTGCATGTATTAATGTTAACATGTGTTTTTTGTTTTTCCTTTGTTTATGTGATGTATTACATTTATGGATTTGAGAATATTGTACCATCCTTGCATCCTTGTAATGAATCCCACCTGTTCATGGTGCATGATGTTCATAATGTATTGATGGATGGAGTTGCCAATATTCTATTGAGGATTTTTGCATCTATATTCATCAGTGATATTGCTGAGGCTATTTGTTATATCTTTATCTGGTTTTGGGATTAGGATGATGCTGGCTTCATAAAAATAGTTTGGTAGTCCTCCATCTTGTTGGTTTTTTTTTGTAATAGTCTGTGAATGATAGGAGTTAGCTCTTTTTTAAATGTTTTGAAAATTCTCCTGTGAAACTGTCTGGTCCAGAGCTTTTCTGTGCTGGGAGTTTTTTGATTACAGCTTCAATTTATTCAATGGTTATTGGTCTTTTCAGGCTTTCTTATTCTTCTTCATTCAGGTTTGGAAGATTATATTTTTCTAGAAATTTGTCCATTTCACCTAGGTTTTCAAATTTCTTGGCATGTAGTTCTTTGTAGTAATTTCTTACAATCCTTTGTATTTCTGTGGAATCAGTTGTAATCTCTCCTCTTTCATTTCTGATTGCATTTATGTGGGTCCTCTCTCTTTTTTTTTTTCTTGATAAGTTGAGGGCTTGTCAATTTTGTTTATCTTTTCAAAGAACCAGCTCCTGGATTTATTGATCTTTAGAATTGTTCTTTTAGTCTATGTCATTCAATTCTGGTCTGATCTTGATTATTTCCTTCCTTCCACTTGCTCTGGGACCTCTTTGTTGTTTTTCCTCCAGTTTGTAGATGTAAGGTTAGGTTGTTTATTTGAAATGTTTCTATCTTATTTAAGTAGGCCTGTATCGCAATGACCTTTCTCTTTGGACTGGCTTTGCTGTGTCCCATAGGTTTTGGACTGTTGTGAGTTCATTTTCACTTGTTTCCAGAAACTTTTTGATTTCTTCTTTGATCTCATTCTTAACCCATTCATTGTTTAATAGCATGCTGTTCAATCTCCCTGAGTTTCAGTGTTTTTGAGTTTTTGTTTTTAATTTTTATTGTTATTCAATTACAGTTGTATGCCTTTGAGTTTTTTTTCTTGGGGTTAGTTTCTAGTTTCAGTGCCTTGTGGTCAGAGAAAATGCTTGATATGTTTTCAATTTGTTGAATTTGTTGAGACTTGTTTTGTGTCATATCATGAACTATCTTTGAAAATATTCCATATGCACTTGAAAAATAATGTGTATTTTGCTTTTTGGGGATGAAAGGCTCTATATATATCTGTTAAGTCCATTTGATCTAGGGCATTGTTCAATGCTGCAATATCTTTGTTGATTTTTTGGGGGAAGATCTATCCATTTTTGACAGTGGGGTGTTAAAATCCCCTAGTATAATTGTGTTGTTGTCTATATCTTTCTTGAAGTACTCCAAGATTTTTTTTATATATTTGGGTGTTCCGATGTTGGGTGTATATATGTTTGTAATGTTTATGTCTTCTTGATGGATTTTTCCCTTGAGTATTATGAAGTGTCCTTCTGGGTATCTTTTTATGGACTTTGTTTTGAAGTCTGTTTTGTCTGGTATGATTATTAGTACCCTGGATTTTTTTTCCTGTCCATTTGCTTGGGATATATTTTTCCAACCCTTCACTTTCAGTCTAAGTAGCTCTTTTGTCCTGAGATGGGTCTCTTGTAGGCAGCATATTGTGGGTCATGCTTTCTTATCCATTCAGCTACTCTATATTCTATGTCTTTTGATGGGAACATTTAATCCATTTACACTTAAGGTTATTGTTGATAGGTATTTATTCATTGCCATTTCACTTCCTTCATACCTGTGTTCCTCTCTCTCTCTCACTCTTTTTTCTTCCTTTTCTTAAAGGAGTCCCTTTAGAATATCTTGCAGTGCTGGTTTGATGGAGGTGTATTGTTTGAGGCTTCTTTTGTCTAGGAAACTCCTTATTTTTCCTTCCATTTTAATTGAGAGCCTTGCTGGATAGAGTAGCCTTGGTTGTAGGCCCCTGGTTTTCATTACTTGGAATATTTCTTGCCATTCCCTTCTTGCTTATAGTGTTTACATGGAGAAGGCAGCTGCTAGCCTTATTGGAGTTCCCTTATTCATTACTTCCTGTTTCTCCCCTGCTGCCTTTAAGATTCTCTCTTTTTCTTAGAATTGTGCCATTTTAATTATGATGTGTCTTGTATGGGGCCTCTTTGGGTTCCTCTTGATTGGGACCCTCTGTTCTTCCTGGATTTGTGTGACTTTTTCTCTCATCAAATTAAGGAAGTTTTCCATCACTAGTTTTTCAAACAGGTTTTCTATCCCTTGTTCTTCTTATTCTTCTTCTGGTATCCCTATTGTATGGATATTATTACATTTCATGTGTTCTTGCAGTTCCATTAATACATTTTTGTTCTTTCTGAATCTCTTCTTGCTTTTCTTCATCTTTCTGGGTTGGTGTTTTTTTCTACCTGTCCTCCAGCTCTCTGATTCGATCCTCTGCTATATTGAGACTGCTTTTGTTTCCTTGTACTGTGTTCTTTAAATCAGGAATTGTATTCTTCATTTCTTCTTGGCCCTTGTTGATAGTTTCTATTTCCTTTTTCATGTTAATATAGTTTTCAGTGAGTTCATTGTAGTTTCCCTGTAGCTTTTGGTAATTCTCTGTGAGCTCATTGAGCTTCTCTATACCATTGTTTTGAACTCAATAGCTGATAGTTGATTTGCCTCTATTTCATTTAGCATTCTTTCTGAGGCTTCCTCTTTTCTTTCAGTTTGTTTCTTTGACTTCCCATTGTTTGTGAGACTCTTCTTATTAGCTTCTGCTTCTTAAATTGATCTCTTCTGACTACCTGTGTTTGTGGTGTGAACTTCTATGGTAGAATACCTATGAGATTCAGTGGTACAGTCTCCTTGATCTCCTGAACTTGCTGCTCTTAGGATGACATTTATGTTGGCTCTCTGGATGTTACTGGGTTTTGATTGTTGTTGGGTCTTTCTTTGGTGGATCCTTCCCTCCAGCTTGTTGACTGAAGGTCACTCCAACCACCACATCTTGTATGCTGTTGTGCAGGTGCTACCAGAAGAAAACTACAAAGCCCCGGGAACCAACCCACATCTACAAAATTATCTACCCATCCCCAGCAATCTCAGTATCAACAGCAAATGAAGCAATATAATAAGGGTATAAAGAGATTAAGACTAGTATAAGAAAGGAGAGAAATGAACTATAGTATAAATTCTAGTGACTTAATATGCACAAACTTGCTGGACAAGAAATGAATGTTAAAAAGCTATGCAGGAAAGAAAATATCTCTAATCATGGAGAAGACCACAATGGATTTTGTCTCAGAAGCCTCTAGTATTCACCACTGATTTTTCTCTCTGATCTGCCTCTGATGAGGTGAGATGTTGACCCCTTCTGGCCTTAGGCAGCCTGCTCTGAGATTGCCAGATATATGTTGTCTATGGCTGTTTCCTTCAGTTGTTAATCTACTCACTTTGCACTCAGCAGTCAGGCTTAAGCCCAATGGGAGAGGGCAGAATTCCTCCTGGGGTTGGAGCTTTTGTTTCCTCTCAGTCTGCTGCTCAGAGGGGAGTGGTCTGCCTGAGCAGGGTGGCTTCTGCAGTATGTTGAGGACTCAGCACTGGGATCCCCATGGTCACTCTCTTAGTTCTCTTCCCCAAGCCTCCATCCCCAGTCTCTCCTCAAACATCTCTAGTCCACTCTGCCCCACCCCCTGCCTTTTGCCAGGTATCTGCGTCTGTGGCTATTTGCTTTATCTATTAATCTAGACTCTCTGCACTCAGCTTTCAGGTTTAAGAACCGCAGATACAGGGCGAGTCCTTCTTGGGAGTGGGACTGTTGTTTCCCCTTAGGCTCTTGCCAATCAGAGGGGAATGGTCTGCCTGAGCATGATGGCTGCCACCATTTGTGGGTGACTCAGCACAGAGATCCCAGTGGGTACTCTCTCAGCTCTCTCTCCAAATCTTCCATCCCCAGTCTTTCTTCAGGCGTCATGGGCCCACACTGCTCCTGCATTTGCTGGAACCCTGGGTAAGTGACAGCAAATGAAAATTTATTAATTGGCCCTTTAAACAGCTCTTTGTGTCTCCGGCCATCCATCTCTGGCAGAGAGCAACTCTGCTGCTTTTTGCTACCAGTTGTTAGCTGTATACTTTAGGGGTCTAGTGTTCTAGGCTGGGGATACCAATTTAGGGTTTAGACCCCATTGTTCTCAGGGGGCTCTAAACTGCCACTTAATTATCCCTCCAGCATTGCAGCCTGTGGGTGCCCTGCCAGCCCTTTTGAGTCCTCATCATGCTCCTTACCAGACATTTGTGCCCAAGGTTATTCTTCTGTCTGTCCCAAGTTATAATGCTTGTCTGTCACTATTGTTTATTTGTTTGTTATGGGTAATTTCTCCACAATTTAGTTGTAATTCCAGATTGGTCCTGGGAGGAGGTTAATGTGGCTTCCATTTACTCCTGTAGCATCTTTCCCTGAATCTCATGTACAAGATCTTAACTAATTTAAAAAAAAGTAATTAGTTATTTCAAATTTTTATACTTTGGAGTCTCTGGAATTATAAGTAGATAGGTGGATTGGATCTGTGACATTTACTAGATTTATGTCTTGGCCAAGTTATTCTGTCCTAAATGGGAGACTTTCAAAACTATGATTCAAGTGGTGGTCTTAACAGATGATATAGAATTGTATCACCTTAATCAGGACCATTCAAAATAACTTCTTGTGATGATGAAAATTTTACAAAATATATGGTCATGGAGCACTTGAAATGTTGTTTGTGGAACTGAGAAACTAATTTTTAGTTATATTTACTTTTAATTAAATAAAATTGATATTTAAGTAGGTACATGTTTATAGAGGCAGTATAGATTTAGACTACTTGTGGATATATACGTTTATGAGACTTTACATAATTAGAAAATAACAACATTAGGAAGGTGACACTGAAAAGTTATTCCACAAAAGAATAAAACAGATAAACAATAATCTTATAAGCAAATTTTGGAGGTTTTAGTATATGAGGTAATAGTAATTTTAGGTAAGACTGAGGCTTGTCAAATTTATTCAGCTGGTCCTACAAAAACAAATGCTGTTCTGCCTGTAATCAGTAGTTTTTGAGAAAATTGAATCTGTTCATCAAGTTCTACAAATAATTCACCAATAAATGTATGTGAATATAAAGAATGATATTAAGCAAAATGGGAATACTGACTAACATTATTTATGCATAAGAAAAACATTGTAGTACTAATCACAGAGGGAAAGCCTATTTCTAAAGAATGCCTACAAACCTCAACAAACAGCATGTACTGGAGAGGATGCAGAGAAAAGGGAACCCTAATGCACTGTTTGGGGGAATGCAGACTGGTGCAGCCACTTTGGAAAACAGTATGGAATTTACTTAAAAAAATAAAAATGGAACTGCCTTTTAACAGTGATTCCACTGCTGGGAATATACCCTAAGAATCCTGAATCACCAATTCAGAACTTATGCACCCCTATGTTCATAGCAACACTATTTACAATAGCCAAGTGTTAGAAACAACCTAAGTGCCCATCAGTAAATGAGTGGATCAAAAAATTGTGGTACATTTACACAATGGAATACTATGCAGCAGATAGAAAAAAGGAACTCCTGCCTTTTGTAACAGCATGGATGGAACTGGAGAATATTATGCTTAGAGAAATAAACCAGTCAGTGAAAGACAAATACCACATGATCTCACCCATAAGAAGAATCTAATGGAAAAAAAAAGAAACTAACAAACAAAATAGAACCACAGGCATGGAAACATGCAACAGACTGATAGTGACCAAAGTGAATGGTGTAGATGATAATGGTGGAAAGAAGGGGAAGGGACAAGATAAAGAACACCTGTGAATGACCCATGGACATGGACAACAGTGTGGGAATTGTTTGTGGGAGCAGGGGAAGGGATGGGAAGAGGAGGGAAATGGGAAAATTGGGACAACTATAGATTAACAATAAAAATGATTTAATAAAAAATAGTACCTTTTGTATAAAGAAGGTAAAAGATAAGGAACTTCAGAGCATTGAAATGATGGGTAAGGAACTGAAATCTTCCATTTCACAACCAAGGAAATCATCATGCTATTATCAATTACATTGCTACCAGTGATCAATCCAAGAAAGATGAATTCACCAATGGGGGTAGGAAATGCCACATGTAAGAACTCTTGAAAGCCAATACAGTCTACTATGTACATCAGTGGTTTGGCATTGCTTAAAAAAGCTTTTTTAAAAAATAATGTATTATAACAACTTTTTTTTGGAATTTAAATATTATTTGGGCTTATTGCCCACATACATTATATGTAAGTTTAGTTTTTAAAATCCACTCACAATTTTGCAAATTCAGAATTCCTATTTTAGCTCTAAGAGAAATTGTTATCAAAGTCATTTGTTTCATTAATTACCCAACCACTTCTCTTTCCATTTGCTTCTTTGAATTTAATCAACTATCAGAAACCAAAGGTGGTACCTAAAACACATAAATTGCTATTTTGATTACAATTATACAATAGTTTTCTTTTTATTCTAAACAATGGTCTCTTTCTATAAATTTTCATTATTCAATTGTGTTTATTTCCTGTCTTTCTATAAAAGTAGAAAATGAAAACCATCAAAATACCTTAAACTTTTGTGGTTTTATAGGTCATAAATATACATCACATTTTTATACCCAGATATATGCCAACCATTGAAAGTTTACACTAATTACCTGTAGTTTTGTTAATGTTATAAGCTGTCCTTCATCTCTCCCATCCAGACATACAACTAAGTTTCCTCAGCAGTTATATTCAGCAGCTTCTGTTTACACCTGACATCAATTCCCTTTGATGTTCAGAGCCTAAATGAGAATGCTACTGCAAGCTGTATTTGTGAAATATACAGGATGCCTTTAAAATGATGGCAGGTATTTTCCTCATTAAAGCAGCCATAACAGATAGTTAGATGCGATGCTGTCCTTCACCTTCCTACTAATTAATGACTATGATTACAGCCTAAATAAGATCAAGCAATTAAATGTGATAACATTTCAGAAGCCAAGAAAATATACAACAGTCTTGGAGTAGCTTCTTACCAATAAAGTTGATCTTTGTAAAATTACCATATAAATGTACTATTCTATCAAGAAATTCACATAAACTAAAGAATATAATAATTTTACTTTTAATTGAAACATAGGTTACAAATCCTATTAAAATAAAATGGTATGAGTTGGTTGTTGGCAGACATCATAAACAAGCTCTGTCTATTGTGCGGCAAGGTACAGCAGTGTACACAGCAGGGCTCATTCAAGGATGTCTTGAAAGGCATTTTGGAGAATAATGTTGTATTCACACTAGTAAAATATCTAAATGATTTATTTTTGGTAACAGATTTTGACTGTGTCCAGATAAAAAAGAAAGCCTATCAAGGAGAACTAAAAGAAATTATTGACCCCACATGGTTTACAAACAGGCAAATACAACAAATATTCAAGAAAACATCCCAGAGAACCTAGCACTTTCAGAAAACCAAAGGGAACAGTTCACTAAGTAACTCACTGCTTTTTAATATTATCAACTATAATGCATTTTTACATTTCTATTAATTTAAATCTGGGTGTTATTTTCATCAATATATTCACCAGTTGAATACAATTATCTTGTTAGACTGTAGACCTCCTTCTCTCCTCTTGAGAATGATAATGGCTGGTGATGACAATTCTTAAAATTCATCCTTCATCTTATTATTGAGCCAGGAAAAGAAGCCAGGCTGGAGGATCTCATTCCCCATTGCATTTTCATTATCTGTCACTTGAAACCTGGCTTGGATAGACCCTAATTCTGGCCTTAAGAGACAGGCTGTATTTTATTGTTTGGTCTATATAAGCTTCTATATACACTCTTTTTTTAATTTCTTTTTTATTTTTCAATTACAGTGGACATACAGTATTATATTAGTTTCAGGTGTACAACCCAATGATTAAGCATCATATAACTTACTAATTCATCATTCTGATACATTTAGTAACCATCTGATACCAATTATAGTTATTACAGTGTTATTGACTATATTTTGTAAACTGTACTTCATGTCCTCATAACCATTCTGTAACTAACAATTTGTAATTTTTAATCCCTTCACCTTATTCATCCAGTCCTTCTCCTCTCTGGTAACCATCAAAATATTTTCTGTATCTATGAGACAATTTCTTTTCTGCTTGTAGGTAGGTTTCTTGATGGTTACAATGACCTGGATATTATAATAGCAAGGGTAGCAACAAGGAATATCCAGTGGAATAATGTTCTTCTCTGAAGTACTCACTGTGATAAGACCCTGAAAAAACCATAAAAACAAAACCAAAACCAAAAACACTTGACCCAATTTCTTCCAAAGGTATGTGGTTTGAAGCATTTTAGTAATGCATCAAATTATGGTCATTATTATACTTGCTGCTCTGGAGGTATCATTTGCTATGGGCTAGATAAAACTGTTGTTTATCACAACATGAAAGAAAAAGATTGTGACAGAAAAATACTAACCCTTACCTAAATAGTTGAATATATACATATAATATCTACATAAATATATGAAATATTTCTCATTATATATTAATACATATTTGTGAATCCAATAACAATGTAAGTTTTTTTAAAAGAAAGGACTTTATCATTGTTTCAGTGGAAAATAATATAATGGAAGTTTTAATACATCTTTTAAAGTATGGGTAAAGAGCAGATATTTTTTCATTATTTTAAATTTTATTGTTGTTCAAGTATAGTTGTATGCCTTTTCCCCCATCTCTCCCCCCTACCCCAGCCATCCAATTAAAATAATTTCCATTGATTTAGAAAACATAGACAATAGGATTCTCAGCTACTCACAATTTTTGGTAGAAGACACAATTGCAGGGAATTCTCCTAATTCCTCTGGTGGTGATTAATCAATATTATTTCAGCACAGAGCATTGCCTAATGATTAACAAAATTCACTAATATCTTTTTGATTACTCACATACTCATACACACAGGCATGCACTCACCAGGTATCATTAAGGCCAGGTCTCCTAGAAACAGTGCCATCCGTGCTCTTTTCCTGTGTAAATACCTGAAGTGTTAGTAGGTCTTTGTTATAGTCTCTCCCTCTTCTTTGTCCCAAGACTGTACCTCTGTACAACCATCTATTTATCTCTTCCCATGGAATAGCTGTCTGTATATTGCTCCCAAAGGCAAATAGAGCTGCAGATGATCTTGGCTTTATTTGAAAACAGAATATTCTTATAGTCCTTTGTATTTGCAAAGTTAGGTAACTAGGACAGTATTTTCAAAGGAGGATTAGAATACCTAGTTAGAACAAAACTATGGGTGAATTGCATATTTCAAATAAGGTAAATGTTCATTTTTAGTGAATATTACTTTAGTGTTTTTAATGTTCTGGTATCAATCAATGAGCAAATGTTTACCTACATTTTATATAGAAATAATTATTTTTATAATTTATCTGTGAACTCTAGAAAAATTGGTTTACCAAACTTCTCTGCCCCTTATTTGCTGTGTATCCTTAATCTTTTTATTGTTGTTCAAGTTCAGTTGTGTCCATTCTCCCTCAACACTCCACCCCAGCCATTCCCACCTCCCACACTCAATCCTACCCCTCTCTGGTTTTGTCCATGTGTCCTTTGTAGATGTTCCTGAAAACCCTTCCCCTTTTCCCCCCCACTATCCCATCCCACCTACCCTCTGGTTACTGTCAATTTGTTCTTAATTTCAATGTCTCTGGCTATATTTTGCTTGCTTCTTTGTTTTGTTGATTACGTTACACTTATAGGTGAGATCATATGGTATTTGTCTTTTACTTAGCATAATGTTGTCCAGTTCCATCCATGCTGTTGTGAAGAGAAGGAGCTCCTTCTATCTTTCTGCTGCATAGTATTCCACTGTGTAAATGTACCATGGTTTTTTGATCCACTCATTTACTGATGGGCACTTGGGTTGTCTCCAGCACTTGGCTGCTGTGAATTGTGTTTCCATGAATATTGGGTGCATAGGTTTTTTGAATTAGTGTTTCAGGATTCTTAGGGTAGAACACAGCAATGGAATTGCTGGGTCAAAGGGCAGTTCCATTTTTAGTTTTCTGAGGAAATTCCATACCTTTTTCCACAGTGGCTGCATCAGTATGCATTCCCACCAACAGTGCACTATTCCCTTTTCTCTACATCCTCTCCAACACTTGCTGTTTGTTGATTTGATTATGATGGCCATTCTCACCTGTGTGAAGTGGTATCTCACTGTGATTTGAATTTGCATCTCTCTGATGGCTAGTGATGCTGAGCATCTTTTCATAGGTCTCTGGGCCCTCTGTATGTCCTCCTTGGAGAAGTGTCTGTTCAAGTCCTTTGCCCATTTTTTAATTGGGATGTTTATCTTCCTGCAGTGGAGTCCTGTGAGTTCTTTACATATTTTGGAAATCAAACCCTTGTCCAAAATATTGGTGAAAATATTGCTGCATGGAAAGTCTGAGATTTTCCTGCCTATGTTTTTCCCTAGGACTTTTATGGTATCATGACTTATATTTAAGTATTTTATCCACCTTGAATTTATCTTTGTGTATGGTGTAACTTGGTGATTGAGTTTCATTTTTTTTTGCATGTAACTGTCCAGTTCTCCCAACACCAGTTGTTGAAGAGGCTATTTTTACTCCATTTGATGTTTCTTCCCTCTTTGTCAAATATTAATTGATGATAGAGACTTGGACTTATTTCCAGGCTCTATAATCTATTCCATGGGTCTACATGTCTGTTCTTATGCCAGTACCAGGATGTGTTGATTACAGTGGACTTGTAATACAGTTTGGTATCAGGCATTGTGATCCCTCCTACTTTGTTCTTCTTTCTCAGAATTTCTGTGGCTGTTTGGGGTCATTTAGGGTTCCATATAATTTTTGAAATGTTCATTCTATATCTGTGAAATATGTCATTAGTACTTTAATAAGGATTGCATTGAATCTATAAAATCCTTTGGGTATTATGGACATTTTGATGATGTTAATTCTTCCAGTCCATGAACATAGTGCATGCTTCCATTTCTTTGTGTCTTCCTTAACTTCTTTCTTCAATGTTGTGTAGTTTCATGAGTATAGATCTTTCACCTCATTGCTTAGGTTTATTCCTAGGTGCTTTATTTTTCTTGGTGCTATAACAAATAGGACTTTTTTCCTGCTTTCTCTTTTTGATATTTCATTGTTGGTGTACAAAAATTCCTTTGATTTCTGAATATTGACTTATTATCCCACTATTTTGCCAAATTCACCTATTAGGTGGAGTTGTTTTTTGGTGGAGTCAATAGGATTTTCTATGTACACTATCATGTCATCTGCCAACAATGAGAGTTTTGCTTTCTCCTTTCCAATTTGGATGTCATTTTGTTTCTTTTTCTTGTCTCATTGCTGTGGCTAGGACTTCCAATACTATGTTGAATAGAAGTGGTGAAAGTGGACATCCTCGCCTTATTCCTGATCTTAGTGGGAAAGTTAATTTCATGATGACTTGGTTTCTTAAATGAAAGTGAATATAATACTTAAGTGTGTATATCAAAGGCTATATATGCATCAAATGAGATAATAAACTGCTTAGCAGTATACAAGTATGTCTAGTTTTTGGTGACATGTTTCAAAAAGGAAAGTAAAAAAGTATAAATCCAGAGAAAAATGGTCATAATTCAGAGATCTGCAATCACTGGGGAAGCCTGTGGGGAAGTTATGTTTGGAGGGGAGAAAATAGGATGAGTTTGAAAACTGTCTTTGATGATTTAAGGCATTTCTTCAATGAAAAGTTGATATTTTTAATTTTATATGGTAGAACCATGACCTATTCATCAAGTTTTCCAAGAACGTGACTGTACATCAGTGAAAGGTATAATTATGATCAAATGTTAGTATGCTAAGTGAATGACATACTAAAAACAAAGGGTTTGGGAGTTGGCATATACCTATATCCCAGTTCTAGTTTATTCATTTACTGTCTGCAAAACATTGGGTGTAATCAACAATCTTTCTAAATGTTAATCTTTTCATCCTTAAATGGGAACAAGAGTCTATATAGAACAGACATATCAAATTCATTTTCACCAGGGGCCACATAAGCCTCTGGTTGCCTTCGAAGGGCCAAATGCCATTTTAGGACTGTATAAATGTAACTACTCCTTAAGAGTTAAGTGAAAGCTCAGTGTTGCTGCTGAGTAGAAACAAGGTGCTGGCTGGATAAAACAAGGTGGAGGGCCAGATTCGGCCCACAGGCCTTGTGTTTGCCACCTGTGTATAGAATATAAGTAAATATGTTATTAGGTTATAGGGAAATAACTTAGCATAATGTCTGATATAATTAGCGCTTACTAAATTGTACTTAGGTTTAACTATTCCATATGAAAGGAAGGACTCCAGTCCAGTAATATGGTCAATGGTGAAGGATACTTCAAAAAGGGCAGGGACCATATCTGTTTCGTTCATGGTAATACTCTTAGTCCTAAAACAGAAGAGATGTTCACTTATTATTTCTCCAGTAAATGAACAAATAAAAGAGATGGTACCATTGAGTTGGAAGTTAAGATAGATGACCTTTAGTCGTTTCTAACTTTAAGAAGTTATTCTTGCATTTGGGATTCTGGCTAGAAAGTAGAAAAATAATCCTAAAAGTTGGAACTAAATCAACTAGATAAATTCCCACTTTTATTTGGTTAATACAAGCTTCAAGGAAATAGTTACTTCTATTCCTTACATTTTTATTTAGGTGTTCTGAATAGCAGCCAGATAATCCATTTGTACCTTAGAAATTAAATTATTCCTTTTAGTGGGAAATAATATAGTGACAGTTTTACTTAACACAATTTTATTTTTTTAATTATTTTATTGTTGTTCAATTACAGTTGTCTGCATTTTCTCTTCACCCCTTCCCCAAACCCCATCCAAACCTACCTACCTCCCTTGCTTCCACCCTCCCCCTTGTTTTTGTCCATGTGTCCTTTATAGTAGTTCCTGCAAATGCTTCTCCCCACTGTCCCCTCCTGCCTCCCCTCTGGCTATTGTTAGATTTTTCTAAACTTCAATGACTCTGGTTATATTTTGTTTGCTTTTTTCTTTTGTTGATTATGTTCAGTTAAAGGTGATTATGCTAAGTGAAATAAGCCAGGTGGTGAGGGAAAAATACCATATGGTCTCACCTTTACTTAACACATCTTTAAAAATAAAGGCAAAGAGCAGACATTGTTCCAATTAAAATTATTTATATTGATTTAAAAAACAGATAATGGGATTCTCAGATATTCACAATTTTTGGTAGAAGACAAAATTGCCAGTGAGTTCTAATTCCTCTAGTGGTGATTAATATATATTACTTAGGAGACATATATATGTTAACACTGTCCCAAAAAGCAGTGAAGGATTTCCAGATTTGATTTTATTTCTTTTGTATTGTTTAGTTTTGCTTTAGTGTGTATGTTATTTCACTCCTGAGCATCACACTTAATACATGTTTATGTATACACAATACTAATAGCAAATCTATACATGAGGCAAGGATGAAAAAAAGTCATAACTGTTAAAATGTTCTTCTATAAAGTGCCATGATATTATTTAGGTTAGTGAAAAGCTATCAAGGATTGTTTAAAACTCCAGAAGGATCTAACCAAAGTGTGAGACTGCAACATAATGACAGATGGAATTTAATGTAGATAAGAAAAAGGTAATGCATTTTGGGAGAAACCATTTAAATGTTTCATATATGTTGGTAGGAATTGTATTAGCTGAACATCTCAGAAAAAAATTAAGGGGTAATTATAGATGGAAGTATTCATTAAAGACATCTGCTACATCTTCAGCAGCAGTTAAAGCTAATAAAATGATGGTTATATTAATAAGGCAAAGGTAATAATATGGAAAATATTATGACATTATGCTATATAAGCCACTGATTTAATTTCACTTTGAACACTGAGTTAGTTTTTGAATTCCTAACATTTTAAAAGATGTAATTTTTACCAAGAAAACAATAAAAAAAAAGAAATGAGAGCACAGCCAAGGGAAGCATTAGATCCAAAGCAGGTAAAGTGGAGACTTAAGTACAGGAAGCTGTATTTCCCATCTCTATTCTCATGTAGCTGTACTGAATTTTTAATCACAGCTTACATGAATTGTAGCTTTCTCCCCCAAATAATTTCCAGATTATTTACCAATGAGTTTTGAGTAAGCATTTCATGCTTTTTAGCCCAACAGAAGTATTTTATCCTCTGCTTGATACACAACTGGTAGCTGCTGTGTCAGAAAGTGTTTTTAGAAGTGAAAACAATAATACTTCTACTGTAAAGATTTTTTCCTTTGTGGAAGTGTCATTTAGAGAATTCATAAAATGTTTCCTGTTTGTGTAATATCCCCATTGATTCTTTGCTCTTTATCCTCCCTTCTAAACTTTTGGAAAGTCAATGATAACCCTCTAATAAAAAGATCTTGAGGAAAAAAAAAGGGGGGGTCTAAATTTATAGCAAAGTGTATATGTAATAAAACATTTTTTGTTTATTTTATCTCACTTGCTTAGATCATATATATTTTTACTTTTATTTATTTTTTATTTTTAGAGAGGAAAGGAGAGAGAGAGGGAGAGAAACATCAAATATGCGGTTGCCTCTCAAGCGCCCTCTACTGGGGGCCTGGCCCGCAACCTAAGCATGTGCCCGGATTGGAAATCCAACCGGGGACCCTTTGGTTCAGAAGCTGGTGCTCAGTCCACTGAGCCACACCAGCCAGGGATGTATTTTAATTTTAATTTAAATATAGTTGATATGCAATATTATATTAGTCATATTAGTTTCAGGTGCACAATATAGTGACTCAACATTTTTATACCTTACAATGTGATCACATACCCCTTTAATTCTAGTAATCATCTGTCACTGTGCAAACTTATCACAATGTTATTGGCTCTGTCCCCCTTCTTGTTTATCTCATTTGAGTGAACTATTTATAAAGAGGCTATTCTTTCATTGATATTTCTCTGAACACTGTGCCATACCACTTACTTGTGCAGTGTGGCATGTTAAAAGGTGAGCTGGGATGCAATGATGGCTTTACTAGTTTTGAGACCTCTGATCTTCTAAAAGACCCTTTACTCTCAGGAACGTAATTTCTTCTCTTTTATAATGGTAATGTGATATCTAGTTCACAACACTGTCATAACAGTTAAATACAATTTTTGTGGACTTCTTTATACATGGTAAGTGATCTGTGTTCGATATCATTGCTACATCGTACAAAATAAACGGGTTTTAGATAACAATAACCAACTATATTATCATTTAACCTCAAAAACATCTTTTTTCTTGCCATGCAATTTAAATTTTCCACATAGAGTTTCTAGAAGCTCTCTTGATTCCTCCATTTTCCCTGATCCAACCCCACATTCTCATTAAAGCCTTTTGGCCACTAACCCCTGATGCTCTTTCTATTCCACAGCTAAAAAGAAGATTTGTTCTTCTCTGAATGTTCTCCATGCTTTTCCAACTCAGAGACTGGTTCAGGGCACAGCACTTGTGTCTGATGCCCAGTCGGCTCCTTAATACTTGCGGCAGTCCAGCATAGAAAAGCCCAGCCTACTTTTTTTTCTTCTGGAAATCTACTCAGTTTCTTCAAGAGCATGAGATCAGTCAATTCCCAAAATTTCATAGAACTTAATCTGGACTTCAACTTAACCATAATAACATCATGTCTTGTGTTATTTGTATTATTTATCTAATCACTCCTCATACTGTTGTAAGCTACTTCACCTTTGTGTGTCCAACATTATCCAGCATGGGACAAAAGGACATGTTAATGAACTAATAATGTACAGAGTTTTCTTACCATACATTCACATACACAGCAAATTCAAGGAATAATAAGCAAACTTTTAAAAGAAGCTATAATCTCATGTAGTGAACATAAAAATGCAGCTAGTATTTATTTTCCCTGATGGTAGCTTTCTGGAAAACTGTTATTAAAGGAGCAAGGATTTATGACTCTATGAAAATATGAAATCAGTTTCTACCAGAAGGACTACATTTTCATCTCTATGTTTGGACTGGATCATATTAAAGCAGTTGAAGATGTTTGGGGAGAAAAAAATTAGTACCAATCTGCAATATGTGAAAGGTTATATTTTCTCTAAAAGTTCACTGTGGAGAATAAACAGAATGTGTCATTAGTGATTAGTTTACATCCTTACCTATTTTGTTTGTGGGCCAATCTCCTTTTTTCAATTTTAAGGTTTGTTTTTACTTTATTTCCTCTTCTTTCCTTTACCATGACTAGCCATGAAGTTTTAGTGTTTCATATATGAATGAAGAAAAAGAAATAACATTTTAAAGGATAATTTCTTTCACTGAATTTTCCTGTTCTTTGGCTAACTTAACTTACAAATTTTCATGGATGAAGATCATAATGTTAGTCTGTGGTGAGTGTTATATGAGATAAAAGAGAAAGGATGAGATCAGCTCCTATACAGCTGCTAGACATATCCCCTTTATTGAAAAATGTACTTTAAATGTCCCCTTTTGAATTGATGGGCAATGATTTAAAAGACGCAGCTGGTAGTTAAGTAACAGAAATGGCACCTGGGCTCCAACTGGGCTTAGGTGTGAGAAATTTTGAGACTAGGATCAGAACAGAAAGCAGTAAGTTGGGGGTAGAAATCCTTTTGCTATTAAAGTCAATGTCATCATCAAAGTCTATAGCAATCCCAGTTTTCAAGGTATCACACTTGGAAATTCAAAGCAATTTTGGGAAAAGACATGAACCATTACATTAAACTATCTTTTGAGTTAAAAATATTAACTGAATTAATGTTAGAATGATTGAGAGGGATTTTTAAATCATGCAAATGAAAGAGGTATTTTTCTCAGAGCAATGAAGTTCACAGACAGAGGAACATTACTGATCATTAGCATGGGGGAGGCATACTTCTACTTAATCAAATGTGCATTAATACTGAGAATGTCTGTCCTTTTCATTGATTGCAGTTTAAAAAGAAACACATGAAAAGGTGGTCACACAAGACAGAGATACCTTCATTACTAAGATAGTCAACATGAATGGCATACCATTCTTTTAAATGTTCTTCCTTCTCTTTTTCCTTGTAACTTCATAAAACCTGGTAAATTCTATATAAAATTCAATTAATAAGTTATGGGTAAATAAATCACATTTCCTGTTAAAAAGCCCCTCATTTGCAGTGTCCTCTTTACGGAATCTTAGACACTATTCTTGGCCATGGGGATGGATTAGACCTTCCATTTATTTCTATTATTGTGTTGGTTGTGACCCTGGGAGATGGATGCAAGGACACGGGACTCCCCTCTGTCAGTTTCATGCCAGGAAATAGTAATTTGGAAATACGAACAGTGACACAACATAGTAGAGGAAGCTATATTTTACCAGAATGCCAACCTTTGTCTGAATCCTGCTTTTCTTTCCTCTTAATTGGGTGTCCTTGGGTTACATAAGCTCCAGGATTCCTCTCTGTGGATCTGACTGTTTATGTTTCCATTATACACATATTTATGGAACTTCCACTCTCTGCCAAGCACTGTTCTATGGTTTGGAATCCCAATGATAAACCAGACAAAGGAAGTGCCTGCCCTCGCTGAGCCTAAGTATTAGAGGGGAACATTAGCAGTAAATAAACAAATGCACATATATTATAATGCCAAGTGGGTAACAAGAGGAATAAAGAAACGTGAAGCAGAAGTAATGGAAACTGATAGCAGATGCTATTGGAGACATAGCAGATGTAGAAGGCCATACATTTGTCTTAATTGATGAGATCCAGGTGAATGAAATGAGGGTCCTCACTTTGTTTGCATTACAGTCCATAATGGAGACAACAGTAGCTATGTTGGGAGATACTAAGATAGTGCATGGAAAGCAGCTAGTGGGATACAGGGAGCTCAGTAAACATAGCAACTCTTATTTTCACAATTCAGAAATGGCTGATCCTGTATTATATTTGACATTCACTTTACAGTTTGAATTCAAACTGTATGATTTTTATTGCTTAGAGAACAAATCTCTTAGTACTAGAGAAGTTAGTATAAACTAATTTTATTTTCATTTCAGTCTGTTGTTCACAACAGGAAGGTTGAGGTAGTTCTGTCTTTGTTTTAATACTAGACATTTTCCTCATTATTTAGCTCTAGATATTGGAAAATATGTTAGGTAGAATTAGATTAATTATAACAGCATTTGTATTGCCTTTAGCTTTTAAATACTTTTAAAATATAAATTCCATAGTTTTTTCAATCTGTGTTCTGCCAATTAAAAAACATGAAATCCTGGTCATTATGTCTATAATTCAACAAAGGCAAATATAGTCATGGAAGGCAGGGTAGGCATTGAATAATGCACTAGAGTTTATAGTTGGCTTCAAGAAAAATTTTGAAGGTCAGGGGTGGGAATTTAGTGCATGACAGAAGAAACTGACAGAAGTATCTAGGATAGTTAGTGGGAAGGCAATGCTACCTGAATGGATCAAAGAATGGCATAGGATTGTAGGAGGTCAGAAGAATAATAGAAGGTAGCAACCAAGGACACTGAAGATTATCTTTTATGTGCAGTACACAATTTTACAAAAGTCATGTCTAGTATTCGACAATGTAACATAATGAATGAATAGCCCACAATTTAAAGACATAGGAAAGTGGTATTTGAGTGACAATCAGTAACCTCACACAAAAAAGGGAGTCAATTTTCTATCACACTGATTGAAACATAAGAGAGAACAGAGATATTGTAGAGAAGAGAGGTAGACTATAAGAGGATTTTGTCTTGGTTTATCTCCTTTTTAAATTCCTGAATGAAAGGAGGGAAAAGAGTGCCACCTCCATTGTCCACTGGCATTAACTAAAATGAACTAATTATTGAACATTTAATAAATATATCTAATACTTAAGTTTATCACATGTTCAAAATACTTTGAGAGTTATGTGTTTTAATTCTTGCATGCATTTTATCAGATAGCTGTGATTTCCCTCGTTGTACACAAGAGAAAACTAGGATTCCTAGATGTTAAATAACTTTACTAAGATCACATAAGAATGTACAGATCCTTAATCTTCACACAGGGAGTTTGGCTCCAGTGCCCTTGCTGTTAATGTTCACTATACTGCCTCATGCTTGCTAATTTAATTAAGTCCTTTAAGAAATCTGGGTTGTTATTATTACCCTAACTTTACAAATATATGAAATTAGGCATGGGGAGATTAAGTAACTTTTTCATGATAGCATCAATTTTAAGTAGTGTAGGAAAAAATAAATATTCCCTAGGTTAAAAGCCTTATGCTTTTGTTTTTCCACATGATTCTGGGAGAAGACTAGATACTCTGTGTATTCGTTACTAAAATTTGATAGCAAAATCACTGTTCCCAGCTCATTCTTTTAGAATGATGTTCCCAAGGACATATAATTTAGAAAGACAAAATATCAGACAAACTAGGTTTTACCCTGCTCCTCTTCCTTCTCCTCTGTACTGGGATGGACTATCCTATGTTGGAGGTGGACTGAAGACCTGACACACATGGTCCATTACCTTCATTTTATAAAGGAGGGAATCCTATTTTATAGAAATATTAAACAACTTTCCCAGATCATCCAATTGAGGACTAATCATTTTAATTTTTTGCCATTATAGCATATTTATGCTAGTTCTTTCATTTATTTACTCATACATCACAAATTTTTTAAGCACTTACTGTTTTCAAAGGATCTTACTTGTAATCCTATGAGAAAAAGAAAATGTGAAGTATCTTACCCTTGAGGATGGGGTAGATGTAAACTAAACACACAAACAACACTGCACTGTAAAAATAAATGTGGTAACTTCTCTGTGGGAGCATCAAGTATACTAGGGATGGAGATTCAGAAACAAGAGGTTGCTTGCAACTGATGGGAAAAAGAAGGGAAGGTTTCACATTAAAGTGAAATTTAGAGCTGTGTCTGAAAAGACTACAGGATGAACATGGTTCTGAGAAAATCGCTAAATGCAGTGGATGAATCAAAGCCCAAGATGGGTGAATCTTTTACTTTAATGGAGTACCAGGGGAGGTTTGGCTTGACAGAAGTACCAAAAAGTTGACGAGTCAGGGGAGTTCCTCATCTGTGTTTCAAAGATGATCTTGAACCACAATATAGGTCTCATTCAGAATTGACAGATACTAAGGTTGTTAAGATACATTTATTGGAAGGTAGTGAAAAGAGTATCTATACAAACTGATATAAAAATCTGAGACATTAGAAGTAACATACTCAATTCAAAAAACTCGTTGATGCACTAGCCATAGCCAACTACATGAATAATAATTAGCCAAATCAAAATCACTCACCCATTAAATTAGAACATTCATATTGCAGTGCTTAAGGCAGAATGTGCTTTTTTATGCTAGATATATGAAAGGCACTATTCATGATAGAGCTATTACCTGGACTCAGAAAGTACTGGAGCAGACACATTCTCAGCCAGTCCAGACAATGAGAACATATTTTGAGAGAATATGCTAATTTTATTGCATCTAAAGGTTACATATGATCCCCAGATTTCTCTGTCTCACATTTGATGTGCTGTGTAATAAAACAAAAGCTGTTTCTATCTGGTTTTTTTTTTTTTTTATTATGGCTACTATTGTTTTATCTAGGTCAGTCCTTCTTGATTTCTTCTGTAGTTCCTAAGACCCTGTTTTCTAAAAGTTTAAGCCAAGTTTCTACTGAAATTCTGAAAATCTTCATTAACCTAAATGGATTCCTTATTAGGAGACTTTTAATAACTCAGTAGATAAATCTGAGGAGTCAAGCACTTTCTTTGTTTATTACCACTTATTTATTTATTTGTTTATACTCACTGAGGCTGCCTACATACCCACCCTCCAGGGTAAGTGATTGTGGCTCCCAGGAATCACAGGAAATTTCCAGGAAAAACAGGAAATTAAAAGGGCAGCAAGAAAACTCAGGACACCCATTGCCCAGCAGCAGGCAGGCAAGCAGGAAAAGTCCTTCTACATGCAAATGGAGCAACCTGAGATGGTATTAGAGAAAGTAACCCCTAAGCTTAATCTTGAGAATCTGTATGGGTTGAAAAACTCCTAGCCCTTGAAATATTCTCACCCCCTTTTGTGTGTGGATTTAATTAGTAGTTCCATTACTTCATAGTTACTTTAATGTCTATATACTTGAGGGTTATCCTTTTTTGTGGTTGTTATAGATTTCCTTAAGAAGGACCCTGTAGCCATGCCAGGGGTCCATACAAATGCCACAGATACCCACCTGAAAAAGATCTCCTATAAAATAAGTAAACATGATAAAATATATTTAAAAAAATGCTGTTAAGCTGATGTGCCATACTAAACAATAAGTATATATTATTTAGGAATGAAAACAAAATAAATAAAAACAGGAAGAGAAGGTCCATTCTAAAATTCTTAAAATACCTGGGACAATATAACATTATTTTTGTGCATAATGAGACATTATTTGGGGCAGAGATAGCATAATTTCATTTAGGAGAGAAATGTGGTAAGCATACTGATTATCTTGCTCAATATAGGTTTTGAGGTGATTGTGTAGTTGTTAAAGTTACTGTTGGATAATACCTTGCCTTTGAGGATTTTATCATCTTATATGTAACTCATATCCTGAAGTATACAAAAAGAATTCTATGTAGAAGTATAAATTTTAGCCCTGGCTGGTTTAGCCTTGACTGAACCAAGGGGTCACTGCTTGGATTCCCAGTCTGGGTACATGCCCGGGTTGTGGGCCAGGTCCCCAGCATGGGATGTGTAAGAGGCAACCACACTTTGATATTTCTCTCCCTCTCTTTCTCCTTCCCTTCCCTTCTCTCTAAAAAAATAGATAAATAAAATCTTTTAAAAAAGAACTATAGATTTTAGATTTATTAGAATAGTCTTTGACATATTAATGGAAACATAAAACAAGAAGTGAAGTCATGTGTCAGATATTAATTGTAATTGCAAATTACTAAAGCAGAGTTCACCTGCCAACAAAAAGACTACTCATACACTCCAGTATCTGACAATTTCAGAGGTTAAAAAAGAAGTTTGGCCCTATAGTGGAATCTTCAACATTATCATCATAGCATAATGCCACCTTTTCTAATGGCGACTAAGATAAATTTATCAATGGTGTATTCAATAAGTATGCAATGAGTACTTATTGTGAAACAGAACTATTCCAGCTGATTCTACAAGAGTTAAAAAGACACGCAATTCTTTGCCCTAATTTAGTTTTATTATCTGGAAACATAACATTTAAGTTTATATACTGAGTAAGTATTATGTGATCAATGGCAACAAATCAGAAACTGTTAGCTGGGGATTCAACAATTATTGAGGCATGGTCCACATTCTTTGGAAAGACATCTTATGGATAAGATGGAAATTCAAAAACACAAACAATACAACCTGGGGTGGCAGTTAAATACAGTTTTGTTGAGATCAAATTTCTGTTCCATAAAATTCACCCATTTGAGGTGTACAACTTACATTTTTTAGTATATTTACAAAGCTGTTTAACCATCACCTTCATTTTAATAATTTTAGAGCATTTTCATCACCCCAAGAGGAAACCTTGGGCCTATTTGATGTGGACACTGGCCCGCAGTGTCCACAGCAGTGTGGATGAGACGAGACAAATTCATATGGACTACTGAGTCCTGTGGAGAAAAAGGGAAGGCATGGCCACTCTCTCAAGGGGAGAGCACCTCAGAGTGCCTCAGCCACTCTCTCAAGAGGAGAGCCCCCAACCCTTGCCTTGACAGGCTTTTATTGGCTTTCTAATAGCATACATCAAAGAAGTTTTTCATTCATTATACTTAGGTTTGCTTTAGGTAATTACTTTTTACAGATAGCAATGGAAAGGATGTTACTGATTACTTCTTACAGATTAACAATGAAAAAATGTTGCAAATGCAAAGGAACAATAAGAGTAATTGGCCCAGTTACACTTCAATCCTTGGGAGAATTAGCACAGACTTCAGGAAGTTACTTTAAAGATATGCAGTAAGCATTTGCTGCCTTAACTCAGGGTGAGGGAGTTTTAGCAAAACCAAGTCACAAAGCAGGCTTAGGTATAATGAAGGCCTGATTTCCCATGGGAGAATCCATCCATGGGTTTGGCATCCTGTGTGCCACCATGCAACTATGGGCTTTCCCATGGGGCTGAGCTACATTTGCCATTCCACACAAATAGGTTCCCTATACCTATTAACAGTTATACCCATCTTCCCCCATCTCTTGTGAGAAAACAATACTTTTATCTCTAGAGAGTTGGCTGTTCCTAACTTTATACAAATGGAATCATATAGTACATGGTTTTCTGAGACTGACTTCTTTCAAATAGCAAATCTTAAGGTTTACCCTTCTTGTAACATGTATCAGTACTTCATTTCATTTTATTAAAGAATAATATTCTATTGTGTGGATATACCACATTTTGTTATACATTTTATGAACATTTGGGTAGGGCCACTTTTTTGCTATATATATGTATATACATTATTTATTTATTTTAACTTGTTGTTCAATTAAAATTGTCCCTCCTTTTCCCCCGTTGTTGACCCCTACCCAGTTACCCCCAATCCCACAGTCAATCCCCACCATTATTCATACACACACACACACACACACACATATATATTTAATTTAAGATTGACTAAGGTATACTTGACAAATAAAAATGTATGTATTTAAAGTGTACAATGTGATAATTTAAAATATGTATATTTTGTCAAATGATTACAACTAGTAGATAAACATATCCATCCCCTCACATAGTTACCATGTGTATGTTTTTGTGATGAGAATGCGAAAGTTCTTCTATTAGTAAGTTCTGATTTTATAAGGCAGTATTATTTATAGGCACCATAATATACATTAGATCTCTAGAACTTATTACAATGGAAATCTTTTACAGTTAACCAACATATTTTCATCCAGCATTCTACTCTCTGTTTTTATTAATTTGACTTTTTAAAAAGATTTCTTACATATGTGAGATCATACAATATTTGTCTTTGTCTGGCTAATTTCACTTAGCATAGTTATCTCTAGCTTCATTTATGTTGTTGCAAACTTCAGGATTTCCTTCTTTTTCATGAATAAAACTGAATCTTAAAAATCACATTTTCTTTATCTATTCATCTGTCAATGGACACTTAAATATCATATCTTGGCTATTGTGAGTAATGCTGCAGTGAATAAGGGATGGCAGATATCTTTCTTGGATACTAATTTTATTTCCTCCAGGTATATATGCAAATGTAGGATTGCTTTATAAGTTCTATTTATGAGTGTTTTGAGGAAACTCCATACTATTTTCTTATAGTGGCTGAACCAATTTACATTGCTACCAACAGTGTACAAGGAACACTTTTCTTCACATTCTCTCCAATGCTTACGGTCTCGTGACTTTTTGATAATAGCCATCCTAACAGCTGTGAGATATCTCATTATGTTTTTGGTTAACGTTGTTCTGATGATTAGTGATACTGACCATCTTTTTGTACCCATTGCCAATTTGAATATTTTCTTTAGAAAAATGTTTATTCAGGTTCTTTGTCCATTTATTAATTAGGTTATTATTACTTTCTTACTATTTTGTTGTATAAGTTCTTTATAAATGTTGGATATTCCTCCTTATCAGATATTCTGATAGGTATTTTATGCCAACCTATAAGTTGTCTTTATTTTTTTGTGATTTCCTTTTCTGTGAAAAAAGTTTTAGCTTGATGTGTACTCACTTCTTCATGTTTATTTCTGTTGCTTGTGTCTTGGTGCCATATACCCCCCAAATCAGTGTCAAGACCAGTGTGAAGGAGACTTTTCTCTATGTTTTCTTTTTCTAAGAATTTTATGGATACAGTTCTTATATTTAAGTCTTTAATTCATTTTTGCATTATTTTTTGTGCGTGATAAAGATCCAGTTTTGTTCTTTTGAATGTGGACACCCAATTTTCCAAGGACTATTTGTTGAAGTGACTATTTCCCCCATTTTATGGTGACCTTATTAAAGATTAGTTGACCATATATATATGGGTTTATATCTGGGATCTCTGTTCTGTTTCATTGGTCTATGTATCCATTTTTATGCCAGTGCTATACTGTTTTCATTATTGTAAGCTTTTAATATAGTTTGAAATCAGGAATTGTAATATCTCCAGCTGTGTTCCTCTTTCTCAAGATTGCTTTGGTTATTTGAAGTCTTTTGTGGTTTCATATGAATCGTAGGATGGCTTTATTAATTTCTGTAAATAATGAAATTTGAATTGAGATGGCATTGAATTTGTAGATCTTTTGGGTGTAGTACATTTTAACAATATTAATGTTTCATTTCATAAGCATGGGATATCTTACCATTTATTTGTATCGTCTTTGAATTTTTTCATCAGTGTATTACCATTTTCGGGGTACAAGTCATTCACTACCTTGGATAAATTTATTTCTATGTATTTTATTGTTTATAATACTATTGTAAACAGAATTGTTTTCTTAATCTCTCTTTCCATAGTTTATTGTTTGTGCACAGAAATGCAACTAATTGTGTATCCTGCAGTTTTTACTGAATTAATTTATCCATTCTAACAATTTTTTAAATGAAATTTTTAGGGTCTTCTAAAAAGAAGATCTGTCATTTTACTTCCTCCTTTCCAGTTGGAATACCTTTTACATCTTTTTTTTTTTTCTTGCCAAATTGCTCTGCATAGGACCTTTGGTTCTTTGTTGAATAGAGTGGGTAAGAGTGGGGGGCCATCCTTATCTTGTTAGTGATCTTACATGAAAATCATTTAGCTTTTCATGTTTGATGTTAGCTGTGAGATTGTCATATACAGCTTTTATTATGTTGAGGTCCAATGCTTCTATACATAATTTGTTGAGAGTTTTTGTTATGAAAGGATGTTGAATTTTGTCAAATCCTTTTTCTGTATCTATTGATATAATCACTATTTTTATTTTTAATTCTATTAATATTGTGCATCATATTTATAGATTTGTTTGTGTTGAAAGATCCTTATATCCCAAGGATAAATTGAACTTGATCGTGGTTTATGATCCTGTTACAAAAAGATCTGATCAGATTACTGTGGAGGAAGAGAGAGAGGCCATATGAGGAGGCAATGGTAAATAGTCTAGGACTGGATTAGCTGAGAAGCTGAATGTCTCTAGAGAGCATGAATTACAGGCTAGAAGAATTGAAATAAAAGAGGGCTAGATCTCTAGCTTGGAGGTTCTCAGGCTGGCTCTGATTGGATGGCTCTTCCTTGGGATCTTCTTCCTTGAGGATGCCTGGATGATTGTGCTGCAGCTGCCTTCTTTTCCCTATGGATGGTATTTTGGATGGGAAGAAACTCCATGCACAGCCTAGGATCTGGCTGGCCTGGCAGAGGGTGGCAGGTTTATTCTTTGGGTGTTCTAGAGGGTATAAACTCTGAGGCAGAAGTCTGTCATTCTTCCAAAATTGTGTAACTTGTGTCTTATGTTGTTTGACAGTGTAAACTAACCCTATAGAAATAAGATAACTAAAAACTAACAGGGAGAATGATATGAGAACCCAGGTGTTAGAATTTAGCCTTAATTAATAGGCTTAATGATTAAAGCTGTAACTAAAGAAAAAGTAGAAGATCAAAACTATGAACAGTAACATGATAACAAACTTACAACTATCAACAACTGAACCTAAATAAAACCAAAAACAAATGAAAATACAAACTAAGAAGACAACTACAACACAAACAGAATCACAGAAATGGAGATCACTTGGAGGGTTATCAGCACAGAGGGGCAGGGGGAGAATGGGAACAAAGGTACAGGGAAAAAGAAGCATAATTGGTAGATACAAAATAGACAAGGGGAGGTTAAGAACAGTTTAGGAAATGGAGAAGCCAAAGAACTTATATGTATGACCCATGGAGATGAACTAAGTGTTGGAGTGGGGATTGTGGAAGGAATGGGGATACTGGGAAGAAGGAGATAAAGGGGATAAAAAAAGTGGGGTAACTGTAATAGCATAATCAATAAAATATACTTAAAAAAAAGAGTTAAAGAGTTTAGCTTTAATTGATAGGTCTAAGTGACCAATGCATGTGGAAAGCTGTTATTCCAAAACTGAAACTTTTGAATAAAGGCTCCTTTCTTTTATCAACAAATCTTTGCCTCTGGAATTTTGCCTAGAGGGTGGCAGCAGACAGCAGGACTCCAACTTTCTGTTCCATAACAATCCTTTTAATATACTCTCTCCAAGTTGGTTTGTTGAAGATTTTTGTATCTTTACTCATCAGGGCTATTGGCCTATAGTCTCATATTTGAATAGTGTACTTAGCTTTGGCATCATGATAATGTTGGCTTCATAAAATGAGTTTGGGAGTTTTACCTCCTCTTCAATATGAGAAGTATAGAATCATCGATATTTATTCTTTTAATGTTTGGAAGCATTCACAAGTAAATTAATCAGATCCTAGACTTTTATATATTGGGAGGTTTTTGTGTATTAGTGATCCAATCTCCTTACTTGATATTGATCTGTTCAGATTTCCTATTTCTTCATGATTCAATTTGGTAGGTTGTAGGTTTCTAAAAATTTATCCATGCTGTCTAAGTAATCCAATTTTTCAACATATACTTGTTCATAGTAGTCTCTTGTCATCCTTTGTACTTCTATGGTATCCATTGTAATGTCTGCTCTCTCATTTCTTATTTTATTTATTTGAATCTCCTCTTACTTTTTCTTAGTTTTTCTAGTTAAGATTATTTTTCAATTTTTGTCTGTCTTTTCAAAACAGTAGCTATTAATTTTGCTGATTTTGTCTACCATTTTTCTGGTTCCTATTTTATATTTGTTTCCTTTAAATATTTTTCCTTAAATTAATTGGAGTAACATTGGTTAATAGGATCATATAGGTTTCAAGGGTACATTTCTGTGATACAAGATCTGAATATTCAACTATGGTCAAGTTGGAGGTGTAGGCAGATACACTTTGCCTCCTTGCACAAACAAAAGAAGGACAACAAAACAATTAAAAACAACAAAAAAAACCCCAGAACTGCTAGAAAATCAAACTGTGTGGAAGTCTGATAACCAAGAGCTTAAAGGAGAAACATTCATTCACACTGGTAGGAGGGATGGGGATGGGCAGCCAGTCTGGTGGACTGGGCAGTCCCAAATTGTGTGCATATAAACCAGGAGGAACAACTGGGGAGCAAGACAGACTGCACAATCCAAGGTTCCAGCTTGGGGATAAAAAGCCTCAAAACCTCTGGCTGTAAAAACCTGTGGATTTTGCGGTGGTGAGAGAAACTCCCAGCCTCACAGGAGAGTTCGCTGGGGCAACCCACAAGGTTCCAGAACCTACACAAGCCCACCCACCCAGGCATCAGCACCAGAAGGGCCCAATTTGCTTGTGGGTAGCTGGGGAAGTGACAGAAAGACAGCCAACAGCAGAGAAAAAGGCATTGTTCCATCTTGGACCCCTCTCCCACATACAGAGCCACAATGCAGCAACGTGGGTTGCCCCACCCTGGTAAATACCTAAGGCTCTTCCCCTTGCAATGTAACAGGCACACCAAGACAAAGAAATTTGGCCCAAATGAAAGAACAGTTGTAAGCTCCAAAAACAGAACTAAACAATGAAGAGGTAGCCAACATATCAGATGGAGAGTTCAAAACACTGGTAATCAGGAGGCTCACAGAATTGATTGAGTATGGTCACAAAATAGAGGAAAAAGTGAAGGGTATGTAAAGTGAAATAAAAAAATATATATACAGGGAACCAACAGTGAAGGGAAGGAAACAGAACTCAAATCAATGATTTGAAGTGGAAGGAAGAAATAAACATTCAACCAGAACAGAATGAAGAAACAAGAATTCAAAAAAATGAGGAGAAGATAGGAACCTCTGGGACAACTTTAAATGTTCCAACACCTGAATCATAGGGTGCCAGAAGGAGAAGAGGAAGAGCAAGAAATGAAAACTTATTTGAATAAATAATGAAGGAGAACTTTCACAATCTGAAGGAAGGAAGTAGACTTCCAGGAAGTCCAGGAAGCTCAGAGAGTCCCAAAGTTGGATCCAAGGAAGCAGACACCAAGGCACATCATAATTACATTACCCAAATTAAAGATAAGGAGAGAATCTTAAAGGCATCAAGAGAAAAGGAGACAGTTAGCTACAAAGGAGTTCCCATAAGACTATTAGCTGATTTCTCAAAAGAAACTTTGCAGGCAAGAAGGGGCTGGGAAGAAGTATTCAAAGTCATGAAAGGCAAGGACCTACATTGAAGATGACTCTATCCAGCAAATTATCATTTAGAATGGAAGGGCAGATAAAGTGATTCCCAGATAAGGTCAAGTTAAAGGAGTTTGTCATCACTAAGTCCTTATTATATGAAATGTTAAAGGGACTTATCTAAGAAAAAGAAAATTACTAAAACTATGAACAATAAAATGACAATAAACTCACAACTATCAACAACTGAAACTAAATGAAAACAAAACCAAATGGAAAAACAAACTAAGTCAACACGTAGAACAGGAAGAGAATCACAGAAATGGAGATCACGTGGAGGGTTATCAGCGAGGTGAAGTGGGGAGTATGGAGGAAAATTTACAGGGAATAGGAAGCATAAACTGTAAGTACAAGATAGACAGGGAGAGGTTAAAATAGTATTGGAAATGGAGAAGCCAAAGAACTTATATGTATGACCTATGGACATGATCTAAGGGGGTGGGGTAATGTTGGTGGGAGAAGGGGTGCAGGGTGGAGGGTAATAAATGGGAAAAAATTGGACAACTGTAAAAGCATAATCAATAAAATATATTTTAAAAATGATCTGAATATTGCACCCTGTGCTTACCACCTAAAGTCAAACTATCTTCCATCACCATCTATTAGGCCCCATACATTCCTACTACCCTCTCACCCCTCTTACCTCTGGCAACCACCACACTGCTGCCTGGGTCTATGGGTTTCAGTTTTATGTCCCACACGTGAGTGAAACCATATGTTTCTTAGCTTTTTCTGACTTATTCCACTTAGCATAATATTCTCAAGTTCCATCCATATTACAGATGGCAGTTATTTCATCTTTTCTTACAGCTGAGTAGTATTCCATAGAATATATGTACCACATCTTCTTTATCCAGTCCTTTGATCTTTGTTATGTCTTTTCTGCCAATATTGGGCTTAGTTTTTTCTTCTTTTCTACTCCCCTGTGGTGTACATTTATGTTATGTTTGAGATCTTTCTTTGTGTTTAATGTAGGCATTCACTGCTATAAATATCTCTCATAGAACTGCTTTTGATGCATCCCATATATTTGATATATGTGTTTTCATTTTTCTTTGTTTAAGATAATTATATACTTTTAAAAATTTCTTCTTTAGCATTGGCTGTTGAGCATGATGTTTAATTTCTTTGTAAATTTTTCTTTTTTTTCACAATACCACTTTTTAGTTCTTATCATTGTGATTTAAAAAGATCTTGGTATAATATTAATCTTCTTAACTTTGTTAGGATTTGTTAGGATATAACATATTATCTATCCTAGGAAATGGTCCATGTGTTCTTGAGAAGAATGTGTATTCTGCTGCTATTGCATGGAATGAATATTTCTTGTGTGTCTGTTAGGTCCAGTCAGTATGAGATGTATAGTTTAATCTACTGTTTCTTATTGATTTTATGTATGGATATACCATGAATTATTGCAAATGAATATTTGGGTTCCATACTATTGTTGTATTTTTTCAAATTTATTCCATCATATATGATAGCATTTGCTTAATATCTTTAGGTTTTCTGATATATATGTATTTATATATAGACATATATACACATATATGTATACACACACATGGTGAATTGACCCCCTTTATGATTATATAATAATCTTTATGTTTTTATTAAAGTTTATGGCTTATATTTTAATTTGTCTGATATAAATAAAGCTATCTTTGTTCTCTTTTGGCTTCCATTTTTATGGGTTATCTTTTTACATCCCTTCATTTGAATTTATGTGTGTTTTTAAAGAAGAAGTGCATCTTTTGCAGGCAGTATATAGTTGGGTTTTGTTTATTTATCCATTCAGCCACTTTATGCCTTTTGATTGTTTCAAAATGTAATCAATTTACATTTAAGTTTTGATAGGTTAGAACTCAGTAAACCCATCTTATTACTTGTTTTATGGCTCTTTGGCCATTGTTCCTCTCTGTCTTCCTTTATGCATTGATGATTTTTTATAGTGATCTTTTTTCTTTGTCTTTTGTTTATCTACTATCAATTTTTGCATTGTGGTTTCCATTAGGCTTATGTAAAACATAATTATAACCACCTGTGATAAGTTGATAACTTAATTTCAATTGCATATAAAAATTCTATCCTTTTATTTTTCCTCCAAATTTTATGTTTGATGTTGCAGTTTATATATTTTTATATTTTCTATCAACAAGTTATTATATACTTATAATTATAGTTATTTTTAATACTTTTGTCCTTTAAGCCTTTTACTAGATTTAAATGATTAATACATCTCCATATATATTATTCTGAAATTGAATATACACTTATCTTTGCTGGTATATTATATATTTTTTTATGTTTTCAGAAAACTAATTAGTATCTATTTTCGCTTAAAGAACACCTTTCAGCATTTCTTGTAAAACAGGACCAACAGTGATGAACTTGCTAGATTTTGTATATCTGGAAAAGTCTTTATGTGTCTTTTATTTCTGAAGGACAGCAGCTCTAGTAAACTATTGTTGGTTGACATTTTTTTTCTTTCAGTTCTTTGAATATATCATTCCATTCTCTCCTGGCCTACTGCTATAGGTTTCTGCTATAAATCCACTGATAATCTTTAGCGGGTATCCTTTTACATTAGAACTACTTTTTTCACTTGCCACATTCAAAATACCCTATCTATGATTTTATTTTTACAATTTTATTATGACGTTTCTTGGAGGAGATTCTTTGGGGTTAATTTTTTTTTAGGGATCTGTGTGCTTCATAAACTTGGTGTCTAATTCTCTTCCCAGATTTGGGAAGTTATCAGCAATTACTTCTTTAAAGAAGATTTCTGTGACCTTTCCCCTCTCTTTTCCTTCTGGTACTCCCATAATGCATGAATTGTTGGTATCTCATAATTCATATAATCTTTCTTTCTTCTTTTTCATTCTTTTTTCTTTGTTCTGTGACAAGATAATTTCAAATGATTTATCTTTGACTCTATACATTTTTTCTTGTGCTTGCTCAAATCTGATGTTGATGTTCTGTACTGAATTTTCAAATTGTATTCATTGTAGTCTTCAGTTTCAGAATTTCTGTTTGGCTTTTTTAAATGATATCTTTCTGTTAAATTTCTTGTTTTATTAATTATTTTTTACTGATTTTTTACTTTTCTTTATGTATGCTTGTAGAACTTTCTTTAAGTAGTGTTTTGAATTTTTTTATTAGATAAATTGTAGATCATTTCTTTGGGGTCAGTTACTAAAAAAGTATTGTTCCTTTCATGTTGTTATGTTTTCTTGATTTTTTAAATGTACCTTAAAGTCTTGCATTGTTGTCTTTGCATTTGAAGAATAGTCACTTTCTCCAGCCTTTCTAACTTGCTTGGGGAGAAATACCCTGCAAGAGTCACTCCAGCTAGGGATTCTGAGGCTTATTCAAACTGTTTCTGTGGATACTCCTCTCTACATTTCTTGTTCCCTCTCTGAGGGGAATCCTTAAGATTGTATGCTTTCCTTAAATCCTGTAAATCTAGGTTGGGTGCTGATAGTAGGCCTTCAGTTTATTTTTCCTATGGTGGTATCAAGTGCTCAAGTTGTGTGATTTGTCCCAATTCACAATCAGGCTGGCTTTCTGCATATGCTCAATAACTCTCTGCAGAAGCTCACTTACACTCCCTTGGGAAAACTCACAGGGACCTGGCAGGGTTTGTGTGTGGATGAGGATTATATAACTTAAAGGTGGCAGCAAGTTTGTTGTGGTATTCAGCATACAAGTTGTCCCCCACAGGTTGCTGTTATATCTTCCAGATGGAGTCAGGGTAGTGGTTAGCGGGACCTGTAACCTTTCAATAAATTCTGAGCCTTGGCTGCTGTGCTCCAAACATCAACCCATCCATCAGACATGTGTATCACTTCAGTATTCTGTGGGCTAAGAAAAAATGGACAACTTTCTCAGTGTCCCAGACAGCTGGGTAAGATGGAAGCTCACTCACATACTCTCACTTCCCCTGTGAGAGAAATTAGTGGCTGAGGAGAGGTGGTACAACTAAAGTAAAATTATTTTCCTTACCCTTTTTAATTCATCCAATCTTGGATTTTTTTTTTTTTCTCTAATGGCAAGCTGAAAATTCTCTTCTGGATTTTTACACTCTTGTTTGTAAGTGATTGTCAAAATTGGTGTTCTTTGGGGGAGATTATAGAAAAACTCCAATTGTACCTTTTTGCTGCTATCATGTTGCTTGACCACTTATGAATTGGTTATTTGTCTTTTTATTAATAAGCTGGATGCGTTTTTATGTAATCAAGGTATAAGTCCCTAACCAAATATATGTTTTGAAAATATTTTCACATTCTTTATATTGTCTTTTTACTTTTTTGATTGTAAACTAAATTCTTACTTTTGATACAGTCTGGTTACCTACTCTTTTAATTTTCTTCTTTTGCTTGGCTTTTGATGTTACATCTAAAAAACAAAACAAAACAACAAAAAAATGATACATTGCCTGACACAAGGTCTCAAAGTTCACTCCTACATTTTATTTTAAGATATTTATAGTTTTATCTCTTATATTTCAGTCTATGATCTATTTTGGGGTTATGTTTGTGTGTGTGTGTTCAGTATTATATAGGGGTTCACCTTGAATGAATATATATACACACACATGCATACATATATGAAACATTGTACACAGGACTCTGATGCCTCAGTCCCCTGAAAAATAGTCACCAAGACATCACACAGTTCTCTCAGTGTCTCTTCCACTGTTCAAAGCACTCTGCAAAATACTTTGTTGGAATCACCATCATTTGCCTCATCATATTTTCCTGAATCTCATTGACTCTGAAATCTCTTCCCTTTTGAAAGTGATTTTAGTTTTGGGAAAAGTCAGAAGTCACAGGGCACCAAATCTGGGCTGTAGAGGGGCTGAGTCACCTTGGTAACTTGATGTTTTGCCAAAAAACTCTGCACAAGATGTGATACATATGTAGGCACATCTGATGAAGCTGCCAATCACCAATTGCCCATAGCTGAAGCCATCAAAATCTCAGACACAGTAGTTTTTCAAATATACAGATTAGCTTCTAGTTCTCTCTCTGTCAGTCACCACTCTTTGTTGATTGCTACCCATACAAGTTCAGCATTTTCAGGTATTCTGCTTGTTGCAGGCCTTCTTGAATGTGGGTCACTTTCAACAGATTCTTGACCACCTTTGAAGCACTTGTGCAACATTTTTATTTGCACTGCACTCATTGTATCATTCCCAAATCCTTCTGAATCATCCAAATAATTTCTGAGGGAGCAAGTTCAAGTTTGATGCAAAATTTGATACAGATTCATTGTTCTACTCACTCAGTCATTTTGAATGGGATGGCCACACAGTATACATGCTCACTCAATGGCATCTACTGTTCCCACTGACTAGTACAGTGAAGTCATCATTGTTCATGCATGTGCATTCCAGTCCACTCTCCTCAGCTGCCAGGTTACATCAATGTTGTGCAATCTTTTTTTGTTATATTAACAATGGTTGGACATTTTTCCGGACAGACTGTATATATAGTGCCAGTTGAGCCAGCACCATTTATTAACTTGTCTTACTATCCTTGTCAAAATCAATTTGCCATAAATGTAAGTACGTATTTCTGGACTCTCACTTCCATTTTATTCACCTATATGTGTATCTTGTGTCAGTACATTTTGAAATTGGAAAGTGTGAGGACTCTGTTCTTTTTCAAGCTTGTGTTCAGTATTCTGGTTCACAATTGTCCATGTGAATTTTAGGATTAGGTTGTCAATTTCTGCTAAGGAGAAGTCAGGATTTTAATGTTGATTGCAAAAACATAAGGTGTCATTCCACTTATTTTGATTTTCTTTAATTTCTTTAAGCAACATTTTGTGATTTCCAGTTTTAGTCTTTCAATAACATTAAGTTGTATTAAGTGTTCAATTGTGGAACTTTTTTGTTAAATTTATTCCTAAGTATTTTATAATGTTGTGTAGTATCTTAAACAAATTTTATCGTATTTTCAAATTGTTCATGAAAAATGCACAGAAGTACATAGATTTTTATATATTGATCTAATATCATGCAAGCTCTTGTATTATTCTTCTTTTGGAAGAATTTGCGAATAATTGGTATTAATTCTTTTCTAATAGTCTGTTAGAAATTAAACTATTTGGTAAAAAATATTCAATATTTCAAAAATTTTAAAGTATTTTTTCTTAATGCTAGTTTTTTTCAAGCATTTTAAAAAGATTTTATTTACTTATTTTAGAGATAGGGGAAGAGGGGGTGAAAGAGAAAGGAAAAAAAAAAACATAGCATGTGCTCCTACCAGGGAAAAAGCTTACAACCCAAGCATATGCCCTGATCAGGAATCAAACTGGTGACCTTTGGCCTTTTGGGATGACGCTCAAACCATTGAGCCACATGAGTCAAGGATTAATGCTAGTTTTTTTTTTTTTTAATTATTTTTTCCTGTATTTTTTTTATTGCCATTTATCCCCCTATACCAGGGGTGTCAAGCTCATTTTTACCAGGGGCCACATCAGCCTCACAGTTGCCCTCAAAGGGCCGAATGTAATTTTGACCCCTTAACAGTTAAGGAGTAGTTGCATTTATACAGTCCTAAAATTACATTTGGCCCTTTGAAGGCATCTGCGAGGCTGACGTGTCCCCTGGTGAAAATGAGCTTGACACCCCTGTCCTATACTCTCTTCCAACTTCACCCACACCCTTCCCCCTGCAATCACCACACTGTTGCCCATTTTGGTGAGTTCTTTTTCTTTTTTGCTTGATCCTTCCACTCCCTAGCTACCCCTTGTAGCTGTCAGCCTGCTCTCTATCTATAGATCTGTCTCTATTTTGCTTGTTTTTTTTTCAGTAGATTCCACATATAAGTGAAATCATATGGTATTTGTCTTTAACTGGCTTATTTCACTTAGCATAATATTTTCAGGCCCATCTATACTGTCACAAAAGGTAAAATTTTCCTTCCTTTTTTAATGCCGAGTAGTATTCCATTGTGTAAATGTCCCACAGTAGTTTTATGCAATTATCTGCTGATGGACACTGGGCTAGTACCAAATCTTGGCTATTGTAAATAATGCTGCAATCAGCATAGGGGTGCTTCTATTCTTTCGAATGGTGTTTTGGATTTCTTCTGATATATTCCCAGAAGTGTGATCACTATAAATTCAAAATGGATTAAAGACTTAAATGTTAGACCTGAAATTATAAAAACCTAGAAGAAAATACAGGCAGTAAAATCTCAGACATTGCTCATAGCAATATTTTTTCTTATATATCTCCCCAGGCAAGGGAAACAAAATTTAAAAATAAATAAATGAGATATCAGCAAACTAAAAAGTATTTGCACAGCAAAGGAAACCATCAACAAAGTAAAAAGGCAATTCACTGAGTGGGAAAACATATTCACTGATACACTCTGATAAAGGATTAATATCCAAAATTTATAAAGAACTTATAAAAGTCAACACCAAAAAAATCCCATTAAAATATGCGCAAAGGACTTCAATAGACACTTCTCCAAGCAGCATATATGGATGGCCAATAGGCATGTGAAAAAATGCTCAATGTCACTAATCATCAGAGAAATGCAAATTAAAATCACAATGAGATATCTCCTCATACCTGTTAGAATGCTTAACGTCTGTATAAATTCTTACATGTAGGTAAAATTTATCAGTGAAGCCATCATGGCCTCAATTTTATTTTTGTGGGAGGTTTTACAATTACTAATATAATCTCTTCACTTCTTATAGGTCTAATCAGATAACTAATTGTGTCTTCTGTCATTTTGAGTAGTAATCTTTTTAATAATTTGAGCATTTCATCAAAGTACCTAATTCCTTTACTTACAACTATTCATAGAATTTCCTGATAGTTTTTAAAACAAAATATTTATATTATAATTATTTTTATTTCTGCTACACTCCTTTAATTTTTGTTTTAAAGTTTATTTTGTCTAATATCACTCTAGCCACTCAACTCTCTATTAGCAATTTTATGCATGGATATCTTCTCCTGTCTTTTTATTTTCAACCTACTTGTGTCTTTAGAACTAAAATTCATTTCACTTAGATGGCATGTAGTTGTGTCATATTTATTTATGCACTCTTTCAATCCATGCCTTTGGTTTAAGTATTTTATTCATTTATAGTTAAGGTAATTAATAAGTTAGAATTTACCTCTCACTTTGTTGTTTATTTCTATATGCCTTATATTTCTGCCACTTAATTTCTCTGTCACTACTCTTTTATCTTAGAAACATATTTTTAGTGTACCATTTTAATTCCCTTGTTATTTCCTTCATGTTTTTGTGTGTGTTTCTGTGTTTGTGTGTGTTGTTCTTTGTCATCCTGGAGATTACAATTAACAATCTAAGTTAAAACAATCTAACTCAGATTAATATTAATATAAATAGTTTATAGAAATATAGCTCCAAAATTGCCCATTTTCCTCTCCTTGGGGTAATATTGTCATGTAAATTAATCTTTATTTATTATTAGCTAATTATCAGTCTAGTTACTCAGCTCTCTTTTGGCGATTATATGCATTGCATATAATTATTAATTGTAATTATTGCTTTATGGAGTTTTCCTTCAAATTGTATAGAAGAAGAAAATGTTAATGCATTTATACTCTCCCTTAAACATATCCAACTTGTTACATTTAGTGGTCCTGTGGAATTAACCTGTTATTTTGCATACTCTTATTTTATTTGGCCTGAATGATTCACCTTAGTTTTTCTTGTAGAGTGGTCTGCTAGGAAGAAATTCTCTCACTGTTTACATTGAAATGTACTATTTTGACTGAATGCAGTATTCTTTATTTTTTTTGTTTTTTTAAGTGTATTTTTTCCATTACCATTTATTCCCTTTATAACCCCTTCCACCTACACCACCGTCCCCCCTCCATCAATGTAGTGTTGTACATATCCATGAATCGTTTTTGTTCGATCCCTCCACCTTGATTAATAATCTTTTTGTTTCAACACATAGAATATATAGGTTGCTTTAGGTTCTCTATGGTTTCTAATGAGAAGTCAGGAATTATCCATATTGAGGACCCTTTGTATGTGAGTAATCATTTTTGTTATTTGGAAATCTGAAAAAAAAACTGATGTTAGCAATTTGCCAGTATTTTTTTTTTTTGCTGCTTTTAATAGATGTGTAGATTCATGAAATTCCTTACTCTACCATTTAGGAAGTCTGGCCTCCAAGTTGTCTTTTGAATATATGTTTATAAAGTGTTCTCACACACATGAAGAATTTGTGTACTAATATTGCCCTCAGTTTTTTCCAATGCAAATCAAGTGAGATATAGTAAAAAGATACAGTGAATATGGAAAGATATTACTCAGCTCCTCAGATTTTGCCATTCACTCTCTATTAGCTAAAATACTTTAAACTATATGTTATATTTTGAATTCTTTATTATTATCCATTTTTATAAAGCTAATACTTGTTTTTAGAACAGGTATTGTGTATTTGGTAATGTCATTGTTTCTAAATACACAAACATTTATACAAAAAATGAATTCAACTTGTTAAAAATTGTTAAAGTTGTTGCAGGGGGAGTAGAAGACTGTGTAGGGGAGGGTGGGGGAATTGAGCGAAGAATAAAAATAAGAGAAAAACTCATGGGCATGAACAACAGTGTGGTGATTAGAGGGGTAAGAGGTAATTGGGGTAGTGGAGTGGAGGGATAAATCGTGATAAATGGAGACTTGACTTGGGGTAATGAACACACAATACAGTACATACATGATGTGTTGTGAAATAGTGCACCTGAAAACCGTGTAATTTTTTTAACCAGTGTCATTACAATAAATCCCAAAAGAAGAAATAAGTTCTACTTTATAACAGTTAAATATTTCATGTCTTTCTCTTAACTGAAAAATATATTTCTATTCAAAGAATTTCATGGCATTTATTATTAATAATATGGGTAAGAATTATTTAAAATTACATGGTATATGATATATAAGATTTGGAAGACATTAAAATTCTGTATTCCTTCATATTGTGTCTTTCAAGAGAAAAGATGGAAGGTAAAGCATCAAAATATTTACTCTGTGCTAATAATATTTTCCTCAACTTACATGTCAAAAACAACTATAATCACATAAAGACTTGATGAATCAGTTTCAGTTTATGCTGTCTGTTTTGGGAAACTAATGTCTAGATACAGCCATATAGTTTGGGGAGGCATATCCACTAGCATAGTTAATATATACTAATAAAGAGAAAGGATATTTGAAGATATTTGGCTGAACCTGCCTATTTGAAAACTATTGTATCTTATTCTCTGTTATAATCAATAGGGTGAAAAATCTGCTCCAGAAAAAAATGCTCAAAATGTGATTTAGGATAAGTGGCTTATTTTGTTGTTAAAATAAATTAAAATAAATAAGAAAAAATTATTCTTTCAAAACAATTTACCTACACTTTATTTAACTTTCATTATTAAATAGAGTTGACATATCACATTATATGAGTTTCAGGTGTACAAGATTGTGATTCAGCATTTTACCTTACAAAATATTCACTGTGATAAATCTAATAAACATCTGTCATTGTACCAAGTTTTTATGATACTATTGACTATATTCCCTATGTTGTACATTATATCTCCAAGACTTATTTACTTTATAGCTGAAAGTTCATACCTCTTACTCCCCTTTGTATTTTTCTCCATCCTTTCTCCTGGAAGCCATGTTTGTTCTTTATATTGGAGTCTGTTTCTGTTTTGTTTGTTTCTTTGTTTTGTTTTAGACTCCCCATATAGGTAAAATAATATAGTAATCATGTCAATGCAATCTATTCTCTTTCCCACAGACTTGTTTAAGAATGATTTTTCACATCACACCATATATTATTGTTTTTACTATTAATACCACTATTAACAAGAATACATTTCTTGACTGGTTGACAAGTGACCTAGAACACACTGTTGGAATTCTTTTTTTTACTTTTAATGTGTGGACCCCTCTAAAAATGAAAGGCGGTTGTTTACATTATGGTAAGAATTAAAATTTAGTTTTAAAAAGTAGAGTGTAAGATAAGTTGAGAAGAACCATGTGGGAAAGCTGACTGCCCATTTTTATATCACACTAGCTTCCTAGACCATAGGTGGGACTACTAAGTTAAAGGACCATAAAAGAACAAAGACAAGTTCATTTGGTTTTATCTTCATTTATTTTTATTACACTTAAAGGTATTCTATGGAACCCATAAGGTATTTTTGTAATATTGTCCAATATATGAATATCAAATACTATTATAATTTTCTCTGTGTCATGAAAGAGTCCATGCTTTAGAAATTGAAAAAAGTTAATACATAGAGAAATAAAATTCTTTTAGAATATGACTACTTGGATCAATGTGCATAAAATTCACTGTCTGTTTTATGTATACAGTGTGCTATATATGGATAACCATTTATATTTCTAAAAGTTATTTCACAAATAATTACATGGCATCATGAAATGAAATGTTGTCTATGTTATTGGTTGAAGGACAGAAATGAGACAAATATTTTAAAATGGTTAAACTTACACAAGATAAATAATGTTATATAAGAACAGAGCAGATGTTATTATTTAGTCTCCTGGCTCTCTGTGAGATGTCCTTTGTTATGACCTGAGACTCTAGTGACTTGTTCTTTGTTTATTCAAAAGATCATGTTTTGATTCATAGTGCTACATTGTTGATATAGAAGTAGAAGACAGAATTATTGCTTCATGGTTGCTAAAAATCTGGAAGACAGGAAACAATAATTAATCCTTTGTGATCACTGTTATGATAGAATTAAACAATACCCTGATATGACTGGGAGTGTAGGGTCTAGTAGAGATATGTGACCAAAAAAAAAAAAGTAGCCCATAGAGAAATCTTGCAAATATGCTGGGAGACAAGGAATTTGGTAAAATACTAGACATGAGGGTAACTTAGCCTTATACACCTACAGGTTGAGAAACTTGTCAATTATGCAAGGGGTGGCATCTAATAGACACTTACCTTCATACCTCTAAATAGGCAACCCTTTGTCTAAGGATGTAGAAAAAGAATTCATTAGCAAAATAAAAATTGTGGCAATTAATGTGATCAACTTTGGTGAGTCTATTATTAAAAATTAAGGTTGAAGTTAGCCCTGGCTGGTGTGGTTCAGTGGATTGAATGCTGGCCTATGAACAAAAGGGTTGCTGGTACAATTCCCAGTCAGGGCACATGCCTGGGTTGTGGGCCAGGTCCCCAGTAGGGGGACATGAGAGGCAACCACACATTAATGTTTCTCTCCCTCTTTCTCTCTCCCTTCCCCTCTCTAAAAATAAAATATTTTTTAAAAATAAGGTTAAAGTTAGAATTTTATTAAACACCAGAATGAAGAACATAGACAACAGTGAACAGAAGCTGTATTATAAGTTTCAAAGAACAGACAACATTAAATATAGAACAGTCAGTAAGTTAAGGATTGACAAAAATCCTTTGCTTTTGGGAATAGAAACATTGCAGGTTGCCTTGGCAGAGCTTTTTTGGTAAATGTCTGACGTAGAAGCAGTGCTCTCAGGAAATCAGACACTGAGAAACTAGAGAATGTATTATAGTGTGCTATGCTATCGCCCTCCAAACTTTTTTCAATCATCTTTTTTCTTTCCTTGCTAGCTTGCTTCCTTCTGTCCACCCTTCCATTTTCTTTCTTCCATTCTATCTTACCTTTTGTGCAAAGATAGAAAGAGGTGGTTAACTTTAGCAGAATTTAAGGAAATGTTTAACATTTTAAAATCACAGATCCCTCTGCAAATATTGTTCAGCCTCTACCAACAAAAATACATGCATACACAAATTTTTATACACATTTCCAGGAAGTTCACATTCTCTTTAAAATCCATTCATTAAGTTCAAAACTTTCAGTGGATTCCCAGTTAAGAATGCTAACAAGTCTTAACATCTGGGTAGTGTGTGTATGGATTTTATATGGAGGTGTGTGAGCATATGGAGGATATGTGCGAGGGTTCATGAGTACCAAAACTTGTATGTGTTAAAGAAAATGAGCTATTTGAAAAAAAAATTATTCTCCTCAAGTTAATTTTTATGTAATAATTTCATATAAGGAAAATAAATTTTTGGTTTTTTGTTTATTTTTTGTAACAAAATATAATATAAATGGGCTTTAAATGATTGGAAACATTCATTCATGAAATAGGCATTTACTGAGCATTTTCTAAAAGCCAGGTATTAAACTAGATGTTGGGAATACAAATAAGAATCAAAAGCTACTATTGCCCTTAAAATGCCGATAGCTTTCTTGGAGACATGAAAAGTAAACAAATGATGATGATACAATGTGAGATGTTCTATGTCAAATCCATGTACACCAATTTTCTCATACAAATGAGGAGGTGTCTCATTTGATTGCAAAGTTAGCTCTTTATTTTCTGCTTACAACACAATTTTTAATACTAAAATTTCTATAATACTAGAATTGTTTAGGAGTCAAAACTTGAAAAATATCTATTTTCTTCACTCATGACCCAAGAAGAAGGTGCTAGGAGGTTGAGCTACAGGTCAAATCACACCTGAATTAATGTCTGGGCAATGCCATTGTCAACTGTGTGATTCTGATAAAGGTACCTGATCTAAGAAAACCTCAGGTCCTTTGTTTGTCAGGTCCTCTGAAATATCAGGGTAGTAATAGAAACATTGGTTCACTATTCATATTCAGTAAGCTAATCTCATTTAAAGCACTGAACTCAGGATCTGATACAAAATAAGCTAAAGAAGTTTGTAAGTTATTATTGATAAACAAGTTGTGATGTCAGATAATTAAGATTAAATATCTCGGGGGAGATGGAAGATGATGGAGAGTGAATGGAAGTCACACTGACCTCCTCCCAGGACCAATCTGGAATTACAACTCAATTGAGGAGAAATCACCCAGAACAAACAACTGAGCAATAGGCAGAGAGAAGCACATAACTTCGGACAGACAGAAGAACCAGCTTCGGCACAACCTGTCTGGTAAGGACTGCCGTAGAGACTTGAGAAGACTGACTGAGTGCCCACAGGCAGTAGTGCTGGTGGGATAATTAAGTGGCCAGTTGGATTCCCCAAAGAAAACTGTGGTCTAAATCCTAAGCTAGGATTCCCAGCCTAGAGCACCAGAGCACAAAAGGTACACAGATAACAACCAGTGGTGAAAAGTGGCAGGGTCTCTGCCAGAGACAGATGGCTAGAGACGCAAGGGCTGTTTAAAGGAACAACACACAAATTTTCATTTGCAGCCACTTACCCTGGGCTCTGGTAAAGGCAGGGGCAGAGTGGGCTAGAGACAAATGAGGAGAGATGGGGGACAGAAGCCTTGGGGAGAGAACTGAGAGAATAGCTGCAGGGATCCAGGTGCCCAGTCATCCCCCAGATGGCAGTAGCCTTTGTGATCAAGCAGACCACTCCCCTCTGGGCAGCAGCAGCCTGAGAGGGAAAAATATTCCATGCAAACAGATAAGAAAAAAAAAAAAAACCCAAAAGCCAGGGTAGCAATACTTATGTTTGATACAATATTTCCTCAAAACAAAGGAAAAGAAAGAGACCCAGAAAAACAATTCATAATACTCAAGGGAAGAATCCATCAAGAATACATAAACATTATAAACATATATGCATCCAAAAAAGAGCACCTAAATATATAAGGAAAATTTTGGAAAATGTCAAGGAAGATATAGACAGCAACATAGTAAACTAGGGGATTTTAATACCCCACTGTAAAATATGGACAGATCTTCCAAATAAAATATCAACAAAGAAATTGTGGCATTGAACAATGTCATAGATCAAATGAACTTAACTGATATATATATAGAACCTTTCTTCCCAAAGAAGCAAAATACACATTCTTTTCAAATGCACATGGAACATTTTCAAAAGTAGACCACCATGTAATAGGACACAAAACAAACCTCAACATGTTCAAGAAAATTGAAATCATATCAAGCATCTTCTGAGACCACAAGAGCCTAAAACTACAAACCAACCCCAAGGAACAAACTCAAAAACATCCAAACTCATGGAGATTGAATAGCATGCTATTAAACAATGAATGGGTCAAGAATGAGATCAAGGAAGAAATTAAAAAGTTTCTGGAAACAAATGAAAATGAACTGATAACAGTCTAAAACTTATGGGACACAGCAAAGACAGTCCTGAGAGGGAAGTTCCTAGCCATACAGGCCTACCTAAAAAACATAGAAACATTTAACATAAACAAACTAATGCTACACCTACAAGACCTGGATGAATAACAACAAAGACAGCCCAGGGAAAGTAGAAGGAAGGAAATAACAAAGATCAGAATAGAGTTAAATGACATAGAGACTAAAGGAACCATTCTAAGGATCAATGAATCCAGGAGCTGGTTCTTTTTTTTTAAATTTTTATTGTTATTCAATTACAGTTGTATGCCTTTTCTCCCCATCCCTCCACCCCACCCCAGCTGAACCCACCTCCCTCTCCCACCTCCACCCTCCCCCTTGATTTTGTCCATGTGTCCTTTATAGTAGTTCCTATAACCCCCTCTCCCCACTGTCCCCACCCCACCCCCTGCCCGGCTATTGTTAGATTGTTCTTAACTTCAATGTCTCTGGTTATATTTTGTTTGCTTTCTTCTTCTATTGATTATGTTCCAGTTAACAGTGAGATCATATGGTATTTGTCCCTCACCGCCTGGCTTATTTAACTTAGCATAATGCTCTACAGTTCCATCCATGCTGTTGCAAAGGGTATAAGCTCCTTTATTTTCTCTGCTGTGTAGAATTCCATTGTGTAAATATACCATAGTTTTTGGATCCCGGAGCTGGTTCTTTGAAAAGATAAACAAATCAACAAGGCTTTAAGCAGATTCATCAAGAGAAAAAGAGAGAGGACCTAAATAAACACAATCAGAAATGAAAGAGGAGAGATTACAACTGATTCCACAGACTTATTGCAGAAGGACTGAAATACATTAATATGAAGAACTGCATGCCAAGAAACTTGAAAACTAAGTGAAATGGACAAATTTCTAGAAAAATATAATCTTCCAAACCTGAATGAAGAAGAACAGAAAGCCTAAACAGACCAATAACTATTGATGAAATCAAAGCAGTAATCAAAAAACTACCAGCACACAAAAGCCCTGGACTGGATGGTTTCACAGGAGAATTTTTAAAAACATTTAAAAAAGAGCTAACCCCTATCATTCACAAAATGTTCCAAAAACTCAAAGGAGATGGAAGACCCCCAAACTATTTTTATGAAGCTAGCATCACCTTATCCCAAAACCAGATTAAGGCACAACGAAGAAGGAAAACTACAAGGCAATATCACTGATGAACATAGATGCTAAAACTCTCAACAAAATATTGGCAAATTGCTTCCAATTGTATATTAAAAAGATCATACACCATGATCAAATGGGACTGATGTGAGGGATGCAAGGATGGTACAATATTCACAAATCAATAAAAGTAATTCATCACATAAACAGAAGGAAAGAAAAAATCACATGATCATATCAATGGATGTGGAAAAAGCATTTGATAAGGTATAGCACCCTTTGACATTAAAAACACTCAGCAAAGTGGGAATAGAGGGAGCATTCCTCAACATAATAAAGGCCATACAAGACAGACCTACACTCAACATCATACTCAATGGGCAAAAACTAAAAGCTTTCCCACTATGATGAGGAACAAGACAAGGATGTCTGCTGTCACCACTTCTATTCAACATAGTATTGGAAGTCTTAGCCACAGCAATCAGACAACAAAAAGAAATAAAAGGCATCTTATTTGGAAAGGAGGAAGCAAAAGTGTCATTGTTTGCAGATGACATTATAGTGCACATAGAAAACCCTACAGAGTCTACCAAAAACACTACTCAACATAATAACTGAATTTGGCAAAATAGTGGGATAATAAGTCAATATTATTAAGGAATTTTTGTACACCAACAATAAAATATGAGAATCAGAAATCAGGAAAAAGTCCCATTTGCAACAAGAAAAATAAAATACCTAGGAATAAACCTAACCAAGGAGGTAAAAAACCTGTACTCAGAAAACTATACAACACTGAAGAAAGAAATTAAGGAAGATACAAACAAATAGAAGCATATATTCTGTTCATGGATTGGGTGCTTTATCATCATCAAAATGTCCCTACTACCCAAAGCAATTTATAGAGTCAATGCAGTCCCTTTTAAAGTAATAATGACATATTTCACAGATAGAATAAACATTTCTGAAATTTATATGGAACCATAAACAACCCCGAATAGCTGCAGCAATTTTGAGAAAGAAGAACAAACTAAGTAGGATCACTGTAAATGACATCAAACTATATTACAAGGTCACTGTAATCCAAACAGCCTGTTACTGGCATAAAAACAGGCACATAGACCAATGGAACAGAATAGAGAGCCCAGAAACAAACCCAAGTTTCTACAGTCAATTGATATTTGACAAAGGAGGCAGGAGCATAAAATGGAGCAAAAATAGCCTCTTCAACAAATGGTGTTGGGAGATCTGGACAGCTACATGCAAAAAAATAATGAACCTTGACCACCAACTTACACCATATACAAAAATAAAGTTAAGATGGATAAAAGACTTAAATATAAGTGATGACACCATAACAGTCCTAGAGGAGAAGATAGGCAGGGAAATCTCAGATAGTCCATGCAGCAATATTTTCACCAATATGTCCCCTACAGCAAGGGACATAAAGGACAGAATAAACAATTGGGATCTCATCAAAATAAAAAGCTTCTTCATGGCTAAAGAAAACATTAACAAAATGAAAAGGTAACCAACTGTATGGGACAATACATTTGCTAATGATATATTTGACAAGGGTTTGATCTACAAAATATATAAAGAACTCACACAACTCCACAGTGGGAAGAAAAACAATCTAGTTAAAAAAAATAGGCAAAGGACCTGAACAGATGCTTTTCCTAAGGAGATACAGAAAGCCCAGAGACATATGAAATGATGCTCAGCATCACTTGCCATCAGAGAGTTGCAAATTAAATCCACAATGAGATACCACTTCACACCGGTCAGAATGGCCATCATAAACAAATCAACAAACAAGAAGTGCTGGCACAGTTTTGGAGAAAAGGGAACTCCAGTGCACTCTTGGTTGGATACAAACTGGTGCAGCCACTGTGGAAAATAGTATGGAATTTCCTCAAGAAAGTAAAAGTGGAACTGCCTTTTGACGTAGCAATTCCACTGCTGGGATTATACCCTAAGAATCCTTAAACACTAATTCAAAAGATCCTAAGCACCCCAATGTTCATTGCAGCACAATTTATAATAGCCAAGTGTGGAAACAGCTTAGGTGCCCATCAATAAGTGAGGATCAATAAACTGTGGTACATTTACACAATTCAATACTACGCAGCAGTAAGAAAGATGGAGCTCCTACCCTTCATGACAGCATGGATGGAACTTGAGAGCATTATGCTAAGTGAAGTAAGCCAGGTGGTGAAATACCATATGATCTCACCTATAAGTGAAACATAATCAACAAAACAAACAAGCAAGCAAAATATAACCAGAGACATTGAAATTAAGACCAAAATGACAGTAACCAGAGGGGACGGGGGAGGGAAATAACATGGGAAAGAAGAGAAAAGGTTGTAAATGAACATGGATAAGGGGGATAAAATGGAGGGTGGGAGGTGGGAATGGGGGTTGCAATGGTGGTGGGAAAATGGTGACAACTGTATTTGATCATCAACTAATAAGAAAAAAGGAAAAAAATAGGATACAGAATATAAGACATTCATCAGGACTGAGATGGTGAAGGTTCTTAAACATGAGGGTAAGGAGCAAGCCACTCCCACCACGGCTTGTGACCTTTTTGTGTCCTCTGGGAAGCCTTTTCTCACTGTCTCTCCTACCCGGTGGTCAGGTGCTCTTGCTCAGTGCTGCCCCTACTTTACATTACTACACCTCAGTGCAGTTTATTCTTCATTATTGTTTCTCTCAGCAGATTGTAAGCAGTCTGACTGAATCTGTTGGCTCATCTCTGATTTCCATTCCTTTACACATAGTGTATGTTCAATGAAAAAAAATTCTAAAAAATAACACCGGAAGGGAAGCAAAAAAAAAAAAAGATTAAATATCTCTTCATAACAGACAATCAAGTAGGGTGTAAATTAAAAATATGGAAAAAACACTAAGAATAACAATGAACATTAGATAAATATGAATAAGTATAAAAACGAGAATTTTTTAAAAAACAACCACTATATAGGAATTTTGCATTACAGCCAAGGTGGATTGGAGTAAAGGAGAGTGTGCTTACACTGTATCTGAACCAACTGAAATCAGGACCAAATATGTGTGGCAATGATTTCAGACATTGAACATCAGGCAACCCAGGACAGTGATTTTTGAGAGAATAGACAGAGTTGAGATGATATAAACCTTATGATTGACCCAGTGATTTCCTGGAGAGAATTTCCAGGCTTAAGTAAAAGAAAAAGGAACGCAATCAGAGCCTTGCAGACTGCTTAAATTAATGAGGGAAAGCTGGAAGTACAGTAAATTTAAGGTAGCTAGAGTTTATACAGCAGAGTAGAAGAAAGAGAGCTTCCCAAAGTGAGAGGTCTAGAAATCTTCACAAGGTTTATAAAAGATATTCAGCTGATTACTGATCACATGTATGTGAGAAAACTATCTGAGGTCTGTAAATAAACTACACAAAAGGAGCAATGTCTGAAGTTCACAGGGTTGAGAGTGGTTATGACATCATTAGTAAGGATGGAAAATCTTGTAATTTAAGGGATCTTAGGTAGAAATCTCAGAGAAGTATTGCCTTAGCACTGAAAAAATTTGGCACTAAAATAAAGGTTTCTCTATTTCTGTCAATCAAAGCTAAAGGGCAAGCTCAAAATATCAAAGTCTTTTCAAAAACTTACTGCAACCCAGGACAATAATAAAGTACAACTCATGTATACTAAAATTTCTAACATTCAACAAAGTAAATTTTCCAATGGTGGATATTTAATATAAAATTACCAGGCATGTGAAGAATTGAGAAAATATGATTCACAGAGAGGAGTAAAAAAAAAAACAATAGAAATAGATCTAGAAATTATACAGATGATAGAATATGCAGACAAAGTAAAAGTTATTGTAGTTATATTTTAGGTGTTCAATTAGTTATATAAAAATGTGTAGAAGTTATGGAAATAGAAAATAAAAGAAAGTTGTGCAAAAGTTAGGGAAATAGAAAATGTAAGTTAAAATTGGGATCAAGCTTCTAGAGATAAATGTCTGAAATTAGAAATACTGTATTGCAGGGTTTATTCCATGAGTAAGATTGAGTAAGCATATTTTGCTCCACCTCTCTCATTGATGCAAATGATAAACATAAACAGACTGCATGAACAACCATTTTAAGACTGTGGTAGGTAAAAATTTGCCTACTATGACATTTTTTTCTGATATTGCACCTCTGACTATGTTTTTGCTCAAGAATGAGTCCAAGAATACAAAACAAATACATGGAGGTGCTTTGCCAACACACGTCCATGTTGTGCATAAATGAAACCAAACCTAAACACACATCAAAGACTTAGAGAATTAAAAACAAACCACCACCCAGGTTCCTGAATGGCCACTTGGTGACAAATACACAAACAGATTCATATCACACTGGAAAGGCTTTGAAACCTGAATTGATATTGGCACCACAGCCTAAAAGAGGTGGATAGGAACATATAAACTTTATTTTAACATGTTGATTGCTTGTTAAAATAAAAATGTCAAAATTCACCATAGAATTTAAGTATGACCTAGTCTCATTGCATAATATTCAAAATAACACATAAAGTCCATTACTCTACATATAAAGTACCAGGAAAAACTCAGCCTGCATGAGAAAAGGCTAATGGTGAAATGACATTATATTGGAATTATATATATAAAAAAAAAAAACTTTTCTTTTGCCCTGGCTTGTGTGGCTCAGTGGATTGAATGCCAGTCTGTTAACCAAAAAGTCATGGGCTTGATTCCCAGTCAGGGCATCTGCCTGGGTTGCAGGCTGGGTCCCTGGTGGGGGTGTGTGTGAGAGGCGACCACACATTGATGTTTCTCTCCCTCCCTTCTCCTCTCTTTAAAAATAAATAAATAAAATCTTCAAAATAAATAAAGAAAGAAAAACTCAGTTATTTAAAAAAAACTGGAATTGATTTATTGATGATAGCCATTCTGAAAGTTGTGAGATATCTGATTATAGTTTCAACTTGCATTTCTCTGATGATTAGTGATGTTGAGTATTTTTTCATATGTGTATTGGCCATCTACATGTCCTCTTTGGAATGTGTCTATTCAGTCATAGACCCATTTTTTTTTAATTGAGGTTTTTGTTCTTTTTTGGAGTTGAGTTTTGTAAGTTCTTTATAAATTTTGGATAACAACAAGTAAGTGCTGGCAAGGATGTGGAGAAAGGGAAAACCTTTTGCACTGTTGGTGGGAATGTAGATTGGTTCAGCCACCGTGGATAGCTCAAAAGTATGGAGATACTTCAAAAAATTAAAATGGATCTGCCTTTTGACCCAGAGATTCCACTTCTTGCAATATATGTGAAGGAACCCAAAATACTAATTTAAAGAACATAAGCACCCCTATGTTCATTGCAGTTTATTTACAATCACCAAGATATGGAAGCAGCCCAAGTATCCATTAGGAGATGAGTGGACAAAACAACTGTGGAACATTTTCACAGTGGAATACTAAACTGTAAAAATAGAAGAAACATTTTTACTCTTTGCAACAATATGAAGAGCCCTGGAGAATATTATGCTAAGTGAAATAAACCAGTCAGTGAAAGACAAGTACCATATGATTTCACTCATATGTGGAATCTAATGCAGAAACTGTACTAACAAGCAAAACAGAGGCAGACTCATAGAGAGAGAACAGGATGACAGTTAAGAGCGGGGCACTTGGCAGTGGAAGCATTGAGCAAAAAGGAAAAAGGGCTTGTGTACATGGACAGCAATGTGGTGATTGCTGGGCATGGGAGGAGCTTTTAAGGGGACTAAATGTTAATGGAAAAATACAATAAAAACAATAAAAAAATTTAAATACCCTTTAAAATAGATATGTAAAAATGATGTAGCAAGTTAAGTGTGAATACTCTTAAACAAATGGATACATAGAAAGTCTCAGCAAAAAAAAATAACAGAAAATACAAAGAAGAACAAAAGTGAAACTTTAGAACTAAAAAGTAAAAACATATGAAGTGATAAACTAAGGGAATAAGCTTAATAACACAATGAAGATGACAGATAAAAAGTTTGTTTACATGATCATTGAAAATAAAAATCATATAATATGAACTAATAAAAATAATTTTAAAAAAAGAACAGATTCAGGTATCTCAGGGACAATAACCAAAGGTCTAGCACTTATCAGAATCCCAGTAGAAGAGAGAGTGTTTAAAAAAATGAAGAAAATTGGCTTAAAACTGCCTAAATTTGGTGAATGACGTGAATTTACAGAATCAAGTATCTTAACAAACTGAAAAACTGACATTAAATAGTCCATGTCCAGACACATCTATCACAATCCAGAAGCTGAAATCTGACAATAAAAATAAGAAAACTAAGATTTCTGACCAAATTGGAGGCATAGGTAGATATACTTTGCCTCCTGGCACAACCAAGAGAAGAACAACAAAACAATTGAAAACAAAATATAATAAGAACTGCCAGAAAATCAAACTGTGTTGAAGTCTGACAACCAAAGAGTTAAAGAGGAAACATTCATTCAGACTGGTAGGAGGGGCAGAGATGGGCAGCTGGGAAAAGTGGCAAAGTGGCAGCTGGTGGACCAGATGGTCCCATATTTGTGTGCAGATAAACCAGGAGGAACAACTGGGGAGCAAGACAGACTGCACAATCCAAGGTTCCAGCTTGGGGATAAAAAGCCTCAAAACCTCTGGCTGTAAAAACCTGTGGATTTTGCGGTGGTGAGAGAAACTCCCAGCCTCACAGGAGAGTTTGCTGGGGCAACCCACAAGGTTCCAGAACCTACACAAGCCCACCCACCCAGGCATCAGCACCAGAAGGGCCCAATTTGCTTGTGGGTAGCTGGGGAAGTGACAGAAAGACAGCCAACAGCAGAGAAAAAGGCATTGTTCCATCTTGGACCCCTCTCCCACATACAGAGCCACAATGCAGCAACGTGGGTTGCCCCACCCTGGTAAATACCTAAGGCTCTTCCCCTTGCAATGTAACAGGCACACCAAGACAAAGAAATTTGGCCCAAATGAAAGAACAGTTGTAAGCTCCAAAAACAGAACTAAACAATGAAGAGGTAGCCAACATTTCAGATGGAGAGTTCAAAACACTGGTAATCAGGAGGCTCACAGAATTGATTGAGTATGGTCACAAAATAGAGGAAAAAGTGAAGGGTATGTAAAGTGAAATAAAAAAATATATATACAGGGAACCAACAGTGAAGGGAAGGAAACAGAACTCAAATCAATGATTTGAAGTGGAAGGAAGAAATAAACATTCAACCAGAACAGAATGAAGAAACAAGAATTCAAAAAAATGCGAGAAGATAGGAACCTCTGGGACAACTTTAAATGTTCCAACACCTGAATCATAGGGGTGCCAGAAGGAGAAGAGGAAGAGCAAGAAATGAAAACTTATTTGAATAAATAATGAAGGAGAACTTTCACAATCTGAAGGAAGGAAGTAGACTTCCAGGAAGTCCAGGAAGCTCAGAGAGTCCCAAAGTTGGATCCAAGGAAGCAGACACCAAGGCACATCATAATTACATTACCCAAATTAAAGATAAGGAGAGAATCTTAAAGGCATCAAGAGAAAAGGAGACAGTTAGCTACAAAGGAGTTCCCATAAGACTATTAGCTGATTTCTCAAAAGAAACTTTGCAGGCAAGAAGGGGCTGGGAAGAAATATTCAAAGTCATGAAAGGCAAGGACCTACATTGAAGATGACTCTATCCAGCAAAGCTATCATTTAGAATGGAAGGGCGTATAAAATGCTTCCCAGATACAGTCACTCAAAGGAATTTATTATCACCAAGCCCTTATAATATGAAATATTAAAGGTACTTATCTCAGAAATACAAGAAAATAAAAAACTATGAACATAAAATGAAAACAAACTCACAACTACCAACAACTGAACCTAAGAAACAAGAAGTAAAACTAAGGAAAAAACTAGACCAAGAAAAGAATCACAGAAATGGAGGTCACATGGAGAGTTATCAGTTGGGAGGAGGAGGGAGAGGGGGAAAATATAGGGAATAAGGAACATAAATGGTAAGTACAAAATAGACAAGGGGAGGTTAAGAATAGTACTGGAAATGGTGTAGCCAAATAACCTTTATTTACAACCCACAGATATGAACTTATAGGGGGTGGAGTGTTGCTGGAGGGAGGGGAGTTCAAAGCAGAGGAGAATAAAGGGGAGAAAAAAAGGGAAAACTGTAACAGCATAATCAATATAGTATACTTTAGAAAACTAAAAATAAGCCATAGAAAAGTAAATTAACTTCATTATCTGTATGGGGGAGCAATTTGAACAATTTTAATGATTGTGGATTGTTTTCTCATTAGAAACCATGGAAATCAGAAGTGACATTTTTAAGTGTAGGAAGGAAAAAGACACTCTGAACCCATAATCTTATAGTCAGTGAAAATATGCTTCAAAAATAAAGGCATAATAAATACATATTTTCAGATGAAGGAAATATTTAGGTTTTATTAGATCTGCTCTAAAACAATTATTAAGTGAACTTCTTAATCAAGAAGGGAAATGATAGTGGAAATTTTGCTATATCAGAAATAAAGGAGGAACAAGAGAAATTAATACTATACAAATATAATGCAGCATTTTCCTATTAGTTTTTAATTCTGAATATTTATTTTTATTTTTAATTTTTAATTTTTATTGTTATTCAATTACAGTTGCATGGCTTTTCTCCCCATCCCTCCACCCCACCCCAGCCAAACTCAGCTCCCTCCCCAACTTCTACCTTCCCCCTTGATTTTCTGTAATCCCCTCTCCCCACTGTCCCCTCCCCACTCCCCTCTGGTTATTGTTAGATTGTTCTTAACTTCAATGTCTCTGGTTATATTTTAGACAAATAAAAAGTAGCTAAAATAAAGAGAAAACAAAGAGATCTTAGACTTAATAATAACCTACTATCAATTTTTTCTAAATTGTATGCTGTTCACAAGAAATTAATGTGAAATTTGACATAAATAGGGAAAAAGTACAGAAAATAAAATATACATAAGAAAAACACTTATCAAAAAGTTGTAATGCCTAAATCAAATGATAAAATACACCTCAAAGCAAATACATATATATATGTATATGATTATGAAAGGATATCTCAACAAGAAGATACAAAATCATAAATATGCTTATTCCTACCATCAGAGCTTCAGAATGCAAATCAGAAGTAAAATCTAATATGGTTAAATATTACAAGTTATAGTTGGAGAAATCAATAAATGTTTAAATAAAGACTGAACTACTAGAGAGAAAATTAATGATAGAGAAGACCTAAAATTCACCATCAAATTTATTCTCTTTGACATTTAAAGAATTTTTCACTAAGCAATGTAATAATAACCATCCTTTTGAAATGAACTTAGAACATTTACCAATATAGTATGCTTCAAGGGACAAACAATTAATTTTTAAGAATTTTAAAGGAATTAAAATTATATAGGTGTGACATTAGCAAGATGGAATAAGGAGCCCTCTACTTTTCTTTTCCCTATAAACACACTAATTAAACTGTACACAGAAGAATTTTATTTGTGCAAAATCCAGACACCAGTTAAGAAGCTCTTGCATTCCAGGAAAATGCAAAAGCATCAACAGTAAGCCAACAGGAAAATTCCAGATTCCCCTCTTAGCATAATCCTTCCCCTTGGCACAGTGTTACACTATGAATAAGAAACTCACAGCTTTTCCTTGGCAAATAAAAAAAAAGTAATGAACTACATTTCCAATGTTCTCACTTTTCTAGGAAGCTGCCAAGAGAATTGTTTCAGCTCTGGTGAGTCTGAAAAGACCTTAGGTTGAGAGGTACTGAGAACAAAGATGGCAGCTTTCACTAACATGCTAACACACACCATAGTTGTTTCACTCAGTTCAATACAGAAGGGGTTGGAGAAAAATCCCAAATTGCAGCCTCTCCCTGGGTAAGGGAAGAGTTGAACCATACATTCATGTTCCAATTTTCCCAAAGGACTTCCCCCATGGACTGGTATAGGGAAAATGGATTGAGTCAGGCCTCCTCATCCAGATATGTGGGGAACTGGGACTTAGCAGTGTTTCTATGACTGTGTTTAAGGGCCTGCATGCACAGAATCAAGGTCTGTTATATAACCAGTGATAGTCTACATTGGCACCCAGCCAGCTTTGTGTGCACTTAGTATATAAAGGAGTCAGGACTTTCCATGGTGTGCACTGCACCTGGATTGTCCCCCACTACAAACCCTAGTAAAGGCACATCAGACATCTTGATGACTCCATGCATTTTCTTCTGTCTGCCTGAATTTTGTGTGATCCTGCCTGGCCTTGCACAGCTGCAGGACACTTGGCACAGTCAGCAGGATTTGTTGTAGTACTGTATGGAGACTTTGGGACCCCCAGAGGGGGGATTAGAAGGGTGGCTTGCCACCAGTATGTGGTATTCCATGGTAGCGTTCCTTGTGGCTTGGGACCCCTTCCCCCAGGACTGGCCCAATGTTAGTGCTCCACTCAACATGACAGAGAAGGCCCTGCAGGTGGTAAGAGAGATCCTGGAGAAGCCAAGTGCTGAGGTAGCCCTGGGGGAAGTAGGCTAGGTGTTTCTTACAGCTTTGTGAGGTGTGATGGAGACTGTGTTTGAGATGAAGCTAAGTTAAGAGAGCTCTGAAAGGGAGCAGAAGCCTTGGAGACTTGGGTCCATGCCCTGGAGGAGGACCTCAGGACAGTGGAATCACGTTGGCTCCTCTCACTTATCATAGTGGGTGATTCAGAGGAGGGGGAAGCAGAACTGAGTTCCCTGTGGGCCCGCTCAGTAGTGATACAGAAGATGAAATCACAGCAGCCTATAGCACCTTGGGGGAATTGGGCTGGCCCTGCCCAGATGGTTGAGAACACAATGTACTTCCCTATACACAGGCCAAGCTAGTAGATCTAGCGAAGTAGTTTTGACAGTGGGTGGGGAGCCCTTGGAGGAGTGGCTCCTCTCCCTTTGGGATTTAAGGGTGGATAGTATTATGTGTACCTATCATGAGATAGAAAAACCGGCTTCCATCATGATTCACCCCTCCCTGGACCAGTGACTGCAAAATAGCCAACACAATGGGAGGGGGCAGGTATCTCTTTGTTAGAATGGTTCATGGATGTGATTTGTACAGTCTGGACAGATGCAGGGGATGGGCCTGACACTGTGACTAAATGGCAGTCCTTTGCGGACTTAGTGCAGATTCTACAGGAGTTGGGCATTTGCCAGACCATGTTTAATCCCCATACTTGTGGACCTGATGATGAATGCTTTACAGAAAGGATGAGGGATCTGTTACTGCAGCATGCTCCCTTTGCCTCTTTTGGATCCCTCATGGCTATTTTGGCCCCATATGTTGGGCGCCATATTAATGATGTCACCACAATGGTGGCAAGCCTGGGGGAGATGGAGAGTCTGCAGCAGCAGAAAGGAGTTCTGAAGGTTTCTCAAACCCCCTTTGCCCTCAGGCAAAAAGTGAACCCGTGAGGTGACTAGGACACAGATCCCTTTGGGGGCTGGAGTAGATTGAAATAAGATTGATGGAAAGCCAAATGCCTACTTACTAGAACTGTGAAAAAAGTTGTGAGCTGACCAATGTTTCCTGTGGCCCCAGAAGAAGAAGGAGGTAAAGGGAAAACCTGAGGACATGACCCATCTTGTCTGACTGGAAGACCACCTGGTTGTGTCAACCTCCTGAGAAGAAGGAGGAGGTATCTTTTGGAAATTTGAATAGGTGGAAGGCCAAGGAACCAGTCTACAGGGGATGGATGGGGACCAGAGGCCACATGTGGAATTGGCTATCCACTGGTCCCCTAAAAATGTCCAGTGGATCCTGGCTCTAGTAGATATAGGGGCAGAATGTACTCTCCTACATCACTCTGTTCAGTTACCATCCCCATGATGGGTGATGGCGGTTAAGCAATACCAGTTGTCCAGGGGCCGTGAGGAGGTCATAGCTACTATAGGAGAGCTGGAAAAGGTAGGGATCATTAGGACTGTCCACAGTCCCATCAGCTCTCCCAAGTAGCCAATGCAGAAGCTGGATGGCACATGGAAAATGACTGTAGATTATTGGTACCTAAATAAGTTCATTCCCCCAATACATGCAGCCGTCCCCTCTGTGATGGACTTGTTGGAACAATTAACTAATGAGCTTGGAACTTACCACTTTGTGACTGATCTAGCAAATGCATTTTTCTCCATCAATATTTCTCTGGAGAACCAAGATCAGTTTGCTTTCACATGGGAAGGCCAACAATAGACCTTTACAGTGTTCCCTCAAGGGTAGTTTCACAGCCCATTTGTCACAGGCTTGTGGTGGATGACCTGGCCAAGTGGCCATGGCCTGCTGTGGTGCGCCTTTTTTACCACATTGATGATATTTGCTAATCAATGATTCTTTTACAGAGTTATGAGAAGGAGGTACTGCAGTTATTGTCACATCTGAAATCATGTGGGTGGGCAGTCAATGAGGCCAAGCTGCAAGGGCCTGGACTGTCTGTCAAATTCTTGGGGGTTCTCTGGTTGGGTAAGACAAAAGTAATCCCCAATGCAGTGATAGATAAGATTCAGGCATATCCTACCCCTACCACTGTGAAGCAGCTCCAAACATTTTTGGTCCTGCTAGAGCACTGGAGAGTGCTCGTGCGTCACCTTACTCAAGTGTTTGCCCTTTGTACACTTTGGTGAAAAAAGGAGCAACTGGTGATTTGCGGCATGCATGGATCGCCCCACCCTGGAATAAAGGCAATCAGACACCCCAACAGCTCCACACATTTTCTTCTGTCTGCCTGAATTTTGTATGAACCTGCCTGGCCTTGAATGGCTGCAGGACAACTGGCTTCCATCTCACCTGTCTCAGGAAGCTGATGACATGCTTGAGATGACAAGGACTGCTAAGAACAGAAATAAAGGTTTAGCTTAGCACACAATCACCCATGAGACACCCTTCGCCCTCCATAGTGCAGCACAACTGGGGAGAATCCCATCCCCTGGCTTTTCCTTGGGGAGGGAAAGAGAAGGTTGAAATGTACATCCAACATTCAGACTTTGTGGGGGGTCCACTTAAAGGGTAGGTTTCTCTCTTGACAGAATCTAAATACTAACACCAAGAGATCCCAGGTTGGGGAAGACTGAGAACAAAGGTGATGGTTTAGACTTTCATGCAAACACCCACCATATACTCTACTCTCAGCTCAGCATGAGATAAGCAGGAAAAATACCCCAAATATGAGCTTCTATCTAGAGAGGTAAAGGGATGGCACATACTATATGCATCCAAATAAGTGGATTTTGTTTCACCTGTGACAGAGTGCCAGTGAAACCCAGCATGATCTATGTGTCTAAGGGATGCTAAGAACAAAGATGAAAGCTTGGACCAATATGTACTCATCTGCTAGAGCCCTTCCTCATGTGTCATCCAATATGATCAAAAAGACTTCAGCCCGTGCCTTTCCCTAGGGAGAAAAAAAGAGAAGACAGAAACAGAAGTCCAACTTTCAGACTTTTTGAATGGCTGTTTAGGGACTTCTTTCTGTTTCACTATCTCAGAGTACAGTTGGGACACAGAGTATTATAGATGCCTCAGCACCAGTGAGAACAACAACAAAAAGAAATGGAGCAAGATATTGCTGCTGCTCAAGTAGACCCATGGGACAGCAGAAAGACACCAAAAAGAACAAGATACTATGAACTACTGAAAAAATTAACTAGTTTGGAAATTTTCACATACAAGTTCAGAGACGTTACATACAGAGAGAAGATTTGAGATGTTGCACAAATCTGAACCAAGCTAATTGGTTAAAATCTTCTCATATGAAGCCAGCATAAAAAAATGGAGAGCTCTTTTTCTTTTTCTTTTTCTTTTTTTGTCTCATCCTCAGATAACAAACACAAAGAACACAAAAAGTAGGAAGCAGGAAAATATTTTCCCTAAAGAAAAAAAAAAACAGAAAAGAAAACACTATCCACAATGAAACTTACTGAAACAGAAGTAGATAAATTGCCTGAGAAAGAATTTAAAGGACCCATCATAACCATAATTAAAACATCAGGAGAAAAAAATGCATGAACAATGTAAAAATTTCAACAAAAAGGGAAATTAAAGTAAACACTAAAAAAATCTTGGAACTGAAGAATATAACAACGGAACCAATAATTCACAAGAACATTAAACAGCAAACTAGATTAAGCAGAAGAAATAATCAGAAACCTAGGAGACAGGTTATTTGAAACTGTTCAGTCAGAAGAGTAAAAAGAAAGAAAAAGAATAAAGCAAGTTTAAAAGGCTATGGCAGGGAAATCTCAGACATTCCACGCAGCAAAACCCTCATGGACATGTCCCCTAAAGCAAGTGAAAAAGGAAAGAATAAACAAATGGGACCAAAATAAAAATCAAAGAATAATCAAAATAAAAAGCTTCTGCATGGCTAAAGAAAACAGCATTAAAATAAAAAGAGAACCAACAGTATGGGAAAACATATTTGCCAATACACCTCAGACAAGGGCCTGATCTCCAAAATATATAAAGAACTCACACAACTGCACTCCAGGAAGACAAACAACCGAATTAAAAAATGGGCAAAGGACTTGAACAGACACTTCTCTAAGGAAGACATACAGAGGGCCCAGAGACATACAAAAAGATGTCAGCATCACTAACCATCAGTGAGATGCAAATTAAAACCAAAATGAGGTACCACCTCACACTGGTCAGATGGCCAACATAAACAAACCAACAAACAAATGTTGGAGAGGATGCGTAGAAAAGGGAACCCTAGTGCACTGCTGGTGGGAATGCAGACTGGTGAGGCCACTGTGGAAAACAGTGTGGACTTTCCTCAGACAACTAAAACCGGAACTGCCCTTTGACCCAGCTATTCCGCTGTTGGGATTACACCCTAAGAACCCTGAAACACCAATCCCAAAGAACTTATGCACCCCAATGTTCATAGCAGCACAATTTATAATAGCCAAATACTGGAAACAACCTAAGTGTCCATCAGCAAATGAGTGGATCAGAAAACTGTGGTACATTTACACAATGGAATTCTATGCAGCAGAGAGAAAGAAGGAGCTTATACCCTTTGCAACAGCATGGATGGAAGTGGAGCGCATTATGCTAAGTGAAATAAGCCAGGCGGTGAGGGACAAATACCATATGATCTCACCTTTCACTGGAACATAATCAACAAAAGAAAAAAGCAAATGAAATATAACCAGAGACGTTGAAGTTAAGAACAATCTAACAATAGCCAGAGGGGAGTGGGGAGGGCATAGTGGGGAGAGGGGTCTACAGGAGCTACTATAAAGGACACAAGTACAAAATCAATGGGGAGGGTAGAGGTTCGGGGGAGGTGGGATTGGCTGGGGTGCGGTGGAGTGATGGGGAGAAAAGGCATACAACTGTAATTGAATAACAATAAAAATTTTTTTAAAAGGCTATGGGATATCATCAATAGAATTAATGTATGCATTATGGGAGTCCCAGAAGGAGAAAAGACTGCTTAAGCAAAAAATAATAATAATAATAATAATTATATATATATATATATATATATACACACACACATATATTTAGGTATATATATAAATAGAAATACACACACACACACACACTGAAAACTTCCCAAATCTGGGGAAGGAAAGAAAAATGTCCACATCTAGGAAATACCATGGTCTCTAAAATCAAATATACAAAACTACACTAAGATACAATGTAACCAAATTGTCAAAAGTTAAAGAGAGGATATTATAAGTAGCAATAGAGCACATTACTTGTTACATACAAGGGGATTGTCACAAGGCTATCAGCAGATTTCTCAATAGGAAAATTGCAGACCAGAAGGCAATGTGTTTAAATATCTAAAATATTGAAAGAAAGAAATTAACAACAAAGACTACTATATCTAGCAAAATTTGTCTTCAAAAATGAAAGAAAAATACTTTTTCAGATACACAGAAGCTAAAAGAATTTTCCACCATTAGTCCTGTGTTAAAAGAAATGCAAGAAATTAGAGAGTTCTTTAGGTTGAAATGAAAAAATGACAAAGGAAACACAAAAATACCTGGAAGAATAAAAGTTGTAGGACCCCTGGTTGGTGTGGCTCAGTGGATTGAACACTGGACCATGAAGCGGAGGATTGCTGGTTCTATTTCCGGTTGGGGCACATGCTTGGGTTGCTGGCCAAGTCCCCAGTGGTGGGTGGGAGGGAGGCGACCACACATTGATGTTTCTCTCCCTCTCTTTTCTCTCTCCTTTCGCCCAATCTAAAAATAAATAAAACAACAAATCTTTTAAAAAATCTTGTAGGAAAAGATAAATATATAGATAAATACAGAACATGTAACATTGTAACATTGGTCTACAAATATTTTAATTGCAGTATACAAACTAAATACAAACATATAAAATATACTTTGAAATATGTTAGTGAATACACTGTATAAAATATGTAAATTTTGTACAATAATGTGGGGGATAGAATTAGAAGTTAGAAGTTTGTATACGATTGAAGTTAATTTCTCATCTCAAAACAGATTTTTATAAGTGTAAGATATTTTATAATCCCCATGGTAACTACAAACAAATGCCATCAGAAAATGTCATCAGAATATGACAAAGAAATCAAAGCATGTAACTATAAAAATATCAATGAAACAAAAAGGAAGACAGCAAGAGAGGAGAAGGGGGGTGAAAAAATGCATGACAGAAATAAAACAACAAAATCACAATAGTAAGCCCTTCCATATCAATAATTATTTTAAATGTAAAAATTATTAAGCTCTCCAGTCAAAAGGCATAGAGTACCTGAATAAATTTTTAAAAAGAAGACCCCACATTATGCTGAGAGAGGAACATTAATTCAAGGATACATGTAGAGTAAAAATGAAGGAGTAAAATACACATTCCATATAAATGATAACCAAAAGAGTGCAGGGTGGTTATATCAATATGAGACAAAATAGATTTAAAGTCATAAACCAACACAAAAAATAGAAAAGGCATAAGTAATAAGAAAAAATTCAACTGACAAGAAAGACATGACAATTTTGTTTATATGCACCCAACTTCAGAGCCCTTATAATATAAAGCAAACACTATGAGAACTGAAGAGAGAACTAGACAGCAGTACAATAATAAAAGGAGACTTCATACTCCACTTTCAAAAATGGATAGAACATACTGACAGAAAATGAATAAGGAAACAACTATAAAGTGAATAACCATAATGAATATATACAGAACATTAATCATAGCAAAGTTCAAAGTTTCTAAGCTGCACAAAAACATTTTGAAGTATAGATAATTTTAAGGTCAAAAATAAGTCAAAACAAAAATTTTTTTCTAAGCTTTAGCTTTCTTTTTTATTAATTTTTTATGTTTTTTATATTTTAAAAGTTTTTAAAATATTTTATTGATTATGCTATTACAGTTGTCCCAATTTTTTCTCCCCTTTATTGCCCTCCTCCCTGCACCAACCTCCTCACCCTTCTACACTCCCCTACCCCACAGTTCATGCCCATGGGTTGTACATATAAAGTTCTCTGGCTTCTCTATTTCCTATATTATTCTTAACCTCCCCCTGACTACTTTGTGCCTACCAATTATGCTTCTTATTCCCTGTACCTTCTCCCTCCATTGCCCTCCTCTCCTTCCTCACTGATAACCCTCCATGTGATCTCCATTTCTGTGATTCTGTTCATGTTCTAGTTGTTTGCTTAGTTTTTGTTTTTGTTTTTTAGGTTCAGTTGTTGATAGTTGTGGGTTTGTTGTAATTTTACTTTTCATAGTTTTTTTATTTTCTTTTGCTTAGATAAATCCTTTTAACAATTCATATAATAAGGGCTTGGTGGTGGTGAACTCCTTTAACTTGACCTTATCTGGGAAGTACTTTATCTGCCCTTCCATTCTAAATTATAGCTTTGCTGGATAGGGTAAACTGGGATGTAGGTCCTTGTCTTTCATGATTTTGAATAGTTCTTTCCAGCCCCTTCTTGTCTGTAAGATTTCTTTTGAGAAATCAACTGATAGCTTTATGGGAATTTCTTTATAGGTAACTCTCTCCTTTCCTCTTGCTGCTTTTAAGATTTTCTCCTTATCTTTAACCTGGCATAACTTAATTATGATTTGCCTTGGTGTGCTCCTCCTTGGGTCCAATTTCTTTGGTACTCTCTGGGTTTCCTGGATTTCCTGGAAGTCTATTTTCTCTGCCAGATTGGGGAAGTTTTCCTTAGTTATTTGTTCAAGTAAGTTTTCAATATCTTGCTCTTCTTCTCCTTTTGGCACTACCATGATTTGGTATGTTGGAATGTTTAAAGTTGTCCCAGAGGCTCCTAAGCATCTCTGCATTTTTTTGAATTCTTGCTTTTTCAATAAGTTGGATGCTTATTTTTTCCTTTTGTTCTAACTCATTCATCTGAGTCCCAGTTTCTTTCCCTTCACTGTTGGTTCCCTATAGATTTTTATTCATTTCACTTAGTGTAGACTTCATTTTTTCCTTCATTTTGTGACCAAGCTTAACCAATTCTGTGAGCATCCTGATTATCAGTGTTTTCAACTCTGCATCTGATAGGTTGGTTATCTCTTCGTTGCTTAGTTCTTTTTCTGAAGCTTTGATCTGTTCTTTCATTTGGGCCATAATTCTTTGTCTTGGTGCACCTTTACCTGTGTGGAGACTTAGGTATTTGCCAGGGGTGGGAAATCCTCTTTGCTGCTTTGTGGTGCTGTCTGTTAGGGAGGGGTCAGAAAAGGAACAATGACACTTGCTCTGTTCTTGTCCCACGTTCCATCACTTCCCTGACTTCCCACAAGTGGTTTGTGCCCTTTAGGTGCTGATTTGCAGGCAGGTTGGTTTGTGCTTGTTTTAGGACCCTGTGGGTCTCTCCAATGTACTCTCCTGTGAGGCTGGGAATTTCTCCCACCACCACTGTCCCCACAGATCCTTTCCTCAAACTGGGATTTTGAGTCCTTAGTTGCCCACACTGAAACCCAGGTTTCTGCAGTCTGAGTCACTCCCCAGCTTTTCCCTATGCTTGTCTATGTGCAAATGTGGGATTGCCTGTGTGATCCACCAGCCACCACCTTACCTGCCAGTCCTCCAGCTGCCACATTGCCACATCCTCTCTGCCCTGCTGCCCATCTCTGCCCCTTCTACCTGTGGTTGAATGTTTCTTCAACTCCTTGGTTGATGGACTTCTGTGCAAATGTTTTTCTGGCAGTTCTGGTTGGTTTTGGTTTTTAAATTGGTTGTTTTCCTTCCTTTTGTTATGCAAGGAAGCATTGCGTTTCTGCTTACACCTCCATCTTGGCCCCCTAGCATTTCAGTCTAAACAAATTTTAAAAGTGAAAATCATATGAAGAAACTTTTCCCACCACAGTGGTATGAAACTGGAAATCAATATCAGAGAAAATTTAAAATTTACAAATATGTAGAAATTAACACAGTCTTAAAAACTGAGTGGATCAAAGAAAAAAATCAAATTGGAAATTGGAAAATGTCTTGAGAGAAATAAAAAGGAAAACACAACATAGCAAACTTATGGAAAGCAGCAAAATTAGTATTAAGAGGGAAGTTTATAGCAATAAATGACTACACAAAAATGACTACACAAAAGCAATAAATGACTTTCAAAGATTCAAATAAATCTTTGCAATAAAAGATTTCAAATAAATCTTTGCAATAAAAGATTTCAAATAAACAGTTTAACTTTACACTTTGAGGACTATGAAAAGAAAAACAAACTAAGACCAAAGTTAGCAGAAAAAAAAGGAGATAAGAAAGATCAGAGCAAGTAAATAAAATAATAGAGGTAAATAAAATAGAAATCAGAAAAACAAGAGACAAAATAAAGAATTGGGGTTTCTTTGAAGTGTTCTACCAAATTAAAACATTAGCTAGACTAAGAGAAAAAAAGAGGGAATAATCAAACAAATAAAATTGAAAATAAAAGAGTAGGTATTGGCAGGATGTCAAACATAGTGTACTGATCCATTTAAATCCACACTGTAAAATTACAATCATTTTGATGGAATTTTTCTGTAAGTCATGTCAACTAGCAAGTGAATCAAAATATTGTTAAATTTGTTAATATTTGTGTTTTGAACTTGGTGGAGGTATTTGTTTTATTTTGTTAAACTATGGTAAATAAAAATTTAAAAACTAAGAAAAAATAAATTAAAAAGTACGTACTAGAAGGCTCTGAGACCCCAAATTACCATGGAGCATGTGGATGTTATACTCACCTTTTCCCAGGACCAAATTGGAATTACAAATAAATTATTAAAGAATCAATCAGAATAACAAACTGAGGACTAGCTAAACAGAAGTTTTATAACCAAAGATTTACAGAAGAAGTCACGTGAAGACTGGTAGGAAGGGAAGAAACGTGAATAGGCTCCCCCTGGTCCATGGGTGGTGGCTGAGAATTCTGAGGAATATATCAGCTCCAAATGCTTACCAGGAGGAGTGAAAGGTCTCATACCCATGCTGGAATTACCAGCCTAGAGAACCAGAGCCAAGAAGAGGCACTCACATATCTGACTGAAAATCAGCGGGGAATCTATCATCCAGAAAGAGACAGGAGCCCTTTAGAAACCCAGGGACACTCTTAAAGATCCAATACACAATATCTTGTTTTCAGCCATTCACCCTGCACTCCCATGGAGGGAGGGCAGACTGTACTAGAGTTATGTGAGGGGAGACTGGGTTTTGTGGCTCTAGGGAGATAACTGAAGGGACAGTCACCAATAACTCTGTGTTTACTCCTTCTGCTATACTGCAGATACTACATTCTTAGGTGGAGCATGCTACTCTACATGGCTTCAACTGAATAAATGCATATCCTCACCTTCCAAACTCCCTGTTACCTCCACCCTGTAGAGCTCACACTTTGCAGAGGAGTCAGCTGTCTGGGCCTGAGTTGTAGAGTGCTGGAAGATATAGAGGGTATCAGTGACAGAGTTTTGTCATTTTAGGGTGGGGGCATATCCCTAAATTCTTGTGAACCTGACTGATGCCTCCCCCTTATAGGAGGTCCACTAGCCCCACTATCTGGACTCCCAGGTGTCCTATCCTACTGACTATTAGTAGCCAGCTTGGCATAGCTATGGCTCTCTAGAAAGTCTGGGAAGTATCCAGGACAAAATTAGTTGTGTGGATGTAGGATGGAAGCTATTTATTCCTTGTACACCAAATGGGTACAGAACCTTCCCTTCACACAACCAAATCTTGGTCTGTTTGAGTCTGAGTAAACTCTTCTGGCCTCACCCTGAAACCCTGCCCCAACACAAAGCTATGCTGGCACATGAAATGTGGCATCTAGAATTGGCGTACTCTGGAACTTTTACTGAGTGAACCCAGGTACAGCATTAGCGTTGAGCTTAAACCAGCATCAATATGATGAACGGCATTCACTTCTACCTGGTAACTCACTGAGAACCTACTTCTTACAACTCGAGTTCCACCAGAGGATCTTTCAGTAACTGCGCATACGAGATAGCCAGCAGGCAAAGGCAGTAGGAGGAAGATCTTGGGTTGCCTTAGATCTTTTTCTGAATTTCACTCAGATTCAGGGCTGGTGGAAGTAGGCTTTTGTGCACAGCTTGGTCCTCCCTACACACACTCAGGCTCAGCAGAGGCAGCCACAAACAGTGGATTACTTTGAGATCCAAACAGGTGTCACAGTCATAGTCACAGGCAATGTCTAATATTGACCTGCACTAAAGTTCATCCCAAGAGATTTCAGAAGCAGCACACCCAGTGACAAGCTTCAGACAACTTCACCCATGATACAGTTAGCTTCACAAGTGGCACATACAAAGGGAGGACTCACTAGGTACCAGATCCTGCTGAGGCAAATTCTGCTTTGGGTGGTCAGTACCTGCACAAAAGCTCATACACTGTAGTTGAGGTAATTCTTCCCAGTCAGCCAGGCTGAGTGTTAACCCCATGCATGAATGGGTCAATAGCAATAATGAATCAGTTACAACAGGAGGGGTCACATAACCCACACAAGGGAAATTTCTTTTTGAAACCAGGTACAGCATTAGCGCTGAGCTTAAACCAGCATCAATATGATGAACGGCATTCACCGTTCAGGAAAAAAAAGTTCAGGTGACTAAGCAGACTCTACTACTGTGTCTCATAGGAAAATGACACCCTACCAAGACTCGGAGACATAGGAGATCTAACTAAAACAAAAACAAACAAAATAGGCATCCAAAATGGGGAGAAAAAGAAACATGCCCCAAATGGAAAAACAGATTTGTCCCAATAAAATAAAAGTTAAGTGGAGTGGAGGTAAGCAATATACCAGCTATAAGAGGTCAAAAGAATGATTATAAGGATGCTCAAGGAATAGTAAGAATTGCAACAGCATTAAAAAAACATAGAAACCATAAAAGGGATCCAGTCAAAAGTAAATATAATATCTGGTATGAAAAATACACTAGAAAGAACAAATAGGAGACTAGATGAAGATGAGGATTAAATCAGTGATTTGGATAAGAAGGTAGCAAAAAACATTCAATCAGAAGAGCAAAGGAAAAATGAATTTAAAATAATTAGGATATGGTTTCCTAATTAATTTAAGAGATTAAATTAAATTCTCTTAAAATTAAATTAAAATTAATTTTTAAAGAAAATTAAATTAAAATTTAATTTTAATTTTTAATTTTTAAATTTTTTTCTTTTTAAAAATTTTATTCAGTTAAAATTGTCTGCATTTTCTCCCCATCCCTCCACCGCACCCCAGCCAATCCCACCTCCCCCGAACCTCTACCCTCCCCATTGATTTTGTACTTGTGTCCTTTATAGTAGCTCCTGTAGACCCCTCTCCCCACTATGCCCTCCCCACTCCCCTCTGGCTATTGTTAGATTGTTCTTAACTTCAACGTCTCTGGTTATATTTCATTTGCTTTTTTCTTTTGTTGATTATGTTCCAGTGAAAGGTGAGATCATATGGTATTTGTCCCTCACCGCCTGGCTTATTTCACTTAGCATAATGCGCTCCACTTCCATCCATGCTGTTGCAAAGGGTATAAGCTCCTTCTTTCTCTCTGCTGCATAGAATTCCATTGTGTAAATGTACCACAGTTTTCTGATCCACTCATTTGCTGATGGACACTTAGGTTGTTTCCAGTATTTGGCTATTATAAATTGTGCTGCTATGAACATTGGGGTGCATAAGTTCTTTGGGATTGGTGTTTCAGGGTTCTTAGGGTGTAATCCCAACAGCGGAATAGCTGGGTCAAAGGGCAGTTCCGGTTTTAGTTGTCTGAGGAAAGTCCACACTGTTTTCCACAGTGGCCTCACCAGTCTGCATTCCCACCAGCAGTGCACTAGGGTTCCCTTTTCTACGCATCCTCTCCAACATTTGTTTGTTGGTTTGTTTATGTTGGCCATCTGACCAGTGTGAGGTGGTACCTCATTTTGGTTTTAATTTGCATCTCACTGATGGTTAGTGATGCTGACATCTTTTTGTATGTCTCTGGGCCCTCTGTATGTCTTCCGTAGAGAAGTGTCTGTTCAAGTCCTTTGCCCATTTTTTAATTCGGTTGTTTGTCTTCCTGGAGTGCAGTTGTGTGAGTTCTTTATATATTTTGGAGATCAGGCCCTTGTCTGAGGTGTATTGGCAAATATGTTTTCCCATACTGTTGGTTCTCCTTTTATTTTAATGCTGTTTTCTTTAGCCATGCAGAAGCTTTTTATTTTGATGAGGTCCCATTTGTTTATTCTTTCCTTTTTCACTTGCTTTAGGGGACATGTCTGTGAGGATGTTGCTGTGTGGAAAGTCTGAGATCTTCCTGCCAATGTTTTCCTCAAGGACTTTTATGGTGTTACCACTTATATTTAAGTCTTTTATCCACCTTGAATTTATTTTTGTTTATGGTGTAAGTTGGTGATCCAATTTCATTTTTTTTGCATGTAGCTGTCCAGATCTCCCAACACCATTTGTTGAAGAGTCCATTTTGCTCCATTTTATGCTCCTGCCTCCTTTGTCAAATATTAATTGACCATAAAGACTTGGATTTATTTCTGGTCTCTCTATTCTGTTCCATTGGTCTATGTGCCTGTTTTTATGCCAGTACCAGGACGTTTTGATTACAGTGGCCTTGTAATACAGTTTGATATCAGGTATTGTGATCCCTCCTGCTTTGTTCTTCTTTCTCAAAATTGCTGCAGCTATTCGGGGTCATTTACAGTTCCATATGAATTTCTGAAATGTTTGTTCTATATCTGTGAAATATGTCATAGGTATTTTAATAGGGATTGCATTGAAACTATAAATAGCTTTGGGTAGTATGACCATTTTGATGATCTTAATTCTTCCAATCCATGAGCATGGTACATGCTTCCATTAGTTTGTTCCTTCCTTAATTTCTTTCTTCAGTGTTGTGTAGTTTTCTGAGTACAGGTCTTTTACCTCCTTGGTTAGGTTTATTCCTAGGTACTTAATTTTTCTTGTTGCTATGTCAAATGGGATTTTTTTCCTGATTTCTGTTTCTGCAGTTTCGTTGTTGGTATACAGGAATGCCTTTGATTTCTGAGTATTGACTTTGTATCCAGCTGTTTTGCCAAATTCATTTATTAGGTCGAGTAATTTTTTGGTGAAGTCTATAGGATTTTCAATGTACAGTATCATATCATCTATAAAGAGTCACAGTTTCATTTCCTCCTTTCCATTTTGGATTCCTTTTATTTCTTTTTCTCGTCTGATTGCTGTGGGTAGGACTTCCAATACTCTGTTGAATAGAAGTGGTGACAGCAGACATCCTTGTCTTGTTCCTGATCTTAGTGGGAAAGCTCTCAGTTTTTGTCCATTGAGTATGATGTTGGCTGTAGGTCTCTCATATATGGCCTTCATTCATTATGTTGAGGAATGTTCCCTGTATTCCCACTTTGCTGAGTGTTTTTATCACAAATGGGTGCTGTAACTTACTAAATGCTTTTTCCACATCTATCGATATGATCTTGTGGTTTTGTGTGTGTGATGTATTATGTTTGTCGATTTGCGAATATTACACCATCCTTATATCCCTGGGATGAATCCCACTTGATCATGGTGTATGATCTTTTTAATGTATTGCTGGATGCGGTTTGCCAATGTCTTGTTGAAGATTTTAGCATCTATGTTCATCAGCGATATTGGCCTGAAGTTTTCTTTCTTTGTTGTGCTTTATCTGGTTTTGGGATTCAGATGATTTTGGCTTCATAAAACGAGTTTGGGAGTCTTCCATCTTTTCGAATTTTTTGAAATAATCTGTGGATGATGGGGGTTAGCTCCCCCTTAAATGCTCTGTAGACTTCTCCTGTGAAACCTACTGGTCCTGGGCTTTTGTGTGTTGGAAGCTTTTTGATTAGTGTTTCAATTTCATAAGGCGTTACTCGTCTGTTCACGCTTTCTGTTTGTTCTTCATTGAGTTTTGTAAGGTTATATTTTTCTAGAAATTTGTCCATCTAGGTTTTCAAATTTTTTGGCATGCAGTTCTTCTTAGTTATTTTTTACAATCCTTTGTATTTCAGTGGTATCCGTTGTAGTCTCTCCTCTTTCATTTCTGCTGGTGTTTATTTGGGTCCTCTCTCTTTTTTCTTGATGGGCTTGTCGATTTTGTTTATCTTTTAAAAGAACCAGTTACTGGATTCTTTGATCCTTACAATTGTGCTTTTAGTCTCTATGTCATTTAATTCTGCTCTGATCTTGGTTATTTCCTTCCTTCTACTTGCTCTGGGTTGTCTTTCTTGTTGTTCCTCAAGTTCTTGTAGGTGTATGGTTAGGTTGTTTATTTGAGCTATTTCTATTCTTTTTAGAATAGAAATATTCTAAATATAGCCTGTATTGGTATAAACTTCCCTCTCAGAACAGCCTTAGCTGTGTCCCATAGGTTTTGGGTTGTTTTGAGTTCATTTTCATTTGTTTCCAGAAACTTTTTTATTTCTTCTCTAATATCATTTTTCACCCATTCATGGTTTAATAGCATGCTCTTCTATCCCCATGTTTTTGATTGTTTTATAGTTTTTTTCCTTGAGATTTGTATCTAGTTGCAGTCCATTATGGTCTGAGAAAATGCGTGATGTGATTTCAATTTTCTTGAATTTGTTGAGGCTTGATTTGTGTCCTATTATGTGGTCTATCTTTGAAAATGTTCCATGTACATTTGAAAAGAATGTGTATTTTGCTTCTTTGGGATGAAAAGCTCTATATATATCAGTTAAGTCCATTTCATCTAGGGCATTGTTCGATGACACAATATTTTTGTTGACATTTTGTTGAAAAGATATGTCCATCTTTGACAGTGGGGTATTAAAATGCCCTACCATAATTGTCTTGCTCTCAAAATATTTCTTGAAGTGCTCCACGATTTTCTTTATGTATTTGGTTGTTCCTATGTTGGGAGCATATACATTTACAATGTTTATGTCTTCCTGGTGGATTCTTTTTTGAGTATTATGAAGTGACCTTCTGGTCTTCCTTTATAGCCCTTTTTTTTTTCTTGAAGTTTATTTTGTCTGATATGAATATTGCTACCCCTGCTTTTTTTTTTCCTGTCCATTTGCTTGTAATATTTGTTTCCAGCCCTTCACTTTCAGTCTGTGTAGGTCTTCTGTCCTGAGGTGGGTCTCTTGTAGGCAGCATATGTGTTGGTCATGCTTTCTTATCCATTCAGCTATTCTGTCTTTGAATGGAGCATTTAATCCATTTACATTTAAGTTTATTATTGATAGGTATTTATTCATTGCCCATTCTTTGTACCTGTGTTCTTCCCTCTTTCTCTCTTTTCCTTCCTTTTCTTATAGCAGCCCCTTTAGCATCTCTTGCAGAGCTGGTTTGGTGGAGGTGTATTCTTTTAGACTTCTTTTGTCTGGGAAACTCTTTATTTGGCCTTCTATCTTGATTGAGAGCCCTGGTAAGTAAAGTAGCCTCAGTTGCAGGCCTCTGGTTCTCATTACTTGGAATATTTTTTGCCATTCTCTTCTGGCTTGGAGTGTTTCCATTGAGAAGTCTGTTGCTAACCTTATCGGGTCTCCCTTGTATGTTACTTCCTTTTTTTCCCCTTGCTGCCTTTAAGATCTTCTCTTTGACTTGGAATTTTGCCACTTTAATTATGATGTGTCTTGCAGTGGGCCTCTTTGGGTTCCTCTCGATTGGGACTATCTGTGATTCCTGGATTTGTGTGATGTTTTTTCTCATCAAATTAGGGGAATTTTCCATCATTACTTTTTCAAACAGGTTTTCTATGCTATGCTCTTCCTCTTCTCCTTCTGGTATCCCTATTATATGGATATTGTTACGTTTCATGTTGTCCTGCATTTCCCTTGACCCCTCTTCATTCTTTCTGAGCCTCTTTTCCTTTTCTTGCTCTTTCTGGTCTTTTTTTTTCTACCTTGTCCTCCAGTTCGCTCCTCTGATCTTCTGCTTCCTCGAGCCTTCTTTTGATTCCTTCTACTGTGTTCTTCAGTTCAGAAATTGTATTCTTCACTTCCTCTTGGCCCTTGTTGATAGTTTCTATTTCCTTTTTCATGTTTATATAGTTTCTAGTGAGTTCATTGTAGTTTTTGTTAATTATGTATGAGCTCATTAAGCTTCCTTATAACAAATTATTGTGAACTCATTATCTGATAGTTGACTTACCTCTTTTTCATTTAGCATTGTTTCTGAGACTTCCCCCTTTCTTTTTATTTGGGAATTGTTTCTTTGTCTTCCCATTGTTTTTGAGACTCTTCCTGTTAGCCTCTTCTTAAGTTGCTCCCTTCTGAAACCCTGGGTTTTTTGCTGTAAACTTCTGTGATAGAATACTTGTGAGATTTAGTGATATAGTCTCCTTGATCTCCCAATCTTACTGATCTTGGGCTGTGGTTTATGTTGGCTCTGTGTATGTCTTTGGTTTTGGTTCTTGTTTGGTCTTTCTTTGGTGGGTCTTTCCCACCAGCTGATTATCTGAGGGTCAGTCTGAACCCCACCTCTTGTTTTCTGTTGTGCAAGTGTGGGCAGGTCATGTTGGAGCTGGTTCTTCTTTGTGTACAATGTTTTGAGGCTTTTCTCTTGCTCTTGTTCAGTTGTTTGTTCTTAGTAATTTCTTCACTATTTATTTGTATTTCAGATAGGTCCTGGGTTGACTTCTTGTGGTTTCCCCTCCCTCCTCCTTCACCTTCTTCTCTTCTTATCTGTTGGTGTTTCCTTTGTTGGTGGGTTTCCTCTTCCAGGCAGTATCCTGGTGTTCCCAGCTTCTACCCATTCTTTTTTATGGTAGACCTTCTCTGGGCTATGGGTGCACATGCAGAGCCTTCCTTGATTCGCACTCCCTCTTGTGCCTGTTGTCTCAGTTCCCTCCAAGATGAGATGCAATTACTCCTCAGTGGATGGGCACACTCCGTGGTCACTGGGCACAGTTCTGGCTTCTTGGCACCCTCCCCTAGGTGGTTCCTGTAGTCTCAGCTTCCTCCAAGATGAGGTGCAGACACTCCTGAGTCACTGGGCACACTCCCAGTTACTGGGCACATTCGCCTAGGTGGTGCCTGTATTCTCAGGGCCCTCTAAGGTGAGGTGCGCACAGTTCTCTGATGGGTGGCGGGTTGGAGTGGAGACTGGAGCTGTTGTTGCAGGGGAATTCTCCAAAATGCCCCAGAGGGTTTTTTTCTTTTTGGGAAAAATCCTCCTGCTCAATCCTGTGGCTCCCTCCGTACAAAGATGGGCCTGTCCTATCACACAGCCCACCTCTCCAGCTAGGCCGGGGGCTGTCTGGGTCAGGATCGCACACGGCCCAACTTTCAACTCTCTTCAGCCAGCGCCCACAGGTCTCCCTGGGTTTACCACTTAGTCCTCTTCCCCTCCCTGCGACTTCAGGCAACCAGGTTTCTCACAGTTTTACTTCAGGCCTTGTTTGGAAGGGGAGGGGGCCATTAATCTGGCTCTCTCCCAGGAGTCCTGAGGCAGGCCTGGCAAGGGAGGCCCTGGTCCCCGTGTTGGTCCCAGGGACCTTTTTGTCCTGAAGCAATCCCCTTACCTTCTGTTTTCTCAGTGTCCTCTGTACTTTTTGGTCTCCTATCTTCATAAACGCTGGGCTGCTTTTGGCTGTTCCCTTTGTTCCTCAGTAGAATGGGTAGGTGTTTCACCCAGGTGCAGAGGGAAGTTAACTCCACTCCCACCTATCTCACGGCCATCTTCTCTCCACTAAAATTTAATTTAATTTAATTCCCAATTTAAGATATATTTGGAAAACATGAAGTATAACATCATCTATGTCATAGAAGAACCAGAATAATAATAGAGAGAGGAAGGGGTTGAGAACCTATTTGAATAAATAATGATTGAAAACTTCCCTAACCTGGTGAAAGAAAAAGACACACAAGATCAAGAAGCTCAGTAAGTCCCAAACAAGATAAGCCAAAGAGGTCCACAGAAAGATGCATTATAATTACAATGACAAAGGTTAAAGACAGAGAAACTTAAAAGTAGAGAAATAGACAGCAAACTACGAGGGAGCTCCAATAAGACTGCTGGCTTATTTCTCAAAGAAATATTTTAGGCCAGAAGGAATAGGCACAGAATATTCAAATTGATGAAAAGCAAGTTCTTACATCTAAGCCTACCATACACGTGAAGGTTATAATTTAATATTGAGGGAGAAATAAAGAGCACTCCAGAGAAGAAAAAGCTAAAGGAATTTATTATCACAAAAACCAGTATTACATAAAATGATAAAGGGTCTTTTCTTAAGATGAAAGAATAAATAGAGAAATGTAGTTATGAAGAACAAAATAGCAATAAATACATATCTATCAATAATCATTTGTTTAAATGTTCCAATCAAAAGGCACAGGATAGCTGAATAAATAAGAACATATATTTAATACATATTTTTAATTTTAATTTTTTATTGTTATTCAATTACATTTGTGTGCCTTTTCTCCCCATCCCACCACCCCACTGTTTAATACATATTTAATATTTATTCTTGTGTGTGTATATATATATATACACACACAAGAATAAATATTAAATATGTATTAAATACACACACAAATATATATATATTTGGTCTACAAGAGACTCACTTCAGAACATAAGACTAAACACAAGAGGATGAGAAAGATATTTCATACAAAAGGAAATGAAAAAAAGCTGGAATAGCAATATTTACATCAGATAAAATAGACTTTAAAACAAGGTTATAAAAATACAAAGAAAAGATATATAATGATAAACTGATCAATCTAACAAGAGCATTGTAAACATTTAAGCACCCACCATAGGAGCAACTAAATATTTATATAAAGCAAATCATGATGGACATAAAGAGAGACTGACAGTAATACAGTCATAATAGGAAATTTTAACACTGCATTGACATCAGTAGATGCTCCTGGAAGAAAATCAAGAAAAGAACAGTGGCCACAAATGACATACTAGATCAGATGGATTCATTTGATATCTTTAGAGCTTTTTAACTCAAAGCAGCAGAATATACATTCTTTTCATGTTCACGTAATACGTTTCCTAGGATAGATCACATGTTGGGACACAAAACAAGTGTCAATAAATTTAAGAAGATTGAAATAATATCAATCATCTTCTCTTACCACAATGGTAGAAAACTAGGTATGAACCACAAGAAATAAACTGAAAAACCAACAAACACATGGAGGCTAAATGATATGTTACCAAACAGTCATTGGGTTAATAATGAGATCCAGGAAGAAATCAAAATATATCTTGAAACAAATGAAAATGAACATGACTATCTAAAATTTATGGGGCATGAGAAAAGTAGTCCAAAGAGGGAAATTTAAAGCATAACAGGCTTACCTTGAGAAACAAGATAAATCTCAAATAGAGAATGTAAACTTATACTTAAAGAAACTAAGAAAAAAACAAAAACAAACAGCCTAAAGTGAGTAGCAGAAAGGAAATAATAAAAATCAGAGAAGAAATAAAATAGTCTTAAAAATCAACACAAAGGAACAATGAAACCAAAAACTTGTTTTTTGAAGAGATAACTGGAGAGCATTATGCTAAGTGAAATAAGCCAGGTGGTGAGGGACAAATACCATATGATCTCACCTTTAACTGAAACATAATCAACAGAAGAAAAAAGCAAACAAAATATAAACAGAGACATTGAAGTTAAGAACAATCTAACAATAGCCAGGGGGGGTGGGGCAGGGACAGTGGGAAGAGGGGATTACAGGAACTACTATAAAGGACACATGGACAAAATCAAGGGGGAGGGTGAAGGTAGGGGAGGGAGGTGGGTTCAGCTGGGGTGGGGTGGAGGGATGGGGAGAAAAGGCATACAACTGTAATTGAATAACAATAAAAAATTTAAAAAAAGAATAAAAAAAGAAAAGATAAACAAAATTAATAAGCCTTTAACCAGACCTATCAAGAAAATAAGAGAGAAGACCCAATTTTTTTTTAAAAAATCAGAAATTAAAGAAGTAACAACTGACATTACAGAAATACAAAGGATTGAAAGGAAATACAATGAACAACTATATGCCAACAAATTGGAAAACTTAGGCAAAAATGTATAAATTCATAAAAATGACATTTTCCAAAACTGAAACAAGAAAAAAAAGAAAATCTGAATAGACCAATTATGACTATTGAAATTGAAGCAGTTATCAAAAGAAAATTTCCAAGAAATAAAGGTCTTAACCAAATTGCTTCATAGGTGATATTTACCAAAAATTTAAGGAAGAACTAACACTTTTCCTTCTCTAACTATTTGAAAAATTTGAGAGAAGAAACCAAGGTTATTTTGAGAGGCCAACATTATCCTGATTGGAAAACCAGATAAACACAAAACAAATTAAGAAAATTATAGGCCAATATTCCTAATGAACATAGATACAAAAATTCTCAACCAAATATTAGCAAAATGAATTCAGCAATACATTAAAAATATCATACACTATGATCAAGTGGAATCAATTTCTCGGATTCCAGGTTGGTACAATATCTACAAGTCAAATAATGTAATATACCACAAAAACAAAATTAAGTATAAAGCTATAGGATAATATAAATAGATGCAGAAAAAGATTCTAATGATATGCAGCACTTATTTATGATAAAAAAACTCCCAGCAAAATGGAAACAGGAAAAAATTCTCAACATAATAGAGGCCATATATGACAAACCCACAGCTAACAAAATACTCAATAGGGAAAAAGTAAAATAATTTTACTTAAGATCAGGAACAACAACACAGGGATGTCCACTTTTGCCACTCTTATTCAACATAGTAATGGAAGTCCTAGCCACAACAATCAGTCAAGAAGAAGAAATAAAAAGCTTCCAAATTGGAAAGGAAGAAGTAAAACTGCCATTATTTGCAGATGACATGATACAGTATACAGAAAACATTCAAGATTATACCAAAAAATATTGGTACTGATGAATAAATTTAGTAAAGTAGCAGTATACAAACTAAATATTCGTAATATAGCTGCATTTTTATACAAGAATGAACTAATAGAAAGAGAAACTAAAAAAAATCCTATTTACGATTTCATTAAAATATATACCTGGGAATAAATTTAACAAAGAATGTAACAGGCCTGTACTCAGAAAATTATAAGATGGCCATCCCCTCCAAAAAACAAAAACTAAAAACCTTGAAGAAGGTGCAAATAAATGGGAGCATATACTGTGCTTATGGACAGAAAATAAATTGTTAAAATGTCCATATTACCCAAAGCAATCTGTAGATTCAATTCAATTTCTATCAAAATACCAATAGCATATTTCACAGAACTAGAACAAATAATTCAAAAATTCATATAGAACCACAAAAGATGTTGTAGACTACAGCAATTTTGAGAAAGGAGAACTAAGAGGAATCAAACTATGTGATAATACAATAAAACAATTAAATAAAAATAATAATAAATAAAAAGAATGAAAAGAAAAAAGAATACTACAAGGATGTAGTAATAAAAACAGCATGGTACTGGCATAAAAACAGGCATATAAATAAATAGTACAGAGTAGAGAGCCCAGAAATAAGATGGCCTACATCAATTATTATTTGACAAAGGAGGCAAAACCATACAATGGCATGAAGACAGACTATTCAATAAATGGATTTGGGAAAGTTGGAGATGTGTACATAAAAAAATGAAACTAGACTACCTTCTTACACCATACACATAAACTCAATATAAGTTAAAGACTTAAATACAAAGACTCAAAATTATAAAAATCCTAGAAAAAAACATAGCACTAAAATCTAAAACATTTCTCTTAGCAATGTTTTCTCTGATATATATTTTTGAGGAAGGGAAACAAAAGAAAAACAAACGGGACTACACCAAACTGAAAAATTTTTTTTGCACAGCAAAGGAAAACATCAACAAAATAAAAAGACAACCACTAAGTGGGTGAACATATTTGCCAATAATATATCTGATAAGTGCTTAATATATAAAGTTGTTAAAGCATTCATACAGATCAACACCAATAAATAAACAAATCTATTAAAAAGTGGGCAAAAGACCTAAATAAACACTTCTCCAAAAAGGAAATGCAGATGACCATGAGAAATGTAAAAAGATGCTCCACATCAATAATTGTCAGGGAAATGCAAATTAAAACCACAATGACATATCACCTCACACCTATCAGAAGGGCTATCATCAATAAATCAGCTAACAGCAAGTTTTGGTGAGGTTAGAAGAAAACAGAGCACCCAAGCACTATTGGTTGGTGTGAGTGAAAATCTTTGCAGCTACTATGGAGGCTCCTCAAAAAATTAAAAATGAAACTGCCTTTTGACCCAGCATTTCCACTTCTGGTTAGAAATCTGAAGAAAGCTAAAGCACTAGTTTGAAATAATGTATGCACACCTATGTTTATTGCATTGTTCTTTACTATAGCCAAGCTGTGGAAACAACCCAAGTGCTCATAAATAGAAGAGTGCATAAAAAAGTTGTGGTACGTATATATAATGGAATATTATTTGGTCTAAAAAAAGAATGAACTTTTACTATTTATAACAGCATGGATGGACCTACAGCATGTTATGCAAAATGAAATAAGTCAGTCAGAGAAAGACAAATAACATAATTTCACTCATGTGTGGAATCTAAAGAACAATATAAACAAACAAAAATAGACTTATAGATACAGCGAACAGACTGTTTTACCAGAGAGAATGGGGATTGGGGAATAAATGGAAAAGTTGAAGGGATTGAGAAGTATAGATTAGTAATTACAAAATACTCATGTGAATATAAAATATAGCATAATAATATTGTCAATAATATTGTAATAACTATGCATGGTGCCAGTTAGTTACTAGAACTACCAGGTGGAACACTTTTCAAATTGTATGATTGTCTTACCACTATGCTGTACACCTGAAACTCATACATAATAATATTGAATGTAAGCTTTAAGTATGGAAATTTTTAAAAAATGAAAATTTAAAAAGGAAGCTAAAGTGATCCAAGATGGTGGAGGAGTGAGTGAAAGTTACATTAACTTCCTCCCAGGTCCAATCTGGAATTACAACTAAATTGTGGAGAAATAATCTGGAATAAACAACTAAACAATAGTTGGAGGAAAGGTTTATAACCACAGACAGAAGAAATAGCATCAGCACAACATGACTGTTATGGAGTGTGACGGGGATGTGAGAGGGCTGACTGGGCTCCCACGAGTGGCAGCTGAAGTGCCAGTGGCTGGATGAATACCTTTGAGAAGTGTGGGGTCTACACCCCAAGCTGGGCCCCCAAGCCTATAACACCTGAGCCCAAAAAGTACCCAGATAACATCCAGCTGTAGAAAGCAGCATGGTTTCACACTCTCAGAGAGGGACAGCTGGAGAGGCAGAGAGCTGTTTAAAGGGGCAACGCATACATTTTTATCTGTATGGCACTAGCCTGAAGCTCCAGCAATGGTGTGGGACAGAGTGGACATGAGGAGAAATTGCAGATGGTGGCTTTCGGGAGAGAACTGAGAGACCAGCGACTAGAATCTCAGTACTGTGTCATCACCCATACTGGAGGAGCCATCTTGCTCAGGTAGAGCATACCCTCCAAGTGGCATCAGCCTGAGAGGAAGCAATAGTCCCACCAACAAGACTTTCTCTACCCCATCCTGTGGAGTTTAAGCATGACTGCTGAGTGCAGAGTGACTAGATTAACAACTGAAGGAGTCAGTCACAGGCAGCAAATCCCTGGTAGTGTAGAACAGGGCGTCTAAGGCCAGACAGGAAGAACATCTGACATGACCAGAGGTGGATCCAGAAAGAAAAACAGTGGTAAATACTAGACGACACTGAGGCAAAATACACTTTTCCATAATTTCCAATATTTTCTTTCCCACATAGTTTTATTAACATTCATTTCTCATCCTTCAAGCTTGTGCATATTAAGTCACTAGATTTTATATTATAGTTTATTTCAATTCTCATATTTTGCCCCTCCCTCCTCTGTACCTTCTTCTTTCCTCTCATTGTTTCCATTTTAAATTTGTTTTTGTCTCTTGCTATAACTTGTTTCCATTCTGCACTCTATTTCTCCCCTGTCCAGTCTCTCAAAAACATTTTTTTTTTTGTCAATGGCAATTTCACATTCTTTTTACTGCTCTTAAAATACCCACATTCTCTCTCCACCTTGATCAATCTTTGCTTGTTGGTTGTGGATAAGGCAGTTGTTGTATTTTTTCAATTTTATCTCTAGATCTCACTATTTTTGTATTTCAGTTCTCAAATTTTACTCTTCACCTGTCCTAGTCAGTTCTGCCTTCATCCTGCCCTTTCTTTTTTTCATTCCAAATTTTAATTTTCTCTGACTTAGCCTGGTTTTCCTTCCTCACTCTTACTTTTCCCTCTCCCTCTATCATATCAAAATCACCTCCCTTTCCTCTAGACATTTCTTAAGTTTTTCTTTCTTTCTTTTTCCTCTCTTATTCCCATCTCACCTATATTAATCTTAGCTCATTTGTTGTTGATAGTGCTGTGGTGGATCTTTCTCTCCAATTTGGTTCCATTTTTTATTATTTATTTACTTTTTTCTTTTTATTTCTCTATATCATTTTGTTTTCTTTCAAATTCTGGTTACTTAATTCGGTGTGCTTCCCTTCACTTACTCCATCCTGCCTTCTTCATTTCCTTTTTTATTTACAATGTAAATTTTACTTTCTCTCTTTTCATTCCTCCAATTCACTAGTCTTATACCTTTACCCTCACAAAATTATTTTTCTTTCAGTCATCTCATATCCATTCTCCTTTCTTATAATAGTCTTAATCTCTTTATACCCTTATTAATACTGGTTCACTTGCCATTGATAGTGGAATTGTGAGTGGGAGTTATTCTTGCAAGTGTGGGATTGTTTCCTGCGCTTTTGTTCAAAAAGTGTGGTTTTGTTCTGGCAGTACCTGCACAACAGCATACAAGACATGGTGGGTGGAGTGATCCCCAGTGATCCAGCTGGAGGAAAAGACCCATGAAAGAATGACTAAACAACAATCAAAATCCAATCACATCCAGAGAATCAAAATAAAGGGCATAGAGGGCATCCCAGAAGTGTCAAGTTCAGGAGATCAAGGAGACTGCACCACTGATTCCCAAAGGTGTCTTACCATAGAAGTTCACACCACAAAGACAGGGAGTCAAAGCAGAACAATTTAAGAATCAGAAACAAACAAGAAGGGCCTTCCCTAAAATAAGGAGACAAAGAAACAACCCCCAATTAAAAGGAAAGGAGGAATCCCCAGAGAGAGTGCTAAATGACATAGAGGCAATTAAACTGTGATATATTCAAACCAATGGTTGTAAGGAAGTCCAATGAGCTCAGTGAGAATTAGAAAGAACTACGGGGAAGATACAAGACACTTAGTGCAAACTACATCAGCGTGAAAAAGGACATAGAAATTATCAATAAAATCCAAGAGGAAATGAAAAATACAATTTCTGAATTAAAGAACACTGTCAAAGGAATTAAAAGCAAGACAAAATGAAGCAGAGAGACAAATCAGTGAGCTCAAGGACAAGGTAGAAAAACTTCCAAGAAAGAGCAAGAAAAAGAAAAAATGACTCAAAAAGAATGAAGGTTTAAGGGAACTGCACAACAACATGAAATGTAGTACTAGCCATATAATAGGGATATCAGAAGGAGAAGTAGATGAGCAAGAAATGGAAAACATGTTTGAAAATGTAATGATGGAAAACTTCCTAATATGATGAGAGAAAAAGTCACACAAATCCAGAAGGTACAGAGGGTTCCAATCAAGATGAAAACAAAGAGAAAAACTCTAAGACACATCATATTTTAAATGATAAAAATTCCAAGACAAAGAGAGAATCTTAAAGGCAGCAAGGAAGTAACAGGAAGTATCATACAAGGGATCTCCAGTAAGGCTAGCAGCTGATTTTCCAACAGAAACACTAGAAGCAAGAAGGGAATTGCAAGAAATATTCCAAGTAATGAAAAGCAAAGGGCTGCAACCAAGACTACTCTATCCAGCAAGGCTCTCACTAAAAATAGAAGGCCAATAAGGAGTTTCTCAGACAAAAGAAGGCTGAAAGAATACACCTCCAACAAAACAGCATTGCATGATAGGCTAAAGAGACTGCATAAGAAGAGGAGGAAAAGAGTGTGTGTGTGAGAGAGAGAGAGGAATACAGCTCCAAAGGGGGAAAATAGCAATGAATAAGTACCTATCAATAATAATGTTAAATGTAAATTGATTAAATGCTCCAATCAGAAGACATAGAGGAGCTGAACGGATAACAAAAGATGACCCACACATATGCTGCCTACAAAAGACCTACACAGACTGAAAGTAAAGTGTTGGAAGAAAATATTCCAAGCAAATGGACAGGGAAAAAAAAGCCAGGGTAGCAATACTTATATCAGATAAAATAGATTTCAAAACAAAGGCCATAAAAAGAGACAGGAAGGGATACTTCATAATACTTAAAGGGAGAATCCATCAAGATGACATAAACATGTGAACATAAATGCTCCCGACATAGGAGCACCCAAATATATAAGGAAAATCTGGGAGGACTTCAAGAAAGATAGAGACTCTAATACACATATACTAGGGCATTTTAACACTGTCAACAATGGATAGCTCTTCCTAACAATGAATCAACAAGGATATTGTGTCAGTGAATGATGCTCTAGATCCAATGTACCTGATTGATGTATACAAACATTTTCACTCCAAAAAAAGCAAATTACACATTCTTTTCAAATGTACATGGAACATCTTCAAAGATAGACCATATGATAGGACACAAAATAAGACTCAACAAATTCAAGAAAATTGAAATCATATCAAGTATCTTCTCAGACCACAAGATCCTGAAACTAGAAACCAACCTCAAGAAAAAAAACTCAAAAACAGTCAAATTCAAAGAGACTGAATACATGTTACTAAACAATGAATGGATTAACAATGAGATCAAAGAAGAAATCAAAAAGTTCCTGGAAACAAATTAAAATGAACACACAATAACCCAAAACCTACCTTGGCTGGTATAGCTCAGTGGATTGAGCATGGGCCTGGGAACTAAAGCGTCACCAATTTGGTGCCCAGTCAGGGCACATTCCTGGCTTGCAGGCCAGGTCCCCAGTAGGGGGTGTGTGAGAGGCAACCACACATTGATATTTGTCTCCCTCCCTTTGTCCTTCCCTTCCCCTCTCTCTAAAAATAAATAAATTAAATCTTAAAAAAATAAAAAACAAACAAACAAACAAATAAAAAGCCTAAGGGACAGAGTGGAGGCAGTCCTGAGAGGGAAGTTCATAGGAAGACAGCCCTACCTAAAAAACAATAGAAAAAAGTCAAATGAACAACCTAACCATACATCTACAAGAAGTGGAGGAACAACAACAAACAAAGCCCAAAGTAAGTAGAAGGAAGGAAATAATTAAGATCAGAGCAGAATTAAATGACATACAGATAAAAGCGCAATTCAAAGGATCGATAAATCCAAGAGCTGGTTCTTGGAAAAGCTAAACAAAGTCAACAAGCCTTTAACCAGTCTCATTGAGGAAAAAAGAAAAAAAGAGAGGACCCAAATAAATAAAATCATAAAAAAGGGGAGAAATCACAACCAGTACCACAGAAATACAAAGGATCATAAGAAATTAATATGAACAACTGCTATGTCAAGAAATCTGAAAACCTGGGTGAAATGGACAAATTTCTAGAAACATGTAATCTTCCCAAACTGAATCAAGAAGAAGCAGAAAGCCTGAGTAAACCAATAATAGATAGTAAAATTGAAGCAGTAATAATAATAATAAAAAACCCTCCTGATCCACAAAAGCCCTGGACTGGATGGTTTCACAGGAGAATTATACAAAACATTTAAGGAAGAACATGGAAACCCCTATCTTTCTCAAACTATTCAAAAAAAATCAGAGAGGAAGGAAAACTCTCAAACTCTTGTTATGAGGGCAGCATCATCCTAATCACAAAACCAAATAAAAATACAACAAAAAAGAACACTACAGGCCAATGTTGCTGATGAACATAGATTATAAAATCCTCACCAAAATAGTGACAAATCACATTCAGCAATACATTAAAAAGATCATACAACATGATCAAGTAGGATTTAACCAAGAGATGCGAGGATGGTACAATATTTGCAAGTCAATAAACCTAACATATCACATCAACAAAAGGAAAGACAAAAATCACATGATCATATCAATAGTTGTGGAAAAGCATTTGATAATGTACAGTACCCATTTATGATAAAAACACTCTGCAAAGTGGGAGTAGGGGGAACATACCTGAACATAATAAAGGCCATATGTGGGAAACCAAAGCCAATATCATACTCACTGAGCAAAAACTAAAAGCTTTCCCTGTAAGTTGAGGAACAAAACAAGGAGCCCACTTTCACTACTTCTTTTTAAAATAGTACTGGAAGTTCCAGCCCCAGAGATTAGACAAGAAAAAGAAATGAAATAAAATTCATCAAAATTTCAAAGACAGAATTAAAACCGCCATTGTTTGCAGGCGTGATAGTGTACATAGAAAATCCTACAGACTCCACCAAAAAGCTATTCAACCTAATAAGTAAATTCAGCAAAACAGGGGGATACAATGTCAATATTCAAAAACTAAGGCATTTTTTAAACTAAAAATGAAATATCAGAAATAGAAATTAGGAAAAGAATCCCATTTGCTAAAACAACAAGAAAAATGAGGTACCCAGGAATAAACCTAACCAAGGAGGTAAAAGATCTGTACTCAGAAAACTACATAATACTGGAGAAAGAAATTAAGGAAGACACAAATAAATGGAAGGCTATACCTTGTTCATGGGTTGATAGAATTAACATCTTTAAAGTGTCCATAGTACCCAAAGCAGTTTATAGATTCAACACAATCCCTATTAAAATACCAATGACATATTTCAGTCATAGAGCAAACATTTCAAAAATTTATGTGGAACCATAAATGACCTTGTATAGCCTCAGCAATACAGAGAAAGAAGAACAAAGTAGGAGTCATCACAATACCTGACATCGAACTATATTACAAGGTCACTGTCATTAAAACAACCAAGTACTGGCATAAGAACAGACACATAGATCAATGGAACCGAATAGAGAGCCCAGAAGTAAACCCATGCCTCTATGGTTAGTTAAGATTTGACAATGGGAACAAAAGCATAAATTGGAGTAAAAATAGCCTCTTCAAAAAATGGTGTTATGAAATCTGGACTGCTATCTGTAAAAAAATGAAACTCAACCTCCAACTTATACCATACACAAAAATAAACTCAAGATGGGCAAAATTTTTTTATATAAGTTGTAATACCATTAAAGTCTTAAAGGAGGATATAGGCAGGGAAATTTTAGATATCCCACACAGTAATATTGTCACAGATTTGTCCTGTAGAGCAAGGTATAAAGAACAGAATAAAGAAATGGTACTACACTAACTTAAAGAAAACTTCTGCACAGCTAAAGAAAACATCAGCAAAATGAAAATGGAACCAACTGTAAAGGAAAATATATTTTCCAATGATACCTCAGACAAGGGTTTGATATCCAAAATAAATAAAGAACACACATGACTCCACATCCATTTAAAGGGAAGACAAAAAATCCATTTAAAAATGGTCAAAGGACATGAATAGATACTTCTCCAAGGAGGACATGCAGAGGGCCAATAGTCATACAAAAGGATGGTAAGCATCACTAGCCATCAGAGAGATGCAAATTAAAACTACAAGATACCACTTCATACTAGTCAAATGGCTGTCATAAACAAGTCTCAAAGGACATGTGCTGGTGAGGTTTAGGAGATATGGGAACCCTGGTGCACTGTTGCTGGGAATACATACTTATTGGTGCAGCCACTGTGGAAAACAATATGGAAACTCCTCAAAAAATCCAAAACTGGGGGTTGTTAAGATGGCGGCGAGATTGGTGGGAGCAGAGTCCACTTCCCCTCAACGCCAATGAAATACCTAGCTGATCTGAGGAGCAGAGTGAATAGCCAACAGTATTCCAGGATATATGAAGATCAGAGACCAAAGATGGAGGACATTGAAAGATCAGAAGGTAAGAAGAGTGCTTAAGGACAATAAGGTCCCTGGGACAAGCAAGGGGCCCAGGGAAGCTGAAGCCCCGGCCAGGGCACAGGGTCTGCTGCAGGATTCTTGGGAGAGAGCCAGGCTGGGCTGTGTGAGCAGCCAGGTGCTTGTTTGGACCAAGGGGACTTGAATAGGAAGAATTTCTCAAAAAGGAAAAGAAAATAGAGGCACGTAGTAGCTAGTTAGAGAACTCTCCGCAGCAGCCACAGCCTCTGGCGCGCCTCCCCCCTCAGGCCCTGGACTGTGAATGGGGAAAAGCAGGCCCGGAGCTCACCTGAAGCCTGGCTGGCACGGAACCAGATTAGCGGAGTGGGGTCCCACACCTGAAACCCCGGGTGGGCGCGCACCCTGATAAGCTGCCCGGATGCCTGGGCTCACAGACAAAAAGTGCCAGATGGGCATGCAATCAGATCAGTGGCTGGCTGCCCCCATGCACAGACCCAAAGCAGGGGATCTGCAGCCAACCCAAGTCCCAAGCAGAGATCTGCCACACAACCCCAGCAACGGCCTGGCTGCCTGCAGGCGACCACACTCAAAAGCACCTGCTCTGAAAAACTCCTACCTAGCCCCTTCGCACAGAACCTTGCAGGGCCCACTAGCTCTATAGGAGGAAGTCAGAATGCCCAGCAGAGGGGAGCTACAGGGCTAGGGGAGACTGCATTCCCTGGAAAGACTCGACCCAGTAGGGGGCTGAACTACCCCATAGCAACACTGAGAGCCCCTAGCATCTAAGCAGCAAAGAGCAAGAAGGTGGAATGTGAGTTGCCCCTAACTGGTGCAACTCAAGGACAGCACAGCTGGTGAACTAAAGGCCTAGTGGGGAGCAGGAGGACCCAGAGGAACTAGATTGAAGGCTGAACAATAGCGAAGAGTGTGGCTCAGGAAGGAGAAAAGTGAAACAAATCCTTCCAACCACCCCCTCCCATTCCACAGACAGGATGACCAGCAGAACTAACCTGACCCATTTAAAACCAGCAGAAGACTATTTTTTTTTTCTTTCCTCCTTTCCCCCTGAATTCCTTTTTCCTTTCTGTCCTTCTTTCTTTTCTTTATTCCTTTTTCTTTCCATCCTTTGCCTTTTTAATCCTTCTTCCTGCCTTCTTTTATTTATTCTGTTGTTTTAATTTTTTTTAAATTCCTTATCTTGCCTCCAATCTCTCTCTATTCCTTCTTCCTTCCTTCCTTTCCTTTCTATTCCCTTTTTCCCTACTTCTGTTCTTTTTTTTTTCTGCCCATTCCTCTTTTTCACACAGGTGAGACAAGAAAAGCTGGAGTGCTGAAAAGACCAGAGTAAGACTGTGTTACACCCATAAACATCAGCTCAAGACCAGCGAGCACAGGAGATTAAGGAGACAGCACCACTGAATCCCATTGGCATTCTAACAGAAGTTCATACCATAAACCCAGGGAGTCAGAACAGATCAATTTAAGAAGCAGAGGATAACAAGAAGAGTCTCACAAACAATGGGAAGACAAAGAAACAATTCCCAAATGAAAGGAAAGGAGGAAGCCTCAGAAAGAATGCTAACTGAAAAAGAGGCAAGTCAACTATCAGATACTGAGTTGAAAGCAATGGTCATAAGGAAGGTCACTGAGCTCTCTGAGCTCAAGGAGAACTACAAGAAACTACAGGGAAACTACAAGGAACTCACTGCAAACTATATCAACATGAAAAAGGAAATAGAAACTATCAACAAGGGCCAAGAGGAAATGAAGAATACAATTTCTGAATTGAAGAAAACAGTAGAAGGAATGAAAAGCAGACTTGATGAAGAAGAGGATCAGATCAGCAAGCTGGAGGACAAAGTAGAAAAAAACACCCAGAAAGAGCAAGAAAAGGAAAAGAGGCTCAGAAAGAATGAAGAGGGGTTAAGGGAAATGCAGGACAACATGAAACGTAACAATATCCGTATAATAGGAAAACCAAAAGGAGAAGAGGAAGAGCAAGGGAGAGAAAACCTGTTTGAAAAAAGTAATGATGGAAAATTTCCCTAATCTGATGAGAGAAAATGTCACCCAAATCCAGGAAATACAGAGAGTCCCAAGAAAGAGGAACCCAAAGAGGCCCACTGCAAGACACATCATAATTAAAATGGCAAATTTCCAAGACAAAGAGAGGATCTTAAAGGCAGCAAGGGAGAAAAAGGAAATAACATACAAGGGAGCCCCAATAAGGTTAGCAACTGAGTTCTCAATGGAAACGCTCCAAGCCAGAAGAGAATGGCAAAAAATATGCCAAGTAATGAGAACCAGAGGCCTACAACCAAGACTACTTTACCCAGCAAGACTCTCAATCAAGACTGAAGGTCAAATAAAGAGTTTCCCAGACAAAAGAAGTCTAAAAGAATACACTTCGACAAAACCAGCTCTGCAAGAGATGGTAAAGGGACTGCTGTAAGGAAAGGAAGGAAAAGAGAGAGAGAGGGGAACACAGGTAGGAAAAAAATGGCAATGAATAACTACCTATCGATAATAACCTTCAACATAAATTGATTAAATGCCCCATCAAAAGACATAGAATAGCTGAATGGATAAGCAAACATGACCCACACATACGCTGCCTACAAGAGATCCATCTCAGGACAAAAGACTTACACTGAATGAAAGTGAAACAAATTTTCTATGCAAACGGACAGGAAAATAAAGCAGAGGTAGCAATACTCATATCAGACAAAATAGACTTCCAAAGAAGGGCCATAAAGAGAGACCCAGAAGGTCACTTCATAATACTCAAAGGTAGAATCTACCAAGCAGACATAAACATTGTAAATATATATATGCACAGAATATAGGACCACCCAAATACATAAAGAAAATCTTGGAGGATTTCAAGAAAGATATTGACAGCAACACAATTATAGTAGGGGATTTTAACACCCCACTATAAAAAATGGACAGGTCTTCCAAACAAAATATCAAGAAGTATATTGTGTCACTTAACAACACCCTAGAGAAAATGGACTTAACTGATATATAGAGAGCTTTTCATGCCAAAGAAGCAAAATGCCCATTCTTTTCAAGTGTACATGGAACTTTTTCAAAGATAGACCACATGATAGGACACAAAGCAAGCCTCAACAAATTCAAGAAAATTGAAATCATATCAAGCATTTTCTCTGACCACAAGGGACTGAAAAAAGAAAGCAACCCCAAAGGAAAAAACCCAAACCACTCAAAATCATGGAGACTGAATAGCATGCTATTAAAGAATGAATGGGTCAAGAACGAGATTAGGGAAGAAATCAAAAACTTTCTGGAAACAAATGAAAATGAACTCCCAACAACCCAAAACCTATGGGACACAGCAAAGGCAGTCCTGAGAGGAAAGTTCATAGCATTATAGGCCTACATTAAAGAGATAGAAACATTTCAAACAAACAACCTAACCCTAAGCCTACAAGAACTCGAGGAACAACAACAAAGACAGCACAGACCAAGTAGAAGGAAGGAGATAAAGAAGATCAGAGTAGAGTTAAATGACATAGAGACTAAAAGCAGAATTCTAAGGATCAATGAATCCAGGAGCTGGTTCTTTGAAAAGATAAACATCGACAAGCCTTTAAGTAGGCTCATCAAGAAAAGAAGAGAGAGGATCCAAATAAACACAATCAGAAATGAAAGAGGAGAGATTACAACTGATAGCACAGAAATACAAAGGATTGTAAGAAATTACTACAAAGAACTGTATGTCAAGAAATTTGAAAACCTAGGTGAAATGGACACATTTCTAGAATAATATAATCTTCCAAAACTGAATGAAGAAGAAGCAGAAAACCTGAACAGACCAATAACAGCAGAGGAAATTGAAGCAGTCATCAAAAAACTCCCAACACACAAAAGCCCTGTACCAGAGGGTTTCACAGGAGAATTCTCCAAAGCATTTAAGGAAGAGCTAAAACCTACTCTTCACAGACTATTCGAAAAAATCCAAACTTATGGAAGACTCCCAAACTCTTTTTATGAAGCCAGCTTGAACCTAATCCAAAACCAGATAAAGACATAATGAAGAAAGAAAACTTCAGACCGATATCGCTGATGAACACAGATGCTAAAATTCTCAACAAAATATTGGCAAACCGCATCCAGCAATACATTAAAAAGATCATCCACCATGACCAAGTGGGATTCATCCCAGGGAAGCAAGGATGGTACAATATTCGCATATCAAAAAACATAATACATCACATCAACAACAGCAAAGACAAAAATCACATGATCATAAAAATAGATGTGGAAGAAGCATTTGATAAGATACAGCACCCATTTGTGATAAAAACACTCAGCAAAGTGGGAATAAAGGGAGCATTCCTCAACATAACACCATATATAAGAGACTTAGAGCAAACATCATCCTCAATGGACCGAAACTTAGAGCTTTCCCACTAAAATCAGGAACAAGAAAAGGATGCCCTCTCTCACCACTCCTATTCAACATAGAACTGGAAGTCCTAGGCACAGCAATCAGACAAGAAAAAGAAATAAAAGGCATCTAAAATGGAAAGGAGGAAATGAAACTGTCACTCTTTACAAATGATATGATACTGTACATTGAAAATTCTATAGACTTCACCAAAAAACTACTTGACCTAATAAATGAATTTGGCAAAACAGCTGCATAGAAAGTCAATACTCAGAAATCAAAGGCATTCCTGCATACCAACAACAAAACTGCAGAAACAGAAATCAGGAAAAAAATCTCATTTGACATAGCAACAAGAAAAATAAAGTACCTAGGAATAAACCTAACCAAGGAGGTAAAAACCTGTACTCAGAAAACTACACAACACTGAAGAAAGAAATTAAGGAAGGAACAAACTAATGGAAGCATGTACCATGCTCATGGATTGGAAGAATTAACATCATCAAAATGGCCATAGTACCCAAAGCAATGTATAGATTCAATTCAATCCCTATTAGAGTACCCATGACATATTTCACAGATATAGAACAAACATTTCAGAAATCTATATGGAACCATAAATGACCCCAAAGAGCTGCAGCAATTTTGAGAGAGAAGAACAAAGCAGGAGGGATCACAATACCTGATATCAAACTGTATTACAAGGCCACTGTAATCAAAACAGCCTGGTACTGGCATAAAAACAGGCACATAGACCAATGGAACAGAACAGAGAGCCCACAAATAAACTCAAGTTTTTACATTCAACTAATATTTGACCAAGGAGGCAGGAGCATAAAATGGCTCAAAAACAGCATCTTCAACAGATGGTGTTGGGACATCTGGACAGCTACTTGCAAAAAATGAAACTCGATCACCAACTTACGCCATACATGAAAATAAACTCACGATGGATAAAAGACTTAAATATAAGTTGTAACACCATAATAGTCCTCGAGGAAAACATTGGCAGGGAAATCTCGGACCTTCCATCCAGCAAAATCCTCACAGACATGTCCCCTAATGCAAGGGACATAAAGGAAAGAATAAAGAAATGGGACCTCATCAAAATAAAAAGCTTCTGCATGGCTAAAGAAAACAGCACCAAATTACAAAGAGAACTAACAGTATTGGAAAACATATTTGCTTGTGATACCTCAGACAAGGGCCTGATCTCCAAAGTATATAAAGAACTCACACGACTCCACTCCCGGAAGACAAACAACCCAATTAAAAAATGGGCAAAGGACTTGAACAGACACTTCTCCAAGGAAGACATACAGAGGGCCCAAAGACATATGAAAGGATGCTCAGCATCACTAGCCATCAGAGAGATGCAAATTCATACCACAATGAGGTACCATCTCACACCAGTTAGAGTGGCCAACATAAACAAATCAACAAACAAATGTTGGAGAGGATGCGGAGAAAAGGGAACCCTAGTGCACTGCTGGTGGGAATGCAGACTGGTGAGGCCACTGTGGAAAACAATATGGACTTTCCTCAGAAAACTAAAAATGGAACTGCCCTTTGACCCAGCAATTCCGCTGCTGGGATTATACCCTAAGAACCCTGAAACACCAGTCCTAAGGAACTTGTGCACCCCAATGTTCATAGCAGCACAATTTATAATAGCCAAGTGCTGGAAGCAACCTAAGTGCCCATCAGCAAACGAGTGGATCCAAAAACTGTGGTATATTTACACAATGGAATTCTATGCAGCAGAGAGAAAGAAGGAGCTTATACCCTTTACAACAGCATGGATGGAACTGGACAGCATTATGCTAAGTGAAATAAGCCAGGTGGTGAGTGACAAATACCATATGATCTAACCTTTAACTGGAACATAAGCAATAGAAGAAAAAAGCAAACAAAATATAACCAGAGACATTGAAGTTAAGAACAATCTAACAATAGCCCGGGGTGATTGGGGGGTGGCAGTGGGAAGAGGGGATTACAGGAACTACTATAAAGGACACATGGACAAAATCAAGGGGGAGGGTGGAGGTAGGGGTGGGAGGTGGGTTCAGCTGGGGTGGGGAGGAGGGATGGGGAGAAAAGGCATACAACTGTAATTGAATAACAATAAAAATTTAAAAAAAAAAATCCAAAACTGGAAGTGCATTTTGACCCAGCTATTCCACTGTTGGAATTATACCATAAGAAGCCTGAAACACCAGTTCAAAAGAACTTGGGCATGTCAATGTTGATAGCAGCATTATTTACAATAGCCAAGTACTAGAAACAGCCTAGGTCCTCATCAGTAAATGAGTGGATTAAAAAAAACTCCTGTGGTACATGTACACAATGGAATGCAGCACAGCAGAAAGAAGGAACTCCTACCCTTCATGACAGCTTGGATGGAACTACAGAGTATTTTGATAAGTGACATACACCTGCTGATGAAATAGAAATACCATATATTCTCACCTATTTGTGGATCTTAATCAACAAAACAAACAAGTGAGCAAAATAGAACCAGAGACAGGAAAGTAAAGAATAAACTTACTGTGACCAGAAAGAAACAAAAAGGGGGATAATGGGGAAAAAAGGGGAGTGGTCAAGTCAAGGAACATTTATAAAGGACCCATGGACAAGGGCAATGGGGCTGGCTGTATTGAGTGTGGGAGGTTGGGGGTCCGTATGGCAGGGGAGAGCAATGGGGTCAAAACAGGTACAACTGTAATTGAACAAAAATTTAAAAAATAAAAAAATTACAAATTAAAAAGGAAGCTAAATGTACCATCAAAATTAAAGTCTCATATGATTATTTTTAATTAAAAATTTATGTTACAAGTAGAAAAAAGATCATGGCATATTACTGTTAACAATTTATGTCAATAAGTTGAAAAATCTTGGAATAAAAATTTATAGAAACATATAAACTAATAGAAACATATAAACTGTCAATGTTAATCATAAAGATATTAAAAAATATGAACAGACCTATGCTAGTAAGGAGTTTAAATCATTAACAAAATATTTTAATGAAGAAAATCTGAAACCAGAAGGCTTTCTGGGTGAATTCTACCAAACATATTAAGATCAATTAAGGATGAGTTTATTCAAACTATTTCAAATAATTGAAAAGAAGGTGGTACTTACAAACTAACTTTTTGAGGCCAGCATTACTCTGACATTAAAGGCAGAAAAGGAAACTACAAGAAAATAAAACTTAATGTCATGAATTCTAATAAACATAGATATAAAAATCTTCAACCTAATACAACCCAACTTAATTCTACAGAAAATTGAAAGCATCACACTCTATGAATAAATGAGAACTATCCCTGGAATTCATGGATGGTTCATTAGTATTAACATCAATCAATCTGATATGCCACATTAACAGAATGATGTATAAAACTATTATTACACTAATAGATGCAGAAAAAGTACTTGACAAAATTCAACATTCTTTCATGAAAAATAACTTTCTACAAAGTAGGGATAGAGAACATTTTCTACATAAAAAAGGTCATATATAAGCATTTTACACTTGACATCATACTTAATGTTGAAAAAATGAAAGTTTTATTTCTTTAAAATTTTTTTATTGGTGTTCAAGTACAGTTCTCTGCCTTTTCCTCCAACCCCAGCCCAACACCCCAGCCCTTCCCACCTCCCTTCCCTGTTTCCACCCTCCCCCGTCATTGTCCATGTGTCCTTTATAATTGTTCCTACAAACCATTCGCCTTTTTCCCCTGAAATTCCCTCCTCTCTCCCCTCTGGTCACTGTCAGCCTGTTCTCAATTTCAGTGTCTTTGGTTATATTTTTCTTGTTTGTTTGTTTTGTTGATTAGGTTCCTGTTAAACGTGAGATCATATGGTATTTGTCTTTCACCATCTGGCTTATTTTGCTTAGCATAATGCTTTCCAGTTCCATCTATGCTGTCACAAAGGGTAGGAGTTCCTTCTTTCTTTCTGCTGCATAAAATTCCATTGTGTAAATATACCATAGTTTTTTGATCCATTCATTTACTGATGGGCACTTAGGTTGCTTCCAACACTTGGCTATTGTAAATTGTGCTGCTATGAACATAGGAGTGCATAGGTTCTTTTGGATTGGTGTTTCAGGGCTCAGTATTGCTAGCTATCAGAGAGATGCAAACTAAAACCACAATGAGATACCACCTCACACCGTTGAGAATGGTCATCATAAACAAAGCAACAAACAAGTGTTGGAGAGGCTGTGGAGAAAAGGGAACCCTACTGCACTTTTGGTGGGATTGCAGACTGGTGAAACCACTATGGAGAACAGCATGGAATTGACTCAGAAACTGACAATGGAACTGCCTTTTGACCCGGCAATTCCACTGCTAGGATTATATCCTGAAAGCTTTATTTTAAAGATCAACAGGAAGTCTGGATGACCATTCTGGCCACTTCTGTTTAACATATCATTGGAAACTCTAACCAGAACAATTAACCAAGGAAAAGAAGAAATGGAACACATCCAATTAGTAAGGAAGCAGTAAAATTATCTCTGTGTGCAGATGAAATATCTTTTTCTATAGAAAACCCTAAAGACTCCATAGAAACACTGTTAGAAGTACTAAATTAATTCAGTAAATTCACATATTACAAAATAAAATATAAAAATAAGTTGTGCTTTTATATACTAAAAACAAACTATCTAAAAAGAAATAGAAAAAACTATTTATTTTCAAATATCACTAAAAAGTAAAATATATAGGAATAAAGTAATAAAGAGGTGAAATAATTGTACATTAAAACCACAAATTATTGATAAAAATAAAAAGAAGAAACAAATAAATGGAAAGACACCCTATGTTCATGTATGGGAAGAATTAATACTGTTAAAAAAGTTTATACTAGTCCAAACAATGTACACATTCAGTGCAATCCTTATCAATGTCCTAGTGGGATGTTTTTATAGAAAATAGTTCCAAAAATTATATAGACCCCTAAAACCATAAGTAGCCAAAATTATTTTTATAAATTAAAATAAATTTGGATGTATGCAATTTTCTGATTTTAAACTATATTGCACAGCTAAATTAATTTAAAAAGTATAGCAAAGAATTTTGAAAATGGGGTATAGTAATGGTCTTAAGACACATGTATAGACCGCTGAAACAGGATTTAGAGTCCAGAAAACCCACATATATTTGGTCAACTGATCTTTCACAGGGTTTCAAAAATGCACTGTGTAGAATATATTATGTCATCAATAAATTATATTTGAAAAACTGGGTATCTACCTGTAAAAGAATAAAATTGGGCCTTTATGTTTCACCACACACAAAATCAATGCCAAGTGCAGTTACTCTCATACTTTACTCCCATAAGAGTAAGACCTGTTACTATAAAACTCCCAGAAGAAAATAAAGGGAAATTTTTCTTAACATCAATTTTGGTAATGACTTCTTAGATATAATACCAAAGTATAAGCAGAAAAATAAACAAATGAGGTTACATTAAAACAAAGAGTTTTTTTTACAGAAAAAATAGTGAAAAGGTAACCTATAGAATAAGACAAAAATATTTGCAAATGAGGTACCTGATAAGGAGTTACTATCCCTAATATATTAGGAACTTCTTTAGCTCAATAGAAAAATAACCCAAATAATCCAATTAGAAAATGGACTAAGCATCTGAACAAATATTTTTACAAAAAAGACCTACAAATGACCAAGAGGTGTATGAAAATATTTTCAACATCAATAATACTTAGGAAAATTTTAGATCAAAATCAGAATGAGATATCATCTCACATCTGTTAGGATGGCTGTTATTATAAAAAGATAAGAAGTATTAGTGATGAAATAGAGATATCATAACCCTTATGATCTTTCCATGGGAATGTAAAATGGTGTAAGGGGGAAAAAAGTATGCAACTGTGATGCCTTCAGATTTGTTCTTTCTCAAGATTGCCTTGGCTATTTGGAATATTTTTTGGTTCCACAGAAGTTTAGGATTGTTTAATTTATTTCTATAAAAAATGCCATTGGGATTTTGATAGGGTTACATCGAATCTGTATGTTGTATGAGGTAGTATTGATATTTTATTTTTATTTATTTTTAATTTTTTTTATTTATTGACTTTCTTTTAGAAGGGAAGAGAAAGGAATAAACATCAATTTGTTGTGCAGTTATTTATGCATTTATTTATTGTTTATTCCATTTCTGGACATTTTAATAATATTAGTTTCTCTAATTTATAAGCATGGAATATATTTCCATTTATTTGTGTTTTCTTCAATTTCATTCATCAATGTCATATAGATTTTAGTGTTTATGTGATTCACCTCCTTGATTAATTTATTCCCACATGTTTTATTCTTTTTGATGCAATTATAAATGGAATTGTTGTCTTAATTTCTCTTTCTCAGGTTTGGTATTGATGTATTTTCACCATTGAGTATGAATTTTTCTATATCTTCTAGGTTGTCTAATTTGTTGGTGCATAAGTTTCTATTGTGGTCTTTTAAGATACTATATAGTTCTATGGTATCTGTTGGTGGAACTAGGGTATTAAAGTAACCTACTATTACTAAGTTGTAATAGTAGTTACAATTAGTAATTCTAAATTGTAATAGTAATTACAATTAGTAATTTAGTTTTCTATTACAATTTATCCCTTATACCCTCTTCCTACTCCACCCACTTGTATCCCCACCACAATCACCACACTGTTGTCTGTGTCCAGGATAAATGGTGAATAAACTGCCTTTATTATATATTTTCCTTTACCAGTGAACTTTTTCTTTTATATATTTATTTCTGAGTATGACCTTTTTCTTCTGCTCAAAAAACCTTCAATGTTTCTTGTAAATATGGTTTAGTGGTTGTGAACTTTCAAAATTTTTGCTTGTTTCAAAAATTATTTCTCCTTCAATTCTGAACAATAATAACCTTACCATATAAAATATTGTAGGTTATAAGTTTTTTCCTTTATCACTTTATATTGCCTTGTTTCTCCTTTCTCACCTGTAAAGTATGTGCTGAGAAATCAGCCTTATAGGTATTTCCTTTACATCACTAGTTGTTTACTATTTTTTGCCTTTAAAATTCTCTCCTTATTTTTAAATTTGTCATTTTAATTGCATTATATCTTGGTATGTGTCTCTTTGGGTTTATTTCATTTGAGATGTTGTGCTTAGTACAGCTGGATGTCTGTTCCATCCCCAAGCTAGGAAAGTTCACAGCTATTATTTCTCTAAATATTTCTTCTGCCCCTTTCTCTCTGCTTTCTTTGGGATCTCTATCATGTGAACGTTAGTGTGCTTAATGTTGTCTTAAAGGTCCCTTAAACTATTCTTTTTTTTTCATTCTGTAAACCTTTAATGAGTGATTCCATTATTTTCTTTATATAATATATATTTAATTTTATTTTTATTGATTGTATTAGTATTATAATTAATGATTATTATTTTTGCCCTTCTGATTGGGAGATTTTCACTCTTCTTTGTTCCAGGTCACAAATTTTGTTTTTCTGTATTATATAATCAGCTGTCAGTTACCTCTAGTGTATTTTTCATCTCAGGTACTGTATACTTCAGCTCTGACTGGTTCTTTATTACAGTTCTAGTCTATTTGAAGTTCTCACTGAATTTCTCTGTTCTTCCAAGTTTGTTAAGAATCCTTATGACTATTACTTTCAATTCTGTATCAAGCAGTTACTTATTTCTGTTTCATGGGGAAGGGAGAGTTCTGGATCTTATTTCAATTGTTATCTCATTTGAAACATATTTCTCTGTCTCTTCATTTTTGTTTTAATTTCAGTGTTTGTGTCTCTTAATTATAAGAAAGAGATATCTCTCCTGGTCTTGAAAAAGCACCCTTGTGTAGAACTTACCTCTGTGTAGACTCTGCATGCTAGGTAACTTTGACTGGCCAACTAGACCCAAAACTTGTATTTATGGCTCCTGATGTGCTTTTGTATGTTGGCTTTCCAGCCAGGGCTGCAGCAGGCACAAAACAACATGGCTGACAGTGCCCTATAAGATGTGTTTGTCATGTCTGTAGAATATTAAATTTTCTAAATTAAAATTTTTTCTGGAGTCCATTTTATTATTTTTTATTGATTCTGCTTTTAATGACAAATCTAAAACTCTTTTACTAGCTCTATATACTAATACTTTTTTGTTTTTTAAAAATAAAACCTGTATAGTTTTATATTTTACAATTAAGGTTAGAATCAATTTTGAAATAATTTTTATGTAATGTATGAAGTTTAGGCAGATATTTGTTTGTATTTTTATGAATTTCTAGTTGGAAAAACATCATTTTTTGAAAAGTTTATTTTTCTTTCTTGAAATACTTTTGCAAATTTGTCAGAAATTTGAAACGTACTTACCTATGTCTATGTATGAGCTCTTTATTTTGTTCAATTGATCCATATGTCTATTCCTTTGTCAATGCAATCAATCTTGATTACTGAGGCTATGTAACAAAACTTAACATGATATACATGTGGTTTGTACCACTGTACACTTCTTTACAAAAATTGTTTTAGCTATTGTGTAGTTTGTGAGGTTTTTTAAATGATTTTATTTATTTATTTCAGATAGAGGGGAAGGAAGGGAGAAAGAGAGGGAGAGAAACATCAATGTGTGTTTGCCTCTTGCACGCCCCCTACTGGGGACCTGGCCCACAACCCAGGCACCCAGGCATGTGCCCTGACTAAGAATCCAACCAGTCAACCTTTGGTTTATAGGCTGGCACTCAATTCACTGAGCCACACCAGCCAGGGCCTAACTATTTTTTTTTCTTTTGAGCATTATAAATAATGTTTTATTCCATTTCTATTTCCAGATGTTCATTGTTATTCTGTAGAAATGCAAATGAGCTTGCAATGTTATCTTATATCCTGCAACTTTCTTTAACTCATTTATTCTTGGAGTCTTGTTTTGTTTTGTTTTAATAGTTTCCTCAAGATATTCTACAGAGAAAATCATACCACTTGCAAAAGGGAGAGTGTACATTTTTTCTTTCCAATTTTTTTGGCATAGAGCACTCTTATTGTGTATAGTTAAAGTTGGTTCATTTCTTTATTTTTATTGTTGACACTATTGCAGGCGACTCCATTTCCCCACCCCTTGGCTCCCTCCTCCCAGAACTAGCTCCATCTTCCCACCATACTGTTGTCTCTCCATGGGTTATGCATATATATTCTTTGTCTAATCCCTTCATCTTTTCTTTCATCCAGTCCCTACCCCTCCCCTCTCATAGCTGTCAATCTGTTCTCTGTGTCTATTTTGTTCATCATTTTATTTTGTTCATTAGATTCTGTGTATAAGGGGATAATACAGTATTTATCTTTCTCTGACTTATTTCACTTCACAAAATAACCTCCAGGTCTATCCATGCTGTTGCAAAAGGTAAGATTTTCTTCATTTTTATGGCTGCGTAATCCCAAAATACCAATTTGAAAGAATATATGCACTCCTGTGTCCATAGTAGTTTATTTACAATAGCCAAGAGATGGAAACAGTCTAAGTGCCTGACAGTAGATGAGTGTATAAAAAAGATGTGTACATTTAAACAATGAAATACTACATAGTCATAAACAAGAAGGAAATCTTACCTAAGCAACAGCATGCATGGGCCTGGAGATCTTTCTTTCCACTTTAAAAATAACAAAAATAATAATATAATAAAATGTAAATTAAAATTTTGCTTTATAGCCATTGCGAGAACTCCTAGCAATTGCTATATGTGTTGAAGAAGATATAAGTACTATATTGCATGTGGATATCCATGCCTTGTTTAAGTCTTAGGAGAAACATATTTTTTACTATTAAATATATTTTTAGCTCTATATTCATAGGTGTTCTTTATCAGCTTGAGGTAATTTTACTCTAACTTGTTTAGATTTTATGATACATGGATGTTGAATTTTCATCCATTCAGAAAAAGTATGATTCAGAAAAAATGTGTTAAAAATACTTTTTCTGAGTCATTTAAAAATATGATTTATCCTCTTTAGCTTATCAATAAGGTAGTTACATTGATTAATTTTCAAGTAGTGAAGCAGTCTTGCATACCTAAATAATGTATGTTATGTAGGTCATGATGTATAGTTATTTTTATACATTGTTATAATTATTTTGCTGATATTGTTTTTAGGATATTTTTTTGTCTAATTTCATGATAGATATTGATGTATAATTTTCTTTCCAGAATGTTCTTTGTTGGTTCCAATATCAGGCTAATACTAACATCATAGAATAAGTTATAAAGTATTTCTTCCTGTCCTGTTTTTAGGACAGAGTCTAAATTTCTTTGCTAATTCTTTTTATTAATTGTTCAATAAAATTTTTCAGTGAATTACTGTGGGTCTGAAGGTTTATTTTTCTGAAACTTTTAAAATTAAGTTTTCATTTTCTTTAGTAGTTATGTGTAAGGTAATTCAAACTGTCTATTTTATCTTGGTCAAATTTTGGTCGTTTGTGGGTTTCAAGAAATTGGTCCCGTTCTTCAAAGTTGTCAAATTTATGAGTATAAAATACTGTATATTTTTTCTTATTATCCTAAAATCCTTGCAGTAATATCCACTATTTCACTCTTGATATTTGTTATTTTTGTCTTCTTTTTATTTTGTAATGTTTCTCATATTGCAATTGGTTTATCAAATTTACTATTTTTTTCTAAGTTTATGAATTTCTAAGTTAAAAAATTTATTTATTGAATTCATAGAGTGACATTGGTTAATAAAGTTATATAGGTTTTAGGTGTGCAATTATATACTACATCATTTGTATATTGTAATGTGTGTTCACCACCCCAAGTCAAGTCTCATTACATCACTATTTATGCACCCTTTATCATCTTCTACCTCCTGTACTCCCTTTCTCTCTGGTAGTCATGACACTGTTGTCTGTATCTATGAGGTTTTTTAGAGGGTGGAGGTGCTTACTCCCTTCATCTCTTTCACACAGTAACCCAAACCCCTTCTTCTCTAACAGCTATCAGTCTATTCTCTGCATCTCTGAATCTCTTTCTAATTACTTTATTTTGTTCATTATATTCCACATGTAAGTGAAATCATATGGTACTTGTCTTTCTCTGACTGGCTTATTTCACCTAGCATAATACTCTCCAGGTTCATCCATGTTGTTGCAAAGGGTAAATTTTCCTTTTTTATGGCTGAGTATCATTCCATGGTCTAAGTGTGCTACAGCTTTTTTTACCCACTCATCTCCGATGGACACAGGCTAGTTCCAGTCTTCGCTATTGTAAATAACACTGCAGTCGACATAGGGGTGCATATAGTCCATCAAATGAGTGTTTCAGATTTCTTTGAATACGTTCCCAGAAGTGAAACTACTGGGTCAAAACATAGTTCCCTTTTTAGTTTTTTGAGCGTCCTCCATAGTGCTTTCCACAGTGGCTTCACCAATCTGCATGCTGCCAAAAGTAAACAGGTGTTGCCTTTTCTCAACATCCTCACTAGCAATTGTTTGTTGATTTATTGATGATAATCATTCTGACAGGTGTGAGGCCTTATCCCACTGAGGTTTTAATTTACGTTTCTCTGATGACTCTGATGAGCATATTTGTATATGTCTATTGGCCATTTGTATGTCCTCTTTGGAGAAGTGTCTTTTCAGATTCTTTGACCATTTTTAAATTGGATTGCTTGTTTGTTTGTTTGTTTGTTTGTTTGTTTTTGGCGGGGGGAGTTGTTGGGTTATGTAAGTTGTCTATAAATTTTGGATATTAACAACTTATCAAAGGTATCACTGGGGAATATGTTCTTCCATTCAGTGGGTAGTTTGTTAATGGTTTCCTTTGCTGTGAAAAATATTTTTAGTTTGATATAGTTTCATTTGGTTATATTTTTCTTTTGTTTTCCTTGCCTTATGAGATACATCAAAAAGATATTGCTATTAGAAATATCCAAGATTTTACTGCCTGTGTATTCTTCTAGGAGTTTTATGATTTCAAGTCTAACATTTAAGTCTTGTTGAGTTTATTTTTGTTCATGGTACAAGAAGTTGGACTACTTTCATTTTTTTTGCGTGCAACTGTCCAATTTTCCCAATACCATTTATTGACTAGACTAACTTTAATCCATTTTATATTCTTGCCTCCTTTGTCAAATATTAATTGACCATAAAGATGTGGGTTTATTTGTGGGCCCTCTCTTCTTTTCCATTGATTTATATGTCTTTTTTTATGCCAATGCCATTCTGTTTTGATTAATATGGCCTTGTAACATAATTTGGTATCAGGTTGCATGATTGCTCCAAGTTTGTTCTTTCTCAAGATTTCTGTAGCAATTTGGGTTCTTTGTATTCCATACAAATTTTTGGAATATTTGTAAAATACACCATTAATATCTTTAGTAAAAGGTGAAAGATTTATACGATCTGAAGAGAAACCAGAGTATTGAAATACACCATTAATATCTTGATAGGAATTGTGTTGAATCTATTGATTACTTTGGGTCAGACAAGAAAAAGACATGAAATGCATCCAAACTGGAAAGGAAGAATTTAAACTGTTATTATTTGCAGATGACATGATACTGTATATAGAGAACCCCAATGATTTCATCAAAAACTACTAGAACTGACAAATCAATTCAGTAAAATAGCAGTGTACAAAGTCAATCTCCAGAAATCAGTGACATTTTTATAAATCAATAATGAACTATCTGAAAGGGAACCTAAAAAATTCCCATTTATAATTGCATCAAAAATATAAAACACCTAGGAAAAAATTTAACCAAGGATGTAAAAGACATGTACTGGGAAAATTATAAGACACTGAAGAAAGAAACCGGAGAACAAACAAATAAGTGAAAGCATATACCATGTCTCACAGATTGGAAACCAAAGAATTTGCTTTTGATTTACTGATTTTCACCATCTTAGTACTGCATTAATTATATCTCACATATTTTATATGTGTTTTTATTGTCATTCAATTCTATGTATTTTCCATTAATTGTTTTTGAAAATTTGTATTTTACTCATGGTGTATTTATAAATCTGTTATTTATTTACCATGTGCTTGGAGAGTTACCTGTTTTGTTTTTTTTTTCTGTTACTTATTTCTAGCTGATTACCTTACCATTAGAGAACATACTCCGCATAATTTCAGTTCTTTTAAACTTGTTAAAAGTTGTCCTATGGTGCAGCATTTGGCCCATCTTTTTGAACATTTGTGTCCTTGGTAAAAAGAGTGTTTTATTAGCTGTTTGGTGAAGTGTCCTATATATTTGACTTAGATCCAGTTGCTTGATTATACTGTTTAATGATTTTATATCCATACTCATTTTCTCTCTAGTATGTCTATCAATTGTTGAGAATGGGATGGTGAAATAATTAACTATAATGTTAAATTTATCTACTTCTTTTTTGGCTTTATTTGTCTTTGTTTCATGGGTTTTAAAGCTCTTTTTTGTGTTTGTATGTATGTGCTTATTTTGGATTATTTCTTTCCTGCTGCATTGTTCTTTTACTGTTCATATGTTTCTTTTATTTATCCAGTAACCTTATTTTTTCTTAAGTTCACATTTTATCAGTAGGCCAATTTTTAATTTTCTGATAACTTATTTTATGGTATATCTTCTAGCCTTTTACTTTTAATATATATATGCTTTTTGTATGTAAAGTGAATATGGTGTAGGAATATATATTTACATATTTTGCTTTTATGTTTTATCCTCTGTGAATTTCTGTCACATAACAGGTGTATTTAGACTAGTTTTAGTGTAATTATTGGTATCAAAGACTGAATTTGTTATTTTATTACTTATTTTCCATTTATTTCCTTTTTCTCACTTTCTGTTTCTGTTTCCTTAAGTATTTGCCTATTTGTTGGTTGGCTGAACATTTTTTAGGGTTATGTTTTAATTCATTTGCAGTGTTTTGATTATATCACTTAGTAAGTTTTCTTACAGGTTGTACTAGTTTCTTACAGGTTCTCCAGAAAAACAGGACAAAGAGGTTGTGTGTATGTGAGAGAGAGATAAAAAGCATTTACAAAAAAATACAGCTAACATTATACTTAATGGTGAAAGACTTAATGCATTCCACTTAAGGTTGGAAACAGAGTGAAAGGGAGAGAGAGTGAGAGAGAGAGATTGGCTTACATATTGATTGTGGAGGTTCTCAAGTCCAAAATTTGCAGACTATGTCGGCAGCAGGCTGGTGACTCATGGAAGAGTTGATGTTGCAGCTTGTGTTTGAGGACTGTCTTCTGGCCAAACTCCGTCTTTTCAGGAGAAATCAGTCTTTTTCTTATTGTATTTAACTGATTGGCTGTGGCCCATCCACATTATAGAGTATAATCTGATATGCTCAAAATGTACTTATCAATGTTAATCTCATTTATAAAATGCCTGCATAGCATGATCCAAATGTGTATCGTCATCTATCTGGGAACTATGGCCTAGCCAAGTTACCTCATAAAATTAGCCACTACACTAGGTATTGCTGAATTACTCTAGGTATTAAAATGTACATATATACTTTGTCATAGTCTATTGGTATCAATATTTACCATTTGAATAAAAAGTGGAAATATTACCTTACTTTTATGACTTTTAATATGTAAAGATGTTAAGAATATCTTCAACATATGAGGTCTGTCCAGAAAAAGTCCAGCCATTGTTAATATAAGGAGAATGGTTTGTATGACATTGATGTAAACTGACAGCCAAGGAGAGTTGACTGGAATGTGCATGTGGGAACAATGATGACTTCATTGTAGTAGTCAGTGGGGGTGGTAGACACCATTGAGTGATCATGTGTACTGTGTGGCCATCACATTCAAAATGACTGAGCATGTAGAGCAACAAATCTATATCAAATTTTGTGTTAAGCTTGAGCATTCCTCCCTGGAAACTATTTGGATGATGCAAAAGGCCACTGCAGAAGGGCAACTGGTGATTGGCAGCTTCATCATGACAATGCATCTGCTCATGCATCCTGTCTCATGCAGAGTTTTTTGGTGAAACATAAAATCACCCAGATGACTCAGCCTCCCTGCAGCCCAGATTTGGCACCCTGCAACTTCTGGCTTTTCCCAAAACTAAAATCGCCTTTGAAAGGGAAGAGATTTCAGACCGCGGATGAGATTCAGGAAAATATGATGGGCAGCTGATGGTGTTTGGGAGAACCGTGTGAGGTCCCAAGGTGCCTACTTTGAAGGGGACTAAGGTATCATTGTCCTATGTCCAATGTTTTTTGTATCTTGTATCTTCTTCAATAAATGCCTATATTTTTCATAGTACATGTCTATATACTTTCTGGACAGACCTCTTACATTGAATACTATATCAGATCATTATATAAATTTTCCTTCTGTAATCAAATATTATTTAAAATTTACAGGAAGAAGTGTAGTCTATTCTATCTTTATAATTATTTTTATAAATTTCAATTAAATTCTTTCCTTTCTGAAAATCTAACCCTTTTCTTAAATCATTTTTTCAGACATTCTTTAAGATTGGCTTTTCTAGTAATAAATTACCTTAGTGTTTCTTCATCTCTCAAAACCTTAATTCATTTTTACAATTATAGAATTTTGGTATACAGCTCTCTGTTTTTGAACACTTGAAATATGTTAAGCCACTTCTTTTTTATCTTTATGGTTTCATTTAAGAAATCCACTAATTTGATTTGGTGTTTCCCTGTAAGTTATATGTCATTTTTCTTTGGATATTTTAAATATTTTACTTTTGCCTTTAGTTTTTAAAATTTGATTAGATTTTTCTTAATTATGACATATTTAATTATGCTATGCATACATTTTCTAGTTTATCCTGCTTGTTTTTCTTACAGTTTGGAATTTGTAGGTTATATTTTCTTTTGCTAAATTAGAAAAGTCATTATTTCTGTAAAAAACAAACATTTTCTGCAATATTTTTTACTGCCACCTTTTTTTCTCTCCTGAAATTTGGTTGTTATAAATTTTGTATCTTTTGTTATAGTTTAATATACTCCTGAGGCTCTGCTTATTTTTTACTCTATTTCTTCTATTTTGTTCATATTGGTTAATGTATATTGTTTCATCATCAGGTTCACTGATTATTTCCTATGATTGTTCTATTGTTCTGTTCAGCCCATCCAATGATTTTGCAAACAATTCGTTATTGTACATAATTTTTTTATTTATTTTTTAATTTTTATTCAGTTACAATTGTCTGCATTTTCTCCCCATCTCTCCACCCCACCCCAGCCAACCCTACCTCCTTCCCCCACCTCTACCTTCCCCCTTGATTTTGTCCTTGTGTCCTTTATAGTAGCTCCTGTAGACCCTTCTCCCCACTATCCCCTCCTCACTCCCCTAAAAGAAGCAAAGAGACTTTAAGAATTATGTACAATAACAATTGTACATAATTCTTAAAGTCTCTTTGCTTCTTTTTTTGTAGCTGCTATTTATATGTTTAGACATTCTATATTTTATTTGCTTAAAGCACGTTTGTATTTTCTCTTTAAGGTACTTTTTATGATGTCTTCTTTAAAATCCTAATTTGAGAATTTTAACTTCCTTGTCATTTCTTTGTTTGTGTTTGTTGTTTTCTTTTTTCATTCAGTTTGAGACATTTCTGTTTATTGGAATGTGTTATTTTCATTTGAAACCTGGTCATTTTGTATATCATAAAATCATACATCTTATTTAAATCTTATATTTTAAAAGACCGTGCATGGTGTGCTTTTTTAGGTGAAGAAATTGGTTGGACAGGGCACACTACCACCCTCTTACTTCCAAGTAGGAGTGGAAGTTTAAGTTCATTATCACTTGGCGGAGAGTGGGAAGCATTAGGTCTCTGCTGGACCTCAGTCATCATTTTGATGGGGGCTGTGAGTCATGTTCAGACTCTTAATCATGGACTGCTGGATCTCAACCCAGCCTTTCCTGGCAGGTATGGAGGGTGTAGTCCTTTGTATGGTAGTGTTTGGCAGTGGCAGAGTGGGCATTGTCTGCAAATTTTCTCTTATATAAAGCTGTTCCTATATTCCTCCTTTGGCTAGAAAAAAGAGACTGCACTTAGGGAGAATTTTTGTTTGTGACTACTGACATTTGTGAATTGTCAACTTCTCTAGAACCTATTCTAGGATATTTGAGACAAAAAGAAATCCAAGAAACTCACCATTTTCTTATTCTTTGGATCCCAAAGTTCTTAGCTCGTTGAATTCTTCTTTCCATATTTAAGAGTCTTTTTATCTTTGTTTTATATTTAATATCCAAGATTTTTATTTGTACTTAGTTGGAATATGTAGCAAATATGTCTATTTCATCCCCCCTCCCAATCTGAAAATGGTGCAACATAATTCAATACAGAAGGATATTCTTTTCAATAAATGACATTGGGAAAAAATGGAAATCCATATTTTAGAAACTGAATACTGTGCTAAACCTAATATGGTGACCAAAATTTAAATCTAAATGTAAGACCAAAATTTTTAGAGGGGAATATAAAAAAATCTTTAGAACCTGTTGTTTGGCAGAGAATACTTAGGCATGATATCAAAGGTATTATCTAAAAAGTACAAATTTGATACACTGGACTTCATTAACATTTAAAAATATTTTCTTCTCTGTTAAAGACACTGTGAAGATACTAAAAAAAATTAACATTAGAGTTGGACATAATATTTGTAAGTCACATATAAAATAAAAGACTTCTTTGTAGAATACATATATTTCAAAACACAAATCACACTCCTGATCAATTAAATTAGAATCTGTGGACTTGGTACATAGGTAAGTGTATTATTACCATATCTCTAGGTGATTCCAATGTGCAGACAAGTTTGGGAACCACTGCTATAGCTTAAAATATACATACTGTTATTAATTACAGACACTATAATGAAATGTAAAAAGAGAAAAATATATAAATGGATTCCTTGAAGCAACATATAGAAGTGACCAATAAACATTTGGGATATGATGAAGCTTTAGGTTGGGAGGGCAATTTTTAATAACTAACCATCTCATTATTGATAAATAATAGCCTAATTTCCATTATAGTCATCGCTCATTGACTATCGGATTCTTTACTTGGTCATGGAATATACTAACAGCTGTAAGAAGTGAGGAGGGATGTGGGGACTGATTGAAAGAAGGTGAAGGTATTAGTTAAAGAACAAATATGCATGACCTATGGACATGGACAACAGTGTGGGGGCAAACTCCCGAAGTGGGGGGTAGTTTGGGTGGAGGGGGGGCAAAGCAGGGAAAAGTGGGATAACTGTAATAGCATAAACAATAAATTTTTAAAATTCTTTATTTGATTGTTTAAAGACTGATTTTTTCCAATAACTTCTAAAAATAGCACAGTAGAATTCACAAGATATTTTTTAAAATTTAATTTGAATTTATTCCCTACTTTTTACTCTCAGACATAACACACACCTATATTCTACTACCTAGACACACTCAGGATTTATGTTTTATATCAAATGGACAACTTTTAGTTATAAGTCACTTGGCAATTAGCCTCACTGTGTATGAAATGCTGGCAATGATCAGTATTCCTTAGTGAGTGTTGCTTCTCAGCAGTCTTGGAGTTTTCATCCAAGATACTGTTTGATATAAATACCTCTTTGATTCCCACTTTATTTTTGAAATAGAATAGTCAAAGAGGGAAGTAACTGAGCAAATCATTTTTATGACTTAAGAGACATCATTCACAAATTAAATCTGCTATTTCCCTCTGGCCTTTCTACAAAATACAATAAAGATCCTAATGCATTTTAGTTTTATTTTCTTCCACCAGCTCCTATTAAATATATTTTTTTTACTTCTTTTCACTCAGAAAAGTTGAGCTGCTTCTTCCTTACATTTCTGGTCTCTTGGCCAAACATCTTGGCTCTCCTGTTCTTAGAACACAAAAACACACATATGCAAACACACTTTCTCACTCCAATCCCCTCCTTCTTACAGTCCTTCTAATCGTACTAACTCTTCAGCATCTGCCTGTTCACAACTGTACCTCAGTACTCATTTAAACAGTGTGTTTAGCGTATCTCCTGGTTGCAATTGTGATGATTCATATCATGTGTCTTAATTTCAATTAATTTCTATATTGTTTATCTGTCATTGCAATCACCAGTCTAAGCCTTAAAAATGTTATAGATTATCAATAACATATAAAACACAAAAACCATAAATCTATATTTAAAGTGCAAAGCACTTTGCAATTTTAATATATAATAAACTCATTGAAAATATTTCATTATATGTATATTTGTCAAAAATTGCATAAATATATTTTGATGTCTATGCAGCTAACACCTGTTCTCCAAATTACTTTTTACTATACTGTCTATATGTAAATATATTTGTAGGATAATTTAAAAATAAACCCAAAGATGCATTTTTTAAATATGGAGAATAATTATGGTGAAAATTGAGTCAATTAATTTGATATCATCGTTGAGATATTTGGGTGGTACTTGTATCTATTTTTAAGAATTATTTTATTGAATAGGTGAATTGGGTACCAACTATTTCAAAAAATAGAAGGAAAAAAGGTTTAAAGTAAATTTAATAGGGAGACCATCTTATTTTATAAAATCAATAACATTCTTATCTAAATTGTTTCATTAGGGAGTTTTCCCGGAAAATTGTAACAGAAAAAGCACAGTGTTGGACAAAGTATATTCCTGTCACTTAGGTCACCATGCTTCTCCAGTTGCAGCTTTATAAATACTTCTTGTCCCTGGTGCATCACCTCTTCCCTCAAACTATGAATGTGGAAATGATCTCATGCAACCACCCCCAGCAGTGGTGACTTCTGGGGCTGTCATGAAGTGTCGGCCAACATGACAACTATTGGAATTTGTAAAGAGCTAAATAAAGACTGGGGACTCAATAAAACACCTGGACACAGAAAACCATCCATTATCTCCTTTGCTTCCTTTTTGGAAGTTGGCACATACAGTTTATTTTTAGCTAGGAGGGAACGTAATGATTTTGCTTAATGCTCAACAGTTGCTCATTAGGCAGATCAAAAAGAGAAACGCAAAAAAGCAAAATGAAATATTAGTTAAAATTGCAGAGTAGGTGCCAGGAGTATCAGATTTCATGTCTCGCTTACTAACCTTGAGAGACCTTGACAACTTATTTTCCTTTTGCAGTTCCTGGATTTTCCATGCTTAGTGTTAGGACAAGAACACTTTCTCAACATCTTTGTGACTGTAGTTGGAATTTGCAAAGCTTTGAGGTCCTTGAATCACAAGTTCCCTTTAAAAATCACTTGCCAAATAAAATGCCCCTGTGTCAGTACTCATGCAGTATAAGGCATGAGAGGGATGTGGGAATACAATTTAAAAAAAAATTCAAATTCGAGTTGATGGAAGTATATTCTTGGTGGGGTTAAAGTTATTTTACATCAAATTGGCCTCATGTGGTTACCTGGTCATTATGTAATTCAGCCAAATTACATGTATGTGGACAAGAGATGTGAAAGTATATGCAAACATGTATTTCAGTAAAATCAAGTAGAGGTAGCCAGTTACAAAGTTCATAACTTATGGTTATCTACAACTCAATGTTTTTTCATCTAGTAACTTGTTTCTCATTGGAGCAATGTTCCTGTTCTTCTGTGCCAAGAGTTCTGAAGATAATGAAGCTTTCATAGTAAATTTAGTAAAAATGAATAAGTTTAGATGTCATTATTTTAATATATTTTTGGTCTGTAAACTGGTTGACTTTAGTTTTCAAGTTGTTGAATTATATGATGATAAGAAACTACATAATATTCCAGAAAAACAGCAGTTCATGACCTTATATTTCTTCTGTAGTGATTGCTGTGGTAACTATTCCATTTTAGTCTAAATTTCTTTTTAGTACAATGGAATATGAATAATATTGATTTAATTGCTGGCAGAAGTTTATAATTTAATTTTAGTTTGTTAACATATTTTGAAATAGCTTTGACTTCTTTCATGGTTTACTGTCAAATACATATTATTTGAATGAGTAATATTTTTAAAAAATATGGTCATGAAAGCAGGATATAGCTCTTACCTGATCTATCTAAATGAGCATTGTGCTGGATGGACTCTGTTCCAGCTGATAACCTGGGGCCCCATGAGGAGTCTGAGTAGTCAGTGATGCTGATTATGTGGTCTGCTGAGATTAAAGGAGGCAAACACAGCCAACATTAGCTGTGGCTCTCAGCAAATAAGTTGCCTATGGTCAGCATTTATGATTCCAACCAGCCTCCATTGCCAGTGTTTGAGATGCCATGGGCCTATGCCAAAATTCAGGCTGAGTGTGTGCCAGAGCTCAGTAACAGTCATGGTATAGGTACATTTCTGTGGAAAGATATGACTCACTGTATACATTTTCATTACAATGGGTGACAGGGTAATAAATCCACTTCTTATTAAAACAACTGTTTTTGTAAAACCTCTCTAATAAAAATTGGTAGCATAAAAATACCCACACACAACCATACTTCAACTTTGTAAGTTTTCCTCAAGAATGCAGTTCAGTTTCCCATATCATGTGAAGTTAGAGGGAGAAAAGGAAATAAGTACATGTAGCAGACAGCTGACACAAAATTAACTAATGATGATGGTGTTGGATAAATTGTCATAGCCTGTGATTGTCATAGGTCCAATTTATTTTATCTTGAACTTTAATTCAAGCTGGTTTCTACCACTCAAGCCCACCAAAGGAAAATGCTTTTAAAATACTAGCTGGGACAATATTAGTGAGGGGGTTATAATAGTGTTTACTAAGAAATTTTGAGGAAAATAAAATCTAAATTTTGGCGACACATTTTTCCCCAGGAGATAAAGTCAGTTAGTATTTTAGAAATATTAAAGTTTTCAGGGAAATGTTGGGCTTCATCTGATCTTGGTAAACTAACTTTTGCTGCAAAAGTCAGGCACATAGTGCTTAAGCCAACTTTTTAATGAAAATCTGGTTGTACCTAACCATAGAAGGTGAAGGGACCATAGGTAAACTGAGTTAATTCCTCTCTGCTAGATTCAGCTGATTTTTTTTTTCCTTTGACATACAGCCCCCACTGCCCAAGGTACACTTCAGAGGAAATTTTCAGAGGAAAACAGCTTCTCTTGGAGGCAGAGCCAACTGCCAACTGCTTTTCCCCCTATGTGAACACTGCAACCTGTTTGAAATAAGGGACTTTGCTCTCCGTAGCAGATGTGATGAGAATGACGAAGGCTGAGTCCATTCAGTGGTTGGTCAGTTGTCAATCAGATACCCTCAGGCAAGAATTGTGTGGGCTGGATTTAGCAACTCTCATTAATGGGTGGCAAATGTAATGTATGGCACTAATGAGATTAGATTATAAAAAAGCCAATGGCTTTTGTCTTGAATATTCTCATTCTCTCTCTCTCTCTCTCTCTCTCTCTCTCTCTCTCTCTCTCTCTCTCTCCCCCACCCCCCTCTCTCATCTAATTTGGGGAGAAAAAAGCTCTCATGTTTTAGCAGTCCTATTGTGAAGCCCATGTGGTGAGGTCCTAAAATCTCTGGTCAACAGTCAGTGAGGACCTGAGTCTGCCAACAGTCACATTAGTGAGTTTGGAAGCAGATTTCCCAGCCTTAGTGAACTGTAGCCCCAAGTGAGAACTCGATCCAAACCTTGTGATAGAACCTGGGCTAGAACTACTCAGATAAGAAGCTCCTAGACTGACCCATATAACCTGTATGAGATAATACATGTTTGTTGTTTTAAGATGCTGAGTTAAGATTTGAGGTAATATGTTACACAGCAATCGATAACTAATACAGTCAGTTTCAGTGACAAATTGCAGTAGGAATATGACATTTACACCTGCAGTATTTTCTTATTAGATTCTCTTGAAGGCATCCCCACTATTCCCCTGACTTTAACAGTTAGAATTTCTTAAGACTCTGTCCTTAATTCTCTCTTCCTCTTACTCTGTAATCTTAGGTAACCATATTTGCCTGTAATAAGCTCAAATCCCAATCAAAAACTTACCTTATATGTTACAATTTCTTGACTAAGTTTGTTCAACCTTGGCACTTTTGACATATTGGATAGGATAAGTCCTAGTTGTGAGGACTGTCCTGTGCATTTTAGGATGTTTAGCAGCATCCTTGGTCTGTACACTGCATATGCCAGGAATACCCTTTCCTTATTAAGTACTGAACACCAAAAGTGTCTCAAGGTATTGCCAAACATTTCCTTGTGCTGGGGGATCCATGATGCTGGCTGAGAATAACTCCAGTAACCTTTATTCATATCTACATATTCAACCACCTATCCAAGAGTAGTATAATCTCATAGGCATCTCAAACTTTACATGTTAAATTATAAATTCAAAATTTCAAATTTCCCCTTACCTCTTGCTAGAAACCTAGTTACCTTGAGTGTTGCCCATTTCATTAGGTGTCTACACAATCTGCCAACTGCTAAATGCCTTAATGGTAAAATATTCATCACTGTCAACTAGTTCTTCTTAATTCTATCACTTCTCTGTATTTCTGTCTTTATCTCAGACAACTCTGTCCTTTACCATGGCCCTCCAATTACTATGTTGTTATTGTTTTCAGAGAATCTTTTGTGCCAGCTTCTTTCCCATATTTCTCCAGCCTGTAATACAATCTGCATTCCTTTTTACTTTTCTATCTAAATCATCTCTCAAATTCAGCTCCAATGTCAGTTCTTCAAGGAAGCCTTCCCTCATTGTCTCAAACTAGGGTTAGTTCCCCAATTATAATCTCAGGGAGTCCTACTTCTCCTTTTTTAAAAGTATAATTATTTTTGGAAACTTGAGTGTTTTTCCTATCACCAATAAGTTTAGCTTCATTAATGAGTGTACCATGTCTGTGTCCTTTTGCCTCTACATATACTTTGGTAACAGCCTGCCAAAGAGAACTCAGAAAATATTTGTTGATTTTAAAAATAAATGTCTAAATGAACAAAGTAAAAGGTCCTGGGAATTTTACTATTCATGCTACTGAAGTCTGGGAGTGACTAGACAGGACTGTATATTTTATGTTAATTCTTTTGTACAAATATTTCCATTTTTATAATTCAGGAAATGTATGATAAAACTTTGTGTGTGAGCTTCACTATTCTTGTAAGATACAAAGAATATTATTGAACAATGAATTATACAACTGTTATTAGAGTTAATGAACCAACTGATTATGTATAACATGAATAGTAATATATAAATAGAATGAACATTTATTTTGAAAAGTGTCAAAATACTTCAATTTTAGAAGTGTAAATGAAAAAGCTTTTCATTCCCAAGAATTATACTGAAAACAACAGATATATTTGTGCACACAAAAATGTTCTATGCAGCTAAAAGTGATACCATAATTAAAATTTAAGAAAACTAACAAGTTTATGATAAAGTATTATTATATTTAAATAATTATTTCAGAATAATAAGAAATGGCAAATCATATGTTGGAAATAATGGGAAAATGAATGCAAAAATGGAAATGAACTATACAAAAAGAAAGGTCCCTGGGACTAGCACAAGGAATAGGGTGACTGCAGCCACAGGCCCACACCTGCCTGGCCTGCCACAGGTCTACTGGGACACAGCTGAGCTAAGAGCTCCCTCCCCTGCCAAACAAGGCCTGAGCAACACTGAGAGACAACTGGTTGCTTGAAGTCCCAGGGAGGGAAATAAGGATGAAGTGGTAAACCCGCAGAGACTGTGTGCACCAGCTGGGGAGAGTTGAGAGCTGGGTCATGTGGAGCCCTGATCCCGACAGTCCCCGTCAAGCTGGAGAGGTGGGCTGTTTGAGAGGACAGGCACTTCCTTGTATGGAGCCCCAGGATTGAGCAATAGGATTTTCCCAAAAAGAAAAAGACCCTTGGGGACATTTTGGGGAATTCCCCTGCAGCAACATCTCGAGCCTCCTCTCCAACCTGCCACCTTCCCTCAGGGCTGTGGGGGGGTATAGACCCAAATCCGGAGCACAGGGCTGGTGGGGGGAGAGTACACCCTCTGGGGGGACCTGAGACTACAGGCACAGGGGAGAGTGCTAATCAAGGAAGGCCCCGTTTGTGCACACCCATAGCCAGGAGGAGGGTGAGTTCCTGAACCTGTGGGTCTGGGGGCCACTGCAGAGCTGGCCTGGATGCTGCCTGAGTGCTGGGGGGAACAGAGAAGAGCTGGGCTAGGCCCCCTGAGTTGGCTGCAGCCAAAAAGACCAGCAAAACAGGCTTGGCCAGTTTGAAGCCAGCAGGCTTGTGGGGTTTGGGGGGGTATTTTTTTTGTTTGTTTTGTTTTAAGTAATTCTTTTATTATTATACTTTTATTATTTTTTTATTTCTTTTAACACCTTCTTCCTCTCTTTCCTGCTTTCTTGTTCTACTCCTTCTTACTCTCCCTTTATATCTCTTCTTCCTTCCACCTTTTATTTAAAAATCCCACAAGTGAGACAATAAAATCTGGAACTGTGAAAAGACCAAAGCCGGACCCAAAGAGGGGGCATCCCAACAGCTGAGACAGTGAAACAAATTTCACTTTGCTACTCCAGAGAACTTGCATGATATTGTATATTTGTATTATTATTTTTCATTATTCTTACATCACTCATTTTATTAGTATTTTTGTATCTCTCTTCTTTCTGTTTAGTCTTTTTCACTTGACTGCTTAATTTGCATTGTTTGACTAGTTTCCCCTTGTTCTCTCTTTCATAGTGTATTGTTAATTAACTGTCTTTCACTTCACTTGTCCCATTAGCACACTACTCTAGACCTATACTCCCTATTCTAGTTATCCAGATCGCATAGATTCTGTCATATGATTGTTGCTCCATTGCTATTGTAAATAATAGCTGTTCCATACATCTGTAAATACTACACAGAATGCCTCCCGGATCTTAGCCCACTGTTTCCTGAACTTTATCACTAGTGTGGTTAAATCCATTCTTGCACACATTACACCTATTTTCTACCCTTTACTCTCACTCTACCTCATAGTCTGAGCTCCCACAAACTCACAGCTTTCTAGATCCAACTCACAATCCTTCCCCCTCACAACTAGAGACTTATCTTCTTTCCACTCTTTCTAAAAAGTGGCTAGGTAGGTGAATTATCACGGGTAACACTATATATATCCAAAGGATCTCCTGTCTGTTCTCTAAGGGCTGGTACTTTAAATATCAAATAATACACTCTTGCTGTCTTAAACCATTTCCTCTTCCCTCTCCAACTGATCACAAAAAAAAAAAAAGAATAAGTGGAAGCTGCGAACACCAGAATACCTACTGAAAGAGAAAACCCACCAGCAAAGGAAATACGAACAGCTAAGAAGAGAAGAAGGTGAAGGAGGGAGTGGAAATTACACTAACACAACCCAGGAACTACTGGAAATACAACTAAATAGTGGAGAAATTACTCAGAACAAACAACTGAACAAGAGCAAGAGAAAAGCCTCGAAACCTTGTACACATGGAAGAACCAGTTCCAATACAACCTGCCCACACCTGCACAACAGAAAACAACAGGTGGGAGACAGATTGACCCTCAGGTAAAGAGCTAGTGGGAAAGACCCACCAAAGAGGGACACAAAAAGAACCAAAAACTAAGACAAACACATAGCCAACATAAACCACAGCCCGAGATCAGTAAGGTTGGGAAACTGTCCCACTGAATCTCCCAAGTATTCTACCACAGAAGTTTATACCATAAACCCAAAGGGTCAGAACAGAGCACCTTAAGAAGCAGCAGCTAACAGGAAGAGTATCACAAACAATGGGAAGACAAAGAAACAATCCCCAAAAGAAAGGAAAGGAGGAAGACTCAGAAACAATAATAAATGAAAAAAAAGGCAAGTCAACTATCAGATATTGAGTTCAAAGATTTAGTTATAAGGAAGCTTAATGAGCTCACAGAGAATTACCAAAAACTACAGGGAAACTACAATGAACTCACTGCAAACTATATCAACATGAAAAAGGAAATAGAAACTATAAAAAGGGCCAAGAAGAAATGAAGAATACAATTTCTGAACCGATGAACACAGTAGAAGGAATAAAAAGCAGGCTCGATGAAGTAGAGGATCAGATCAGAAAACTGGAAGACAAGGAAGAAAAAAACACCCAGAATGAGCAACAAAAAGAAAAGAGGCTCAGGAACAATGAAGAGGGTTTAAGGGAAATGCAGGACAATATGAAATGTAATAATTTCCATATAATAGGGATACCAGAAGGAGAAGAGTAAGAGCAAGGAATAGAAAACTTGTTTGAAAAAGTAATGATGGAAAATTTCCCTAATTCGATGAGAGAAAAAGTCACACAAATCCATGAATCACAGAGAGTCCCAATCAAGAAGAACTCAAAGAGGCCCACTGATAGAAACATCATAATTGAAATGGCAAAATTCCAAGAAAAAGAAAGAATCTCAAAGGCAGCAAGGGAAAATCAGGAAGTAACATAAAAGGGAGTCCCAATAAGCCATCAGTTGACTTCTGAATGGAAACATTCCAAACCAGAAGAAAATGGCAAATAATATTCCAAGCCATGAGAACCAGAGGCTTGCAACCCAGACTACTTTACCCAGCATGGCTTTCAATCAAGATACAAGGCCAAATAAGGAGTTTCCCAGACAAAAGAAGTCTAAAAGAATATACCTCCACCAAATCAGCTCTGCAAGAGATGCTAAAGGGACTGCTTTAAGGAAGGAGGGAAAAGAGAGAGAGAGAGAGGAACGAGGTAAAATACCACCAATGAATAAGTACCTATCAATAAGAACCTTAAATGTAAATGGATTAAATGCTGTAATCAAAAGTTATACAGTATCTGAATGGATAAGAAAGCATGACAGACACATATGCTGCCTACAAGAGACCCACGTCAGGACAGAAGACCTGCACAGACTAAAGGTGAAGGGCTAGAGACAAATTTTCCAAGCAAATGGACAGGAAAAAAAAAAGCAGGGGTAGTAATACTCATATCAGACAAAACTGACTTCAAAAAAAGGGCCATAAAGAGAGACCCAGAAGGTCAGTTCATAATGCTCAAAGGAAGAATCCAGTAAGAAGACATAAACATTGTAAATATATATGCACCCAACATAGGAGCACCCAAATACACAAAGAAAATATTGGAGGACTTCAAAAAGATAATGACAGCAACACAATTATAGTAGGAGATTTTAACACCCCACTGTCAAAGATGGACAGATGTTCCAAACAAAATGTCAATTAAGCTACTGTGGCATTGAACAACAACCTAGATGAAATGGACTTAATTGACCTGTATAGATAGAGCCTTTCATCCCAAAGAAGCAAAATACACATTCTTTTAAAATGCACATAGACCATTTTCAAAGATAGACCACATGATAGGACACAAAACAAGCCTCAACAAATTCAAGAAAATTGAAATTATATCAAGCATTTTCCCTGACCACAAGGGACTGAAACTAGAAACAAATCTCAAGGAAAAAAAGCCCAAAACACTAAAAAACATGGAGATTGAATAGCATGCTATTAAACAATGAATGGGTTAAGAATGAGATTAGGGAAGAAACCAAAAAAGTTTCTGGAGTCAAAAGCTAATGAACTCACAACAATCTAAAACCTATGGGAAAAAGCAAAGGCAGTCCTCAGAGGGAAGTTCAGAGTGATACAGGCATACCTAAAAAGAATAGAAACATTTCAAATAAACTAGCTAACCTTACACCTACAAGAAGTAGAGGGACAACCACAAAAACAACCCAGAGCAAGTAGAAGGAAGGAAATAACAAAAATCAGATCAGAATTAAATGACATAGAGACTAAAAGCACAATTGTAAGGATCAATGAATCAAGGAGCTGGTTCTTTGAAAAGATAAACAAAATCGACAAGCCCTTAGGCAGGCTCATCAAGAAAAGAGAGAGAGAGAGAACCAAATAAACACAATCAGAAGTGAAAGTGGAGAGACTACAATTGATACCACAGAAATACGAAGGATTGTAAGAAATTACTATGAGGAATTATATGCCAAGAAATGTGAAAACCTAGATGAAATGCACAAATTTCTAGAAAAATATAATCTCCCAAAATTCAGTGAAGAAGCAGAAAGCCTGAAGAGACTAATAACACCTCATGGAACTGAAACAATAATCAAAAAGCTTCCAACACACAAAAGCTGTGGACCAGACGGTTTATCAGCAGAATTCTACAGAGCATTTAAGGGAGAGCTAACCCTCATCCTCCAAAGATTATTTCAAAAAAATCAAGAAGATGGAAGAATACAAAACTCGTTTTATGAAGCCAACATCAACCTAATCCCCAAACCAGATAAAGACAGACAAGGAAAGAAAACTTCAGGCCAATATCGCTGATGAACATCCATGCTTAAATCCCCCACAGAGTACTGGCAAACCAAAACGAGCAATACGCTAAAAAGATCATACATCATGACCAAGTGGGATTCATCCCAAGGATGCAAGGATGGTACAATATTGCAAATCAATAAACATAATACACCATATAAACAAAAGCAAAGACAAAAACCATATAACCATATCAATAGATGTGGAAAATCATTTGATAAGGTACAAAACCCATTGATGATGAAAACACTCAGGGAAATGGGAATAAGGGGAACATTCCTGAATATAATAAAGGACATGTATGAGAGACTTAGAGCCAACATTATACTCAATGGATAAAAACTTAGAACTTTCTCACGAAGATCAGGAACAAGACAAGAATGTCCTCTTTCACCACTCCTATTCAACATAGTATTGGAAGTCCTAGCCACAGAAATCAGACAAGAAAAAGAAATAAAACGCATCCAAAATGGAAAGGAGGGAACGAAACTGTCATTGTTTGCACATGATATGATAGTGTACATGGAAAATCCTATAGGCTCCACTAAAAAACTACTTGACCTAAAAAAATGAATTTGGCAAAACAGCTGCATAGGAAGTCAATAGTCAGAAATTAAAGGCATCCATGTACACGAACAATGAAACATCTGAAACAGAAATCAGGAAAAAAAATCCCATTTGACATAGCAACAAGAAAAATAAAGTACCTAGGAATAAACCTAACCAAGGAGGTAAAAGACCTATACTCAGAAAACGATACAACACTGAAGAAAGAAATTAAGGAAGACATAAACAAATGGAAGCATGTACCATGCTCATGGATTGGAAGAATTAACATCATCAAAATGGCCATACTAACCAAAGCAATTTATAGATTCAATATAATCCCCATTAGAGTACTATGACATATTTCACAGATATAGAACAAACATTTCAGAAATTTATATAGAACCATAAACGACCCCAAATAGCTGCAGCAATTTTGAGAAAGAAGAACAAAGCAGGAGGGATCACAATACCTGATATCAAACTGTATCACAAGGCCACTGTAATCAAAACAGCCTGGTACTGGCATAAAAACAGGTACATAGACCAATGGAACAGAATAGAGAGCCCAGAAATAAACACAAGTCTCTATGGTCAATTAATATTTGACAAAGTGGGCAGGAGCATAAAATGGAGCAAAAATAGCCTCTTCAACAAATGGTGTTGAGAGATATGGACAGCTATGTGCAAAAAGAAAAATGAAAGTCAATCACCAACTTACACCATACACAAAAATAAATTCAAGGTGGATAAAAGATTTAAATATAAGTCGTGACACCATAAAAGTCCTAGAGGAAAAAATCACCAGAAAAATCTTAGACATTGCACTCATCAACATCCTCATAGACACGTCCACTAAAGGAAGTGACATAAAGGAAAGAATAAACAAATGGGACCTCATCAAAATAAAAACCTTCTGCATGGTTAAAGAAAACAGCATTAAAATTAAAACCAACCGTCTGGGAAAACATATTTGCCAATAATATCTCAGACAAGGGTGTGATCTCTAAAATATATAAAGAACTCACATGACTCTACTCCAGAAAGACAAACAACCCAATTAAAAAATGGGCAAAGGACTTGAACAGACACTTCTCCAAGGAGGACATACAGAGGGCCCAGAGACATATGAAAAGATGCTCAGCATCACTAGCCATCAGAGAGATGCAAATTAAAAACATAATGAGGTACCACCTCACACATGTAACAGTGGTCAACATAAAGAAATGAGCAAAGAAATGTTGGAGAGGATGCGGAGGAAAGGGAACCCGAGTACATTGTTGGTGGGAATGCAGACTGGTGCGGCCATTGTAGAAAACAGTACGGAATTTCCTTAGATAAGTAAAAATGGAACTGCCTTTTAACCCAGCAATTCCGCTACTGGGATTTTGCCCTAAGAAACCTGAAACACCAATCCTAAAGAACCTATGCACCCCAATGTTCCTAGCAGCACAATTTGCAATAGCCAAGTACTGGAAGCAACCTAAGTGCCCATCAGCAAATGAGTGGATCCAAATACTATGGTATATTTACACAATGGAATTCTACACAGCAGAGAGAAAGAAGGAGCATATACCCTGTGCAACAGCATGGATGAAACTTGAGAGCATTATGCTAAGTGAAATAAGCCAGGCGGTGAGGGACAAATACCATATGATCTCACCTTTAACTGGAACATAATCAACAGAAGAAAAAAAGCAAACAAAATATAACCAGAGTCATTGAAGTTAAGAACAATCTAACAATAGCCAGAGGCAAGTGTGGAGGGGATAGTTGGGAGAGGGGCTTTCAGGAACTACTATAAAAGATACATGGAGGAAACCAAAGGGGAGGGTGAAGGCAGGGGAGGGTGGTGGGGTTGGGGTGGGGTGGAAGTGTGGGGAGATAATGCATACCACTGTAATTGAACAACAATAAAAAAATAAATGAACTATACATATTATTTGAATAAAATAAATCATATTGTGTGTCATAATGCCATAATATTAGAAAGAACTTATATACCAACAAGGACTATTTAAGAAAGTATACATTCCTTAAATAAATTTTATTCACAAAGTAAAATTAAGAGTATACATCTATGTTTCTTAAGAACAAAGTATGTATATTTATGATATCTACACATATTTTTTCAAATAGTTAAGTGAAAAATATATTACGGAATATGAATATTAAGATACCATTTTCATAAAAATGCATGTGATATGTACAGACAATAAAAGTAGTGTAGACAAAAACATGTTACTGAGGTAGTCATGTTTGGAAGATGAAATTCTATTATTATATAAGCTATATGTATTGGTCTAAATTGTTTATTATGTTCATCGACTACATTTATTTTATTTAATTCACATTTTTTAAATTGTTGTTCGAGTACAGTTGTTTCTATTTTTCCCCCATCACTCCCCGCCACCCAGGCATCCCCAATTCCCACACTTGATTCTGCCCCCCTTTGGTTTTGTCCATGTGTCCTATATACATGTTTCTGAAAACCCTTCCTCCTTTTCCTCCCATTATTTCCTCTCGCCTCCTCTCTGGTTACTGTCAGTTTGTTCTTCATTTCGATGTCTCTGGTTACATTTTGCTTTCTTGTTTGTTTTGTTGATTAAGTTCCACTTATAGGTGAGATCCTATGGTATTTGTCTTTCACCACCTGGTTTACTACACTTAGCATAATGTTCTCCAAATCCGTCCATGCTGTTGAAAAGGGTAGGAGCTCCTACTTTCTTTGTCCTGTCGGAATACTAGGAGTATTCCATTCTGTCAATGTACCATAGTTTTCTGATCCATTCACTTAGTGATGGGCACTCAGGTTGCTTCCAACACTTGTCTATTATAAATTGTGCTACTATGAACATTGGGGTGCAGAGGTTCTTTTGGATTGGAGATTGAGGATTCTTAGGATATAATCCTAGCAGTGGAATTGCTATGTCAAAAGGCAGTTCCATTTTTAGTTTTCTGAGGAAATTCCATACTGTTTTCCATACAAGTGGCTGGACCAGTCTGCCTTGCAACCAACAGTACACTAGGGTTCCTTTTCTCCACATCCTCTACAACACTTGTTTGTTGATTTGTTTATGATGGTCATTCCCACCTGTTTGAAGTGGTATTTCATTGTGGTTTTAATTTGCATCTCTGATGGCTAGTGATGCTGAGCATCTTTTCATAGGTCTCTGGGCCTTTTGGATGTACTCTGGGGAGAAGTGTCTGTTCCAGTCCTTTGCCCATTTTTTAATTGTTATGTTTGTCTCCCTGCAGCGGGGTTATGTGAGTTCTTTATATAATTTGGAAATCAAACCCTTGTCCAAGGTATCATTGGCAACTATGTTTTCCCATACAGGTGGTTCTCTTTTCATTTTAATGCTGTTTTCTTTAGATGTGCAAAACCGTTTTATTTTGATGAGATTCCTTTTCTTTATTCTTTCATTTATGTCCCTTGCTTTAGGGCACATATTGGTGAAAATATTGTAGCATGGAATATCTAAGATTTTCCTGCCTAAGTTCTCCTCAAGGACTTTTATGGTGTCAGAAGTATATTTAAGTATTTTATCCACCTTGAATTTATTTTTGTGTGTGCTGTAAATTGGTGATTGAGTTTCATTTTTTTTTGTATGTAGCTGTCAAGATCCCCCAACACCATTTATTAAGGGGCTATTTTTACTCCATTTTATGCTTCTGCACCCTTTGTTCAATATTAATTGATCATAGAGACTTAGGATTATTTCTGGGCTCTCTATTCTATTCCATTTGTCTATATGTCTGTTGTTATGCCAGTACCAAGCTGTTTTGATTACAGTAGGCCTTGTAATATTTTGATGTCAGGCATTGTGATCCCTACTACTTTATCCTTCTTTCACAAAATTGTTGTGGTTATTTGGGATCATTCATACTTCCACATAAATTTATGAAAAGTTTGTTCTATATGTGTGAAATATGCCATTGGTACTTTAATAGGGATTAATTGAATCTATAAATAATTTTGGATAGTATGGATAGTTTAATGATGTAAATTCTTCCCATCCATGAACGTGGTGCATGCTTCCATTTGTTTGTGTCTTCCTTAATTTCTTTCTTCAGTGTTGTGTAGTTTTCTGAGTGCAGGTCTTTTAACTCCTTAGTTAGGTTTATTCCTAGTTACTTTATTTTTCTTGTTTGCTATATCAAATGATATTGTTTTCCTGATTTCTGTTTCTGATATTTCATTTCTGGTGTAAAACAATGCCCTTGATTACTGAATATTGACTTTGTATTTCACTCTTTTGCCAAATTCACTTATTAGGTTGAATAGTTTCTTGGTGGAGTTGATAGGATTTTCTATGTACACTATGATGTCATCTGCAAACAATGAGAGTTTTGCTTCCTCCTTTCCAATTTGGATACCTTTTATTTATTTTTCTTTTTAGAGTGCTCTGGCTAGGACTTACAATACTATATTGAATAGGAGTGCAGAGACAGGGAATTCTTGTCTTGTTCCTTAACTTAGTGGGGAAGATTTAGTTTTTGCCCATTGAGTATGATGTTGGCTGTAGGTCTCTCACATATGGCCTTTATTATGTTGAGGAATGCTCCCTCTATTCCCACTTTGTTGAGTGTTGGTATCAAAAATGCGTGCTGTACCTTATCAAATGCTTTTCCTACATTGATTGATATGATCATGTCATTTTTGTCTTTCTTTTTGTTTATGTGACATATTACATTTATTGACTTGAAAATATTATACCATCCTTGAATCCCTGGGATGAATCCCACTTGGTCATGGTGTGTGATCTTTTTAATGTATTGCTGGATGCTGTTTGCCAATATTTTGGATTTTGGTGTCTGTGTTCATCAGCTATATTGTCCTGTAGTTTTTTTCTTTGTTCTGTCTTAATCTGGTTTTGGGATTAGGATGATGCTGCTTCATAAAAAAGAGTTTGGGAGTCTTCCAACTTCTTGGATTGTTTGGAATAATCTGTGAAGGATAGGGGTTAACTCATCCTTAAATGCTTTGTAAAATTATCCCATGAAACCATCTGGTCTACGGCTTTTCTGTGGTGTGAGTTTTTCAATTACTGCTTTGATTTAATCTTATTGGTCTCTTCCAGCTTTCTCCTCCTTTTTCATTCAGTTTTGGGACATTATATTTTCCTAGAAATTTGTCCATTTCACCTAGGTTTTCAAATTTCTTGGAATGCAGTTCTTCATAGTAATTTCTTACAACCCTTCATATTTCTGTGGAATCAGTTGTAATCTCTCCTCTTTTATTTCTGATTGTGTTTATTTGGGTCCTCTCTCTCTTTTTCTTGATGAGCCTGCTCAAAGGCTTGTTGATTTGTTTATCTTTTCAAAGAACTAGCTCCTGGATTCATTGATCCTTAGAATTGTGCTTTTAGTCTCTATGTCATTTAACTCTGCTCTGATCTTGGTTATCTCCTTCCTTCTACTTGGTCTGGGCTGTCTTTGTTGTTGTTCCTCGAGTTCTTGTAAGTGTAGGGTTACCTTGTGTATTTGAAATGTTTCTATCATTTTTAGGCAGCCCTGTATCACTCTGAACTTCCCTCTCAGGATTGTCATCACTGTGTCCCATAAGTTTTGTATTGTTGTGAGTTCATTTTCATTTTTTTTCCAGAAAAGTTTTGATTTCTTCTGTTATTGTATTCTTGACCCCTTCATTGTTTAATAGAATTCTATTCAATCTCCATGTTTTTTAGTTTTTTTGAGTTTTTTCCTTGAGATTTGTTTCTAGTTTCAGTCCCTTGTGGTCAGGGAACATGCTTGATATGATTTCTATTTTCTTGAATTTGTTGAGGCTTCTTTTGTGTCTTATCATGTGCTCTATACTTGAATATATTCCATGTACATTTGAAAAGAATGTGTATTTTGCTTCTTTGGGATGAAAGGCTCTATATATGTCAGTTAAATCCATTTCATCTAGGGCGTTGTTCAATGCCACAATATCTTTGCTGATATTTTGTTTGGAACATCTGTCCATCTTTGACAGTGGGGTGTTAAAATCTCTTACTATAATTGTGTTGCTGTCATTATCTTTTTGAAGTCCTCCAAGATTTTCTTTATGCATTTGGGTGCTCCTATGTTGGGTGCATATATATTTACAATGTTTATGTCTTCTTGATGGATTATTCCCTTCATTATTATAAGGTGTCCTTCAGGGTCTCTTTTTATGGCCCTTGTTTTGAAGTCAGTTTTATCTTATATGAATATTGCTCCCCCATCTTTTTTTCCTGTCCATTTGTTTGGAATATTTTTTTCCAACCCTTCACTTTCAGTCTATGTAGGTCTTTTGTTCTGAGGTGGACATGTTGTAGGCAGTATATGTGTAGGTCATAATTTCTTAACCTTTCAGCTACTGTATAACTTTTGATTGGAACATTTAGTGCATTTACATTTAAGGTTCTTATTGATATGTACTTATTCATTGTCATTTTATTTCCTTCATACCTGTGCTCTTCTCTCTCTCATTCTTTTTCTTTTCTCTTAAAGCAGCCCCTTTAGCATATCTTGCAATGCTGGTATGGTGGAGGTGTATTCTTTCAGCCTTCTTTTGTCTGGGAAACTTGTTATTTTGCCTTCCATTTTAAATGAGAACTTTGCTGGGTAGAGTAGTCTTGGTTGGAGGCTTTTGCTTTTCATTACTTGGAATATTTCATGCCATTCCCTTCTGGCTTGTAGTGTTTCCATTGAGAAGTCAGCTGCTAGCCTCATCAGCGCTCCCTAGTATGTTACTTCTTGTTACTTCCTTGTTGCCTTTAAGATTCTCTCTTTGTCTTTGAATTTTGCCATTATAATTATTATGTGTCTTGAATTGGGTCTCTTTGCGTTCCTCTTGATTGGAACCCTTTGTGTTCTCTGTTCTTGTGTGATTTTTTTTCTCTCCTCAAATTAGGGAAGTTTTCCATCATTACTTTTTCAAAAAGGTTTTCTACTCCTTGCTCTTCTCCTTCTAGTATCCCTATTATATGAATATTATTATGTTTCATGTTGTCCAGCAGTTCCCTTAAAACCTCTTCATTCTTTGAGTCTTTTTTCCTTTTCTTGCTCTTTCTGGATGTTTGTTTCTACTTAGTCCTCAGCTCGCTGATTCAATCTTCTGATTCATCTAGCTTACTTTTGATTCCTTCCACTGTTTTCTTCAGTTCAGACTTGGATTTTTCATTTCCTCTTGGCTCTTGTTGATAGTTTCTATGTTCTTTTTCATATTGGTATAATTTGCAGTAAGTTCACCATAGTTTCCTTGTAGTTTTTGGTAATTCTCGTTGAGCTCATTGAGCTTCCTTATAACCATTGCTTTGAACTCAATATCTGATAGTTGGCGCACCTCTATTTCATTTCGCCTTCTTTCTGATGCTTCCTCCTTTCCTTTTGTTTTGGGTTTGTTTCTTTGTCTTCCTGTTGTTTGTGAGGCTCATTGTTAGCCTCTGGTTCTTAAATTGATGAGTTCTAACTCTCTGAGTTTGTCATGTTGTAACCAGTGCAGCCAGGGCCCCACCCCTCAGAGAGGGATTTGTAATTGGGTCTAGGAGTCATGGTGTCCAGGAAATATCAAAAATGTAAAATGTCTTTACCCCCTCAAGTCTGCCCTGGGGCATGGGACACATGTGGCAAGGTCATTGAGTTATTTTGCATATCAACTATTTTGGAAATAACCTCAGGAATGGTCATTTAACATATCTATAACTTTTGACTAGTTTTATAAATATGTTAAGTAGCTGTGGCTATGCCTTGAACCAGGGAGATGGGAGTGATTTCCACCCAGGATGTACCTAGGAGGCAACTACCCCTGGTTGCAGCACCTGCATGATAGCTTGGAGATTGTAGTTTACCTACCAGAGGGCCACACCTGCCCAGACTTACTATGGCAGCCCAGGAAAGCTGGAAAAATATGGGAATGCTGGCAGATAAAGCCAATTGTGGGAGGAATCAGAAATGGGATGCAGAGAAAGATTTGTGCTGGGATTTAAACCCAAGCACGGCAGCCATGAGTATGGGAACCATGTGGCTTTTGGTGGTCCCTTTGCCACATGGCTTAGGAAGAAAGAAAAACCTTGCAGAGAAGGAAAGGGGTTAAAGGACTCTTGCTGGTGGACCATGATAATGTGTCACATGGTTTTGGATTAAGAACTGGAAATTGTGGTGTCGACACAGCTGATGGTGCTGGGAACCAAGGGAGGCCTGCTAGCTGAGCATGGATTACTGGGAAGAACCAGGGACTACCTGAGCCACAGACCTCTATTTCTTTTCCTGAGATATAGCACCCCAGACTGGGCAAAGGGAGGGAGGAAGGACTGTGTGCGTTTGTGGATGTTTTAAGGTCTTTAGAATTTTAATGAAGACATTAAGTCATTATTGTTAGGCTGTATAACTTTCAAATAGTTCCTTTCCTTTTCATGAATCTCTAGCATTGAGAGCTATAATTTCCTGGTAGCGGACAAGGAAAATCTAGTACAGGGAGACCCTGGGAAAAGGGGGGTCCATTCAGTAATAGTATATTATTCCTGTCCCTGCACAGGTCCATTCTGTAACAGTGTGAAATTCTACAGCAGGAGACTAGTAAGATTCTGTGGTGCAGTCTCCTTGATCTCCTGAACTTGCTGCTCTTATGATGCTGTTTATGTTGGCTTTGTGGATGTTACTGGGTTTTGTTTGTTGTTGGGTTGTTATTTGGTGGGTCTTTCCCTCCAGCTTGTTGACTGAAGGTCACTCCAACCACCACATCTTGTATGCTGTTGTGCAGGTGCTGGCAGAACAAAACCACAAAGCCAAGGGGACAAACCCACATCCGCAAAATTATCTACCCACCCCCAGCAATCTCAGTATCAATAGCAAATGAATCAATATTAATAAGGGTATAAAGAGATTAAGACTAGTATAAGAAAGGAGAGAAATGAACTATAGTATAAATTCTAGTGACTTAATATGCACAAACTTGCTGGACAAGAAATGAATGTTAAAAAGCTATGCAGGAAAGAAAATATCTCTAATCATGGAGAAGACCACAGTGGATTTTGTCTTGGAAGTCTCTCGTATTTACCACTGATTTTTCTTTCTGTATCTGCCTCTGGTGGTGTCAGATGTTGACCTTGTCTGACCTTAGGCAGCCTGCTCTGAGATTACCAGAGATCTGCTGTCTATGGCTGTTTCCTTCAGTTGTTAATCTACCCACTTTGCACTCAGCAGTCAGTCTTAAACCCCATAGGGTGGAGCAGAATTCCTCCTGGGGTTGGAGCTATTGTTTCCCCTCAGGCTGCTGCTCAGAAGGGAGTGGTCTGCCTGAGCAGGATGGCTTCTGCAGTATGGGTGAGGACTCAGCACTGGGGTCCTGGTGGCTGTCCTCTTAGTTCTTTCCCCCAAGCTTCCATCCCCAGTCTCTCCTCAAATGTCTCTAGTCCACTCTGACCCACTCCCTGCCTTTATCAGGTGTCTACCATCTGTGGCTATCTCCTTTAGTTATTGATCTAGTCTCTCTGCATTTAGCTGTCAGGGTTAAAAACCACAGAGCCACTGCAGAGTATCTCTTGGGGGCTGGTCTGTTGTTTCCCCTCAGGCTGCTGCTGCTGGGAGGGGAGTAGTCTGCCTGAACATGCTGGCTGCCACCATTTGGGGGATGACTCAGCACAGGGATCCCAGTGGCTACTCTCTCAGCTCTCTCCCCGAATCTTCTGTCCCCAGTCTCTCCTCAGGCACCTCCAGCACACTCTGCTCCCACATTTTCTGGAACCCCAGGTAAGTGACAGCAAGTGAAAATTTATGTGTTGGCCCTTTAAAAGGCTCTTCGTGCCTTCAGCTGTCCCTCTCTGGCAGAGAGCAACCCTGATGTTTTTCACTGCTAGTTATTATCTGTGTATTTTCGGTCTCTGGTATTCTAGGCTGGGGCCCCAGCTTAACATTTAGACGCCATTCTTCTCAGGGAGATCCAACCTGCTTCTTAATTATCCCTCTGGTGCTGCCACCTGTGGGCACCCAGCCAGCCCTCTCTAGTCTCCACCACACTCCTTACCAGACAGGTTGTACCAAAAGTGATTCTTCTCTCTGTTCATGGATATAAGGCTTCTCTCTTGCTGTTGTTCAGTTGTTTGTTCTGGGTAATTTCTCCACAATTTAGTTGTAATTCCAGATTGGTCCTGGGAGAAGGTTATTGTGGCTTCCACTCGCTCCTCAATCATCTTGCTGAATCTCAATCAATTACTTTTATAATTAGAAAAAAGTTGATTTTTTTGAAAAATAATAAAAAGATAATTATAAAGATCTTTGCTATTTTCCAGGGAAATAAAATGTACATTAAAATTGTAGCCCCCAAGGATCTGTCTCCTAAAAAATATAATTAAATATATATTTAATTTATTTGTTAACATGTAGTACTTAATGCTTTTTTCATAAAATACCTCGATACTAACTTTTGACTTTTAATAAAATAACTATCATTCTTCATTCAACTATCAATATTGGAATTAGAATTTTAAACCTTCCCCAAACTCATCTATCACAATAGTAACAAAAATTGGGATACACCTTACTATCCCAAATGAAAATTAAAGCCATCTGCTAATTTCATAGCGTACTTCACCTAAGTATTTTACAAAATATTGTTGTAACTTGAATGAAACAAGAAAAGAAGCAAACATGCCTCAGATCTTTAATCTTTAGCTGAGAATCATGCAGTGGGGACCATGCCATCAATGGAGGAACAAATCCCTTTTGCACAGGAGACTTCTTCACAAAATGAATTGTCTTGTTTGTCCATGACTTTTGTTTCAGTTTCATAATGGTGAGCAAATAAGCTGGGATCCTTTGGTGGGTCAGAGGAAGACTGTTAAAGCAACATTTTATCTTCCTTTTGTTACACATTTTCTGCCCAACTCTAAGAGCCAAATTTAGAAATGCAGTAAACTAGAGGTGCTCATAAAATTGAATGTATACCTGTGCTGCCTACCAAAACACCCCCCACATTTCCCATCGCACTATGCTCCAATTCCTACTGGTGGCTGCAATGGTCCCAGCAAGTGAAGTTTCTTCCCCATCTTTTGAGCAGGCTGGTAGCTCCAGGTTTGAGAATTATAGTGATCAGGCCTTTCCAAATAAGCACAAGTTGCATTATGTAAACTTCAAATGAAATCATAACACAAAACAAAGCATTCATAAATTTATAGAAATTATAGAGCATCAGATGAGACACAAGAATTTTATCTACACAGTTGTATATTCTTGTGTCCCTGTCCATAAACATATGTTTGTGTGGGGGAGCTTTGTCAAGCAGAGCCCCCCAGCCCATCCAGGATGAGAATAATTCTACCAAGACATGATCTGCTTGGGCAGGAAAGGTGGCCCGATCTCTCAAAGGAGAAGGGCCTTGAGCCTGTTCCTCAATGAGCTTTTATTGGGTTTCATTTGCATAGGAATACAGGGCATATACATAAAACTCAATCATTGTCAGGCTGTAATGATCAAACAATAGATAACATTCAAAGAACTATGAGAGCTTATTCTGAGTCAGGTACAGATAGCCAAAGGGCCATAAAACTTTGGGAAACAAAGTCATTTTATGCTTGGACCCTTATCATTTAAATATAGGGCATTCGTAGCAAAGCAGGTTTCACAGGATTTTATGCATTCTTTCTTAGGCCTGATCACCCTTGGGACTGCCCATTCCAGCACAGGGCCACACCCACCTCAGACATTGTTTCAGGCTTAAATTGGCAGGGGAAGTAAGCCAGCTGAGAGATTAGGAGACTTTTTACAGATAGAATGAGGACCCAGGCCCTTGAAAAGCCAAGGAGTGAGATTCCATCACCCCTTTTCTGTAGTCCCCTAAGTCCTTCCTTGATGGCCCCTTCCTGACTGTGCCTATCTTAGGCCATCCCTCTCTTGAGGAATCTTACCCATCATTGGCTAAGCAGTCATCTGCCCAGGGCCAAGCAAGGTGAAGTAAAGGGGGCAGAAGCTATGCCCCTGCGGGGAGGATAAGTTTTGTCTCCTTAGTAGCTTATGGTCCCAAGGCCTTTCTACTCAGCCTTAGCCATGGGTGGTTACAACCTCTGAAACCAGGCAGAGCAGTTCCCAACATGTTTGCACATGCTGTGTATTGGTAGATTAACATACAAAGTTACAACATTGCTTTTGCAACACTATATTATAGTTAAAGTTGTATTCACATTTATATTTCTGAGGGTTTTTTCAGAACATCTTTCAAACATCTTCTCTGGGCTGAAACTTGGCATGTAGTGGAAAACAAGATGTGTGTTCAGCTTTGTCCTAATCATGAGGCAAATTTCACAGGAAGTCTGAGAATTTTTTAAACTATTTTTTAGTTGACCTAGTAAAATATTTTTTAATGACCTATAAAAATGTATAGGTTAAAACTCCTAACAATGACTCAAAATGGAAAATGAACAGAAAGTTTATATTTTCTACATTGGGGAGAATGGGATATGAGTTTTAATCTAATTATAATTTTTAATTTTGTTAGACTATTTGAGTATATTAATGACTTTCAAATTAATTTTTACAAAACATACAAAATAACATAAGAAACCTTAGTTCATGAGGAGATACATATTGTTTGTGACATAAATGACTTAAAGTCATTTTAAAAATGATGTTGTTAAAATAATTATAAACACAGTTAAAGTCCATATTCACATCTAAATGTTTTAAAATGTTATTTTAGAGGAATATAGTTAATAAAATTTTTAAAAAATTGTTGACTAAAATCGAAATAGTTCAGTATTCTGCTTTGAAAGTAATTTTGCAAAAGATTTATAAATTTGGGACAAAAATAAAACTTCAAAAGTCAAATTCATTTACTGGTTAGATTATTTCCTGTTCATTACTAAAATTCTCATTATTTTCCTGATGGTTCTAACCATATTATTTTAACCAAGTTTCTTAATTTTTTGCATACATCTTGCTTGCATTTATTAGAAAAACATGTTTTAAAAATGAAATCTCTCTGTAAAAACAATGGGTTAAGTACCAGGCAAATGTTTTTCAAGTCACATAAAGTTTGCTTTATAACTTATGAACATCTTTAAGTCATTTTTCAATACTTTCCAACTTTCTCAGAAGAACTTTCCCTTCTTTAAAATTTGGGAGTGAGAAAAATATGTATTTTGTGGAATGTCAGGCACATGCTTATTCACAATTAGCTGTGAAGCATATGGAATAAATTTTTCTTAAGGTACACAACTTTAAAAGTTCATATTGGAAAATATTTTGGAGGTTTTCACACTGGATTTGAAAAATCGTTCATGATATTTAGTGATCCTAGTATGTTTAGCTTCAACTATGTAAGTATCATGCCATATATCAGATCATGGAGGATGAAATAAAGAAGCAATTTTCCAGAGTTGGAAAGACTAACTTTTGACTTATTACTCCAGTATTGTTAAGTTCTGAACTCCTCTCCAAAGACTTTGTGATGTCTTCTAACTTCTGCTAATGTACTCTTCTGGGAATTGTGAAGTTATTATGGGCTCCACTGCCCTGAAGTCTACAATGTATATGATTTAGTTAAATATACACCCTTCACCACTTACCATGTTAAACAGTTGTACTTGCTTTCACTTCACTGCCTCATAGCAAATGCTTTATGTCATTCATTCCTGTGGACTGAACCAGAGCAAGTCACTCACCTTTCAAGTGGGACAGCTAGTGATGGGTTTGAACCAGGAAAAGCCAACAATATTAGTACCTGGTAGAAGGTGGGTATTATTCAAAATTATGGACCTAAACTTTACTTCTTGTTCTATAAAATTTACATTTGACAGACCTACTGTTTTTCTTAGGACACATTTTCTTTTTCTTACTCCAAGGTAGCATTTTACAGATGCAAATGACTGCAAACTTGGCATAGCATATCCTAAAGTTTTCAGCAGGAAGAGTGCATGGTTTCTGGAATGTTTATTTCTCTTTTTGTAGTAAATAAGCATTTTGTGGAAAGAATAATTTTTTTAACAGAAGCAATATGCTCTGAATTATAGAAAATAAAATTTCATATGCATTTTTCTACTTGTCCTCCCATACCTTACAATATAAGCAGATTTCTGAAAACTAATGGTTGCATTGGTTTTGCAGGATAATTATTTAAGTCGATATATTTTCTTGGATATAAGATGGAGAGTGATAAAGGACCATGCCAGGTGACAACAGCACTGGAACATGTATGAACATAGGAATGAGTAAATGAATAAATGCACATAAACAAGTATTGTTTTTGGGGGGAAACAGGTGGACACTTTACCTATGTCCCTGCCAAATATTCTGAGACACAGTGCTTCTGGAAAACTCAACAATATATCAGTGTTATTCTGTCTGCATCACTGCTGCCTTTTGTGTGCATACTCATCACAGAGATAGCTAGGTTATCCACTGTGAAGACTAATAGTATAGCGGGAACTGTGTCCGTATAATTGTGTTGTATTTACTCTATCTGGTGCTGGATACAGTTAGAACACATACCAATTGGGCTATTGGTGTTGAATATTTTATTAATTTCAAAAAATAATTGATGATCTACTACGTGTGGGGGATGTTAAAATTATTACCATGAAATAGTTGTGCCTTACTGGATGCACATGATGTGGATTATTTCTTCCAAGAAAGACACTGTTGGCACATTCCATTATTTTTACAAAGTGTTCAGGTCTTCACAATAACTTTCCCATCTTGTTGTTGTAAACACTGAGGTTATTGAATGGTAAGTGACATAGCTCTTGGTCAGCATCTTGATAAGTTGTCTCTTTTTTAAAAAGATTTTTATTTATTTTTTAGAGAGGGGAAGGGAGGGAGAAAGAGAGGGAGAGAAGCATCAATGTGTGGTTGCCTGTCATGTGCCCCCCACTGGGGACCTGGCCTGCAACCAAGGCATGTGCCCTAGACTAGGAATCGACCTGGAGACTCTTTGGTTCACAGGCCGACACTAAACCACTGAGCCACACCAGCCAGGGCTTCATATCTTGTCTCTTAAGTGGAAGTCTGTTCCCTGCCATTGGTGGTGTTTATCACATCATTGTTGAATTTGCAATGAAATGCTAACTGGCTAATCTCCTTTCCTGTTCTCTCTAACTCCTGGTTTTCTCACTTACTGAGTAAAATATTATTATATTTAATGTATTATATATAGTTATATGCACATTATATATTTTACATATATTATATATACTTGACATTTATATATTACTTGGTATATTACATACATGCTTAATTATTGTTCATAATTATAGTATTATGATATTGTCAGGGTTTCTTGATGCCAAAGATATGTCACATTATTAAGTTGGATGCTGACAATGCAGCCCCATTTTTCTATTCCAGTCTAATCTCCCATCCTCCTTTTGCATTGAATCCTCTATTTCAAACAAATGGGTCAACTTACTACCTTCATCATCTTGAATGTACTGGTGGCATTTGAAAATACTAATGTTGGGCTCTATGTTTTTTCTAGCTCATCTGATATAAAAGTGCTATACATAAAAGTGGCAAACATATCAGCTACCGAAAAGATCTTTATTTGCCTACTAAGAGTCATTTTGTCTTAATGACATTTTTCAGCCAAAAAAAGACCAAAGAAATTCAATATTGTTCACCACTCAGTCCGGTCGTCTTTTCTTGAATACTGACAGTACTTGTCTTGATGCCTTGAGTGACTCAGTGTTAGATTCAGTCCCTTACAGAGTTTACAATTCAAAACAAACTGGAGAAGGTACTATGGAAACTAATATCACTCAGTGATATCGTCAAACTTGGTCTTCTCTGAGGAGCCTCTTTCTCCAGATCTAGGAATGAGGAGCTCTAGTGCCTGACACAAACTGCTCATCTGGTACAAATAAACTCCAGAACCTAGTAAAGGAAAAAAAAATGTGTTTTTAAAGGAATTTTAGATGCCTTATAATAAATCTGGATGTGCTTAAAATATCCCTGAGGAGTTTCAAAATGTCTGGATGTGTTTTCTCAAATAACTACTTAAAGCATATTAGAGTTTTTTAATTGCACTGGGGACTTTTCAAAGCATATCAGGACAAAACAGTGGAGTATAGGCCCCGGTATGCTAATTAATAGATAGCTAGACACCTGGAATAAACCCGCAACACTCCATTAATCAGGCAGTAATTGAATTGGCACAGTGCTTTTGTGCAAACTACATGATAATTGAAAACCAAACCTGGTAGCAGTGAGGGTAAGTTTCTCCACAATATGACATAATAGGGCACCCTGTGTCCTGCTGTCAGCGAGCAGAGTCCCTCCTGCCATGAGGTTGTGCATAGGGAGAAAGTTGGCTGCACTGTGAGTCCGGTAAAACTTTGTCTCCTGCTGAGATGATCTTTTAGGTGTGTGATAAATATCCAGTGGTCCCAGGCATCCTGGAAATACAGGTAAGGGATGATGTGCTTTTCTCTGTTACCTAAAGACATCTGCTAATTAATATGATTATAAAATAATAGTGAGAAACAGATGTTTTATTTGCTGATTTTATATCCGACTCTTTGAAAGTTAATACCTAGGGATTTAACTGGCAAATACTACTTTGTTTATGAAAAAAGAAAGAATGCATGCATTTTTTTTCACAGTCAATGTGGTGTAATTCTGGAGATTGGTTGCCTATAGTAAGAGCTCAGTGAGAGGGAGAGCGATTTCTTCTAAATGAAGGGAAGAAAATAGCACTTTAAGCCTTTTTACCACAAAGAGAACATTAAGCATATATCTATACCCAAATAAAAGGTTGTTGCAATATAAAAGAGTTTTGCTTGTCATACTGTGATGAGAATGCATAGAAAAAAGATGTGGATAAAATAAAGATTGGCATGATTTTTCCCATCTAGAACATTAAAACAAATCATCTTGGAAAAAACATTTTCTAGCTTTTTAACTATACAGGTAAAGCATAAAAAATTTGAAATCATGGTGAAAAAGAGAGCATTTGTAGCTATGAATATCTATGTGGAGAGAAATAGTTTAAGAAATTTAGAAAAATTATTAAATATTTTCATTCTAATTTACTAATTTTCTCCCTCCCTGAAGGTGTGTACAATGTGAAATGTACCTGAGATATTTGTTTCTTAATTTGGGCTCTTATCTGAGTCAGATTCTTCTTACTGCATTTGTTCCAAGATGTCTCTGTCACAAAAGATCCACTCTGAGTGATAGTTCCTTTTTCTGATCATGTTATTAAATATGACTATTAAGAAAAAAAACAACTTGGATTTAGATGCTGGATATGCCCCTATGTCTGTAATGTCAGGCAAGTTACATAACCATTCAACTTTACTTCTCTTACCTGTCTAAAGGGAAAACTGTATGATTAGCCTTTCAAAAACTTTTTTTAAAAATTTTTATTGTTATTCAATTACAGTTGTATGCCTTTTCTCCCCATCCCTCCACCCCACCCCAGCTGAACCCACCTCCCTCCCACACCTCCACCCTCCCCCTTGGTTTTGTCCATGTGTCCTTTATAGTAGTTCCTGTAATCCCCTCTTCCCACTGCCCCCCCCCCCCCGCCCCCAGCTATTGTTAGATTGTTCTTAACTTCAATGTCTCTGGTTATATTTTGTTTGCTTTTTTCTTCTATTGATTATGTTCCAGTTAAAGGTGAGATCATAACTAAAAATGGAACTGCCCTTTGACCCAGCAATTCCGCTGCTGGGATTATACCCTAAAAACCCTGAAACACCAATCCAAAAGAACCTATGCACACCAATGTTCATAGCAGCACAATTTACAATAGCCAAGTACTGGAAGCAACCTAAGTGCCCATCAGCAAATGAGTGGATCCAAACACTATGGCATATTTACACAATGGAATTCTATGCAGCAGAGAGAAAGAAGGAGCTTATACCCTTTGCAACAGCATGGATGAAACTGGAGAGCATTATGCTAAGTGAAATAAGCCAGGTGGTGAGGGACAAATACCATATGATCTCAAAAACTTTTTATTTTCATTCATGACCACTTTACACAACCCTCAGTTTTCCTTTCAAAATTTTCAAATTTATAGAATAATATATGTAGCATGAGTTCAAGAAATCCCAAAACAAAGTTAAGTAGAAATGGCTTTATTTTCAAATCTCAACCCCTCCTAAGCTTCAGAGAAGTTGCAAAACTTAACATGAAGGCCTCCACGCCACAGTGTTCCTGTCCACTAATCCAGACGCAGGCTTGAGGATAGCCCAGGGTCACGGCAGGATCTCAACTTTGAAAAATGGTTTTCACTGTGCCAGACTAGCTTATTGTCCTTCCAGCCTCTTGCTTACAAACTGAACTTTGTTATCAGTAAATTAATGTATCTAAAATGTTCTTGCTTTTCATGCAATATGATAGAACAATAGCTAGTGTCCATCAGTGATCAATGACTCAAGTGCCAATTCCCATGCCATGGGTCCTGGGGCTTTCTTCTGTGAAACAAAACAAAAATAAAATGTCTGATGGGTGCTTTTCTTATTTGGGTGTCTTCTTAAGCCCAAATGGACTTGGTTTTACTTTTTGTACTTCAATGTGTTACACAATGACCTTGCATTATCTTGTACTAATGACTTTGTTGTGTGTGTGTGTTGGGGAGCTTTAACACAGCACCCCCGTCCTCTAAGGCGTGCCGTCCATGGCAATGGTGGCTCAGAGCCTCTGGTCCATGAAGGTCCCAAAAATTCTCAGGTCCCTGTTCAGGCGACAGATGTCAGGGAGCTTTAACGCAGCACCCCTGTCCGCTACAGATGAAGAATAAGTCTACCAAGACATGATCTGCTTAGGGAGGAGAGGTGGCCAATCTCTCAAAGGAGAAGGGCCCAAAGCCCTTCTCTCCATGGGCTTTTATTAGGTTCATTCGCATAGGAATGCAGATAAAGCTCATCAATCACTGTTAGCCAGTATTGGTTAAACAATACATGATTTACAGAGAACTTGGAGGGCTTATTCTGAGTTACAGCCAGTTAGTTAGAGGGCTATAAAATTTTAGGCTTCAGACTCATCTCAGGTCTGGACCCTTATCTTTTAAGCTGAGGGTACAGATTAAGTAGGTTTCACAGGAATGTATGTATTTTTCTTAGGCCTGATTCTCCAGGGAATCTGCCCCTCCCAGCACAGGACTGCACTGCCCTCTGTTATTGCTTCAGGCTTAAGTCAGGCAAGGGAAGTAAGGCAGCCAAGAGATTAGGAGACTTCTTGCAGACAGAATGAGGACTCAGGCTATTTCAAAGTCGAGGGGCGAGGGTCCATCACCCCCTTTTTCCACAGCCCCCCAAGTCCTTCCCTGTGAGTTTATTCCTGGTGACCAGAGCCTGTCTTAGGTTGATCCTCCCTTGAGGATTCTTACCCGTCATTGGCTAACTGACCAAGCTCAGGGCCAAGCAGGGTGAAGTGGGCAGGGGTGGCACTTCTGCCAGGGAGATAAGCTTTGTCTCCTTAGTGGCTTATGGTCCCAACTCTGATTCAGCCTTAACTATGGGGGGTTACAGCCTCTGAAACCAGGCAGGGCAGTTCCCAACATGTGTGTGTTTCCCCCCTCTGACTGTAGGCTTTATTCCATAGCATCTGCTCTGGTACCTTTTCCTACGCAGAAGTCATTGCCAGTCTTTCTGAAGAACTTATACCTTAATTATCTAGCTTTAATGTGCTCAGGTCCTTCCAGGGCTCAACTTTACCCTCTCCTTTCTTGACTTTTATCTCAATATATTGGATTGTGATGAACAGGCTTGAAATGATTTTCAAAACATTGATTCCTTCTAATTTGAATCTTTTTTTTTATATCTTTTATCCAAGACTTCCAACTTTCCCTTCAAAACATAACTCATATTTTCTCACTTCTCATCATGTGCACTGTCCCACCTTCTGTCATTTCTTGCTTACACTTCTGCAGTAGCCCCCCACAGTCTATCTACTTCCATTCTTGCAACCATAGCATCAATGTACAAATGTTGATGGCTTGAAAAAATAATCATCTCCCTTCCCTCACTTATTTAAAAGTTTATCAGTTGTTTCCCATCATATTTAGAATAAAATGTATAGTTCTTACCATAATGTAAAGATATTGAATCAAGGTCTGTCCCAATTCACCTCTCTTGTCTCCCCTATGCCTCTTTCCTTATCTTCTCCCTGACTCACTATATAGTGTATCTCAGCCAGAAGCTCTCTTGGCCTGAAGACCTTGTGTTTATTGTCCCCACTGCCTGGCACACTTTCCTGGGCTTTGTGCATAGCCAATTTCTTTTATCCTCCAGGCTTCATCTCAAGGATCATTCCCTCAAAGAGCCCCTTTCTCTCTTCATAAGCTCCTCCATTCCATCGAAGTCACTCTCCACCACTATTTATTATTTATCACAGTCTCAACTTAGCTGCTCAGCTGTTGACTTTTTTATTGTTTGTCTCCTATTATAAGAATGCATGTAACCTCTGTGAGGACAGACACTTTGCCCTTTTACCTGCCACACTCCCAGTGTCCAGGACAATTCTCAATTAATACTTGTAAAATAGATATGAAATTTTAACACTAAGAGCATATGCTTGCAGTTTGTGCAACTGTTGAGGACTTACTAGCCCAGTGGTACACACAAACTAAGAGTCTGGGACTTGTATGAATGTTTTCAGAAAGAAATCAATAGACAGCCCACAAATTACCTGTTTTTTCTTAAAAAATTAATTTTTAATGCAGATCTATATCAATCAGATTTGACTTCATGGGGACAGATAATAAGAAAGTCAATCTATTTTAAAACAAGAATAAAATAAAAAACAAACAAACAAAACTTCTGGTTCAGGGACTGCCACACTATTTCACAAAGGACTAAGAAGGGATAAGTATTTTCGGTTCCCAGGATATACAGTTGCAACTACAGTTCTGCTGATTAAAGAAAAGAGCAGAGACTTCCAACCAAGATGGAGGCATAGGTAGACACACTGTGCCTCCAACCACAACCAAAAGAAGGACAACAACAAATTTAAAAACAAAAACAACCAGAACTGAGATACAAAATCGAACTGTATGGAAGTCGGACAACCAAGGAGTTAAAGAAGAAACATTTATCCAGACCAGTAGGAGAGGCCAACACGGGTGGCTGGGTGGTGAGCACTTGCAGCAAGGTGGCAGCTGGCACAGCAGGTGGGCAGTCCCACATTCGCATGGGGATAAACCTGGAGGATAAACTGGGGAGCAAGACAGACTGCACAACCCAGGGTTGCAGTGTGGGGACATAGAGCCTCAAAGCCTCTGAATGAAAATACCTGTGGGGGTTGAGGCGGCAGTGGGAGAAACTCCCAGCCTAACAGGAGAGTTTGCTAGAGAGACCCACAGGGTCCCAGAATATATGCAAAATGCACCCACCTGGGAAACAGAACTAGAAGAGCCCAGTTTGACTGTGGGTAGTGGGGGAAGTGACTAAACACCAGCAGAAAGTGGAGCAGGTGGCACTGTTCCCTCTCGGACCACTCCCCCACATACAGCACAGTGACGTGGGTTGCTTGGTCCTGGTGAACACTTAAGCCTCCATCCCTTATTAGGTAATAAGCAAAAAATATGGCCCAAATGAAAGAACAGATCAAAGCTCCAGAAAAAATACGACTAAGTGATGAAGCGATAGCTAACCTATCAGATGCACAGTTCAAAACACTGGTTATCAGGATACTCCAGGAACTCACTGAGTACTTCAACAGCATAAAAAAGACCCAGGCAGCAATGAAGGTTGCATTATGTGAAATAAAGAAAAATCTACAGAGAACCAACAGTGACAGGAAGGAAACCAGGGCTCAAATCAACAGTTTGGAGCAGAAGAAAGAAAGAAACATTCAACCAGAACAGGATGAAGAAACTAGAATTCAAAAAAATGAGGCGAGGCTTAGGAACCTCCAGGACATCTTTAAATGTTCCAATATCCGAATCATAGGGGTGCCAGAAGAAGAGGAAGAGCAACAAATTGAAAACTTAGTTGTAAAAATAATGAAGGAAAACTTCCCCAATCTGCCAAAGGAAATAGACTTTCAGGAAGTCCAGGAAGCTCAGAGAGTCCCAAAGTAGTTGGACCCAAAGAGTAACACACCAAGGCACATCATAATTACAGTACCCAAGATAAAAGAGAAAGAGAGAATCTTAAAAGCAGCAAGAGAAAATGAGACAGTTACCTACAAAGGAGTGCCCATTGGACTATCAGCTGATTTCTCCAAAGAAACCTTGCAGGCAAGAAGGATCTGGAAAGAAGTATTCAAAGTCATGAAAAGCAAGGACTTACATCCAATATTACTCTCTCCAGCAAAGCTATCATTTAGAATAGAAGGGCAGATAAAGTACTTTCCAGATAAGGTCAAGTTAAAGGAGTTCATAATCACCAAGCCATTATTATATGAAATGTTAAAGGAACTTATCTTAGAAAAAGAAGATCAGATATAAACAATAAAATGACAACAAACTCACAGCTATTATAACAACCTAACCTAAAAAAACAAAACAAAACAAAAAAACCCAAAACAAACTAAGCAAACAACTAGAACAGGAACAGAATCACAGAAATGGAGATCACACAGAGGGATCTCAGTGGGCAGTGGGAGAGGGAGAGAGGGGGAAGAGGTACAGAGAATAAGTAGCATAAATGGTAGGTAGAAAATAGACAGGGGAAGGTTAAAAATAGTATAGGGAATGTAGAAGCCAAAGAACTTATATGTATGACCCATGGACACGAACTAAAGGGGGGGAATTCGGGTGGGAGGGGGTGTGCAGGATGAGGGGAATAAATGGGGGGAAATGGGACAACTCTGATAGCATGATCAATAAAATATATTAAAAATAAAAAAATAAAAGAGCACATGCAAATAAAAAATTGGTGAGACTGTGCACGATTAAAGTTTATTTAAACTGAAATGTGAATTTCTTATAATTTTCAAAAGCCATTAAATATTATTTTTTCTTTTTATTGAATTATTTTGACTTTTTTCAACCATTTAAAATGTAAAACATTCTTAGCTTATGAGCCATATTAAAATCTAACAGTTAGCCAGATTTGACCTGCAGCTGTAGTTTACCAACCTTTCTTTTAGGAGCATTGAACTGTCCTTTACTCCTTCTTTGACTTTCTAGGAATTGAGAGTTTGGAGGAGGTTCTCACTTTATGCAGAGTCTGGATCTCTGAAGGCTTTTGCTTCTCTAATTTTGTTGCTAAGAATCCTCTTGGAGTGTCAAAGTCACTAATCCTTTAAAACTATAATTACTTTATTTATTGATACCCCCAGAAAATCTCATTTGTATAGGAATGGAAAATGTGCCCCATTATGTACAGTCTTTCTCAATGGGTAGCATCTGTTTTTGTAAGATTTTTTTTCCATAAGTAAATGTTAACCTGCATAGATTTTTATATCATTCTACTCAGTTATTCTACTCTGTGCTACTCTATATATTCCATTGTTTCTTTACTCCCAGCTATAGACTAGGGGTTAGAAAGTGGAGAAAAAGAAATGGAATATCATATATACTCCATGTCCTTGGGCTCTAAAAAAGAAGCTCCTCTCTCTTTATAAGTGCTTAAAATTAATCATACATTTTCTTTTCTTTTTGCTGTGGCTTAGAATTTTTATGCATGAATTTAAAATACACAGAATAAACATTATACGTATATGCATATATTTCATCTCTGACAACAATTGCAATAGTAGGTTGCCTACTAGGGTTTCTTGTTTGAAAATTTGTCAGTTACTTATCATTATAGCTTTCTTTATGAGAGGAGGTTTATCCCCAGTCTTCCTCAGGATCAATTGTGTTGTAGATTCCATCCCCTCCCACTGTATTGACTGAAAAATAGAACCTCTGTACTGTGTACTCAGTCTTTCCCTTTCCTGTATCTTCCTCCAATTGATTGTTCAAGATTCCTAAGTCCTTATAAACTTTCCTCTTCATCCTGCCTTCCTTCAAACTGTTGTCCTATTTAAATCCTTCCCTTAATTTCAACTTACTTAAAAAGATATATCATTTAGTCACTAGCTCTTCCAGTTTCTATTGCTGCACAACAAACCTCATAATAACCTTCTGTCTTAAAACAACAGTCATTTATTTTATTTGTTCATGAATTGGTGGTTTGGGGAGGCCTCTGTTGGGACATCTTATCTCTGTTCCATTGGCATCAGCTGTGATGGCTAGAGTGGGCACTGAAGAATCAAGTTTTCCATATGGCCTGGAAGTTGGAGCTTGACATTCCATGGGTTCCTTGGGTGACTTACAGCATGATGTCTGGGTTCCAAAAACATGTATCCATGAGACAGAAGATGAAAGTACTGAAAATAGCCACTAGACCACCAGGGATCCACACCATTAGACAGGAAATGGAGCTGCCAGTTTCATAAGGCCAGTAGAATGTTAATACTGCCATGCTATATTGGTCAACACATCACAGAGCACAGATACATTCAAGGGAACATAGCTCCCAACATTCGATGGAAGAAATGTAAACGAATTGGGGAATCCTGTTTTAAAACTGCCCATTCAATTTTAATGGTGATAATACTATTAACTTCCAAGTTACCAGATTCTGTGGCTTCTTTTCAGCATTTTTAAAGTGACCTCTTCTTTTGACTGACCCTCTTGGGTCTCCGTTCTTTCTATATTCTCATTTCCTTTAGCACTGGGGGACAGTGAAAATAAGGGGCACTGTTTTTATCCTCTTTTTACCCTTTGTTTGTCAATTTCACCTTTTGTTTTCTTGCTCATCTTTTTTTATTAATTTTAATTTTTTATTGTTATTCAATTTCACCTTTTGTCTTCTTGTTCATCTTTTTTTTAATTTTAATTTTGTATTGTTATTCAATTACAGTTGTGTGCCTTTTCTCCCCATCCCTCCACCCCACCCCAGCTGAACCCCCCTCCCTCTCCCACCTCCACCCTCCCCCTTGATTTTGTCCATGTGTCCTTTATAGTAGTTCCTGTAATCCCCTCTTCCCACTGTCCCCTCCCCACTCCCCCCTGCCCATTGTTAGATTGTTCTTAAACATTGGAATTCTCCTGGGTTCAACCACCCCTCTTCTTTCTAGGTGTTCTTACTGAGTCCTATAGCACCAATTTTATATGGATATAACCTTCAGCTCTCTCCATAGATGCTGAGCTGCTGTTCATTTATTGCTCATGCTGCACAATTAAAAGAATAAAATATGCTTTTTACTTAAAAATTATAGATTATTCATTTTCAGAAAAATGCAGATATAAAAAGAGTAAATTAATTTGGTATTTCTTTATTTGTGTGCAGCTAAAATTGGAGTTTTATTTGGTTAGGGAGTAAGGATGAGTTAACCTTCAAGATGTAGGGCAAACTCTATTCTTTAAATGAGAATAATGTGTCCTTGCATTTAGCAACTGAGATGGACAGATTTATTGAGACAATCTTACTATTTCTCTATTTGACTTTCACTAATTTTTGAGAAATATGGAATGTGTTAACTGGTCACTTTTCCACCTCAGGCACTTTGTAATTAAACTCAGAACTGGGGAACATCCAGTGTCCTTTATCCCTAGCTCAAAAGAAAACTTACATGGCAAGTTGTCATCTGGCCATTTCTTGTGAAGAGGCATTAACCAAAAGTGTTGGTGAATATTTTGAAAAGTATCAATATATGGCTTAGTCTTTTAATGTCACCATCTGAATAATATTTGCTACACAAAGGATGCTAGGATAACAAATACTATTATGGTCACATAACGTATCAGAAGAAGCCGTTGTTCTTTGATTCAAAAGACAAAGAAAGCTACTGGGTCCTTTTTCAACAAATGGTTTCATCCTATTAGGCATTTTGAACTTCCATGCTTATACAGAGAAACTCTACACTCAGAGTTGGCCCGTTTAAAAGAATTTAGTGACACATTGGGGAATATTTTCTTGAGCTATCTTATTTCTTCCAATCATTGTCCCCCCCCCTTCACTGGAGAATTTCCTATTATTTGGCAACATATGGATGAAACATTTTTTGAGTAATCATGTCTGAACAAAGTAATCATTCTCTTATTAACCAATTATTCTTCAAAATCAAATGGAACAAACATATTCGCTAGGAACATTTATTTTAATACACCCTGTGGAATCAGATCTCACATCTCTCATGTTCAAATAGATTAATACAAAGATCACAGTGCACATAAAAAACTTGTTTCTTGTTTTATTTTTGTTGTTTTTTGTTTGTTGTTGTGGTGTACTGACAACACATGATTTCAAAAAAAAGATGTTACAGATAGATTACAAACTACGTTTTTAGAAAGGGAAAATGATAAAAGAATGAGGATATCTATTTATGTGGAGAAATTTTAGCTCCAAGAGATTTACCTTTCTTTTCTGTATCATCACAAGGTTATGATTGGTTTCAGCTCTTCTACTTTTTAAGATGTTGGATAAACAGCCTGACCAAGACATGAAGGGCTTTCCAAAAGGGTCCAACATAGTGGCTGGGAAAAATAAATGATCTCAGAAATTCATTGAACACTGTAGTTCTGAATGATATCCCAAAGCATTGGGAAAATGAGGAAGCATTTTCAGAGTGTCATTGGGGTGGGGCAGGAAGACAGGAGGCCTGATGCTCTTTCTTATTTACTCAATGATATTTTGCTGGTATTTTACATGATATTCTGCATGAATTTTTCTATTCTATGGCATTCCATGGATTCACTTTGATAAAAGAGGCTTCCCCTAACTCCTGTTTCATTTCTCCTGTGATTGACTTTATTGGAGTTTATTTGGAGATCCAGTTTTACAGTTTCTTACCTTTTTGGCCTCAGAAACCAGAATACTACCAATAGAATTCTGGGTTTCCTGCCATAATTCAAGGGACACCAAACATTTTCAGGTAAAGGTTAACATAGTAGATATCACTGAAGCAAAGCCTAAGAACAAAATCTTTTAAGTCTCAGGTTTTTTTTCTTCACGTGTTAAAACAATGACTAACCACCAAACAAAACACTTAAAGTCTACAAGTTCTAGTCCTTCCTTTGCCATAATTGGCTATAGAAATAAATGCAAGCTAGAAATTTACCTTCTCTCTGAACCTCAGTTTGCTTTCCTATAAAATAGACCCCTTTGCTCCAAAATCCCATGGATGTTTTTGTGTGTTTGTCATAACAATTTTGTATGTTGTCTATAACAACAAATAAAGACAGATCTGCCAATACCAAAAGTAACAGTAACAAAATACATGGAGCTATCTATTTAAACCTTACTCATTATACAATACTTTACATCAGCAATTTCAAAATTTTCATCTCATGGCACACATAAACTAATTACTAAAATTCTGTGGCACACCAACAATATATTTTTGCCAATCTGACAAAAAATAGGTATAATTTTGATTTATTTACACCAGATGGCTATTGTTGTGTTGGCTGTTGTCATTTTAAATTTGTCAACCTAAGGGAAAAGAGGTCAGTGCCTGACTAAATAATCAGGTCTATTGCATATTTTAAAAATTCCTGGTGCACACTGGTAAAAATTGTTGCTTTATGTAATTATTTAAATGATTTCATATCCTTAGGCTGGTTTATCTTTTATCAACAGGATGATGTTTTACTTGCAATGACTTTTTAAAAGTTTCTTGTCTGTGCAATTAAATGCCACAACCTAATCTCACACTTCAGCCATTAATGACTATCGCCACAGTTCTCTGCACTGGGCAGATTTGGGATGACAGCTGTCACTGCAGCACGATGCATTTTTATAATAGTTTTATGATTCATTCTTTGAGATGAAGATTTGGACACCTGATACCAGCCTGTGATTTTCTCACTGTAATTTTCAGAAGGGCAAAACTAAATAATAGCCTCCAGGACACATAGGTATTATGCCAAATGTTTCAGAAATGACACCGGTGGGAACTGAAAACCATATTTATTTATTTTTTTCTAGTAATGCTGATCACTTTCATTTACTAGTGCTAGTTGATAATGGGGGTGGAGTGGAAGCTGGTTTGCCTTCAAAGTCACAACAAAGCCATAGTTTTCTCCACATTTCACTTTCACATGATTGTGAAAGTGTTTACAATGATGTGTTAGCTCACTGTCAGCAATTTTCATGACAAATATGAGGTCTGTAAAAAATCTATTCAGTATACTGAGTGTGTTGTCTTTAAAATTTAGAATATCTTTTAAAATATCTGGCTTCTACAACTGGGCATTTAAACACAAGTCAGAAGGGATATCAGTAAGACTGATTTTTTTAAAATGTGTTTTATATGATCTCACCTTTAAATGGAACATAATCAACAGAAGAAAAAAGCAAACAAAATATAATCAGAGACATTGAAGTTAAGAACAATCTAACAATAGCCAGAGGGGAGTGGGGAGGAGACAGTGGGGAGAGGGGTTTACAAGAACTACTATAAAGGACACATGGACAAAATCAAGGGGGAGGGTGGAAGTGTGGGAGGGAGGTGGGTTTGGCTGGGGTGGGGTGGAGGGATGGGGAGAAAATACAACTGTAATTGAATAACAATAGAAAAATTTAAAAAATTAAAAAATAATAAATAAATAAATAAATGTGGTTTAGTATTGGCAATGCAAAATCCAACTTCCTTCATTCAGGACAGCAAAGATAAAGTTTGTTCTTTCCTTAACTTTTGGTGTTTACCTAAACTTTGGCTTCGACCAAACAGATTAACTTGGGGTTCTGAGAAGTCAGTCTGTCCTCAGCTCAGGTTCAAAATGCCTCCTCTTTCCACAACTGTGACTCCCATTGAACACGCAGACCTCCCTCTTCTCTTTTAGGACCAGTTACCAGAAAATATTAGAATAGTGACTGAACCATCTTGGATAGTAGGCCTGATGAGGGAAGCGGTAAAATACAGATATCACCTTTTTTTTTTTCCAGGAAGATAAAGATCTAAAAGCAGTTACTATTGATTGTGCAGGGGCCTGTGATTATAAACCTCATGTAGTTGGATAACACAACAGAAAACAAGCTGCTGTATGTAAAGCAGGAGCACTTTTATGTGAACCTTAAAAACCTAGCCTGTGTCAAAAATCAAGGCAAAGAACACCTACAATAAAGAACAACTACTGAAATCTCCACTGAATCATTTTCAGTTAATTAAACTTTAGCTGGATGAAATAATATACTAAAGTTTTATGAGAAATAGAAAAAAAATTAAAATATGTTCATGGGTTCCCCAGAGGCTGACCAGTGCTCATAAAGGCAAAATCCTCAGCCTCCTCCCACTCAGCAAGGGACATTTGGGGTTCAGATCCTCTGGTCATGCAGTAGGGTTTGAAATGGTCCTGATGAAAAAAAGTCGGGGAGATAGTGCAGTAATGAATAAAGCAAGTAGGGGCCTGACTTCCTGGTGTTTAGGAAAAGAGTATTAAGGAATATGTATTTGTGAGAAGCTTAAAAAAGATAGGAACTTAATGATATGCTATTGAGGGGAAATAGAAAGAAAAATAACTAATTATAAGTTACAGTAGATGTTCCAGTGATCTAGAAGACCCATATAAATGGAACCTGTTTGCCTTCTGCAAACTAGTGCTGCACTGCCGGCAGCTGAAATGATCCTAAAATTTAATGGATCTTTTATTATAAGTAATGTTAAAATATTAGATATTGAATGACAATTGATAATATTATTTAGGAAAAACTAGGGATAGTGTAATGTGAAATTATTTTAAACTGATTTCTCCTTAAAAAATAAAAAGGCATTTGGGAACGTTAGAAATCATATAATTATTAATCTGTTATGTAAGTTTGTAAGTCCAAGGGAACCCTGAATTGTAAGGTTCTGTCCTTCATACAATGCAAAGTAAATTTCAACTAGAGTACTGCCAGTTTAGAAGTTTTCCAAACCTTAATCCCTCTGAAGGCAAAGGATATGGTAGAAACAATTTGTGCTTTGGAGTTTAAGGATCTCAGTCCACCTGAACTGACTGTGGGGACTTGGCATGTTGTTTAACTAACCTGGAATATATTCACTCATATATTCTTCTAAGTAGAGATGAGATTACATGCATCACAAAGCATAAGTAAATTCCATAACATTTCTAAATGGTTCATGGTCCTCTCTCTGCTAAGAGCACAGATGAAAATAATTGATCTTTTTCCAATGAATATTTCCAACATTGACTTGGAACTCTACTCTTAGTCCCTTAATGAAATCTTGGGTGGATTTCTTAACTTTTAGATGAGTTTGAATATTAAATAACTATTTCATTTAAACCTTTAGCCTGAAATTTGATTTACTTAGTTTCTCAAATCAAATGTCAAGATCAACTTGAGCTACTTACAGTAAGGTATAATGTCTCCCTGGGAGATCTCTCCTTTCCCCTGTCGCTCTCATACACATAGTTATTTCCTGTGTCTGTGAAAAGCTGACTTCACTGGGGATGTTCTTAATGTTAGTTTTTGCTGCTTCTCTGACTATTGATATCCTCTGTGTCAGGCAACTAATGGGGCTTCCTGTGTAAGTTCTTAAGAGGGGCTGCTATATTGCATAGTGCTTGATAAGATAGTACAGCTCTGTTCAGCATCTCCCAACCCTCCTGTGGCCCTGTGCCCTACTGGGGAAAGTAATAGAAATTGGCTCAGTCCATCTATCATTTATCATCTATGGACCAACCCCTTGAATCATAGGGTCCTTAAAAATGCCTTGCTTTGTTGATTTGTGAGAGTGCAGGCTTTTCCAGTGCCATGGCCCTCCAGTTCTCCTCTTCCCTACCCAAATAGGCATAAGGGCATGTTAACAGACTCTAGGTCTTACCGGTGAACCTCCAAATGGGAAACAAGAAGTCAGTCAGTCTACTCTTACTGCAGGCATCTATAGTCTTAGTGAGTAAATCTCTTGTATTTCCTTTATCTGCCTTGGGGAGGCAGAGTTCCTCCCATCAAAGAAACTATACACCTTTAGGTCCATGATTCTATTGGGTAAGCAAAGGCTGTAGCTAGATATTCAAGTGAAAGACTGGATGGCAACAAGATTATTCTTTCACATCTTAGTAAGCATTCCCAAAATATTTGTGGGTGTTCATGTCTTGCCTTCTTAGAGTTTCTATTGTTCTACTTATATTACCCATCTATTCTCTCATGTTGTCCAGTCTTCTAATAGCATCATTAGCATATTAATCATTGTTACTATGAATTCCAGGTCAGATAATCCCCATGAATTTGTCATATCTGAGTCTGGTTCTTATTATTTTCTTGTCTCTTCAGACTGTTTTCTTTGCCTTTATCATGCTTTGTGACATTGTTTTTGAAAAACAGACAAAATATATTAGGTCTAAAAGACTGTAGTAAAAGGACTTCAGTCAAGGTTTTATGTTTACTTGGCAAGGATCCAGACTGTGTTTATGGTTTGCTATAGCTGTAGAGTCCAAAGCTATAATTTCCCTGATGTCCTTATTTTTGGTCTCCTGGTTTTTCTTTGGGTTTATCTAGAGATTCCTTCTTAAATAGGGTCTGAAACTTGAAATTATTTCATTTTAATCCTCAGGAATCCTACTGATGTTGTGGCAAAGTATGGTGAGAGGGGGAGTGTTATGAAATCCTATCATTAGGACTTAGTCTTTTAGTGAATTTGAGTTGAGTAAGTCCCTTCCTAGAGTTGGGTATTTGGCATTGGGTACCAACATTGTGTAGCCCAATATTGGTTAGACCCTGGTAAAATAGTTTCCCTTGAAATCAGATCTTTGTTAAGGGGAAGATAAAACTCTGGATATATTTCTCATAGTTACTTTTTCCTCTCTTTGTGCCAGAAGGGGAATTTTCTTCAATTTTCATAGTAAGAACCTAAGTATCTCCTAGAGGTAAAAGTCACAAAACTTTGGGTCCTCTCTAAGGCTGGAACCCTAGGCATTTTTATCTCTCAAGTTAGTCCATGTTCAGTTTCCAGGAATTAGTCAATTATCCTGTAAGAACCTATCAGTTGCTGTGTCCAGCACAGTTTCTGCTCCCAGTAAGCTTGCAGTCTCTGTATTCACCTGTCTAACCTAATTTTTTGAGTGGTGTTTTTTTTTTTTTTTTCTGTGACCACAATCCTTTGATGGGTTTAAAAGAAATTGATTTTCAGTTTGTTCAGCTGTTTTCACATTGTAAAAATAGCAGTGATGACTTTTAAAATGTTGAATTTTTGGACCACAAGCCACAACTTAATAACTTGCTTTTAGCTGTGTGACCTTGCACTAATATATTTATATTAAACACCTGGTATTGGGACTGGTACATAATAAGGAGACCATCTTAGAAAAAGCTCCTTTTTATAAATCCTTTAATCATGAATTTGAAAATTTAGGATAAATAATGGAAGCATTACTTTGAATGCAAAGACCTGTAAGAAATACAAGTGTACCAGGAATCAATATATGAAGCCAAACCATTAAAAAAAAACATGAAAAAAATGGCTTCAATTACCACTCTGAAGATATATGACTTCTGACGTTCACTGAATAATAACTAAATATTTATCTTCCTGGAACAAGAGTAAAAGGCTGGCAGGATTAGACAAAAAAAAAGAAAAAGAAAAAAAGTACTGAGAAGTCTGAGAATTCACTGAGATAGTTGTAGTTTATTGTAATCCCTTCTGAAGTGCAGCACATGTGAGTTCTCACTTATTACTGTTCTAGCTTGTATGTGTCACACATTTAATGTCTGTCCAAGTCTAAGGGTGGCCATATAGAGAAGGAAACAGATGGAGAGGCTCTAATGCACTATTTTCACTGTTAAAAGCAAAATGGATCTCTATAGCTATGTATCTATCTATCTATCATCTATCTATCTATCTCTATCTATCTATCTATCTATCTATCTATCTATCTATCTATCTATCTATCATCTATCTATCTATCATCTATCTACCTATCTATCTATCTATCTGTCTATCTATCTATCTATCTATCTATCATCTATCTATCTATCCATCAATACCTATCTTATTTATCATCTACCTATCATCTATCTATCATCTGCCTTTAATCTATCAACTCACTCTCCTTAGTCTATTATCTATCACCAAATGTATCTAGATAAATTTTTACCAGGATATATGTAATCCTTTTTTCTCCTGCATGGAAACTGCTGGTGTTGTGTGAGAGAAGTTAATCTAAAAATGTTATGTTGATATTCACTACTAAGGGTGATGCATTCTTCGAAGTTCTAGAAAGTTTTAGAACAGGTGCCTTGAAACCAATTTGTGAGGGATGAGCAAAAAAGAATTTATCCATTGGCTTTTATCTCCCTAGTCAAAAATTACTAGGTGAGTATTAACCTCCCCTTGACTGGTACATTTTGTATGCCTGAGCACCCAGTGAATTCTTTTCTGATACTGAGGCATTAGGGAGTCAGGCAGGGAGCAACCAACCTGGTTTGAGTATGAAGCTCCCTCAAGCTACATTCGTGTGAAGCTGGTCCTATCAATGTTTGGGTGTATCTGAGACTGAGGATTTGACAGTGGAATACAAGACCATGTGATGCCTGTGGAAATACACAACTGCTGTCAACAGAATTCAATCCCATTTTCTGGTGGCCCAGCCGTGATTAAAGAAATCTTGAAAATACAGGATCGGAGGAAGATGGTGGCAACATAGTGGGAGCGGAATCCACTTCCCCTCAGCGCCAGGGAAATACCTAGCTGATCTGAGGAGCAGAGCGAACAGCCAACAGTACTCCAGCATATACGAAGATTAGAGACCAAAGATAGAGGACATTGAAAGATCTGACGATGAGACAACAAAACCTGGAGGGCTGAAAAGACTAGAGTTAGACCGTGTTAAACACATAAACGTCACCTCAAGACCAGTGAGCACAGGAGAGTAAGGAGACAGCACCACCGAATCCCATTGGCATTCTACCATAGAAGTTCATATCATAAATCCAAGGAGTCAGAACAAAGCAATTTAAGAAGCAGAGGCCAACAAGAAGAGCCTCACAAACAATGGGAAGACAAAGAAACAATTCCCAAATGAAAGGAAAGGAGGAAGCCTCAGAAAGAATGCTAACTGAAAAAGAGGCAAGTCAACTATCAGATACTCAGTTCAAAGCAATGGTCATCAGGAAGCTCACTGAGCTCTCTGAGCTCAAAGAGAACTACCAGAAACTACAGGGAAACTACAATGAACTCACTGCAAACTATATCAACATGAAAAAGGAAATAGAAAATATCAACAAGAGCCAAGAGGAAATGAAGAATACAATTTCTGAAATGAAGAACACAGTAGAAGGAATTAAAAGCAGACTTGATGAAGCAGAGGATCGGATCAGCAAGCTGGAGGACAAAGTAGAAAAAAACACCCAGAAAGAGCAAGAAAAGGAAAAGAGGCTCAGAAAGAATGAAGAGGCAATAAGGGAAATGCAGGACAACATGAAACGTAACAATATCCGTATAATAGGAATACCAGAAGGAGAAGAAGAAGAGCAAGCGATAGAAACCTGTTTGAAAAAGTAATGATGGAAAATTTCCCTAATCTGAGGAGAGAAAAAGTCACCCAAATCCAGGAATCACAGAGAGTCCCAAGCAAGAGGAACTCAAAGAGTACCACTGCAAGACACATCATAATTAAAATGGCACATTTCCAAGACAAAGAGAGGATCTTAAAGGCAGCAAGGGAGAAAAAGGAAGTAACATACAAGGGAGCCCCAATAAGGTTAGCAACTGACTTCTCAATGGAAACGCTCCAAGCCAGAAGAGAATGGCAAAAAATATTCCGAGTAATGAGAACCAGAGGCCTGCAACCAAGACTACTTTACCCAGCAAGGCTCTCAATCAAGATAGAAGACCAAATAAAGAGTTTCCCAGACAAAAGAAGTCTAAAAGAATACAGCTCCACCAAACCAGCTCTGCAAGAGATGCTAAAGGGACTGCTTTAAGGAAAGGAAGGAAAAGAGAAAGACAGAGGAACACAGGTAGGAAATAATGGCAATGAATAACTACCTATCGATAATAACCTTAAACGTAAATGGATTAAATGCTCCAATCAAAAGACATAGAACAGCTGAATGGATAAGAAAACATGACCCACACATATGCTGCCTACAAGAGACCCATCTCAGGACAAAAGACTTACACAGACTGAAAGTGAAGGGCTGGAAACAAATTTTCCAAGCAAACGGACAGGAAAAAAAAAGCAGGGGTAGCAATACTCATATCAGACAAAATAGACTTCCAAAGAAGGGCCATAAAGAGAGACCCAGAAGGTCACTTCATAATACTCAAAGGAAGAATCCACCAAGAAGACATAAACATTGTAAATATATATGCACCCAACATAGGAGCACCCAAATACATAAAGAAAATCTTGGAGGATTTCAAGAAAGATATTGACAGCAACACAATTATAGTAGGGGATTTTAACACCCCACTATCAAAAATGGACAGGTCTTCCAAACAAAAGATCAACAAAGATATTGTGTCACTTAACAATACCCTAGAGGAAATGGACTTAACTGATATATACAGAGATTTTCATCCCAATGATGCAAAATACCCATTCTTTTCAAGTGTCCATAGAACTTTTTCAAAGATAGACCACATGATAGGACACAAAGCAAGCCTCAACAAATTCAAGAAAATTGAAATCATATCAAACATCTTCTCTGACCACAAGGGTCTGAAACTAGAAACCAACGCCAAGGGTAAAAACCCAAAACACTCAAAATCATGGAGACTGAATAGCTTGCTATTAAACAATGAATGGGTCAAGAACGAGATTAGGGAAGAAATCAAAAACTTCCTGGAAACAAAGGAAAACGAACTCACAGCAACCCAAAACCTATGGGACACAGCAAAGGCAGTCCTGAGAGGGAAGTTCATAGCAATACAGGCCTACCTTAAGAAGTTAGAAACAGTTCAAACAAACAACCTAACCCTATGCCTACAAGAACTGGAGGAACAACAACAAAGACAGCCCAGAGCAAGCAGAAGGAAGGAAATAACCAAGATCAGAGCAGAACTAAATGACATAGAGACTAAAAGCACAATTGTAAGGATCAATGAATCCAGGAGCTGGTTCTTTAAAAAGATAAACAAAATCGACAAGCCTTTAAGTAGGCTCATCAAGAAGAAAAGAGAGAGGATCCAAATAAACACAACTAGAAATGAAAGGAGAAATTACAACTGATACCACAGTAATACTAAGGATTGTAAGAAATTACTACGAAGAACTGTATGCCAAGAAATTTGAAAACTTAGGTGAAATGGACACATTTCTAGAAAAATATAATCTTCCAAAACTGAATGAAGAAGAAGCAGAAAACCTGAACAGACCAATAACATCAGATGAAATTGAAACAGTCATCAAAAAACTCCCAACACACAAAAGCCCTGGACCAGAGGGTTTCACAGGAGAATTCTACAAAGCCTTTAAGGAAGAGCTAACCCCTATCCTTCACAGACTCTTTGAAAAAATCCAAACTGATGGAAGACTCCCAAACTCTTTTTATGAAGCCAGCATCATCCTAATCCCAAAACCAGATAAAGACACAACGAAGAAAGAAAACTTCAGGCCAATATCGCTGATGAACATAGACGCTAAAATTCTCAACAAAATATTAGCAAACCGCATCCAGCAATATATTAAAAAGATCATCCACCATGACCCAGTGGGATTGATCCCAGGGATGCAAGGATGGTACAATATTCGCAAATCAATAAACATAATACATCACATCAACAACAGCAAAGACAAAAATCACATGATCATATCAATAGATGCGGAAAAAGCGTTCGATAAGATACAGCATCCATTTCTGATAAAAACACTCAGCAAAGTGCGAATAAAGGGAGCAGTCCTCAACATAATTAAGGCCATATATGAGAGACCTATAGCCAACATCACACTCAATGGGCAAAAACTTAGAGCTTTCCCACTAAGATCAGGAACTAGACAAGGATGCCCTCTCTCACCACTCCTATTCAACATAGTATTGGAAGTCCTAGCCACAGCAATCAGACAAGAAAAAGCAATAAAAGGCATCCAAATTGGAAAGGAGGAAATGAAACCGTCACTGTTTGCAGATGACATGATAGTGTACATGGAAAACCCTATAGACTCCACTCAAAAACTACTCGACCTAATAAATGAATTTGGCAAAACAGCTGGATACAGAGTCAATACCCAGAAATCAAAGGCATTCCTGTACACCAACAACGAATTTGCAGAAACAGAAATCAGGAAAAAAATCCCATTTGATATAGCAACAAGAAAAATAAAGTACCTAGGAATAAACCTAACCAAGGAGGTAAAAGACCTGTACTCAGAAAACTACACAACACTGAAGAAAGAAATTAAGGAAGATACAAACAAATGGAAGCATGTACCATGTTCATGGATTGGAAGAATTAACATCATCAAAATGGCCATACTACCCAAAGCAATTTATAGATTCAATGCAATCCCTGTTAGAGTACCCATGACATATTTCACAGATATAGAACAAACATTGCAGAAATTCATATGGAACCATAAACGACCTCGAATAGCAGCAGCAATTTTGAGAAAGAAGAACAAAGCAGGAGGGATCACAATACCTGATATCAAACTGTATTACAAGGCCACTGTAATCAAAACAGCCTGGTACTGGCATAAAAACAGGCACATAGACCAATGGAACAGAATAGAGAGCCCAGAAATAAACTCAAATCTATACGATCAATTAATATTTGACAAAGGAGGCAGGAGCATAAAATGGAGCAAAAACAGTCTCTTCAACAGATGGTGTTGGGAGATCTGGACAGCTATGTGCAAAAAAATGAAACTCGATCACCAACTTATGCCATACACGAAAATAAACTCAAGATGGATAAAAGACTTAAATATAAGTCGTATCACCATAAAAGTCCTTGAGGAAAACATTGGCAGGAAAATCTCAGACATTCCACGCAGCAACATCCTCACAGACACATCCCCTAAAGCAAGGGACATAAAGGAAAGAATAAACAAATGGGACCTCATCAAAATAAAAAGCTTCTGCAGGGCTAAAGAAAACAGCACCAAATTACAAAGAGAACCAACAGTATGGGAAAACATATTTGCCAATGATACCTCAGACAAGGGCCTGATCTCCAAAATATATAAAGAACCTACACGACTCCACTCCAGGAAGACAAACAACCCAATTAAAAAATGGGCAAAGGACTTGAACAGACACTTCTCCAAGGAAGACATACAGAGGGCCCAGAGACATATGAAAAGATGCTCAGCATCACTAGCCATCAGAGAGATGCAAATTAAAACCACAATGAGGTATCATCTCACACCAGTCAGAATGGCCAACATAAACAAATCCACAAACAAATGTTGGAGAGGATGTGGAGAAAAGGGAACCCTCGTGCACTGTTGGTGGGAATGCAGACTGGTGAGGCCACTGTGGAAAACAGTATGGAATTTCCTCAGAAAACTAAAAATGGAACTGCTCTTTGACCCAGTAATTCCGCTGCTGGGATTATACCCTAAGAACACTGAAACACCAATCCAAAAGAAGCTGTGCACCCCAATGTTCATAGCAGCACAATTTACAATAGCCAAGTACTGGAAGCAACCGAAGTGCCCATCAGCAAACGAGTGGATCCAAAAACTATGGTATATTTACACAATGGAATTCTATGCAGCAGAGACAAAGAAGGAGCTTATACCCTTTGCAACAGCATGGATGAAACTGGAGAGCATTATGCTAAGTGAAACAAGCCAGGAAGTGAGGGACAAATACCATATGATCTCACCTTTAACTGGAACATAAGCAATAGAGGGAAAAAGCATACAAATTATAACCAGAGTCATTGAAGTTAAGAACAATCTAACAATAGCCAGGGCAGGGATGGGAGGTGGGGGCGGGGACAGTGGGTAGAGGGGATTAAAGGAACTGCTATAAAGGACACATGGACAAAACCAAGGGGGAGGGTGGAGAGGGGGGAGGGAGGTGGGTTCAGCTGGGGTGGGGTGGAGGGATGGGGAGAAAAGGCACACAACTGTAATTGAATAACAATAAAAAAATAAAAGAAAAAAAAAGAAAAAAGAAAATACAATGGCATCAGAAGAAGCTAGCTGTTTTTCTTCTATTTTTCTATGAATACTAAGATTAAATGAAAAAAGTTCACCAGCATCTCAAACACCTGGATGTATCTTTTTACAACCAGTTATTTTGTGATAAAATGTGTTCCCAAAATAAACTATCCAGAACATTTCAGAAAGAACAGGGCAGAAGACACTATTAAACATTTCTTATTTAGATTATTTAAATATCAGAGTATGTTGAGATCAAAAAGTGGGCTTTCCTATTTAGTAAAATGGAGGTATGTTTTTATTTCCAAACAGGAATTCTCTTTCTCTGTTTGTATATATGTGTATGCATTTTTATATGTATGTGTATTGAGAAACTATATCATTTATCTATCATCTATATATATTTTTTATAGAAAGATACAGATGCATATGTACAATATATATACTTATGTATATATACAAACAAATATGTGTGTGTGTATATACATGTTAAGGGAATGTGTCTGTGTATATTATGTGTATGTTTGGAAAAAAGATACATGTGTGTACAATTGAGAAGTGCATACACACATCTATATCTATATCATCTATATCTACATCAATCTATATCCACATATATACCATCTATCTCTATAGAAAGAGAGAGGGAGAGTGACAAATACTTTTTTCCTTCAAAAAGGGACACCACAACTCAAGCATAAAAAGCAGCATAAACAGAATATAAACTTAAGGCATATTTTAAATTTTATGACACAGAGAATTTAGTTAATTTTTTAGATTTAGATTTTCTCCAGTGGTGTTTATTTGATACTTACATTTTAACTTTTGATAATGTTTTGTTTTGTTTTTTTAAAAAATTTTATTGTTATTCAATTACAGTTGTCTGCATTTCTTCCCATCACTCCACCCCGCCCTAGCTGAACTCACTTCCCCCCCTCCAACCTCCCCATTGATTTTGTCCATGTATCCTTTATAGTAGTTCCTGTAATCCCCTCTCCTCATTGTCCCCTCCCCACTCCCCCCTGCCCATTGTTAGATTGTTCTTAACTTCAATGTCTCTGGTTATATTTTGTTTGCTTTTTTCTTCTGTTGATTATGTTCCAGTTAAAGGTGAGATCATATGGTGTTTGTCCCTCACCACCTGGCTTATTTCACTTAGCATAATGCTCTCCAGTTCCATCCATGCTGTTGCAAATGGTATGAGCTCCTTCTTTCTCTCTGCTGCGAAGAATTCCATTGTGCAAATATACCATAGTTTTTCGATCCATTCATTTGCTGATGGGCACTTAGGTTGCTTCCAGTACTTGGCTATTGTAAATTGCACAGCTATGAACATTGGTGTGCATAGGTTCTTTTGGATTCGTGTTTCAGGGTTTTTAGGGTATAATCCCAGCAGTGGAATAGCTGGGTCAAAGGGCAGTTCCATTTTAATAATGTTTTAAAAATACATATATCAAACACATTTCAATTATTTAAAGACCATCTAACACTCCCTCATGCCCTCACCTACTCCCTTATTATTTTTTGCAAAATAAATGAAAAGAATTCATTTAATTCTTGTGAGTTCACTATTTTTTCGATAAGTTATCTGTCTTTGTCTTTTGACATTCTACTGTCCGCTATGCTGACCCCATTTTCCTTAGTTTTTCAAAAATTGCTGTGATATTTATCTAAAGTTCTCTGTAATCTTTCTTTCATTTTTCACCTTTGCTTTTCATATATATCTATATATATATATGTGAATGTACGTATATATATATATATATTTACACTTGATAGTATAATCTTCTCCATTACTTCTATATGATGTTCCATATGTCACATATTCTTCCCTCTTACCCTGATTACTTCCTTCATCTCCTCATTTATTCATCTTGACCTTTATCCACTCTGAATACATTTGTTGGTATGTGATACCCTTAGGTATACATCAATTTCCCATTGAATTTTCCATTTCCTTTTCCGGCCTTTATGTAATTCCATTACTTTATCCCACTGGGTTGCTCCCCCCTCTTATCACACTCTTGCAAAGAGTGTGCCATGTTGAAATGTAACATTTTTTTATTACTTAGTATTTGGATCCAAACCATAATCATTTATATGGTTGGAGTCTCTATTTTGTAGTAAGCTGTCTCCATAGATGACACTTAACTTGGCAAAAAGTGCCATATTTTTCAGTTAATTATCCCAAAAAAAGAAATGTAGATTATGTCATTTAGTTTAGTTTCACATGCCAAGAGAAGAAATGTAATACCCAAGTTCATCACCTTTATGTAGTAGAACATACTTGCAATTTGACCCATGCACATAAATAGCAGATTTACTGCCACATTCTCATATATCCAGCTTCTTTCTCTCCTCCCCTGCAATGACTTCCCACTTGATATCAGCCATTGCCCTACTTGACCATTTTCCTTAAACATATTTGAGTCTCTAGACTTATGTAAATTTGGGGGCTCTAATTAATTTTAAATGCAATTGACATGAAAATTTGATTGTAATCATATATATTTCAGTCTCTACTTCCATATTGATTTACTTAAAAACAGAATAGTAATGTGTGGCTGACAACAATGTTTATCGACCACTTACTATTAGTAGGGAAGGATCTAGATAATAAAAATATTTCTCAGCTGTGTGTTTCAAAGTGCTAAAGACTATAATAAAAACTAATATTGAAATTTTAGGCTACTATTTTAATTATTATATTGGTTTGTGCTTAAAATCACAGCAACCAAAATCTTTCCTAACACTTCATTTTCATGATTTCAGTACCTAAGTTACTCTCTCTCCCTCCCTTCCTCTCTAAAATCAATAAACATATCCCCAAGTGAGGATTTAAAAAAATAAGGATACTGAACTGTTCTGTCACCTCAATTCTCTTTCTCATGCTACCATTTTACAGTTACAGACACCCTTTTCTATTGCCCGCACCACCTCAAACCAAAATCAAAATACTCACATTATTTAATACATATGGATAATTTCTTTTCTTAAAAAAGTAGGTGTTTTATTATTTGAGGTTGTTTCCTAGCAAATCAACTTAAATATCACTGGTGTATTTGTTTTTCAACTCTGACTTCTGGCAGGCTTTTTTTCCTACTTTCTCCTGCTAAAATCAACTTCTGTTCTTTACTAAGAAACCTCATAAAATTCAACTTTTGTCAATAATTCTTCTAGTAAAAGTGCATTGCTAATATTTTTAGGTTTATTTCCAGACACATATCCATTTTGTAACATAGGATAGTTATATAGTTGTGTTTGTACAATCATACACATTTTTTCTTTTTTACTAGTGGTATGTTCATTGTCAACTAAACAATCAATGGTTGATAATTTGAACATATTTTAGATTGAGAACATAATAAAAATATACTAACAAATTTTGTGTGTGTGTGTCCAGTAAGTGTTCCTATGCCTGGAAAGGCTCAGAGGTGCAGTGCGAATGAAGAGTATCACACTAGGAACACTGTAGACTGGTTCCCATTTGAGTTTCATCACTGACAGTGGACCCACGGGCAACATATCTCACCTCTCTCTCTAAATCAGTATGGCCATACCTGGACATGACTATTTATACTGTTAAGTTCCTGTGAGGGCTAGAGATAGTACTTGAGCCAACTGCCATTTGGGAGTTGCCTAATATGTGGTAAGTATAGCGTTGAGAATATTTAAATAATATAATTCATTGTGATAAAATTATTCATGGTTTCTAAAGTATTTCATAGATGCTTCAAATAAATAATCTTCTATAATCTAAAAAACAATGTGAAATAGACAGAAAAAATTATAATTCTGATTTTATATTATTTAAAGGCAAGTTCCAAGTAGATACAGCCTTAAATTTAACATTTTAGAGTTTTAAATAAATCTTGGACTACAGAGTAAATGGACAGTATAAAATTGGAGTTTTTAGAGACTTTGCTTTTCTGAACTTGGAAATGCTCAATATTAATGTTTAATGATATTGAGTATGTGATTATACAAAGAATCTTTTGGTCACAGACAATGTATGGCACTCATGAAATTTTCACATGGCATAGAGCATAAATACAAACATTCAAGAGGAATATTGCTTTGCTCAGGCTACATTCATGCTCTCTCTCAAGACTGGGACTCTTTGGCCCTAGGCCAGTGGTTCTCAGACTTTAACATGTATTAGAATCCCCTGGAGGGCTTATGAAACTACAGACTACTGGGGCTCACTCTTATGGTTTCTGATTCAGCAGATCCAAAGCAGGGCTGAGAATCCTAATAAGTTGCCAGGTGGTGCTGATACTGCTATACATTTGTTCAGATAATCACCACCATAATCAAGATATAGAACTGTATCCTGCTTGAGTGGTTCAGTTGGTTGGAGTGTTCTCCTGTACACCAAAATGTTGCAGGTTCCATTCCCGGTCAGAGAACATACCTAGGTTTCAGGTTCAATCCCTGGTTGTTGTGCACACCAGAGGCAACCAATCAATGTTTTTCTCTTACACTTATTTTTCTCTCTCTCTATCCCTTCCTGTCTCTCTAAAATCAATAAACATATCCTCAGGTGAGATTTTTTAAAAGTACACAGAACTGTTGTATCACCTGCGATATCTTTCTCATGCTACCCCTTAACGGTTACACCCAACCCATTCTACCTCCCGTACCACCTAAAACCAAAAGCAAACACTAATCTGTTTTTCAACTCTGTAGTTTGCACTTGGAGAATAAACGGAATTTTCATTTCCCTGGGACAAATGCCCAGGAGTGTAATGTTGACTTTATAGTAATTATATGTTTATTTTAAAGCAATTGACAAAGTATTGTCTTGAGTGGTCACCAGTAATTTCCATCAACAATGTATGAGAGATCCAACTTTTTAGCATCCTGGCCAGCATTTGGTTGATACTGTTTTTATTTTAGCCACTCCAATAGGTATGTAATGATATCTCAATGTGGACTTAAATTGCATTCCCCTGATAACTAGTGATTTCAACATCTTTTATGTGTTTATTTGCCACCCTTACATCCTCTTTGATGAAATACCTCTTCATTCCTTTTCATCATTTTCTTGTGATTTATTTTATTATAATTAAGGTTTTTTTAATTTTATTGTTATTCAATTACAGTTGTATGCCTTTTCTCCCCATGCGTCGACCCCACCACAGCCGAACCCACCTCCCTCACCTACCTCCACCCTCCCCCTTGATTTTGTCCATGTGTCCTTTATAGTAGTTCCTGTAATCCCCTCTTCCCACTGTCCCCACTCCACTCCCTCATGGCTATTGTTAGATTGTTCTTAACTTCAATGTTTCTGGTTATATTTTCTTTGTTTTTTTCTTCTGTTGATTATGTTCCAGTTAAAGGTGAGATCACATGGTATTTGTACCTCACCGCCTGGTTTATTTCACTTAGCATAATGCGCTCCACTTCCATCCATGCTGTTGCAAAGGGTATAAGCTCCTTCTTTCTCTCTGCTGCATAGAATTCCATTGTGCAAATATACCATAGTTTTTCGATCCATTCATTTGCTGATGGGCACTTAGGTTGCATCCAGCACTTGGCTATTGTAAATTGCGCTGCTATGAACATTGGAGTACACAGGTTCTCTTGGATTGGTGTTTGAGGGTCCTTAGGGTATAATCCCAGCAGCTGAATTGCTGGGTCAAAGAGCAGTTCCATTTTTAGTTTTCTGAGGAAATTCCATAATGTTTTCCACAGTGGCCTCACCAGTCTGCATTCCCAACAACAGTGCACTAGGGTTCCCTTTTCTTCGCATCCTCTCCAACATTTGTTTTTGGATTTGTTTATGTTGGTCACTGACTGGTGTGAGATGGTACCTCATTGTGGTTTTAATTTGCATCTCTCTGATGGCTAGTGATGCTGAGCATCTTTTCATATGTCTCTGGGCCCTCTGTATGTCTTCCTTGGAGAAGTGTCTGTTCAAGTCCTTTGCCCATTTTTTAATTGGGTTGTTTGCCTTTCTGGAGCAGAGTCATGTGAGTTCTTTATACATTTTGGAGATCAGGCCCTTGTCTGAGGTATCACTGGCAAATATGTTTTCCCATACTGTTGGTTCTCTTTTTATTTTAATGCTGTTTTCTTTAGCCATGCAGAAGCTTTTTATTTTGATGAGGTCCCATCTGCTTATTGTTTCCTTTATGTCCCTTGCTTTAGGGGACATGTCTGTGAGGGTGTTGCTGCATGGAATGTCTGATATTTCCCTGCTAATGTTTTCCTCTAGGACTCTATGGTGTTACAACTTGTATTTAAGTCTTTTATCCACCTTGAATTTATTTTTGTGTATGGCATAATTTGGTGATCGAGTTTCTTTTTTCTGCACATAGCTGTCCAGATCTCCCAACAGTATTGTAGAAGAGGCTATTTTTGCTCCATTGTATGCACCTGCCTCCTTTGTCAAATATTAATTGACCGTAAAGACTTGGGTTTATTTCTGGGCTCTCTGTTCTGTTCCATTTGTCTATGTGCTTGTTTTTATGCCAGTGCCATGCTGTTTTGATTACAGTGGCCTTGGAACACAGTTTGATATTAGGTATGGTGATCCCTCCTGCTTTGTTCTTCTTTCTCAAAATTGCTGCAGCTATTCAAGGTTGTTTATGGTTCCACATGAATTTCTGAAATGTTTGTTCTATATCTGTGAAATATGTCATGGGTACTTCAATAGGGATCTCATTGAATCTATAATTTGCTTTGGGTAGTATGGCCATTTACCAATCCATGAGCATGGTACATGCTTCCATTTGTTGGTGTCTTCCTTAATTTTTTTCTTTAATGTTGTGTAATTTTCTGAGTACAGGTCACTTACCTCCCTGCTTAGATTTATTGCTAGGTACTTTATTTTTCTTGTTGCTGTACAAATGGGATGTTTCTCCTGATTTCTTTTTCTGCTGTTTTGTTGTTGGCATACAGGAATGCCTTTGATTTTTGAGTATTGACTTCACATCTAGCTGTTTTGTCAAATTCATTTATTGGACAAAATAAATTTATTTCTAATGTGTTTATTTTGATCCTCTCTCTTTTTTTCTTGATGAGCCTACTTAAAGGTTTGTCGATTTTGTTTATCCTGTCAAAGAACCAGCTCCCGGATACATTGATCCTTAGAATTGCGCTTTTACTCTCTATGTTATTTAACTCTGCTCTGATCTTGGTTATTTCCTTCCTTCTACTTGGTCTGGGTTGTCTTTGTTGTTGTTCCTCAAGTTCTTGTAGGCATAGGGTTGGGTTGTTTGTTTGAACTGTTTCTAACTTCTTAAGGTAGGCCTGTATTGCTATGAACTTCCCTCTCAGGACTGCCTTTGCTGTGTCCTATAGGTTTTGGGTTGTTGTGAGTTCATTTTCATTTGTTTCCAGAAAGTTTTTGATTTCTTCCTTAATCTCGTTCTTGACCCATTCATTGTTTAATAGCATGCTATTCAGTCTCCATGATTTTGAGTGTTCTGGGTTTTTTCCTTTGGGGTTGGTTTCTATTTTCAGTCTCTTGTGACCAGAGAAAATGCTTGATATGATTTCAATTTTCTTGAATTTGTTGAGGCTTCCTTTGTATTCTATCACGTGTTGTATGTTTGAAAATGTTCCATGTACACTTGAAAAGAATGTGTATTTTGCTTCTTTGGGATGAAAAGCTCTATATATATAAGTTAAGTCCATTTCCTCTAGGGTAATGTTAAGTGACACAATATCCTTCTTGATATTTTGTTTGGAAGACATGTCCATTTTTGACAGTGGGGTGTTAAAGTCCCCTACTATAATTGTGTTGCTGTCAATATCTTTCTTGAAGTCCTCCACGATTTTCTTTATGTATTTGGGTGCTCCTTTGTTGGGAGTGTATATATTTACAATGTTTTTGTCTTCTTGGTGGATTCAGCCTTTGAGTATTATGAATTGATCTTCTCTGTCTCTCTTTATAGCCCTTCTTTTGAAGTCTATTTTGTCTGATATGAGTATTGCTACCCTACTTTTTTTTCGTGTCCTTTCCTTGGAAAACTTGTTTCCAGCCCTTCCTTTCAGTCTGTGTAGGTCTTTTGTCCTGAGATGGGTCTCTTGTAGGCAGCATATGTGTGGGTCCTGTTTTCTTATCCATTCAGCTATTCTATGTCTTTTGATTGGAGCACTTAATCCCTTTACATTTAAGGTTATCATTGATAGGTATTTAGTCATTGCCATTTTTTCCTATCTGTGTTACTCTCTCTTTCTCTTTTCCTTCTTTTCCTTAAAGAAGTCCCTTTAGCATCTCTTGCAGAGCTGCTTTGGTGGAGGTGTATTCCTTTAGACCTCTTTTTCCTGGGAAGCTCTTTATTTGGCCTTCTATCTTGATTGAGAGCCTTGCTGGGTAAAGTAGTCTTGGTTGCAGGCCTCTGGTTCTCATTACTTGGAATATTTTTTGCCATTCTCTTCTGGCTTGGAGCGTTTCCATTGAGAAGTCAGTTGCTAACCTTATTGGGGCTCCCTTGTATGTTACTTCCTGTTTCTCCCTTGCTGCCTTAAGATCCTCTCTTTGTCTTGGAATTTTATCCTTAATTATTATATGTCTTGCAGTGGGCCTTTTTCGGTTCTTTTTACTTGGGACTCTCTGTGATTCCTGGATTTGTGTGACTTTTTCTCTCATCACATTAGGAAATTTTCCATCATTATTTTTTTAAACAGGTTTTCTATCCCTTGCTCTTCTTCTTCTCCTTCTGGTATTCCTATTATATGCATATTATTATGTTTCATGTTGTCCCACATTTCCCTTAATCCCTCTTCATTCTTTCTGAGCTTCTTTTCCTTTTCTTGTTCTTTCTGAGTGTTTTTTCTACTCTGTCCTCCAGCTCGCTGATCCGATCCTATGCTTCATCAAGTCTGCTTTTGATTCCTTCTACTGTGTTCTTCAGTTCAGAAATTGTATTCTTCATTTCCTCTTGGCCCTTGTTGATAGTTTCTATTTCCTTTTTCATGTTGATATAGTTTGCAGTGAGTTCATTGTAGTTTCCCTGTAGTTTCTGGTAATTCTCTGTGAGTTCATTTAGCTTCCTAATAACCATTGCTTTGAACTCAGTATCTGATAGTTGACTTGCCTCCATTTCAGTTAGCATTCTTTCTGAGTCTTCCTCCTTTCCTTTCATTTTGGGATTGTTTCTTTGTCTTCCCATTGTCTTTGAGACTCTTCTTGTTATCCTTTGCTTCTTAAATTGATCTGTTCTTACTCTCTACGTTTATGATATGAACTTTTATGGTAGAATGCCAGTGGGATTCATTGGTGCCCTCTCCTTAATCTTCTGCACTCACTCATCTTGAGGTGATGTTTATCAGTCTAACAGTGTCTAACTCTGGTCTTTTCAGAGCTCCAGGTTTATTGTCTCACCTGTGGGAAAAGGAGAAAGAAGAAGAAAAATAAAAGGAGAAGGGCAGGAAGGAAAAACGGAATAGAAAAGGAATGGATGGAAGGAAGGAAGGAAGGAAGGAAGAAGGAATAAAAAAAAGATCGGAAGAAAGATAAGATCAAGGAATTTTAACAAAAATTAAAATAAAAAAATAAATAAAGGAAGGCAGGATGAAGGAATAAAAAAAGAAAGAAGGAGAGAAAGGAAGAAGGAATTTAGGGGGAAAGGAGAAAAAAAGAGAGAAAAGTAAAAAGAAAAAGTACTCTGCTAGCTTTAAACAGGTCAGGTTAGTTTTGCTAGTCTTCCTGTCTGTGAAAAGGCAGGGGGTGGTTGGAGGGATTGGTTTCACTTTTCTCCCTTCCTGAGTCACACTCTTGGCTCTTGTCCAGCCTCCAGTCCAGTTCCTCAGGGTCCTTCTGCTCCCCGCTAGGCCTTTAGCACAACTTTAGTTGTGCTGTCCTTGAGATGCACCAATTAGGGGTAACTCATACTCCACCTTCTTGCTCTTTGCTGTCTTAGATGCTAGGGGCTCTTGGTGCTCCTTTGGGGTAGTTTAACCCCCTTCTGGGTCAAGTCTTTCTGGGGACTGCAGTCTCCCCTAGCCCTGGAGCTCCCCTCTTCTGGGCATTCTGCCTTCCTCCTAGAGAGTGAGTAGGCCCTGCAGGGCTCTGTGCACAGGGGCTAGGTGGGAGTTGTTCAGAACCAGTTCTTCAGATGTGGTCACCCGCAGGCAGCCAGGCTGTTGATCCGGTTGCTGGGCCGATCCCCGGCTTTGGGCCTGTGCGCTGGGGCAGTCAGCCGCTGATCTAGGTGCGCACCCACCCGAGGTTTCAGGTGTGGGTGCCCAGGCTGTTGATCGAGGTGCATGCCCACCCAGGCACTTTGGGTCTGTGCGTCCAGGCAGCCGAGCCACTGATCTGGGTGCACACTGATCCTTGGCTTTAGGTCTGTGTGTCTGGGGCAGCCTGGCTACTGATCAGGTTGTGTACCCACCTGGGGTTTCAGTTGTGGGTGCCCAGTCCGTTGATCTGGGTGGGCGCCAACCAGGCTTCAGGTGTGTGCTGGGGCTGCTTATCCAGTGTTCACAGTCCTGGGGCTGAGAGGGTAGGGGCATAGGATGCTATGGCTGCTGAGGAGAGTTCTCTAACTAGCCACTGAGTGCCTCTATTTTCTCTTTTTCTTTTCGAGAAATTCTTCCTATTCAAGCCCCCCTGGTCCAAACAAGCACCTGGTCTCTCACACAGCCCTGCCTGGCTCTCTCCTAAGAATCCTGCAGCAGACCCTGCGCCCCGGCTGGGGGCTTCAGCCACCCTGGTCTCTGCACTGGTCCCAGGGACCTTATTTTCCTTAAGCACTCTTCTTACCGTCTGATCTTTCAATGTCCTCTATCTTTGGTCTCCGATCTTCATATATGCTGGAATACCATTGGCTGTTTGCTCTGTTCCTCAGATCAGCTAGGCGTTTTACTGGTGCCGAGGGATAGTGGACTCTGCTCCCACCTATTTCGCCACCATCTTCCCAATACTCATAATTAAGGTTTGAAAATTCTTTATATATCCTAGATATTTATTTTTTATTGGATATGTGGCTTTCTGATACTTTCTCCGAAATTGTAGCTTTTACTTTCTCTTAACAAGGTTTTTCACAGAGCAGTATATCTTTCACCCTGTGATACTTCTCAGCCTGATATCCCCTAAATTTTTTTGACAATAACTTTGCTGCCTCAATTCTATACCACATACTTAATCAGAAGACCACAGAGTGCACATATCCAATGGACAATGACAATGATTCTTTCTCAACTACGAAAGACACATTCCCTTTTACTTCTATTTGATATGTTCTATACCAGAATATAAATTATTATATTTACAGAGGGACACATATAAAGTATTTATTAGAATGCATTGGCTATTAAAATCTTCCAAGTTTTGCATTTTGAATTATCTCTCATTTTGTTGACATTTAATTTTTGATTCTGAACGGTTTTTTTGTGTTTTCCTATCACTGTGGGAACATTTTTCCTTCAAGAAAAGATAATTTTTCAGCCACTAATTTTTTCTAGAAGTTATTCAAAGAAAACAATTGTGTAAAACCCTCAGGTTTAAGAAGTGTATCATACGAACTCTTGTGTATGTGATCAATTGATATTATGTCTCATTGTGACTTTAAAATTTTAGTGTAAGAGATCGTTTTGTGTTATATGAGTAGAAAGAAGTAAATGGGAGATAAAATGTTAGAAAGGAAAATAGAATAATATATTAATTATCATGATAATACAAGATAAGAATAAAGTTGAAAAACTAAATGACTTTAATGATTAAGGTAAGGATGCTAGGTGGGTGATCTGCATTGGAAATTATATCCTAGCTTAATGAATTGGCATTGATAATTATAAGGGGATATAAACTCCATGAATCAGATCAGCCCAAATGAAAACACTTTTCTCATAGGTAGCAAGAAATATAATGACTGTCAAGAGTTTAGTACAGCCTTGACAAGCATGGCTTAGTGGTGGAGCATCATCCAACAAAGTGAAAGGTCACAGGTTTGATTTCAGTCAAGGTACATGTTTCTTGCACAAATAGGTGGTTCTCTCCCTCTCTTTCTCCTTTCCTTCCCCAATCTCTAAAAATAAATAAATAAAATATTTAAAAAAAGAATTAATCGCATAAATTGTCTTATTTCTATTGCATTTTTATTAGTGATATGTGGTATTTTCAATGCATTACACCCTTCTAGACATCTCCCATACAAATCCAAACATATAAGCACCCTATAGTTTTCTGAAACTAGTAGACTTTCCATATTCTAAATATGTAACTCATGAACCATTCTTGCCTTGGAAATAAACTGAATGCTTTATGACACACAAAAATTTGGGAAATTATTTTTAATTTTTAATATTTTGTCTGCTTTTTATAAGCTGAACAGATTTTTCATGACCCACTTTTGGAAAAAAAAAAAACATAGGCATCTCCACGAAGTTGGAAAAAGCATTGTATGAGAGAAGATGTCCAATTTGCAAAGATGAACAATTAATTAGGAAGACTATTTAAGGGTGCTCTTTCTTAACATACTTTGTTAATATATTAACATACTTTGAAGAAATTAGTTATCAATTACTCTTTTGTAAATAATGCTTTTAGAAACATGTCATGTGAGTGACTAATCTCTAAAAATGATCAAGAATTGTCAAGAGTTTCAGGGGAGCTTATTAAGTTATGTTGAGCAACATATCCTTTGTAAGATTGATTGTAGATTAATATTGTCCAACAGACTACTCCACAATCATGAATAGAGATGAGTCTATTGAACACCTGGAAATGACTTTATGAGCTAAATTTTTAATTAATTTAAATGTAATTAATTAAAATGTAAATGTAAATAGCTGCATGTGGTAAGTGGCTACCATATTGGACCACACAGGTTTAAATAAATGATGAGTTTAATCATATACTTCAGATTTTTTTAAATTAATTTCAGAGAACTCTAAGAACTTCAGAAAAATTGTTAATGCTTGGTTAAAACCCCAAGCTGAGTGTCTGGCACATAAGGGCCATTCAGCATTATTTTTTTTCCATTTCTTTCTTTTATTCTGTGATACTATCAAAGTCCATGTAGGTGGCATTAAAGCAAAATTTAAATTTGACCCATTTTTTTTAGAATGATGAAGAAGTATGCAATAGTGAAAAAAAATCTGTGAGTCAAATGGAATAGATTCTTTATAGTTCTATCCATGATGATGTAGTATTAGAAAAGGAAAAACAAAGTGCCCTTTCTCTTTAGAAAAGTGAAGTGGGAAAGTCACCACCTTCCTCCCACATAATACTGTGATTTTATTCAGTTAAACCATATAAAATTTCAATTTGATAGTTCAAATATGAGCAACTATTAGAAATTTCATTTAGTTTAATAGCTTAACTTTAAAGAAATACATGCTGAGCTGAAGAAGGGCTAACCTCATTTGTAAATGTAGTTAACCACAAATTATTCTACATACACTTCTTATTTTCAGAAAGTATAATTTTGTGAAAAAAATATATATGTATATATACTTTTATATATATATATATATATATATATATATATATATATATATCTCCTGTCCTGAACAAGCCCAACCATTGTTAATATAATGAGAATGATTTGTAACACATTGATGTAACCTAGCAGCCAAGGAGAGTGGACTGGAATGTGTATGAGTGAACAATGACAACTTCACTGTACTAGTCAGCGGGGGCAGTAGACCATTGAGTGAGCATGTGTACTGCACGGCCATCACATTCAAAGTGACTGAGCATGTAGAGCAACAAGTCTATATCAAATTTTGTGTTAAGCTTGAGCATACCTCCATGGAAACTATTTGGATGATTCAGAAGGCCACAGTTATGGGCAAGTGGTGGCTGGCAGCTTCATCACGACAATGCACCCAGTCATGCACTGTGTCTTATGCAGAGTTTTTGGTGAAACATCAAATCACCGAGGTGGTTCAGACCCCCTATGGCCCAGACTTGGTACCCTGCAACTTCTGGCTTTTCTTAAAACTAAAATTACCTTTGAAATTGAAGAGATTCAGACCATCAATGAGATTTAGGAAAATATGACAGGTCAGCTGATGGTTATTGAGAGAACTATGTGAGGTGCCAAGATGCCTACTTTGAAGGGGACTGATATATCATTGTCCTGTGTCCAGTGTTTCTTGTATTTTGTATCTTCTTCAATAAATGTCTCTATTTTTCATATTACATGGCTGGATACCTTCTGGACAGACCCTGTATATATACACATCTCCATAACTTACCTACAGACTGCAACATAGCGACTGGATTTCTATACTCTACAGGAAGAATATGGCCAAAACAAACAAACAAACCTCTTTTTCTCTCAGTTAATATATGGCTTAAGTTTTCACATAGTCAGTGTAAATTAAAATTCAAAATCTGCTTCTTTTAGTCTGGAATAATTTAAGCCTAATTGCATTTATACCATATACCTAACCACCTCTGCACCTTTGGAAGTGAGGGAACAAAATCTTTAGTTGTAATCATGTTACAGGGGGGATATGGCTAGATCACTGGGTAGAAGGGAGGAACCTCTAAAAGGGGTCAGGAAATGCCACAGGCAGCCCAGGATTGAATCCAGTGTTAGCCCATGCCATAGTCTTGGGGAAGGGTGAGCAACTAGCACAACTCGTGACATAGCCAGAGGAAGCTTGCACAGGGCAAGCATGAGCTGAAAGTCCATAACAGATGTGTACTGTGGAGGTGAACATGGTGATGACCACCCTGGGCAGAGAAGCTGTGTGACATGATGAGCGTATAGATGTTAGCCTAGATAGGTTGGGAATTTGGATGCTTCTGGCATGCATAGGATTTTGGGCCTGGATTTTTAAATGGAGGGCTCATAGAATCTCAGTTTCTTGCTTAGCTTTTGCTGGACCAGTCAGGAGCTGACTGGTGGGGGTGGTACACCTTTCCAGCTACAGCCCATGGGATGCTGCTGCTACATGCCACACAGACAGGTCCCATACCATGCCCCTTTTCATGTACAGATGTGCAAGTCATAACCCTTGCTAGACCTGGGGTAGTGAGCAGCCTAGAGCACTGAAGGCCCTGAAGATGGAGTCCCCCTGTACAACCAGTGAGGTGATTTGGCAGTGGCCCCGGGTCCCAGAAGAGGGAAGAGGCTGTGGTGAATGATGGTGATATTGGCCCCACAAGTGCACATTTTAGGTAGAGAGAGAAAGCCTGAAGCTGGAGAGCCAGAGACCTGTTTGTGTAGCAGCCTTGGGTCCCCTGAAGACAGATGAGAATGGAGCAGGGTGTCTGGACACTGAGTCTGGTGCTTGGGGTGGCTGGAGTCTTTCTACATTTTGCAGAAGGGATTGTCCTGGAGCCTGGGAGTCTCTACTTCCCCCGAATTGGGCACCATTTTAATAAAGACCTCTTTCTTTCCCCCTCAATCTTTGTGTTATGCTTCTATATGGTGGCAGGCAGATGAATCCCACTTTGTTCAGTAACTATCAGACTGACTACTTCTTACTATGGAAAGCATTCTCCCAGTTGCAAGAGGTGAGAAGTTCAAAACTGATGATGCTTATTTATGGGTAAAGTACTTTATAAATGCAGAAGACACAGAAGACAGGAAGATAGCATGACATTTAGCCTACTGGTTTCGAGGAGAAGTACTTTATGGACAGATGATTCTGAGATCTGCACCAGCTAGTTTCAGATTCCCTTTTTCTTGTCTTGGTTGGTCTAAAACCCAGGGCATGTCATCCAGGGCAGGTCTATGAAAGAAAACAAAGCAACATGACTGACTTGAAGCCATTTGCCTGGGCTGCTGCTGAAAACCCAGGAGAGTATTTCAGAGAAGGGGAGTAATAGTAATAAAAAGGTGATGGTGCCCCAGGGTGTGTGGGGAGGCTGTGAAGACAGATTTGAAGCACTATGGGGCCTCCTCAGGCAGGCCTTTGCCCATGAGCTGTACCCTCACTGACTGCACATACCTGTGGGCTAAAATCTGGGCTCAGCCTTCATGTGGCCAATGAAAATTGACATTTCCATACCCCAAGGTTAGTTTAACAGTAATTAAAGCATCACATTACACACAATTCTCTTCATTATAATTTAAGTGGATTTTATGATATTTTAAAAACTATTCTATTCTTACTGTGAATAATGAATACAAATAAAGTTGAATGTCAGACTTGAAATAAAAATCAAATAAGAAAACCTGTAAATGTCCTAAATACCTTCCTCTACAATCCCCAAATCTCAGGTTCTCTGCTACCATCCTCACATCCTCATCAAACAATGCTCTGGTGGTTTTGATGTCTGGTCACCTCAGTGAGCCACTTCTGCTCCATTCAGAGTGAAAAGTACTTTTTCACAACCTTCAAGCTTCCACAGTGTTTCCAGCAATTCATTCATCTTTCTCAGGAGGCATATTAGACAACACCAGAAGGATATCTGAGATAGACACACCTACTGTGAAATCACAAGGTCTTCCAGACATGATGATTTTTTTTTCTTTTATAACATTAAAAGAATGGAGATTTTGCTCAATTCATTTTCTACCCCTTCTGTCAAAGTGCTTAAAAATGTCCCTGCATCTCTGAATTCCTAGGAGGTGTTATTTTTAGTTATGCTCTCCTTCAATTGTGGATGTGATATTGTCATTTTCTAACTCTAAGTAAAACAACAGAAGGTTTACATCAGCACATCTAGCTCATCTCACTGTTGTTCCTTGAAACAGGAAGGGGAATTGGAAACAGCTTCACACAGGCTAGCTTGAAGGGTAGTATGAATAAAGGTTGTGACTCATAACTCCATTTGTAAGTTCATGGGGGGAAGATTTTGGTGGGTATATGCTGCTCTCAGGACAAATATCAAAAAGGCAGAATCCAAGGAGAGAAGCCTATAGCCCTGCTGTCACTCATTGTAATGTGGTAAGTCCTAGTAACAGGGATGCATTTTCAGTTTTTTTATAATTACTAGATAGAAAAGCATTAATATACAGATGGTCACCTATGTTGGAAGCTTATGAAAGTACTCTAAAATGTAGAGAGATTATTCTAAATTTAGGAAAGTATCAACTCCCTAATGTTATAGGTGGAGTCATGCTGCGAAACATATTAGTATTTCTTAATTCAAACACCTGTTTTGCCTTTATGATACATAAAAAAGCTCTTATTTATTGCTTGTGTCTCCAGTTCAGATTTAATCTTACTATAAATTCATCTCATGTTAATTTATGTGCAAACAAAGACACACACATTTTAAATATCCAAAATGCTGGAAATAAACTTATTTTTAATTTTGTGCTTGTTTTCCATTTGTCAACCAGTAAATGAAAGGACTGAATAAATCATGCACTAATTGCCAGCGGTGCTAAATTTAGTGTGAGATCTGGAATCCTTTTGATCAAAACCGCTGAATATGAAATCATCCTCAGCTCTCTAGGCAACTTTATCCGCCTTTCTATTCTCCATCTGTCAGTCACCTGGGAATTTGTGAACTATTCCATATGTCAGGCTTGTCAATCACAATGGGATGTGGGACCTATTTGCCTACTGCATAGGAATTCTTGTTAAAAAAAATTAATCTGCATTTAACTAGTAGTTTTATATTTTGAAAAATTTTTGCTGTATATAAGGTTAATGGAAATAAATTATATTTAAAGAGCCTAGACCAAAGTCTTCATTTAAATAACATTTACAAGTGTGTGCCTTTTACACATATACCCAATGTTATATATATACAGTATAATGTGCATGCACAATACAACATTTAAAAATAGAATACTCCTTTTATGGAAACACTGAATATGACAGTAACCTATCTTAAGTACTTACATTTTAAATATACATACATATATACGTATTTAGAAATAATAAACACATGGACATCTCACCATTTTGAGATCCATAAATTTATCAAGATAGTTCTGAGAGGAAAAAATGATTCACCAAAGCCATTTTATTTTGAACTCAAACCTATCTAAAATATTAAAATAGCTCATTTAAATAAAACTGTACTCACCAGAACATCCTGAATCTCTACAATATTATTATTTTAAACCAATTAGGAAAAAAGAGAAAAATAGAGAAATCCTCCTAGTAAACATAGAATATGTGGGTGAAAAGAGGCCACATACTAACCCTGACAAGCTCAGAGGAAGCCTGCATGGTAACCATACAAACTCAGAGGTCAAAAGTAACCATGTGGGATGGTCTGAAATTAAAACTTTCTAACTAAAAGCAGATCATGGCAGGTGGACATGTCCTAGGCCAGTATCCTCCCTGACAAAGATCAATCTTTACCTTAACTGAGCCTGTCTATTATTGTCTTATTGCATCTAAGATAGCATACTCTTGGAATGTCAGAGTAGTATGGTTTTTGTGGACCCCTCACCACATTCTACCCCTACACCAGGGGTGTCAAACTCATTTTCACCGGGGGCCACATCAGCCTCGTGGTTGCCTTTAAAGGGCTGAATATAATTTTAGGACTGTATAAATGTAACTACTCCTTAACAGTTCAGTGAGAGCTCGGCGCTGCTGCTGGGTAGAAACAAGGTACTGGGCTAGATAAAACAAGGTGGAAGGCTGCATTCAGCCTGTGGGCCTTGTGTTTGCCACCTGTGCCCTACACCCACTACACTGGAGCAGGATACCACAGAATCCCTCACTGTGGTCTTGTTCCAGAATACCATCTCTACGTGCTGTAAATGTTAACTATTAACCATCCAGCACCCACAAATGTAAAGTATTTGTCTCTCCATTTACTCTTTATTCAAACTCAGAGATTTTCCAGCTTTACTTTCTCCAGCCCCCTTAATCTATCACAAGCGGAATTCATGTAACTCTCCTCATGTCTTCTTCTTTGATCCTAATGCATAAAATCAGCTGCAAAACTGCCATTTTCTCAATCCATTGAGAGTTGGCTTTCTGACAATTGTCATAATTTTAGCTCAAATAAACTCAAAAAACTCTCTATATGTTTGGGTGTTTCATACTTTGACTAATGTTTAAATATCAACTGTATTTAATTTGAAATGTTTATATATTACATATTTTAACTCCACTTAATTCTGATAGAATTTGAGATAAAATTAAGCAGAACAAATAATATATTAGAAAAAAGATCAAAACCAAAGTATAGAAAAATGACAATGATGCTAGAAATCTAAATTAATGTACAGATCTTATGGCTGTGTGACTTTAGACACATTACCTTTTTGGTGCCTGAGGTTCCACATCTGTTATATGTGGTCATGAATAGATATTAATCTACACATCTGTTATAAGGGGACATGAATAGATATTAATCTACAAAGTTTTGGGGAAGATGACATAATATATGTAAGGAACTTAAGAAAATGCCTGGAAGAGGACTGAATAAGTGTTACCTACTCTATCATCAAGGTCCCATTCCAGGCAGTTTTCAAGAAGAAATTAACACAGGGAACTATCTATAGAGATATTGAAACAGCTGAAAACATTGAATCTATTTGCCACATCGCAGCCCTTGGAAATCAATAATTTTTCTCCCACATTTAATAACCTTGGGCATTCTCCCATTGTTTTGAAGAAGGAAATCCTTAAAAAGGCCTGTAAGGCTCAGAGAACAAAGGTCATTTCAGTTTTCAGTTGTTATTGTAGACTGGTATCCCATAAAGTCTCCATTATTTTCTTACCCTGAAAAGTGGCATTCTCCCTCTTACAAGGCCCATCCCCACTGGATTCCCTTTCAACCTACCCTTGACCAAAATATTCTTTAGATCTCCATTTAAGTATCACTTCACTGGCTTCCTCCTTCACCAGTGCACTGTGTCCCTATGTAAACTCCCAGTGCTATATAATTAATAACTAAATGTTTAGGTTGCACATGGATCTGTCCTTCTGTCCTTTAATTACACATTCATTTGAGAGATTTAAAAAAATAAAACACTGCTCTTTTATTCAATCTAACTTCCTCCCTTTTAAAACACTGTTGAAACATGCACCAGGAAAAAACAAACAAACAAACAAAACCCCACAAATTTTGTAGCTAAACCAGTGCAGAAAATGCATTTTGTACATTATCGTCAGAATGAAGATGGAAGGGATGTAGGGAAGGAAGTGAAGCAGAATGAAAAACAAGGAGCTCAAATCTTTAGACATTGAAAAACATTCATATATTTGGGATTAAAAGAAAATTTAGAAGAAAGTTAATCTTTGTCCCACTATACCATAAATTCCATGACAAGGTCTCAGTCTGACTTGGTTCGTATAGAGACCAGGAAGAGCCCATAATATATGACTAGTATATACTGATTGAATAAATGACTGCATTAAGGAGTAAATGGGCGATAAATAATAAAGGAATTATTATGTGTGAAAATGTCAAAATTGAAATAAGCAGCTAAACAATGCTATTTATATTAAATAAAATAAATTATAAAAGAGTATAATTATTTTCAAACAAGCTTAATAAACATCATTACATCTGACAATTGCTGGGTCAAAAGTCAGTTCCATTTTTAGTTTTCTGAGGAAATTCTATACTATTTTCCACAGTGGCCACATCAGTCTGCACTACCACCAACAATGTACTAGGGTTCCCTTTTCTCTGCATCCTCTCCGACATTTGTTTGTTGATTTGATTATGTTGGCCACTCTGACCAGTGTGAGGGTACCTCATTCACATTTCAAATTATACAACCTAACCCTACATCTACAAGAATTGGAGGAACAACAACAAAGACAGCCCAAAGCAAGTAGGAAGAAAGAAATAACCAAGATCAGAGCAGAATTAAATTGCATAGAGACTAAAAGAACAATTCTAAGGATCAATAAATCCAGGACCTGGTTCTTTGAAAAGATTAAAAAATCGGCAAACCTTTAAGCAGACTCATGTAGAAAAAATGAGAGAGGACCCAAATAAACACAAACAGAAATAAAAGAAAAGAGATTACAGCTGATTCCACAGAAATACAAAGGATTGTAAGAAATTACTATGATCAAGTAAACATTCTTTAGTAAGGATTCTTTTATTCCTAATAAGATCATAAACACCTTGTAATCTTGCTTACAAGAAATGCTAAGAAATGTCAAAACCTGGCTGCAATGGACAAATTTCTGGAAAAATGAAACCTTCCAAAACAGAATCAAGAAGAAGCACAAAGTCTGAACAGATGTATAAGAGCTGTTAACAGCAGACAAAAGTGAAGCAGTAAAACAAAAAAGTACCAATACTTAAAAGCCTTGACTAAGACGGTTTCATAAGAAAATTTCATAAAGCACTATGGGAAGAGATAACCCCTATCCTTCACAGACTATTCCAAAAAATCCAAGATGATGGAAGGCTCAAACTCTTTCTGTGAAGCCAGCATCATTCTAGTCCCAAAACCAGATAAAGACACGGAAAGAAAGAAAAGCACAGGCCAATATCACTGATGAACAAAGACGCTAAAATCCTCAACAAAATATTGGCAAACCACATCCAGCAATATATTAAAAAGATCATACACTATGATCAAATGGGATTAATCCCAGGGATGCAAGGATGGTGAAATATTTGCAAATCAATAAACATAATACACCACATAAAAGCAAAGACAAAAACCATATGATCATATCAAGAGATGTAGAAAAAGCTTTTGATATGGTTTCACACCCATTAATGATAAAGACACTGAGCAAAGTGGGAATAGAGGTAGCATTCCTTAACATAATAAAGGCCATATATGAGAGACCTACAGCCAACATCATACTCAACGGACAAAAACTTAGAGCTTTCCCACTAAGATCAGGAACAAGACAAGGATGCCCTCTCTCACCACTCCTATTCAACATAGTATTGGAAGTCCTAGCCACAGCAATAAGACAAGAAATTAAAATAAAAGGCATCCAAAGTGGAAAGAAGAAAGCAAATCTGTCATTGTTTACAGATGACATGATAGTCTACATGGAAAATCCTATAGACTCCACCAGAAACCTACTTAACCTAATAAACGAATGTGGCAAAATTGTGGTATACAAGTCAATATTCAGGTATCAAAATCATTTTTGTGCACAAGCAATGAAATTTAAAAACAGAAATCATGAAAAAAATTCCATTTGATATAGCAACAAGAAAAATAAAGAACCTAGGAATAAACCTAACCAAGGAGGTAAAAGACCTGTACTCAGAAAACTATACAACACTGAAGAAAGAAATTAAGGAAGACACAAACAAATGGAAGCATGTACCATGCTCATGTTTTGGAAGAATTAACATCATCTAAATCACCATAGTAACCAAAGTGATTTATACATTCAATGTAATCCCTTTTAAAGTACCAAAGACATATTTCACAGATACAGAATGAACTTTTCAAAAATTTATATGGAACCATAAACAACCCTGAATAGCTGCAGCAATTTTGAGAAAGAAGAACAAAGCAGGAGGGATCACAATACCTGATATCAAACTGTATTACAAGGCCACTGTAATCAAAACGTCCTGGTACTGGCATAAAAACAGGCACATAGCCCAATGGAACAGAACAGAGAGCCCACAAATAAATCCAAGTCTCTATGGTCAATTAATATTTGACAAATAGGGCAGAAGCATAAAGTGGATTAAATATAGCCTCCTCAACAAATGATGTTGATGATCTGGACAGCTACGGGCAAAAAAATGAAACTCGATCACTAACTTACGCCATACAAAAAAATAAACTCAAGATGGATAAAAGACTTAAATATAAGTTGTAACACCATAAAAGTCCTACAAGAAAACATTGGCAGGAAGATCTCAGACATTCCATGCAGCAACATCCTCACTCATACATCCCCTAAAGCAAGGGTCATAAAGGAAATAATAAACAAAGGGGACCTCATCAAAATAAAAAGCTTCTGCAGGGCTAAAGAAAACAGCACCAAATTACAAAGAGAACCAACAGTATGGGAAAACATATTTGCCAATGATACCTCAGACAAGGGCCTGATCTCCAAAATATATAAAGAACTCATACGACTCCACTCCAGGAAGACAAACAACCCAATTAAAAAATGGGCAAAGGACTTGAACAGACACTTCTCCAAGGAAGACATACTGAGGGCCCAGAGACATATGAAAATATGCTCAACGTCACTAGCCATCAGAGAGATGCAAATTAAAACCACAATGAGGTACCTTCTCACGCCAGTCAGAGTGGCCAACATAAACAAATCAACAAACAAATGTTGCAGAGGACATGGAGAAAAGGGAACCCTAGTACATTGTTGGTGGGAATGCAGACTGCCGTGGTCATTGTGAAAAACACTATGGAATTTCCTCAGAAAACTAAAAATGGAACTGTCCTTTGACCCAGCAATTCCACTGTTGGGATTATACCCTAAGAACCCTGAAACACTAATCTAAAAGAACCTATTCTTCCCAATGTTCATAGCACCACAATTTACAATAGCCAAATACTGGAAGCAACCTAAGTGCCCATCAGCAAATGAGTGGATCAAAAAACTGGTACATTTACACAATGGAATTCTATGCAGCAGAGAGAAAGAAGGTGCTTATACCCTTTGTAACAGCATGGATGGAACTGGAGAGCATTATGTTAAGTGACATAAGCCAGATGGTGAGGGAGAAATACCATATGATCTCACCTTTAACTGGAACATAATAAGTAAAGGAAAAAAGCAAACAAAATATAACCAGAGACATTGAAATTAAGAACATTGTAACAATAGACAGAGAGGAGTGGGGAGGGGATAGTGTGGAGAGGGGCCTATAGGAGCTACTCTAAAGGACACAAGGACAAAATCAAGGGAGAGAGTAGAGGTGGGGGAGGGAGGTCGACTGGCTGGGGTAGAGAGGAGGGATGGAGAGAAAATGCAGACAACTGCAACTGAATAAAAATAAATTAATTAATTAAAAAAAGAAAGAGAAAATGTTTGCCATTAATTGGGGGTGGAGACAATAGGGAGAGGTTGGTGAAAAGATACAAACTTCAGTTATATGTTAAATATGGTGTGAAGATCCAATGTATGATATGGTGATTGTAGTTGATAACACCATATTTAAATTTAAATTAAGATAGTAGAACTTAAAATTATTTTTTCCACACAAAAAAAATACTATAGAGAAAACAAATTCTAAAGTGAAATTCATAATTGTAGCTGAATATTCTAATATTTCTTTCACAGTAAAATACAGAACAGGTGATAAAACAATAAAAACAGAGTATGTAGACATCACTTTCAATCAAATAATTTAAATAATTTAATTAACCTTTATGGAATGATATGTTTGACTGCATTATATGCACTACTTTCAAGTGTACTTAGAACATTAATCAGGATAGAACATATGCTGGGCTGTATAATGAGTTTTAATAAATACAAAGGATTGAAATTATACTTTTATGATCTCTGACCACAATGTAATTACATTTTAAATAAGTAACAAAAATATGGAATGTATAGAAATACTAAAAAGTTATGAAGTTCTAAATATCCTGTGGATGAAAAAAAGAAACCAGCAAAACACAATGAGTCAAAATTTGAGTGTTACAGCTAAAGCAGCGATTTGAGGAAACTTTGTTTATATATTTTTCAAAGTTTTAAAATAAACAATCTAAATTCTGGGGAAGATGGCGGCAACATAGGTGGGAGCGGAATCCACTTCCCCTCAGCGCCAGGGAAATACCTAGCTGATCTGAGGAGCAGAGCGAACAGCCAACAGTACTCCAGCATATACGAAGATTAGAGACCAAAGATAGAGGACATTGAAAGATCTGACGGTAAGAAGAGTGCTCAAGGACAATAAGGTCCCCGGGTCCCGGGAACGCGCGGTACAAGGGCGGCAGAAGCGCCAGCCCTGGTGCAGGGGCGGCTGCAGGAGTCTTGGGAGAGGGCCAGGCTGCGCTGTGAGCAGCCAGGTGCTTGATTGGACCAGGGGAGCTTGAAAAGGAGGAATTTCTCAAAAAGAAAAAGAAAATAGAGACACTCAGGGGCTAGTTAGAGAACTCTCGGTAGTAACCGAGGCCACTGGCGCCCCTTCCCCCTCTTCCCCTGGACTGCGAGCGGGGGGCATAAACAGCACAAAAAGTGAGGGCGCTCAGCCGAGGTCCGGTCGCGCGCGCGCGCGCACGCAGATTAGCGAATGGGGCCCATACATGAAACCCCGGAGGGGCGCCCACACCTGAAACCTCCGAGATCATTTGCAGCTGAGGCTAGCTGCTCCACCCATGGGCCCAGGACCTTGGAGCCGAGTGCCGTGTGGTTCAGTCCCAGGGCGGCCCCGCCCGCTGGAGAGACTCAAGCCCAGGGCTGCTGGATCGGCCCCCAAGCATAGAACCTCAGGCCCTGCGGATTGCGCGCTCGCCGAGAGCAGGACCGGCTGGGTGCGCGTTTTCCGGGCACAAAGCTGCTGGCGAGCATACTAACTCCAGAGTCCTAAGCCCGGGCGGCTCGATTGGTCGGCCGGTGGCGCACTCAGGGCACAAAATACGTCACAAACCCAAAGGGGCTGGATTCCCCTGCTGAGCGCACACGCCTACAAAGCCAAAGCGGCAGGAGCCGCTGCTTGCTTGTCCCAAGAACAAAGCTGCTGGAGTGGCTGATCAACGGCCTGATCGATTGCCAGGGACAACACCTACAAAAAAGCCAAGAGTGTGACCCAGGAAGGGAGAAAGGTGAAACCAGTCCTTCCAACCACCCCCTCCAGTTGCACAGACAGGACACCAGCAGATATAACCTGGCCGGTTCAAAGCCAACAGAAGATTTCTTTTCTTTTCTTTTTTCTTATCTTTTGTCTTTTCTTTCCTTTCCCCCTGAATTCCTTCTTCCTCTCTCCTTTTTTTCTTTTTTTTCATTCCTTCTTCCTCCCATCCTTTACCATTTTTATGTCTTCTTCCTGCCTTCTTTTATCTATTTCTATGTTTTAATTTTTGTTAAAATTCCTTCTTATCTTGCCTACGATCTTTCTTTATTCCTTCTTCCCTCCTTCCTTCCTTTCCTCCTTTCCTAGTTCCTTTTTCCCTCCATCCCATCTTTGTTTTGGTTTTTTTTGGGTGTTTTTTGTGTGTGTGTGTGGTTTCTTTTGTGTGTGTGTGTGTGTGTGTTTTCCTTTCTCCCCCCCTTTCTCTTTTTCCCACAGATGAGACAACAAAACCTGGAGGGCTGAAAAGACTAGAGTTAGACCGTGTTAAACACATAAACGTCACCTCAAGACCAGTGAGCACAGGAGAGTAAGGAGACAGCACCACCGAATCCCATTGGCATTCTACCATAGAAGTTCATATCATAAATCCAAGGAGTCAGAACAAAGCAATTTAAGAAGCAGAGGCCAACAAGAAGAGCCTCACAAACAATGGGAAGACAAAGAAACAATTCCCAAATGAAAGGAAAGGAGGAAGTCTCAGATAGAATACTAACCGAAAAAGAGGCAACTCAACTATCAGATACTGAGTTCAAAGCAATGGTCATCAGGAAGCTCACTGAGCTCTCTGAGCTCAAAGAGAACTACCAGAAACTACAAGGAAACTACAATGAACTCACTGCAAACTATATCAACATGAAAAAGGAAATAGAAAATATCAACAAGAGCCAAGAGGAAATGAAGAATACAATTTCTGAATTGAAGAACACAGTAGAAGGAATGAAAAGCAGACTTGATGAAGCAGAGGATCGGATCAGCGAGCTGGAGGATAAAGTAGAAAAAAACACCCAGAAGGAGCAAGAAAAGGAAAAGAGGCTCAGAAAGAATGAAGAGGCAATAAGGGAAATGCAGGACAACATGAAACGTAACAATATCCGTATAATAGGAATGCCAGAAGGAGAAGAAGAAGAGCAAGGGATAGAAAACCTGTTTGAAAAAGTAATGATGGAAAATTTCCCTAATCTGAGGAGAGAAAAAATCACCCAAATCCAGGAATCACAGAGAGTCCCAAGCAAAAGGAAACCAAAGAGACACACTGCAAGACACATCATAATTAAAATGGCAAATTTCCAAGACAAAGAGAGGATCTTAAAGGCAGCAAGGGAGAAACAGGAAGTAACATACAAGGGAGCCCCAATAAGGTTAGCAACTGACTTCTCAATGGAAACGCTCCAAGCCAGAAGAGAATGGCAAAAAATATTCCAAGTAATGAGAACCAGAGTCCTGCAACCAAGACTACTTTACCCAGCAAGGCTCTCAATCAAGATAGAAGACCAAATAAAGAGTTTCCCAGACAAAAGAAGTCTAAAAGAATACAGCTCCACCAAACCAGTTCTGCAAGAGATGCTAAAGGGACTGCTTTAAGGAAAGGAAGGAAAAGAGAAAGACAGAGGAACACAGGTAGGAAATAATGGCAATGAATAACTACCTATCGATAATAACCTTAAACGTAAATGGATTAAATGCTCCAATCAAAAGACATAGAACAGCTGAATGGATAAGAAAACATGACCCACACATATGCTGCCTACAAGAAACCCATCTCAGGACAAAAGACTTACACAGACTGAAAGTGAAGGGCTGGAAACAAATTTTCCAAGCAAACGGACAGGAAAAAAAAGCAGGGGTAGCAATACTCATATCAGACAAAATAGACTTCCAAAGAAGGGCCATAAAGAGAGATCCAGAAGGTCACTTCATAATACTCAAAGGAAGAATCCACCAAGAAGACATAAACATTATAAATATATATGCACCCAACATAGGAGCACCCAAATACATAAAGAAAATCTTGGAGGACTTCAAGAAAGATATTGACAGCAACACAATTATAGTAGGGGATTTTAACACCCCACTGTCAAAAATGGACAGGTCTTCCAAACAAAAGATCAACAAAGATATTGTGTCACTTAACAATACCCTAGAGGAAATGGACTTAACTGATATGTACAGAGCTTTTCATCCCAAAGTAGCAAAATACACATTCTATTCAAGTGTTCATGGAACTTTTTCAAAGGTAGACCACATGATAGGACACAAAGCAAGCCTCAACAAATTCAAGAAAATTGAAATCATATCAAGCATCTTCTCTGACCACAAGGGTATGAAACTAGAAACCAACCCCAAGGGTAAAAACCCAAAACACTCAAAAACATGGAGACTGAATAGCATGCTATTAAACAATGAATGGGTCAAGAACGAGATTAGGGAAGAAATCAAAAACTTCCTGGAAACAAAGGAAAACGAACTCACAACAACCCAAAACCTATGGGACACAGCAAAGGCAGTCCTGAGAGGGAAGTTCATAGCAATACAGGCCTACCTTAAGAAGTTAGAAACAGTTCAAACAAACAACCTAACCCTAGGCCTACAAGAACTCGAGGAACAACAACAAAGACAGCCCAGAGCAAGCAGAAGGAAGGAAAGAACCAAGATCAGAGCAGAACTAAATGACATAGAGACTAAAAGCACAATTGTAAGGATCAATGAATCCAGGAGCTGGTCCTTTGAAAAGATAAACAAAATCGACAAGCCTTTAAGTAGGCTCATCAAGAAAAAAAGAGAGAGGATCCAAATAAACAGAATTAGAAATGAAAGTGGAGAGATTACAACTGATACCACAGAAATACAAAGGATCGTAAGAAATTACTATGAAGACCTGTATGCTAAGAAATTTGAAAACCTAGATGAAATGGACACATTTCTAGAGAAATAAAATCTTCCAAAACTGAATGAAGAAGAAGCAGAAAACCTGAACAGACCAATATCAGCAAAGGAAATTGAAGCAGTCATCAAGAAACTCCCATCACACAAAAGCCCTGGACCAGATGGCTTCACAGGAGATTTCTACAAAGCATTTAAGGAAGAGCTAACCCCTATCCTTCACAGACTATTCAAAAAAATCCAAACTGATGGAAGACTCCCAAACTCTTTTTATGAAGCCAGCATCATCCTAATCCCAAAACCAGATAAAGACACAACGAAGAAAGAAAACTTCAGGCCAATATCGCTGATGAACATAGACGCTAAAATTCTCAACAAAATATTAGCAAACCGCATCCAGCAATATATTAAAAAGATCATCCACCATGACCCAGTGGGATTGATCCCAGGGATGCAAGGATGGTACAATATTCGCAAATCAATAAACATAATACATCACATCAACAACAGCAAAGACAAAAATCACATGATCATATCAATAGATGCGGAAAAAGCGTTCGATAAGATACAGCATCCATTTCTGATAAAAACACTCAGCAAAGTGCGAATAAAGGGAGCAGTCCTCAACATAATTAAGGCCATATATGAGAGACCTACAGCCAACATCACACTCAATGGGCAAAAACTTAGAGCTTTCCCACTAAGATCAGGAACTAGACAAGGATGCCCTCCTCACCACTCCTATTCAACATAGTATTGGAAGTCCTAGCCACAGCAATCAGACAAGAAAAAGCAATAAAAGGCATCCAAATTAGAAAGGAGGAAATGAAACTGTCACTGTTTGCAGACGACATGATAGTGTACATGGAAAACCCTATAGACTCCACTCAAAAACTACTCGACCTAATAAATGAATTTGGCAAAACAGCTGGAGTCAATACCCAGAAATCAAAGGCATTCCTGTACACCAACAACGAATTTGCAGAAACAGAAATCAGGAAAAAAATCCCATTTGATATAGCAACAAGAAAAATAAAGTACCTAGGAATAAACCTAACCAAGGAGGTAAAAGACCTGTACTCAGAAAACTACACAACACTGAAGAAAGAAATTAAGGAAGATACAAACAAATGGAAGCATGTACCATGTTCATGGATTGGAAGAATTAACATCATCAAAATGGCCATACTACCCAAAGCAATTTATAGATTCAATGCAATCCCTATTAGAGTACCCATGACATATTTCACAGATATAGAACAAACATTGCAGAAATTCATATGGAACCATAAACGACCTCGAATAGCAGCAGCAATTTTGAGAAAGAAGAACAAAGCAGGAGGGATCACAATACCTGATATCAAACTGTATTACAAGGCCACTGTAATCAAAACAGCCTGGTACTGGCATAAAAACAGGCACATAGACCAATGGAACAGAATAGAGAGCCCAGAAATAAACTCAAATCTATACAATCAATTAATATTCGACAAAGGAAGCAGGAGCATAAAATGGAACAAAAACAATCTCTTCAACAGATGGTGTCGGGAGATCTGGACAGCTACGTGCAAAAAAATGAAACTCGATCACCAACTTACGCCATACACGAAAATAAACTCAAGATGGATAAAAGACTTAAATATAAGTCGTAACACCATAAAAGTCCTTGAGGAAAACATTGGCAGGAAAATCTCAGACATTCCACGCAGCAACATCCTCACAGACACATCCCCTAAAGCAAGGGACATAAAGGAAAGAATAAACAAATGGGACCTCATCAAAATAAAAAGCTTCTGCAGGGCTAAAGAAAACAGCACCAAATTACAAAGAGAACCAACAGTTTGGGAAAACATATTTGCCAATGATACCTCAGACAAGGGCCTGATCTCCAAAATATATAAAGAACTCATACGACTCCACTCCAGGAAGACAAACAACCCAATTAAAAAATGGGCAAAGGACTTGAACAGACACTTCTCCAAGGAAGACATACAGAGGGCCCAGAGACCTATGAAAAGATGCTCAGCATCACTAGCCATCAGAGAGATGCAAATCAAAACCACAATGAGGTATCATCTCACACCAGTCAGAATGGCCAACATAAACAAATCCACAAACAAATGTTGGAGAGGATGTGGAGAAAAGGGAACCCTCGTGCACTGTTGGTGGGAATGTAGACTGGTGAGGCCACTGTGGAAAACAGTATGGAATTTCCTCAGAAAACTAAAAATGGAACTGCCCTTTGACCCAGTAATTCCGCTGCTGGGATTATACCCTAAGAACACTGAAACACCAATCCAAAAGAAGCTGTGCACCCCAATGTTCATAGCAGCACAATTTACAATAGCCAAGTACTGGAAGCAACCGAAGTGCCCATCAGCAAACGAGTGGATCCAAAAACTATGGTATATTTACACAATGGAATTCTACGCAGCAGAGAGAAAGAAGGAGCTTATACCCTTTGCAACAGCATGGATGAAACTGGAGAGCATTATGCTAAGTGAAACAAGCCAGGAAGTGAGGGACAAATACCATATGATCTCACCTTTAACTGGAACATAAGCAATAGAAGGAAAAAGGAAACAAATTATAACCAGAGTCATTGAAGTTAAGAACAATCTAACAATAGCCAGGGCGGGGATGGGGGGTGGGGGCGGGGACAGTGGGTAGAGGGGATTACAGGAACTACTATAAAGGACACATGGACAAAACCAAGGGGGAGGGTGGAGAGGGGGGAGGGAGGTGGGTTCAGCTGGGGTGGGGTGGAGGGATGGAGAGAAAAGGCACACAACTGTAATTGAATAACAATAAAAAAAATGTATATATGAAAAAAAAATAAAAAAAATAAAAAAAAACAATCTATGATTTTTATGTTGTAAGAAGAAGAAAAGTAAATGTATAATTAATAAGAAGGAAATGGTAAAATTATTTTAATAAGTTAATAAAGTAAAGATAGACAAGCAGAAGGAAAAATCAATAAAATTGAAATTTGAATTTTTAAAAATTTACCATGTGATCCCCTTAACAGGAATTTGAATTTTTGAAACAATAAAATTGATGATACTCTAATTAGACTGAATAGGTTAATTAGAGAGAAAAAAACTAATATTAGCAATAGCACTATTAATAGAACTATAAAAACATAATAAATATTATAAGCAAATAAATTTGATGATGGGTAGAAATGGACAAATTTCTTGAAGTACACAAATCCCCAAATTTGTCACAAAAAGAAAATAATATCCCATAGATCAGTCATTCTCAACCAGAGATGATTTTTCCCCATGGGGACTATTGCAACATCTAGAGACATTTCTATTTGTTTCAACTCATGGAAAGAGTGGGTGTTATTGTATTTAGTAGATAGAGAATAGAGATGCTGCTAAACATCATTCTATCTTCTAATAAACAGGACAAGCCTCCATTAAACAGAATTATTGAGTCCCAAATATTAATTAGACCAAGGATGAGAAACCTTTTAATACACCTATCCCAGTTGAACATTTTTAATTGGTAATTAAGAACTTTTGACAAAGAAAATTCCAGGTTCAGTTGACTTCACTGTTAAAGTAATTTGAATATTAGAGGGAAAAGTAACACAAATGTTATACAAACTTGCCAAAAATAAGGAAGGGAATATTTCTTTCCTACATGTATTTTATGAGGACAACATTCCCTGATACAAGAAAATTATAGAGCAATAATCCTTGTGAATATTGATGCAAAAATCCTAAACAAAATACTAGCAAAGAGAATTCAGCAACATATTAAAATAATTATACAACATGACCAAGAGAAATCTATTCCTGGAATGCAAGGAGGAACCTATCAAAATTGATCCATGTTATGTACCATATTAATAGAATGAAGGAAATAAAACACACAATTTTCTCAATCAAAGCAGAAAAAAGCATGTGTAACAATTCAACATCCTTCACCATTAGAACAACTCAAATACAATAGAATAAAACTTCAACATGAAAAATATCATATATAAAACACCTATAGCTACTATCATACTCTATAATGAAAAACTGAGTTTTTCCCTTAAGATCAGGAACAAGGATGTCCACTTTAATTAGGTAAGATAATAAATGTTACCCAAATTTGAAAGAGAGTAGTAAAATTATTTGTTCTGTGATGAACATAAATGTTCCATATAACAAAAATCTGTTAGATCTAATAAACAAATTCACAGTTACAGGATATAATAGCAACATGCAAATACAGTTGTCTTTCTATACACTGACCATAAACAATCTAAATAGGAACCTAATGAAACAATTCCAGTTATGATAACATCAATAGTATAAAATAATTAGAAATAAATTTAAACAAGTGACTGGAGACTTGCAGATTGCAAACCATAAATCATTGTTGAAAGAAATTAGAGAAGACAAATAAATGGAAAGATATTCCAGGATCATGGACAGTAAGACTATATTTTTTTATATTTTAGATTTAAATTTTAGATTTTTTTCCCTAAGAATACAAGTCCTTTTCTTCTTTTTTTTTTTAAAAAATATTGACCTTAGAGAGAGAGAAAGAGAGGAGGAGAGACAGAGAGAGAGAGAGAGAGAGAGAGAGAGAGAGAGAGAGAGATCAATTTGCAGTTCCACTTCTTTATGCATTCATTGGTTCTTTTTTATTTTTACTTTTATTTATTTTCATTAAATCATTTTAATTGTTATTCTATTACACTTGGCCCAATTTTTCCCCTTTTGCCCTCTTCTGTTGATCCTACCCCTCCACTCCCACAATCAAATCTCACACTGTTGTCCATGTCTATGGGTCATTCATATATGTTCTTTGACTAGTCCCTTCCCCTTCTTTCGACTACTATCCACTTCCCCGTCCCTCTGGTCACTATCAAGTCTGTTCCATGTTTCCATGCTTGTGCTTCTGTTTTGTTTGTTAGTTTATTTGCTTCATTAGATTCCTCTTATAGGTGAGATCACATGATATTTGTCTTTCACTGACTGGCTTATTTCACTTGGCATAATACTGTCCATTTTCATCCATGTTGTCACAAAAGGTAGGAGTCTTGGATGTGCCCTGACCTGTTGGGAACCTCCCTGCCTGGTTTCGGAGGCTCTAACCCCCCATGGTTAAGGCTGAGTCAGAGTTGGGACCATAAGCCACTAAGGAGACAAAGCTTATCTCCCTGGCAGAAGTGCCACCTCTGCCCACTTCACCCTGCTTGGCCCTGAGCTTGGCCAGTTAGCCAATGACGGGTAAGAATCCTCAAGGGAGGATCAACCTAAGACAGGCTCTGATCACCAGAAATAAGCTCTCAGGGAAGGACTCAGGGGGCTGTGGAAAAAGGGTGTGATGGACCCTCGCCCCTCAGCTTTGAAATAGTCTGAGTCCTCATTCTGTCTGCAAGAAGTCTCCTAATCTCTTGGCTGCTTTACTTCCCTTGCCTGATTTAAGCCTGAAGGGATAACAGAGGGCGGTGCAGTCTTATGCTGGGAGGGACGGATTCCCTGGGGAATCAGGCCTAAGGAAAATACGTACATTCCTGTGAAACCTACTTGATCTGTACCCTCAATTTAAAAGATAAGGGTCCAGACCTGAGATGAGTCTGGCACCTAAAGTTTTATGGCCCTCTAGCTGATTGGCTGTAGCTCAGACTAAGCCCTGGAAGTTCTCTGTAAATCCTGTATTGTTTAATCCTTGCTGGCTGACAATGATTGATGAGCTTTATCTGCATTCCTATGCGAATGAACCTAATAAAAGCCCATGGAGGGAAAGGCTCCAGGACCTTCTCCTTTGAGAGATTGGCTGCCTCTCCTCCCCAAGCAGATCATGTCTTGGTAGTCTTATTCCTCATCCGTGGTGGGCCAGGGGCTGCGTTAAAGCCCCCCCCCCAACACTGACCTGGGAACGAACTGGCAACCCTGGTATATGGGGTTGAAGTTCTAATGAACTGAGCTACCTAGCCAGGGCCACCAGTCATTTTCTTAAATCATTGTGTTCTCAGAATGGGATTGAATTCTGTAATTTCTTTTGGTTTCCCCCTTACTAAACTAAATTTTGGCTTCAAAAAACTAAACTTTTTAGTGTAGAATAGTTTTACAGAGAAAGTTGCAAGGTAGGACAGGTTTCTCATATATGCCATACCTAGTTTCCTTTATTATTAGTATCTAATATGACTCATTTTTATAATTAATGAGCTAATATTGATAGATTATTAGTAATTAAAGTCCATATCTTATTCAGGTTTCTTGAGTTTCTACCTGATGTTCTTTTTACGTTTGACAAATTCATCCAGGTTACTGCATTGTATTTAATTATCATTGTCTTTATTGGCTCCTCTTGACTATGACAGTTTCTCATACTTTTCTTGTTTTTGTATATGAGCATTTTATTAATTATACTAACATATATATAACATAATTATGATTTAAAACCTTTTTAGTGTACACATCAGTGAAATTAAGTACATTCACAGTGTTGTGCAAGTATCACCATGATTTTCAGGACTCTTCTATTGTCAGAAATGAAAATTTTAGACATATAAGAACTAATTCCCATCTCCATCTCTCCTCATCCTCTGGCAACTACTATTCTACTTTTTATCTATGAATTTGCATATTCTAGGTACTTCATAAAAATGGAATCATACAATAACTATTTGTTTTTGTCAATCTTATTTCAGTTAACATAATTTTTTCAAGATTTTTTCCATGTTGCAGCATGTATTACAATATCATTCTTCTTTAAATTCAAGTGATATTCCCCTGTATGTATATTCCACAATTTGTTTTTGCAGTCATTTGCTAATAGACTGACTATTGTGCATAGTGCTGTTATAAGCATTTTGTATACAATATCTATTGGAGTCCCCACTTTCAATTATTTCTGGTATTCACATAGAAGTAAAATCGTCAGATTATATTGCAGTCCTATGTTTAATTTATGAGGCAATTCTATACTGTCTTCTGTAGTACCTGCACTAGTTTACATTCCCACCAGTAACCCATAAAGGTTCCAATATTTCCATATTCTCAGTAACATTGACTTTTCATTTTTTGGATAATAGCTATTTTAATTAGTATAAAGTAATATCTTATTATAATTATAAGTTTAATTTTTATAATGATCAGGAATGTGGAGTATCTTTTCATGTGCTTATTGGCCATTTATATACCTTTTCTGTAGAAATGTCTTATTCAGTCCTTTGTCCATTTTTGTGTTGTTTTTTGTTGTTGAGCTTTACCTCTTCTTATATACTGGGTCTTCTATATTAGATCTTTGTATATACCCAATCAATGTTATGTTTTACAAATATTTTTTCCTTAATGTGGGTTGCTTTTTCACTCTCTTACTAGTGTTGTATGATGTATAAGATTTTAATTTTGATGAAATCCAATTTGCCTGTTTTAGCTTTTGTTTTCTGTGCTTTTGGTATCATAGCCAAGAAATCACTGTCAAATTAATGTCATGAAAAGTTTTCCCGTGTTTACTTCAAAGAGTTTTATCATTTTAGCTCTTATGTTTAGAATCTGTATCTATTTTTTAGTTAATTTTTGTATATAGTGTAAAATACGGGTAACATTTTTTTACATGTGGATATCCAGTTTTCCACCCATTATTTGTTGAAAAAAACTGTTCTTTCCCCATGCAGTGGTTTTGGCACCCTTATTGAAAATCACTTGACCAAATATATGGTGGTTCACTTTTGAGATTTCTATTCTATTGTATTCTTCCATATGTTTTTTTATGAGAGATACCGTATTTGATTACTAGTCTTATTATCTCATATTTAATTTTCAGTAGACTTTTAAAGATGTTTAGTAGTTTTTCATATTTACTTTTAATAAATATGATAGTCCATCATGAGACAGTCCATTTGAGATGCATGTTTAATTGAAAATATACTCCTTGAGTTTTGCGCCAAGAGTTATATATTCCATTCCTGGTTTGTTGTATAATCCAGACAAAGTTAGGGCTGTAAGATAGTAAGGTTTGTCTCATATTTATGACCAAATCCCTTTGTCCTTAATGTTGGATATGATAGTGCATCCCCAGTGGTTTGCTTCAGGATAAGGTTGCCTATGTTTAACTACTCTCCCCAAATCACACAGCCTATTCATATTCTCTCGATCTGGATGGATATGGGACACACCCATGCTTTTGATCTTTCTGTGACCAAGATTGGTTCTTAAAAAGTGAAAAATTTGGTCTGCTCTTGGTTATGTATTTCAACAAATCCCATTGGTCTGGAATGCCTCATGGTTTCAGAAACATGTTCAATTGCTGCCATTACTTTGGGTTCCATCAAAGATGTTTACCTTTCCAGAAATTTTCTTGTACATTTAATGAAAAATTGAAGGAGGGGGTCTCAGATACTGTTATTCTACTGTCCTCCCAGATGGCTTATTATGGTTTTTGTTAAGACCAAGTTCATTATTGTTCTAGAGTTACATAATATAATGATTGAGACTAAAATGCAAAAATAAAAAGCAAGAAAACATGCTATATATATATATATATATATATATATATATATATATTATTTCTAATTACTCTTGTTGCATTATGAACAATGCAGAACATTTTGGAATGAATCATTGTAAATAAAAAGTACTTTTCTGGCTGTCTAGTTGGTAGCATTTATTTATTTATTGTAATTATTTATTATTAAATTTTTTAATTTACATTTTAAATGAATCACTTTTTAAGGGATGCTTAGTATAATATAAACTTGAGTTAGCCTTTTTTCTGTGCTACCGAAATGCCCAGGAAAGAAATCTATGATTGTAGTGACCACACTGATAATACAGACCATGAGCTCCTGGACATATTTACTTTGATCTAATTCAGTTTTATAAATCAAGAAAGTTAACATAAAGCAAGTGAAAATAAATGTACATTAAACTAATTTATTTATTGAACAAAGAGTAATTCCATCTTTTTCTGTATAATGTGTGTGAAAATAGGCATTGAAAACAAAATTCTAAAAAAAAAAGATATTTGATGTCTGTATTTGTTGATCTTATATTGTAAATGGAGTCATTTGTTTAAATATAATCACCAAATAAATACAACATTTCAAGTTGTGTTATAAAAAAGAACAACAAGATGTTTTAAAAGCAGATAGTAGGGGCTCATTTTGTCTGAATGAAGAATGAATAAATAAATATAGTGAAACAGTTGTAATGTTATAATGAAATTATGAAGATCCATATCGATAATTGGAAATAACCATTAAAAAAAGCAAAATCTGAATAGGCCAAGATTAGTTCAATAGCTTAGAGTACAACAGGAAGTTTCATAAGTGCAATTAATTGGTAGAGGATGTAAAATTAATGAAGGTAATTTAAGGAAGTCAGACATCTTAATAGTTCTATTCTAAATTTGTCTTCTTTGCACAGAATGCTTATTCCTGTTGTTCTGTGGTTGATAGGGCACAGACCTCACAGGATCATGTGATGAAGCTTCCCTTCTGAAGATGATATAGCGTTGTTTTCCTGGCAAGCAGAAATGTGATTTGTTAGTATAAGTGAAGATTCTCTAGGCACAGTATTGATATCCTTACATACACACTTCTCAGAGATACAGATTGTGATCGGCTCTAGGACCATATCTTTCTTATCTTGGTTTATTTCATACTCATCAATTGCCCAGTACAATTTTATATTAGTGTGGGTATTCAACAGATGTTAGTTGAATAAACAAATATTTATAACATTTGCAAAATAAGTAGATGAATTTTTAAAAAATTATTGTTATTCAATTACAGTTGTATGCTTTTTCTCCCCATCCTTCCACCCCACCCCAGCTGAACCCACCTCCCTCCCCCACCTCCACCCTCCCCCTTGATTTTGTCCATGTGTCCTTTATAGTAGTTCCTGTAATCCCCTCTCCCTACTGTCCCCTCCCCACTCCCCTCTGGTTATTGTTAGACTGTTCTTAACCTCAATGTCTCTGGTTACATTTCGCTTGCTCTCTTCTTTTGCTGATTATGTTCCAGTTAAAGGTGAGATCATATGGTACTTGTCCTTCACTGCCTGAAATAAGTAGATAAATTTTATATTAAATATAATTTTTTTAAATTGATAGTTTATATTTTAGCTTGTGTTCATTTTTACATGGCTATGTATAACTAAATATAAGTAATTATAGAATATAGGTTTATATGCAAAACTTCATGTGTAAAAGCTTATATGTACCCACAATGTGTGCAGACACTTTTACATTTTAAGCATGTTTATATAGACACATAAACACACACACACACACATATATATATATAGTGTCATTTTAAAATAAGGAAACACATCTATAAAGTGCATAAAACTCGAATATCCATATAGAGTATGTACAATCTCTTGTTAATAAACCAAAGGGCCAATAATTTTCTGGAAAACCTTTGTGAACAATTTTGAAAACCATTCAAACATTTGTCAAAAAAAGTTATAATAAATTCTTTGAGTAAAAAGTTTACACATTTCTGAAATAATTTTTTGAGCTTCAAGTACTCTTATGGACAACTGAATCTAAATGTCACAATTTTTTCAATGTCATTATAAATCAATACAAAATCTTTGCATTTATATAGCATAAATCCAAATATGTAATACATAATAATATACAATATAAAATCCAAATGTATTTGCATACACATCAACATATACACACACATTATAAAAACCCAAATATTCCTCTTTTGATTTTAACATCAGTCCTATGTCCCACTGTTGGTAAAAACCTGTGACACTTTATGCACTGGATCTTAGTGTTGCTGGCATGAAATGGGATAGACTAAGAAAGAACACTATTTTCACTGATGACTATAGTTCCTTTACCCTTTTTCCTACATATTCTGTAGAACTGTTTCTACTTTCAAAACGTTTATTTTTAAATTCCAGGATTCAGTTTTATATATTCAAATGTGTAAATGTGAAGATCATAATGAGGTTTTATGGCATAACCAGAGAAGCACTGCAATTTTTTTAATACAAATACATGTTTATTGAAATACAGGATACAACCTATAATTATTTATTTTCAAAACAATTAATTTTAAAAATTCAAATAGATCTTAGTATGTCTTTATGCTTATGTTTTAAATTACAGCCAAAATGATGGTTTACAAGAGTGATCTGCTCTAAGATAATCTGAAACTTAATCTTTGTAGCAAAACCATAATTTGGGTGAAATTTATTAGGAGTTGAAATTAAGGTATTTAAGGCATTAAGGCATTAAGGTATTTAAAACAAATGGTTCTAAATTCCATATTCTTGTGTAGAGGGTTTTGTCCAATATACAATATACGGAAACACAATGCTTTTAATTAACAATACTTTATCACCATCAAAAGATATTGATCAGTGCCCACTACATGCATATGTAACAGGCAATCTGTGTTTCTAGTTATTACTGTTTAGCCAGTATTCTGCACAACATCTGAGAACTCAGTGGAATCCTAGATACTTCATGTAAGGTGTGTTATATGTTATCAAGATGGGAGGCTTACAGAAAAGAATAAATCTCTTGTAGTAGATGGAAAGACTAGGAAACTGAAAAAAAGATCTTTAAAGAGTTAGAATATTTAAGCTTATTAATTCCCTCCTATACTTCTTCTTTGTCCATTCTAAATTGTCTATTTGGTGGCCTTTTTTCCTCAATGGTCCAGGGAGAAGCCCTGCACTACTACCTCAGAAAACAAAGGGAATAAAGGGGATATTCAAACAATTCCACAGCAGAGAAAAATAAAATTTTATGTTCTCACAAAGTCCCTCTTCTTTTCACTTTTAACTCAAATTTATACAGTTAAAGTTCACAAAATGTAATAGGTTCTTCCAATACATTTGAACCCACCTGGGTCCTTCAAATATTAAGTACTTTCTGACTGAAAAGTTTTTAAATGAGTCCCTGCACATGAATGCAAACACATTTCATATGTGTGTGTGTGTGTGTGTGTGTGTGTGTATGACTTACTTGTAAAGATGTGGGTACAAAGGAATTAGGTATCTTATTTTCAAAGCTAGGCACAAGAGCTAATCTCGGCAGAAAATTAATGTTTAGTGACATGATAAGCAATCTATAGGAATAAGATGAAACACATAAAAATTTACTTTACTCTGGAAGTAAAATATTTAATTTTGATGTCTGGGAGAAGAGTGACCTTGAATGAAACTGAAGATAGTTGAGTGAGTCATGAAATGCTGAGAAATTTCTGTCCATAAGACAGATGGCCATAAAAATAAGTTCAATTATTTTCTTTTATCTTTCTATTTCTGTTATTTAAAAATAATATTCCCTTTCTGTATTAGCCTTTCAAAGGTATTTTGATATGTATTTTCCACTAAATCCTATTTATTGTTTAGTTTTAATAAGTTGTTATTTAGATATGAATAACTAAGGAGTATCTGGAAACCAAGGGAAGCCACAATAAAAAGAACATTCCATCCTGCTGCTTGTAGGGCTACAAGATCACTAAGTAGAGTCCTTTCTTCCTTCCATAATTTTTTCTGGCATACTAAATGTCAGACAAATTCTACACACTGGAAATATGAGCAGTGAATAAAACTCATGAAGTCCCTCCTTTTATAAAACTTGTATTCTAAAGGTGAGGGATGGCTATGCAAAAAAAAAAAAAAAAAAAGTATACCTCATTTTGACAACACTGAGAAGCATCATTTTTCATGTTTTAGAATCTTTAACATCAAGATGTTTCCTACAATTGAAGGTACTTTACATTCACTGTTCACTAGGAGGCATTTGTTATAAGTGAAGTTCATTATAGCTCTTAATATTTCCAACAATTTCAGGGAGTTTTGTGACTTATGTCTGTATACCATACCTGTTCAGTTTATCTGCCATGAAAACTATCAAGAGATTACATTATGACATGACATTGAAATTAAACTCATTTTTATACAAAAGGCAGAGATATACAACAGCAAGTCATACATTTTATGTTAGTTAAAATATTTATCATTGGAGAATAAGATGAGTTTATCTTTTTTGGTGAGTAATAACCATGTGTTTTATATGACTGAATAAAAGATGTCAACATATAAATGAAGATTATGTTTCTTTTTGTTATTGTTTTTCCAACTGAGATTTGTGAAAAGGCATTGGATTAATACAGACCAAGCAATTCAACTGGAGGCAGTGTCAAGCATGGCAAAGTTTAAGTTTGATTCTGCCAGTTAAAGATACTTTGGGCATTTTTATTATGTATGTAAACAGTTAAAGGAAAATTAGGCAAAATTGCTAGTTCCTTGTGGTCTTGTTTTACACATGAAAAAAAGGACCACAGAAAACCAAAAGGGGCCACATAACGATCTAATGTAATATGTGGGACATCCTGATGCTCAAGGGCACATTCTAGATTCAGCTGAGCAGGTTTATAGCCTGTAGCTATACCTTGAGAAGGGTGGAGCAAAACCAGAGTCAATGAAAAAATGCTCATTAGAGCCTCCCAGAAGAGTTTGGGAGCCCAAAGAAGGATGGTTTGGGGGCACCTCATCATAAATCTCCCATCCTCTCTAGCTCCAGACATATCAAAAGGTGCTCTGCCCACATTCAGATAAAGTGTGGTGGAAACCTCTGCATGTGTGGCCCATATAGGTATATGCAAAATCACCATGGTGTCATGGAGGAAAAGTTTTCCTATATACACAAAATATTGCCAAGTCCCTTGGAATAGATATAAGAATATTCTTCAAAATAATACAATTGATATCAGTACCTGAGAAAAATTTAAAAAATAGCAAGGCATCATTTAAAAAAATGTTAAACTACCAAAGTTCTTTTTTTTAGGTTTTTAAAAATATATTTATTGATTATGCTATTACAGTTGTCCCATTCCCGCCCCCCAAATTACCAAAGTTCTTGAATGTATGCAGGATGATAGTGTATAAAAAAGATCACAATAGACAACTCAATGTTTCTTATTGCGAAGAAGTTTTAAATAACCTAATTTTCTTCACTGAACTTTTCCCTTTTTTTGCATGTGGTATGGTAATAGGTGATAAATATCTATGTTTAAATAAGTGTAAAACAGTTCTTTTAGTATGATTAAAATAAAAATATAAGTGAAGAAAGAATTATTTCACTACTTTATTGGCAGTACATTTTCATTTTTAATGATTCATAAAATAACCATGTATAATATAATTGCAGCAACTTATATTCAATTAAATAGTTTATGGAAGGGGATAATAAATGGTATGAAGAAAACTATAGTGGGCTAATATGGATGAGTGAGTCCTTGTGTTTCTAGTTAAAATAATCGCTTTATTCAGCAATTCTTTAAATCCCTAGAGGAAGGATGAAAATGTAAAAAGTCATTTTTATTATACAGTGTCCTGTAGTTAGATCATCAGGTAACCTTGATACAAATGTTAGTTTGGGGGATTAATGAACAAAAACAACATATTCAAATAAATTCTTATAATATTAAAAACAGATATGGACTAATGTAGCAGGAATTTTGCTATTCATTTGAAGTTCTACTCTACCCACATAAATCAAAAACTCAACCAAATGATATTTTCAGTATGTGCAAATGTGGGCATGAGCATTGTTGCTTTTCAATAGTGCAGAATTTCTAATAATACATTATCACTGTTGGTACATTACTTTATGTTGGAAATACTGTAGCTGATTGCAGATCCTAAATAAGATTTTCTAGTCATCAATTATACCAAAAGTTTAAGAATTCTAACCACAGATCCCTTCTCTGTTGAGGTTTGTTTATTTTACCAATAAAAGCTAAAATATTTTACATTCCAGAAAATTTCAGGAAAAGATCATCAAGATAGAGACCTAATTTGAATAGGATTACTAGGTCATAGTAACAAAAGGACTGGCAATATTTACTTTCTGAAGCTTGGTGCTGGTATATGGAGATTTATATCATTCTCTGTACATTTGTGGGGCTGTTTTATAGTTAGGGAAAATATGTGCTAGTAGTTGAGCAATTGAACAACAGTGAGTACATAAATAAATGGTTTGTTTGTTTATTTGTTTTTACTTTATGACACTGTTCATCAATCTGACCACATGTGACATGGCTAACTCTGCACTCCCAATTTATTTTGTAATTCACACTCTTTTAGATCATAATTGGCAAAACTAAGGAAAACCAAATTTTCTATCATAGAAGAATGTTTGATTTGCCAAAGTTAGTCAGGACATGTCAAGACATCTGTTTTCTGTTAATTATATTGTCTTAATTCAAATCAGTTGGTAATAGCGAATTCCAATTTAGGATATTTCTGGAATGTGGTAGTGAGGACATCTGTCCATACCTCTATAAAGGCACTGAAAATATTAACAAAATGTCAAGATCAAACTTTTTCATCTCTAGAAATTAGCTAAATGTGCAAAACTCTGACAAACATTAATTAAAATTGCTGAACTCTGTTAAGAACAGCAGAGTTTATTTTGTTCATTAGATTCCACATAAAGTGACATCATACAGTACTCATCTTTCCCTGACTGGTTTATTTCAGTGAGCATAATACTCTCCAGTTCCATCCTTACTGTTGCAAAGGGTGAGCTTTTCTTCATTTTTAGAGCTGAGTAGTATTCCATTGTATAAATGTACCACAGCTTTTTTATCTACTCATCCACAGAAGGGCTCTTGGGGTGCTTCCAAACCTTGGCTATTATAAATAATTTTGTGGAATATAATGTACAAATAAATGAACAAAATAGAAATAGACTCAGACATGGAAAACAGACTGACAGCTGTAGAGGGGAAGGGAGTTGGGGACTTGGTGAAAAAGGAGAAGAGATTAAGAAAAAAACTCATAGACACAGACAACAGTATGGTGATTACCAGAAGGAAAGAGAGTGGGGCAGGTAGAAGAGTGGAAAAGGGGGATAAATGAGGATGGAAGGAGACTTAACTTTGAGTGGTAAACAAACAATACAATATACAGATGATATGAACATATTTTAGACTTGTTCATCTGAAACCTGTATAATTTTATTAACCAATGTCACCTCAATAAATTCAATTAAAAGAAGAAAAAAAGTAGTAGAGTTACTGGCTTATTATTTTTTCCTATTCCCATTTTGCTCCCTCAAGTTTGGTAGCCTTGGAATCCATTAGACTCACAATCACAGTAATTGTAAAGGCCCATAGCCTTGCAAGTTCCTCAGAATGTGTCACTTCCAGAGCAGTGTCACTATTTGTCCTTTCTTGGAGCTCCCTTCTGGAGAAGCCCCATTTGAAGAGTGTTGTCATAATTTGACCTGATTTAGAATTTCCTCTACAGGAGAAGCCTTATTTTCAGGGTGTTTATAAAAAAAGAAAATCAATCAGTGAAAGTTATTCCATATTGCAGCACCCTGAGATGCAATACCAGCAAACAAGAAACTAACTGAAGAAATAGAGAATATCAAGAGATTTTTTAACATATGAAGAGATTAAATTCATAATTCTAAAACTCCCACAAAGAATAGCCCACACACAGATGACATCACTGACAATCATTTAAGAATAATTAATATGAACTTTTTATAAAACTCTACCAATATAGATTAGGAAAGAACACTTCTCAAACATTCTATGAAGCCATTATCCTGCTATCAAAAGCAGAGACAGGCATTACAAAAAACCCCCCAATATTGCTCATGAAAATAAACACAAAAATTCTCAACAAAGTGATAGAAAAATACATCCATCAATAGTAAAAAAGAATTATAGAGAAAAAGCAAAAAAAATGGTTAATTGGACTTCATCAATATTAAAACCTTTTTATTTGCAAAGGAGCCTATTGAAGGGAGAAAAGGCAAATTACAGACATGAAGAAAATAAGTACAAGTTACATAAGTTGCAGAGAATTCATATTAAGAAAATGTTAGGAACTTCAATATTAATGTTAAAACTTCAATATTAAAAAATTCAATTTGAAAGTGGACAAGAAACATGAAGAGATGTTTCACCAAAGAGGATATATATGTGGCAATTACACAAATGTAAATTTACTCAATATCTTTAAGTTACATAATGTAAAATTCCAATAAGATATTATTCCATACCTAACAAAAAGCTTAAAAAAAAACCCCATCAACAACAACATCAAATGCTAGAAAAGATACTGAAAAACTGGATGGTTCCTATATTGCTCGTGGGAATTTAACATGGTACAGACAGCCTAAAAACCATTTTGGGACCTTTTTCAGACATAATTAAACTTAACATGCAGCCATCATACAATCTAACACTTCACTCCTGAGCATTTATCCTAGATAAATAAAACTTCTGTTTACATAAAAACCTGTACACGAATGCTTAAAGCAGTTTTATTCATAATAGATAAAACACAGGAAATACCTACATGTTCCTCAGAAAGCAAATGGGTAAACAAACTATAGAAAATCCATACCATAGATTATTACTCAGTAAGAAAAGGAAAAAAATCTTTTGTTATACACAGCAACCTGGATGGCTCTCTATAATTATATACTAAATTAAAAGGATCAGTTCCAAAATATTATGTATTGCATGATTTTATTTATATAACATTATTGAAGTGACAAAATTATAAAAATGGAGAATAAATTAGTGGTTGCTAGTGGTATTGATATTATCCTGGTTTGATGTTATATTTTCAGAAGATATTACCTTTAAGGGAACTGTGCATAGGGTACAGGGGATATATAGAGCTATATTATTTCTTATATCTGCATGTAAATCTACAATTAATTATTAAACACACTGACCAAGTGGAATTTCTCCCAGGAATGCAATGTTTAACATTTGAAAATCATTCAATGTAATACACCGTGTTTATCATGTAAGCAGAATAATGTCTCCCAATGATATCCATGCCCTAATTCCTGGAACCTGTAAGTACATTAGGTTACATGGCAAAAGGGAGTTCAGATTGCAGATGGAATCACATTTGCTAATCAGATGTCCTTGAGATGAAGAGACTACTTTGGTTTATCTGAGAGGACCCAAAGTAATTACATGGGTCCATATAGTGATAGAGGGAGACAAAAGAGTCAATGTCACAGTGATGTAATATGATATATATTTGAGCATTCATTGATGTTTTTGAGATGGAAGGGAGATACAAGTCAAGAAATGCACAAAGAATATAGAAGCTAGAAATATCCAGGATATGGATTATTCCCTAGAGCTTCCAGAAAAGAACTCCGTCCTCTGGACATCTTAATTTAAGGCCAGTGAGACCCATTTCAGACTTGTGACATGCAGAACTTTAAGATAATAAATTTTCTTTGTTTTACAACAATAGGTTTGTGGTAATTTGTTACAAAGGCAATAAAATATGCAGTATGTTATTAAACAATATCTTATTGAATATGACAGCAAATTAGAGACAGCAAATTTAAAAAAGCAAACAGTTAAACTTCTTCAAAATTAAAAACTTCTGTGCTTCAAAACACACCATAAAGACATTAAAAGGTAAGCCATACTCTGGGAGAAAATATTTGCAAATCACACATAGTTTCTTATCAGTAAGGACTTCTATCCATATACATAAAGAACTCTTACAATTTATTAATTAAAAAATAACTCAATTTAAAAATGGGAATATTAACTGAGTAAAAAGTTTATCAAAAATATATGTGACAATAAGTGCATTAAATAATAATTAACAGAATTAATCATAAAATAAATACAAATAAAATCATATTTTATACTTACTAGGATTGCTGTAGTCAAAATGACATACTAAAAGTGTTGTCAAGGAAATGGAGATATTGGAACCCTCATATATCAATGATAAGAATAAAAAATGATCTTAAAACTTTTAGCATTTTCTTAAAGTATTAAATATGAAATTACCCTATGATCCAGCAATTCCACTCCTAGAAATGAGAGAGAAATTAAAACAAATGCTCGCGCCAAAAACGTGTGCACAGATGTTCTTTGAAACAATAGTGAAAAATGGGAATAATCTCCAATGACTAATAAATAGATTAAACATGTTCTATATTCATACAATGAAATACTTTTTAGTGGTAACAAACAATAAAATACTGATACATGTAAAAACTGATGAACATTAGATACATTATATTAAATGAAAGAACAGTCAAAAAAAGACTGCATGATTTGTGATTTGACATATTTTAAAAGTCTAGAAATTGCCTAATGCTCTGATAGCAGTTAGGGCAAATAAGCAAAAAACAGGCAAATGTTTTAAAAGATCTGAAAACAAATTTTTTACTGGTGTTTATAAAGCTCTAATGTATTCCTGTGGGAGCAGAAGGCCAGGTGCACGTGATGAGCTCTATGTTTACCCACAAAAGACCTTACAGGGCACCAATCAATTACTTTACCAACTCAACACATGCCCTTGCACAACGAGGAAATGAAAGCTAAAGCAGACTTTTAAACTGCCATGAGTGTATTTTTTAACAACAAATGAAGAGACATGCAAAGAAATAAGAAAGAACGACCCCCCCACACAAAGAAAGCAGTTAAAACATACTTCCCTTGAGAAGTCCCAGTTGTTAGATATATTAGATAAATACTTAAATTAGTTATTAGAAATATGTAAAAGAACTAAAGGAAATCATGTCTAAAAAATTAAAGGACAGTAAGACATGATGATTCACCAAAATGAGGATATCAATAAGAGATAGAAAAATATGTTTATAGATAAACAAACAAAGTTTGGAGATAAGTATAATAATTTAAGTTAAAAAATTCACTGGGTAGTGGGTCAATGCCATTATAAGCTGGCAGAGAAATTAATCAGCAAACTAAGAGATACATCTATAGTGATTATTCTTTTAATTTGAGTTATTAAAAGAAAAAATGTCAGAAATTAATAGCTTCAAAAACCTGTGGGTCATCACCATGTATAACAACTTATGCATAATATTAGTCCAAGGGGAAAAAAGAGGAAGAGGCAAAAATATTTAATATCAAAACTATAAAACCATTCCAAAAATAGAGAAAAAAAATTCACTCATTCTATGAGGACAGTGTTACCCTAATATCAAATCAGATAAATCCATTGAGAAAAGGAAACCATCATTCTTTATGAGTATAGACAAAAATCACAAACAAGACAGAGATATTCTCTCTTCCTCACTTATTTAACATATGTTTTGTGGTTAACACTCTGAGAGCGAGATTAATCACTTTTACATGTTGAGACAGATAATGCCACACACACATTGTATTAATTATATATGGCAGCTGTAATAGGTTACTGTAAATACTGTGGTTGAAAACAAAAGAATTAGAAAAGATGGCGTCAAGATAGGTGGGAGCAGAGTTCACTTCCCTTCAACACCAGTGAAACACCTAGCTGATCTGAGGAGCAAAGCGAACAGCCAATGGTATTACAGCATATATGAAGATCAGAGACCAAAGATAGAGGACATTGAAAGATCTGACGGTAAGAAGAGTGCTTAAGGACAATAAGGTCCCTGGGACCAGCCCAGGGACCAGGGTGGCTGAAGCCCCAGCCCAGACGCAGGGTCTGCTGCAGGATTCTTGGGAGAGAGCCAGGCAGGGCTGTGTGAGCAGCCAGGTGCTTGTTTGGACCAGGGGGGCTTGAATAGGAAGAATTTCTCAAAAAGAAAAAGAAAATAGAGGCACTCAGCAGCTAGTTAGAGGACTGTCCGCAGCAGCCAGGGCCTCTGGCGCCCCTCCCCCCTCAGCCCCTGGACTGTGAACGTGGGATAAGCAGCCTGGCGTTCACCTGAAGCCAGGTGGCACGCACCCAGATTATGGGACTGGAGGGCCCACACCTGAAACCCCTGCAGGGCGCCCACACCTAAAACCCCGGCGGGGCGCACAAACCTGAAACCTCGGGTGGGTGCCCACTGGGAGCAGAGGCTAGCTGCCCCAAGCACAGGCACAAGGGCGCAGACTGGCCGGCCCCCACAACTCAGGCCCAGAGATGCTGACCAGGAGGCCTAGCGCTACTCAGGCCCAAAGCAGCAGATCAGATGATCAATGGACTGGCTGCCTGCCAGGGACCACACCTAAAAACACGGGTCTGAACAACACCTACCTAGCCCGTGTGCTCAGAGCCCTGCAGGGCCTACTGGCTCTCTAGGACTAAGGCAGAACACCCAGCAGAGGGGAGCTACAGGGCTAGGGGAGACTGCATTCCCTGGAAAGACTCGACCCAGTAGGGGGATGAACTACCCCATAGCAGCACCGAGAGCCCCTAGCATCTAAGACAGCAAAGAGCAAGAAAGTGCAGTGTGAGTTGACCCTAATCGGTGAACCTCAAGAACAGCACAACTGGTGGACTACAGGCCTGGGGGGAGCAGAAGGACCCTGAGGAACTGGACTAGAGGCTGGACAACAACGAAGAGTGTGGCTCAGGAAGGGAGAAAAGTGAAACCAGACCTTCCAACCACTCCCTCCTGTTACACGGAGAGGAAGACCACCAGAACTAACCTGACTGATTTACACCCAGCAGAAGACATTTTGTTTTTCCTTCCCTCCTTTCCCCCTGAATTCCTTCTTCCTTTCTGCCCTTCTTTCTTGTTTTATTCCTTCTTCCTTCCATCCTTTACCTTTTTTATTCCTTCTTCCTGCCTTCTTTTCTTTATTCTTTTGTTTTAATTTTTGTTAAAATTCCTTCTTATCTTGCCTCCGATCTTTCTTTATTCCTTCTTCTTTTCTTCCTTTCCTTTTCTATTCCCTTTTCCCCTCCTTCCCTTCTTTTTTTTCTTTCTTCTTCCCCCCACCCACCGAATTGCTCTTTTTCCCACAGGTGAGACAATAAAACCTGGCCTGCTGAATAGGCAAGAGTTAGACCTAGTTACACCCATAAACCTCAGCTCAAGACCAGTTAACACAGGAGATTAAGGAGACAGGACCACTGAATCCCATTGCATTCTACCATAGAAGTTCATACCATAAACCCAGGGAGTCAGAACAGATCAATTTAAGAAGCAGAGGCTAAAAGAAGAGTCTCACAAATAATGGGAAGACAAAGAAACAATTCCCAAATGAAAGGAAAGGAGGAAGCCTCAGAAAGAATGCTAACTGAAAAAGAGGCAACTCAACTATCAGATACTAAGTTCAAGCAATGGTTATCAGGAAGCTCACTGAGCTCACTGAGCTCACAGAGAACTACAAGAAACTACAGGGAAACTACAATGAACTCACTGCAAACTATATTAACATGAAAAAGGAAATAGAAACTATCAACAAGGGCCAAGAGGAAATGAAGAATACGATGTCTGAATTGAAGAACACAATAGAAGGAATTAAAAGCAGACTTGATGAAGCAGGGGATCAGATCAGCGAGCTGGAGGACAAAGTAGAAAAAAACACCCAGAAAGAGCAAGAAAAGGAAGAGGCTCAGAAAGAATGAAGAGGTAATAAGGGAAATTCAGAACAACATGAAACGTAATAATATGTGTGTAATAGGTATACCAGAAGGAGAAGAAGAAGAGCAAGGGATAGAAAACCTGTTTGAGAAAGTAATGATGGAAAATTTCCCTAATCTGAGGAGAGAAAAAGTCACCCATATCCAGGAAACACAGAGAGTCCCAAGCAAGAGGAACCCAAAGAGGCCCACTGCAAGACACATCATAATTAAAATGGCAAAATTCCAAGACAAAGAGAGGATCTTAAAGGCAGCAAGGGAGAAACAGGAAGTAACATACAAGGGTGCCCCAATAAGTTTAGCAACTGACTTCTCAATGGAAACGCTCCAAGCCAGTAGAGAATGGCAAAAAATATTCTAAGTAAGGAGAACCAGAGGCCTGCAAACCAAGGCTACTTTACCCAGGAAGGCTCTCAATCAAGATAGAAGGCCAATAAAGAGTTTCCCAGACAAAAGAAGTCTAAAAGAATTCACTTCCACCAGACCAGCTCTGCAAGAGATGCTAAAGGGACTGTTTTAAGCTAAGGAAGGAAAGAGAAAGACAGAGGAACAAAGGAAGTAAAAAATGGCAATGAATAACTACCTATAGATAATAACCTTAAAAGTAAATGTATTAAATGTCCCAATCAGAAGACATAGAATAGCTGAATGGATAAGAAAACATGACCCATACATATGATACCTACAAGAGGCCCATCTCAGGACAAAACACTTATACAGACTGAAAGTGAATGGCTGGAAACAATTTTCCAAGGAAACGGACAGGAAAAAAAAGCAGGGATAGCAATACTCATATCAGACAAAATAGACTTCAAAGAAGGGCCATAAAGAGAGACCCAGAAGGTCACTTCATAATACTCAAAAGAAGAATCCACCAAAAATACATAAACATTGTAAATATATATATATGTCCCCAACATAGGAGCACCCAAATACATAAAGAAAATTGTGGAGGACTTCAAGAAAGATATTAACAGCAACACAATTATAGTAGGGGACTTCAACACCCCACTGTCAAAAATGGACCAGTCTTCCAAACAAAATATCAACAAGGATATTGTGTCACTTTACAATACCTTAGAGAAAATGGACTTAACTGATATATGTAGAGAGAGCTTTTCATCCCAAAGAAGCAAAATACACATTCTTTTCAAGTGTACATGGAACATTTTCAAACATAGACCACATGATAGGACACAAAGCAAGCCTCAACAAATTCAAAAAAAATGAAATCTTATCAAGCATTTTCTCTGACCACAAGGGAGTGAAACTAGAAACCAATCCCAAAGGAAAAACCCCAAAACACTCAAAATCATGGAGACCGAATAGCATGCTATTAAAGAATGAATGGGTCAAGAACGAGATTAGGGAAGAAATCAAAAACTTTCTGGAAACAAATGAAAATGAACTCCCAACAACCCAAAACCTATGGGACACAGCAAAGGCAGTCCTGAGAGGGAAATTCAAAGTAATACAGGCCTACCTTAAAAAGATAGAAACATTTCAAACAAACAACGTAAACCTACGCCTACAAGAACTTGAGGAGCAACAACAAAGACAGCCCAGAGCAATCAGAAGGAAGGACATAACCAAGAACAGAGCAGAGTTAAATGACATAGAGAGTAAAAGCGCAATTCTGAGTATCAATGAATCCAGGAGCTGGTTCTTTGAAAAGATAAACAAAATCAACAAGCCTTTAAGTAGGCTCATCAAGAAAAAAAAGAGAGAGGATCCAAATAAAAACAATTAGAAATGAAAAAGGAGAGATTACAACTAATACCACAGAAATACAAAGGATTGTAAGAAATTACTACGAAAAACTGTATGCCAAGAAATTTGAAAACCTAGGTGAAATGGGCACATTTCTAGAAAAATATAATCTTCCAAAACTGAATGAAGAAGAAGCAGAAAACCTGAACAGACCAATAACAGCAGATGAAATTGAAGCAGTCATCAAAAAACTCCCAATACACAAAAGCCCTGGACCAGAGGGTTTCACAGGAGAATTCTCCACAGCATTTAAGGAAGAGCTAACCCCTATCCTTCACAGACTCTTTGAAAAAATCCAAAATGATGGAAGACTCCCAAACTCTTTTTATGAAGCCAGCATCATCCTAATCCCAAAACCAGAGAAAGACACAACGAAGAAAGAAAACTTCAGGCCAATATCTCTGATGAACATAGACGCTAAAATTATCCACAAAATATTGGCAAACTGCATCCAGCAATACATTAAAAAGATCATACACCATGACCCAGTGGGATTGATCCCAGGGATGAAAGGATGGTACAATATTAACAAATCAATAAACATAATACATCACATCAACAACAGCAAAGACAAAAATCACATGATCATATCAATAGATGCGGAAAAAGCATTTAAGATACAGCACCCATTTCTGATAAAAACACTCAGCAAAGTGGGAATAGAGGGAGCATACCTCAACATAATAAAGGCCATATATGAGAGAGCTACAGCCAAAATCATCCTCAATGGACAAAAACCGAGAGCTTTCCCACTAAGACCAGGAACAAGAGAAGGATGCCCTCTCTCACCACTCCTATTCAACATAGTATTGGAAGTCCTAGGCACAGCAATCAGACAAGAAAAAGAAATAAAAGGCATCCAAATTGGAAAGGAGATAATGAAACTGTTTGCAGATGACATGATAGTGTACATGGAAAATATTATAGACTCCACCAAAAAACTACTCAACCTAATAAATGAATTTGGCATACAGGTGGATACAAAGTCAATACTCAGAAATCAAAGGCATTACTGTATACCAACAATGAAACTGCAGAAACAGAAATCAGGGAAAAAAAATCCCTTTTGATATAGCAACAAGAAAAATAAAGTACTTAGGAATAAACCTAACCAAGGAGGTAAACGACCTGTGCTCAGAGAACTACACAACACTGAAGAAAGAAATTAAGGAAGACATAAATAAGTGGAAGCATGTACCATGCTCATGGATTTGAAGAATTATCATCATCAAAATGGCCATACTACTGAAAGCAATTTATAGATTCAATGCAATCCCTATTAGAGTACCCATGACATATTTCACAGGTATAGAACAAACATTTCAGAAATTTATATGGAACCAAAAACGACCCCAAATAGCTGCAGCGATTTTCAGAAAGAAGAACAAAGCCGGAGAGATCACAATACCTAATATCAAACTGTATTACAAGGCCAATGTAATTAAAACAGCCTGGTACTGGCATAAAAACAGGCACATAGACCAATGGAACAGAACAGAGAGCCCACAAATAAATCCAAGTCTCTACAGTCAATTAATATTTGGCAAAGGAGGCAGGAGCAAAAAATGGAGCAAAAATAGCCTCTTCAACAAATGGTGTTGGGAGACCTGGACAGCAACATGCAAAAAAATGAAACTCGATCACCAACTTACACCATACACACAAATAAATTCAAGGTGGGTGAAAGGCTTAATTATAAGTTGTAACACCATGAAAGTCCTAGAGGAAAACATTGGCAGGAAGATCTCAGACATTCCATGTAGCAACATCCTCACAGACATGTCCCCTCAAGCAAGGGACATAAAGGAAAGAATAAACAAAGGGGACCACATCAAAATAAAATGCTTCTGCAAGGCTAAAGAAGACAGCACCAAATTACAAAGAGAACCAACAGTATGGGAAAACATATTTGCCAGTGATACCTCAGACAAGGGCCTGATCTCCAAAATATATAAAGAACTCACACGACTCCACTCCAGGAAGGCAAACAACCCAATTAAAACATGGGCAAAGGACTTGAACAGACACTTCTCCAAGGAAGACATACAGAGGGCCCAGAGACATATGAAAAGATGCTCAGCATCACTAGCCATCAGAGACATGCAAATTAAAACCACAATGAGGTACCATCTCATACCAGTCAGAGTGGCCAACACAAACAAATCCACAAACAAATGTTGGAGAGGATAAGGAGAAAAGGGAACCCTAGTGCACTGTTGGTGGGAATGCAGACTGGTGAGGCCACTGTGGAAAACAGTATGGAATTTCCTCAGAAAACTAAAAATGGAAGTGCCTTTGACCCAGCAATTCCACTGCTGAGATTATCCCCTAAGAACCCTGAAACACCATTTCAAAAGAACTTGTGCACCCCAATGTTCATAGCAGCACAATTGACAATAGCCAAGTGCTGGAAGCAACCTAAGTGCCTATCAGCAAACGTGTGGATCGAAAAACTATGGTATATCTACACAATGGAATTCTATGCAGCAGAAAGAAGGAGCTTATACCCTTTGCAATGGCATGGATGGAACTGGAGAGCATTATGCTAAGTGAAATAAGCCAGATGGTGAGGGACTAATAACTTATGATCTCACCTTTAACTGGAACATAATCAACAGAAGAAAAAAGCAAACAAAATATAACCAGAGACATTGAAGTTAAGAACAATCTAACAATGGGCAGGGGGGAGTCGGGAGGGGACAGTGAGGAAAGAGGATTACAGGAACTACTACAAAGGGCACATGGACAAAATCAAGGGGGAGTTTGGAAGTGGGGGAGGGAGGGGAGTTCAGCTGGGGTGGGTGGAGGGATGGGGAGAAAAGGTACACAACTGTAATTGAATAACAATACAAAATTAAAATTAAAATAAAAGAAAACAAAATAATTTTATCTATTAGATTTCAGGAAGCTGGAAGTCTAAAGTTAATTTCACTGGGTGAAAATCAAAGTGTAGGCAGGGTGGTGCTTCCTCCAGAAGCTCTAAAAGAGAATTGATTCCTTGCCTCTTCCAGCTTCTGGTGCCTGCAGGCATTACTTGGCTTGTTGGGGTAGTACCTGGTGTGAGAGCCCCAGTACAGCCTAGGTTTTCTGTGATTTGATAAACTTTCCTGCTTGTATCAAAGAAGAGATTTCTTGAGCTTCAATATTGGCTCACACAAATGTTGAACAAAAGGAAAAGGGGAGTGGTGGCATTTGGAAGTGATCAACTGTCAAACATTAAAAATAAAGTCAGACTATACTATAGCATAGTATTTTAGGTTCTAGCCAATAAAATCAGGCAAAAATAAAATAAAATAATAACAATAAAAATAAATATTCACATTGGAAAATAGAAGTAAAATTATCTTTATTCATGGTTGATATCATCCTATATATTAAAAAATAAGGATACAGTAATAAATAAATTTAAGAACAAAACAAAAAAAACTATGGGAATTAATAAACAAGCAGACCAAGGTCACAGAAAAATCAGTTATAACTCTACATTCAAGCAGTAACACCACTCCAAAAACTAAATTAAAAATATAATTTCACTCGCAATGACATCTAAAATAATAAATATGTAGTAATAAATTTAATGAAACTGTATAAGACTTGTAAACTAACATTTACAAAACTTTGGAGAGATATTTCATGTTCATCGGTTGGAAGACAGCTTATATTAAGAAGACAATTCTTCCAAAATCCATTTTCACATTCGTTGTAATAGCTATCGAAATTACAGCAGGATTTATGGTAGAATTCATAAACAGAGTCTAACATTTATAAGGAAAAGCAAAGCACTTAGAATAGCCAATTTTTTTTTGAAAATGAGAACAAAATTGGAGGACTTTTACTTATATATTTCAAAATTTACTATACAGCAGAGAGGAGGAAGATAGTGGAGGAGTGAGTGGAAGCCCCACTAACCTTCTCCGAGGACAAATCTGGAATTACAACTAAATTATGGAGAAATCACCCAGAACAAACAACTGAGCAATAGAGAAAGAGAAGCCTTATAATCTCGGACAGACAGAAGAATCAGCTTCAACACTAACTAACTAGTAAGGAGCATGGCGGAGACTCCAGAGGGCTGGCTGGGCGCCCACAGGTGGCAGTGCCAGAGGGATAATTAAGCGGCCAGTTGGATCCCCCTGAGAAGAATGGGCTCTAAACCCTAAGCTAGGATTCCCTGCCTAAAGCACCAGAGCCCAAAAGTGTACAGATTATAAGCAGTAGTGAAAAGTGGCAGGGTTGCTCTCTGCCAGAAATGGACTGCTGGAGACCCAAAGGGCCACTTAAAGGGCCAATACACAAATTTTCATTTGCAGCCACTTACCCTAGGATCTGACGACGATGGGGGCAGTCTGGGGTGGAGATACCTGAGGAAAGACTGGGGATGGAAGAACTGAGAGTGGAACCTGGTGCAGAATCATCCCCCATACTACAGCAGCCATCTTGCTCGGCAGACCACTGTTCTGAGTGGTAACAGCCTTAGGGGAGACAATAACCTAGACCCCAGGAGGGACTCTGCTCTGGCCCTGTGGTACTTAGACCTGACTGCCGAGTACATATTAACTGGATTAACAACTGAAGGAGACAGCCACAGATGATAGACACCTTGCAGAGTGGGTGCAGAGTGGACTACAGACACTTGAGGAGAGACTAGGGAGGGAGGCTTTGGGGAGAGAACTGAAAGAGTAGCTGCTGGGATCCTGGTGCACAGACCCCCAATACTGCAGCAGCCATCTTGCTTAGGAAGACCACTCCACTGAGCAACAGGAGTCTGAGTGGAAACAATAGCCCTGAACCCAGGAGGCAGTCTCCCCCAGCCTATGTTGCTTAAAGCTGACTGCTAAGTGCAGAGTGACTAGATTAACAACTGAAGGAGACAGCCATAAACACTAGATCCCTTGTAGTCTTGAACTGGATGCCTAAGGTCAGACAGGGTCAATATCTGACATCACCAGAGTCAGATACAGAAAGAAAAAACAGTAGTAGATACTAGAGGCTATGAGATGAAATTCACTGTAGTTTTCTCCATGATTTGCGATAATTTTCTTTCTTGCATTGCTTTATAACATTCATTTCTTGTCCAGCATGTTTATACATATTAAGTCATTAGATTTTATACCTCAGTTTATTTCAATACACATATTTTGCCTCTATCTTCTCTTACCCTATTTTATCTTCTTGTTTCCTCTCATTATTGTCATTTCAAATTTTATTTTCTCTCTTGTTACAATTTGTTTCCATTCCACACTCTTACTATTTCCAACCTGTCCAGATACACAAAACTAATTTTCTTGTCTGTGGTCATCTCACATCCTTTTTTCTCACTATTAAAATACCACATTCTCTCTCAACCTTTAGCATCTTTGCCAATTGGTTGTGGGTAGGGTAGTTGTTCCATTTTTTCAACTTTATCTCTAGGTCTTCACTAGTTTTGTATATGAAATATCAAATTTTACATGTTCTCTCTCTTACTCTTATTTTTTGTTTCAAATTTATAAATTTGCCCTGCGTTAGCCTGCTTCTCTCTCTTTTTTTTCTTGTTTCTATTTCACTTACATCCTGCCCTTTTAATTTCTTTTATAATTTTTATTGTTATTCAATTACAGTTGTCTGCATTTTCTCCCCATCTCTCCACCCCACCCCAGCCAAAGCCACCTCCCTCCCCAGCCTCCACCCTTTCCATTGATTTTGTCTATGTGTCCTTTATATTACTTCCTGAAAACTCCTCTCCCCACGTTCCCCTCCCCACTCCCCTCTGACCATTGTTAGATTGTTCTTAACTTCAATGTCTCTGGTTATATTTCGTTTGCTTTTTCTTCTGTTGATTATGTTCCAGTTAAAGGTGAGATCATATGGTACTTCTCTCAACTCCTGGCTTATTTCACTTAGCATAATGCACTCCAGTTCCATCCATGGTGTTGCAAAGGGATTAAGCTTCTTCTTACTCTCTGCTGCATAGAATTCCATTGTGTAAATATATCATAGTTTTTTGATACACACATTTGCTGATGGGCACTTAGGTTGCTTCCAGTACTTGGCTATTGTAAATTGTGCTGCTATGAACATTGGGGTGCACAAGTTCTTTTGAAATGGTGTTTCAGGGTTCTTAGGGGATAATCTCAGCAGTGGAATTGCTGGGTCAAAAGGCACTTCCATTTTTAGTTTTCTGAGGAAATTCCATACTGTTTTCCACAGTGGCCTCACCAGTCTGCATTCCCACCAACAGTGCACTAGGGTTCCCTTTTCTCCTTATCCTCTCCAACATTTGTTTGTGGATTTGTTTGTGTTGGCCACTCTGACTGGTGTGAGATGGTACCTCATCGTGGTTTTAATTTGCATGTCTCTGATGGCTAGTGATGCTGAGCATCTTTTCATATGTCTCTGGGCCCCCTATAGGTCTCCCTTGGAGAAGTGTCTGTTCAAGTCTTTGCCCATGTTTTAATTGGGTTGTTTGTCTTCCTGGAGTGGAGTCCTGTAAGTTCTCTGCATATTTTGGAGGTCAGGTCCTTGTCTGAGATATCATTGACAAATATGTTTTCCCATACTGTTGGTTCTCTTTATAATTTGGTGCTGTCTTTAGCCATGCAGAAGCTTTCTATTTTGATGAGGTCCCATTTGTTTATTATTTCCTTTATGTCCTTTGCTTTAAGGGATGTGTCTGTGAGGATGTTGCTGCATCGAATATCTGAGATTTTCCTGTCAATATTTTCCTCTAGGACTTTTAAGGTGTTACGACTTATATTTAAGCCTTTCACCCACCTTGAATTTATGTTTGTGTATGGCGTAAGTTGGTGATCGAGTTTCATTTTTTTGCATGTTGCTGTCCAGGTCTCCCAACACCATTTGTTGAAGAGGCTATTTTTGCTCCATTTTTTGCTCCTGCTTCCTTTGTCAAATATTAATTGACCATAAAGACTTGAGTTTATTTGTGGGCTCTCTGTTCTGTTCCATTGGTCTATGTGCCTGTTTTTATGCCAGTACCAGGCTGTTCTGATTACAGTGGCCTTGTAATACAGTTTGATATTAGGTATTGTGGTCCCTCCGGCTTTGTTCTTCTTTCTCAAAATTGCTGCAGCTATTCGGGATTGTTCATGGTTCCATATATATTTTTGAAATGTTTGTTCTATATCTGTGAAATATGTCATGGGTACTTTAATATGTATTGTGTTGAATGTATAAATCTCTTTGGGTAGTATGGCCATTTTGATGATGTTTATTGTTCCAATCCATAAGCATGGTACATGCTTCCATTTGTTTGTGTCTTCCTTAATATCTTTCTTCAATGTTGTGTAGTTTTCTGAGCACAGGTCTTTTACCTCCTTGGTTAGGTTAATCCCTAGGTACTTTATTTTTCTTGTTGCTATATCAAATGGGATTTTTTTCCTGATTTCTGTTTCTGCAGTTTCATTGTTGGTATACAGTAATGCCTTTGATTTCTCAGTAGTGACTTTGTATCCAGCTGTTTTGCCAAATTCATTTTTTAGGTCTGTAAGTTTTTTTGTGGAGTCTATAGGATTTTCCATGTATACTATCATGTCATGTGGAAACAGTGACAGTTGCATTTCATCCTTTCCAATTTGGATGCCTTCTATTTCTTTTTCTTGTCTGATTGCTGTGGCTAGGACTTCCAGTTCTATGTTGAATAGGAGTGGTGAGAGAGGGCATCCTTGTGTTGTTCCTGATCTTTGTGTAAAAGCTCTAAGTTTCTGTCCATTGAGTATGATGTTCGCTGTAAGTCTCTTATATATGGTGTTTATTATGTTGAGGAATGCTCCCTGTATTCCCACTTTGGTCAGTGTTTTTATCATAAATCGGTGCTCTAACTTATCAAAGGCTTTTTCCGCATGTATTGATATGATCATGTTGTTTTTGTTTTTGCTTTTGTTTATGTGGTGTATTATGTTTATTGATTTGTGAATATTGTACCATCCTCGCATCACTGGGATGAATCCCACTTGATCATGGTGTATGATCTTTTTAATGTATTGCTGGATGCGGTTTGCCAATATTTGGCTGAGGATTTTAGCATCTATGTTCATCAGTGATATAGGCCTGAAAAGATCTTTGTTATATGTTTATCTGGTTTTGGGATTAGGACGATGTTGGCTTCATAAAACGAGTTAGAGAGTGTTCCATCTTCTTGAATCTTTTGAAATAATCTGTGGATAATGGGGGTTAGCTCCCCCTTAAAAGCTCTGTAGAATTCTCCTGTGAAACTATCTGGTCCAGGGCTTTTGTGTGTTGGGAGTTTTTTGATGACTGCTTCAATTTCATCTGCTGTTATTGGTCTGTTCAGGTTTTCTGCTTCTTCTTCATTCAGTTATGGAAGATTATATTTTTCTAGAAATGTGCCCATTTCACCTAGGTTTTCAAATTTCTTGGCATACAGTTTTTCGTAGTAATTTCTTACAATCCTTTGTATTTCTGTGGTATTAGTTGTAATCTCTCCTTTTTCATTTCTAATTGTGCTTATTTGGATCCTCTCTCTTTTTTTTTCTTGATGATCCTACTTGAAGGCTTGTCGATTTTGTTTATCTTTTCAAAGAACCAGCTTCTGGATTCATTGATCTTTAGAATTGTGCTTTATGTCTCTATGTCATTTAACTGTGCTCTGATCTGGGTTATTTCCTTCCTTCTGCTTGCTCTGGGCTGTATTTGTTGTTGTTCCTCCAGTTCTTGTAGGCGTAGGGTTAGGTTGTTTGTTTTAAATGTTTCTATCTTCTTAAGGTAGGCCTGTATTGCTATGAACTTCCCTCTCAGGACTGCCTTTGCTGTGTCCCATAGGTTTTGGGTTGTTGGGAGTTCATTTTCATTTGTTTCCAGAAAGTTTCATTTGATTTCTTCCCTAATCTCGTTCTTGACCCATTCATTCTTTAATAGCATGCTATTCGGTCTCCATGATTTTGAGTGTTTTGGGTTTTTTCCTTTTGGGTTGGTTTCTAGTTTCAGTCCCTTGCGGCTAGAGAAAATGCTTGATATGGTTTCAGTTGTCTTGAATTTGTTGAGGCTTGCTTTGTGTCCTATCATGTGGTCTATGTTTGAAAATGTTCCATGTACACTTGAAAAGAATGTGTATTTTGCTTCTTTGGGATGAAAAGCTTTCTATATATCAGTTAAGTCCATTTCATCTGGGCCTTGTTCAGTGACACATTATCTTTGTTCATATTTTTTTTTGGAAGATCTGTCCATTTTTGACAGTGTGGTGTTAAAATCCCCTACTAAAATTGTGTTGCTGTTAATATCTTTCTTGAAGTCCTCCACGGTTTTCTTTATTTTATTTATTTATTTTGGAGCATATATATTTATGATGTTTGTGTCTTATTGTTGAATTCTTTCTTTAAGTATTATGAAATGACCTTCTGGGTCTCTCTTTATGGCCCTTTTTTTGAAGTCTATTTTGTTTGATATGAGTATCACTACCCCTCCTTTTTTTTTTCATATCCATTTGCTTGGAAAATTTGTTTCCAGCCCTTCACTTTCTTCTGTGTATGTCTTTTCTCCTGAGGTGGGTCTCTTGTAGGCAACATATGTGTGGTTCATGCTTTCTTATCCATTCAGCTATTCTATGTCTTTTCATTGGAGCATTTAATCCATTTACATTTAAGGCTATTACTGATAGGTACTTATTCATTACTGATTTTTTGTTCTTATATTCTTCTCTCTCTTTGCCTTCCTTTCCTTACAGCAGTCCCCTTAGCATCTCTTGCAGAGCTGGTTTGGTGGAGGTATATTCTTTTAGACTTCTTTTGTCTGGGAAACTTCTTATTTGGCCATCTATTTTTATTGAGAGCTGTGCTTGGTAAAGTAGCCTCGGTTGCAGGACTCTGGTTCTCATTACTTGGAATATTTTTTGTTATTCTCTTCTGGCTTGGAGCATTTCCATTGAGAAGTCAGTTGCTAATCTTATTGGGCTCCTTTGTATGTTACTTCCTGTTTCTCCCTTGCTACCTTTAACATCCTCTCTTTTTCTTGGAATTTTGCCATTTTAATTATGATGTGTCTTGCAGTGGGCCTCTTTGGGTTCCTCTTGATTGGGACTCTCTGTGATTCATGGATTAGTGTGACTTTTTCTCTCCTCAGATTAGGGAAATTTTCCATCATTACTTTTTCAAACAGGTTTTCTATCCCTTGCTCTTCCTCTTCTCCTTCTGATATCCCTATTATTTCGGATATTATTACATTTCATATTTTCTTGCATTTCCCTTCACCCCATTTCATTCTTTCTGAGCCCGTTTTCCTTTTCTTTCTTATTCTGGGTGTTTTTTTCTACTTTGTCCTCCAGTTCACTGATCTATTCCTCTACTTAATCGAGCCTGCTTTTGATTCCTTCTACTGTGTTCTTCAGTTCAGAAATCGTATTCTTCATTTCCTCTTGGCCCTTTTTGATAATTTCTGTTTCTTTTTTCAATGTGATATAGTTTGCAGTGAGTTCATTGTAATTTCCCTGTAGTTTTTGGTAATTTTCTGTGAGCTCCTTAAGCTTCCTTATAACTAATCCTTTGAACTCATTATCTGATAGTTGACTCTCCTCTTTTTCATTGAGCATTGTTTGTGATACTTCCCCAGTTCCTTTCATTTGGTGGTTGTTTCTTTGTCTTCCCTTTGTTTGTGAGACTATTCCTGTTAGTCTTGGCTTCTTAAGTTTCTGTGTTCTGACCCCCTGGGTTTTTTGTGTAAATTTCTATGATAGTATACCTGTGAGATTCATTGGTAAGGTCTCCTTGATCTGCCCATCTTACTGATCTTGGGCTGTGGCTTATGTTGGCTCTGTGTATGTGTTTGGTTTTTGGTTCTTTTCCATCTTTCTTTGGTGGGTCTTTTCCACCAGCTGGTTATTTGGGGTCAGTCTGTCTCCCACCCCTTGTCTTCTGTTTTGCAGGTGTGGGCAGGTTGTGTTGGATCTGGTTCTTCCATATGTACAAGGTTTTGAGGCTTTTCTCTTGTTCAGTTGTTTGTTCTTAGTAATTTCTTCACTATTTATTTGTACTTTCAGATAGGTCCTGGGTTGAGTTCTTGTGGTTTCCCCTCCCTCCTTCACCTTCTTCTCTTCTTATCTGTTGGCGTTTCCTTTGTTGGTGGTTTTCCCCTTCCAGGAGGCATCCTGGTGTTCCCAGCTTCTCCCTACTCTTTGTTATGGTAGATATCCTCCCGGCTATTGGTGTGAGCATGGATCCTTCCTTGATTCGCACTCTCCTCGGTGCTTGTGGCCTCAGTTTCCTCCTAGATGAGGTGTGGACACTCCCCAGTGGGTGTGCACACTGCTCGGTTGCTGCGCATACTCCGGGGTTGGTGCCTGAGGTCTCAGTTCCCCCCGAGATGAGGTGCAGACACTCCCCAGTTGTGTTAATTTCTTTATCCTCCTTTTTCTTTCTTTTTCCTTTTTTCTTAATTTTAATTATTCATTGTCTTAGACTGGTTAGTGTTCCTCACTCTTAGTATTCCCTATCCCCCTATCATTTCAAAATCACATCCATTCCCCTAGACATCTCTTAAGCTTTTTTTGTTTCTTTTTTTCCTCTTATTCCCATCCCACCTATATTAATTTTAGCTCATGTGTTGTTGATAGTGCTGTGGTGGATCTTTCCCTCTGATATGCCTCCTATAATTTTATTAATTATTTATTTTTTCTTCTTTTTTCTTTCTCTCTCTCACTTTAGTTTGTTTAATTTTATTTTAATTGTTGTTTAAATGTAATACTGTACATTCCCCTTCTCATACTCTGTTCCATATCCTTCATTCCCTTTTTTATTCAAGATGTAAATTTTACTTTATTTCTTCAGATTTCTCTCACTCCCAACTCTTATTAGTGCTCCTCCCTCTACCTTCTCTATATCATCTTTCTTTCATTAGGTCATCTCATATCTATTCTTATTTCACATAATAGTCTTAAATTCTTACAGCCTTATTAATACCGGTTCATTGCTGTTGTTAGTGTGGTTAAAGGTAGGAGTTAGTTTTGCAGGTGTGCATTTGTTTCATGGGATTTGTAGTTTTGTTCAGGCAGTACCTTCACAACAGCATACAAGACATGATGGGTGTAGTGTCTCATAGTTAACCAGCTGGAAGGAGGGACCCACCAAAGAAATATGCAACAACAACCAAAACCCAATTACATCCAGAGAACCAACATAAAGGAAAAAGGTATCCCAAAAGCATCTAGTACAGGAGATCAAGGAGACTGCACCACTGAATCTCACGGGTTCACACCACAATAGTCAGGGAGTCAAAACAGATCAATTTAAGAAGCAGAGGTTAACTGGAAGAGTCTCCTAAACAATGGGAAGAAAGAGAAACAATCCCCAATTGAAAGGAAAGGAGGGATTCTAATAAAGAATGCTAAATGAAATAGAGGCAAGTAAACTATCAGATATTGAATTCAAAAGAATAGTTATAAGGAAGCTCAATGAGCTCATTGCAAACTACCAAAATCTACAAGGAAACGACAATGAACTCACTGCAAACAATATTGACATGAAAAAGTAAATGGAAACTACCAACAGGAGTCACGAGAAAATGAAGAATACAATTTCTGAATTGAAGAACACAGTAGAAGGAATCAAAAGCAGGATCCAATAAGCACAGGATTGAATCAGCATGCCAGTGTACAAGGTAGAAAAATGCTCCCAGAAAGAGCAAGAAAAGGAAAAAAAAGACTAAAAAGAAATGAAGAGGGATTTAGGGAACTGTAGTACAACATGAAATGTAATAATGTCCATATAATGGAGATACCAGAAGTAGATGAAGAGGATCAAGAAATGGAAAACCTGTGTGAACAAGTAATGATGAAAAACTCCCCTAATTTGATGAGGGAAAAAGTCACACAAGACCAGGAAGCACAGAGAGAGTCACAATCAAGAGGAATACATACAGGCCCACTCCAAGACACATCATAATTATAATGGCAAAATTCAAATAAAAAGAATCTTAAAGGCAGCAAGGGAGAATCAGAAAGTAACATAAAAGGGAGCCCCCATAAGGCTAGCAGCTCAGTTCTCAACAGGACACTACATGCCAGAAAGCCATGGCAAGAAATACTCCAAATAATGAAAAGCAAAAACTGCAACCAAGACCACTCTACTCAGCAAGGTTCTCAATTGAAATGGAAGGGAAAATAAGGAGCTTCCTGGACAAAAGAAGGCTAAAAGAATACACCTCCACTAAACCACTGTTGCAAGATATGGCAAAAGGACTGCCATAAGAAGAGGAAAAAGAGAGTGAGGGGGAGAGTAACACAGTTGCAAAGGGAAAAAAAAATGATAACAAATATGTATCTAGCAATGATAACCTTAAATGTAAATGGATTAAGTATTTCCATGGAAAGACATAAGGTAGCTGAATGGATAGGAAAATATGACCCACACATATCATGCCTACAAGAGACCCACTTCAGAATAAAAGAACTACACAGACTGAAAGTGGAGTATTGGAAAAAAAAAATTTCCAAGCAAAAGGATGGGGAAAAACAGCCAGAGTAGCAATACTTACATCTGCCAAATAAACTTCAAAACAAAGGCCATAGAAAGAGACACTGAAGGATCCTTCAAAATATGCAAAGGAAGAATCAATCAAGAATACATAAATACTGTAAACATATAGGCACCCAACATAGGAACACCCAAATATATAAGGAAAATCTTTAAGTACTTCTAGAAAGATATAGATGGCAACCCAATTATAGTAGAGGATTTTAACACCCCATTGTCAAAAATGGATAGATCTTCCAAACAAAATATCAACAAAGATATTGTGGAGCTAAACAACACATTAGATCAAATGGATTTAACTGATATATAGAGAGAGCCTTTCATCCCAAAGAAGCAAAATACACATTCCTTTCAAATGCACATGGAACATTTTCAAAGATAGACCACCGATAGGACACAAAGCAAGCCTCAACAAATTCAAGAAAACTGAAACCATATCAACCATTTTCTCAGAACACAAGGGCTTGAAACTAGAAACCAACTTCAAGAAATAATTCAAAAATATTCAAACTCATGGAGAGTGAACAGTATGCTATTAAACAATGAATGGGTTAATAATGAATTCAAGGAAGAAATGAAAAAGTTTCTGGAAACTAATGAAAATGAACACACAACAATCCAAAACCTATGGGAAACAGTGAAGACGATCTTGAGATGGAAGTTCATAGCAATAAAGGCCTGCCTAAGAATGATAGAAATGAAGTAAATGGCATAGAGACTAAAAGAAGAATTTAGAGGACCCATAAATCCAGGAGCTGGTTCTTTGAAAAGATAAAATTGAAAATCCTTTAACTAGATTCATCAAGAAAAGAAAAGGAGAGGATCCAAATGGATAAAATCAGAAATAAAAGAGGAGAAATTACAAGTGATTCCACAGAAATACAAAGGATTGTAAGAAATTACTATGATCAAGTAAATGCCAAGGAATGTGAAAACCCAGGTGCAATGGACAAATTTCTAGAAAATTATAACCTTCCAAAATAAAATCAAGAAGAAGTAGAAAGCCTGAACTGACAAATAAGAGCTGATGAAATTGAAGCCGTAATCAAAAACAGTGTTCACACAAAAGCCCTGGACTGGATGGTTTCATGGGAGAATTTTTTGAAACATTAAAGGAAGAATTAACCCCTACCCTTCTCAGGATACTACAAAAAATTCAAAAAGAGGGAAAACTACTAAACTCTTTTTATGAGGACAGTATCACCCTAATCCTAAAACCAGACAAAGAAAGAAAACTACAGATCAACATCCATGATGAACTTAGACGCTAAATTCCTCAACAAAATATTGGCAAATTGAAACCAGCTACACATGAAAAAGATCATGTACCATCATCAAGTGGAATTCACACCAGGGATGCAATGATGGTACAATATTTGCAAATCAATAAATGTAATACATCACATAAAGAAAAGGAAACACAAAAATCACATGATCATATCAATAGGTGCAGAAAAAGCAATTAATAAGGTACAGTATTCATTTATGATAAAAACATCCATCAAAGTGGGAGTAGAGGGAGTAATGCTCTACATGATAAAAGCCATATGTGAGAAACCTACAGGCAACATCATACTCAATAGGAAAAAATCTGAAAGCTTTCCCACTAAGATCAGGAACAAGACAAGGACATCCATTTTCACCACTCCTATTCACCATAGTATTGGAAGTCCTAGCCACAGTGATCAGACAAGAAGAAGAAATAAAAGGCATCCAGACTGGAAAGGAGGAAGCAAAACTGTTATTGTTTGCAGATGACATGATAGTGTACATGGAAAATCCTATAGACTCCACCAAAAAACTACTCAACCTAATAAGTGAATTTGGCAAAACAGTGGGATAAAAAGTCAACATTTAGATCGAAGGCATTTTTGTACACAAAAAATGAAATATCAGAAACAGAAATCAGGAAAAAAATCCCATTTTGCTATGACAACACAAAACATAAAGTATATAGGAATAAACCTATAAAAGAGGAGGCAAAAGAGCTGTACTGAAAAAAATACACAATATTGAAGAAAAAAATAAAGAAGACACTAATAATGGAAGCCTATATCATGTTCATGGATTAGAAGAATTAACATCATCAAAATGGCCATACTATCCAAAGCAATTTATAGATTCAACACAATCCCTGTTAAAATACCAATGACATATTTCACAGGTATAGTACAAATATTTCAAAAATTTAATGGAACGATAAACAAACCTGAATAAACAAAGCAATTTTGAGAAAGAACAAAGTAGGAGGGGTCACCATACCTGACATCAATGTATATTACAAGGCCACAGTAATCAAAACAGCCTGGTACTGGCATAAGAACAGACACATAGACCAATGGAACAGAACAGAGAGCCCAGAAATAAACCCAAGTCTCTATGGTCTATTAATATTTGACAAAGTGGGCAGGAGCATAAAATGGAGTAAAAATAGTCACTTCAACAAATGATCTTGGGAGATCTGGAGAGCTACATGCCAAAAAATGAAACTTGACCATCAACTTATACCATACACAAAAATAAACTCAAGGCAAATAAGACTTAAATATAAGTCATGATACCATAAAAGTCATAAAGGAGAACATAGGCAGGAAAATCTTAGATATTCCATGTAGCAATATTTTCAACCAATAGTTTCCTAGCACAAGGGGCATAAAGGAAGAATAAACAAATGAGACTTCATCAAAATAAAAATAAAACTTCTGCATAGTTAAAGAAAACTTCAGTAAACCGAAAAGGGAACCAACTCGATGGGAAGATATATTTGCCAGTCATATCTTGGACAAGGGTTTGATCTCCAAAATATATAAAGTCTCACATGATTCCATTCTAGGAAGATAAAGAACCCAGTTAAAAAATGGGCAAAGGAGCTGAACAGACACTTCTCCAAGGAGGACATACAGAGGGCCCATAGACATATGAAAGGATGCTCAGCATCACTAGCCATCAGAGAGATGCAGATTAAAACCACAGTGAGATACCAACTCACACCTGTCAGAATGGTGATCAAAAACAAATCAACATACAATAAGTGCTGTCAAGGTTGTGGAAAAAAGGGAATCATAGTACATGGTTGGTAAAAATGCAGACTGGTGCAGCCATTGTTGAAAACAGTAGGGAATTTCCTCAAAAAACTAGAAATGGAACTGGTTTTTGACACATGCATTCCCCTCTTGGGGTTTTACTCTAAGAAACCTGAAACACTAATTCAAAAGAACCTATGCACCCCAATGTTCATAGCAGCACAATTTACAATAGCCAAGTACTGGAAGCAACCTAAGTGCCCATCAGTAAACGAGTGGATCCAAAAACTATGGTATATTTACACAATGGAATTTTACACAGCAGAGAGAAAGAAGGAGCTTATACACTTTGCAACAGCATGAATGGAACTGGAGAGCATTATGCTAAGTGAAATAAGCCAGGTGGTGTGGTACAAATACCATATGATCTCACCTTTAACTGGAACATAATCAACAGAAGAAAAAAGGAAAGGAAATATAACCAGAGACATTGAAGTTAAGAACAATCTAACAATAATCAGGGGGGAGGGGGGAGGGGACAGTGAGGAGAGGGGATTACAGGAACTACTATAAAGGACACATGGACAAAATTAATGGGGAGGGTGGAGGAAGGGGAGGGAGGTGGGTTCAACTGGGGTGGGGTGGAGTGATGGGGAGAAAAGGCATACAACTATAATTGAATAACACTAAAAATTAAAAAAAAAAGAAAATTGTATTTGAAAAAAAAACTATGATATATTTACACAATGAAATTCTATGCAACAGAGAGAAAGAAGGAGCTCCTACCCTTTGCTACAGCATGAATGGAACTAGAGTATTATGCTGAGTGAAGTAAGCCATGTGATAAAAGACAAATACCATATGATCTCACCTATAAGTGAAACCTAATCAACAACAACAACAAAAAAAATAAGCAAGCAAAATATAAGCAGAGACATTGAAATAAAGAACAAACTCACAGTAACCAGAGGGGTGGGTGGAAGGGGACAACAAGGGAAAGAAGGGAAATGGTTGTCAAGAAACTTGTGTAAAGGACTGGTGGACAAAGCCAAAGGGGCAAAGGATTGAGGATGGGAGGTGGGTGTGGGAGTGGTGGGGAAAGTGGTGGTGAGAAAATGGAGACAACATTACTTTAACAACAATAAAAAGTAAAATAAAAATATATAGAGCTGCACTTATTAAAGCAATGTGTTACAGGCATACATTAAATGAGGAATAGATATCTATATATCTATATATTTATATATAGTCTCAAGGAAACAAATTGATAGCATGTTCTTTATAATAAAAATATAATGTGAACCTCATCATCAGATTTTAAAACTTCTGCACCTCAAAAGTCCCCACAAATAAATAAACCAAGAAACAGACTGAAAGAAAATAGTTACAAAATATATGTTCAACATGAGACTTTTATTCTAAATTTACAAAAAACTCTTACAACACAATAATGAAAAGACCTACAACTCCGTCGAAAGGAAGGAAATAATAATGGAAAGACATTTCAGAAAATAAAATATGTAAATGCTAATAAGAACATGAAAAATGTTTATCATTATTCATTTGGAAATACAAATTAAAACGATGAGATATGTCACTGAAAGTATTAGAATGGCTAAAATTCCAAATCTTGTTACCACCAAATGCAGGTGAGGATGCAGAGCAATAGGAATTTTTCTTCATTGCTGGTAGTAATGTCAAATGATACAGCTACTTTGGAAGACTGTTAGCCGTTTCTTACAAAATTGACCACACTCTTACCATAGGATCCAAAAACTGAACTCCCTGTTATTTACCTAAATAAGTTCAAAATTTAAATCTACACAAACATCTGCATATCAATGTCTGTGACATCTTTATTCATAATTGCACAAACCCTAAGGCAGCCAAATTGTCTTTCAATAGGTGAATGGGTACATAAACTGTGATACACCCTTGTAAAGGGACATTATTCATCACTAAAAAGAAATAAACTATCAAGCCACTAAACTATATGGAGGAGCTTTAAAGGCATATTACTAAGTGAAATAAATCAATCTAAAATTGCTAATTTTGTACAATTCCAAACATTTGACATTTAAAAAAGGCAAACCTTGGAGACAGTTAAAAAAAAATTAGTGGTTGACCAGGGTTTGGGAGAAGGGGAGTGAACAGGTGGAGTATGGGGGGTTTTTAGGGTAGTAAAACTGTTCTGTATGACACTATAATGGTGCAAACATGCCACTAGACATTTGTCAAAACCCAGAGAACTTGAATTCTGATGTAAAGTATGTTCTTTGGCTGAAAATGACTTGCCAATGTTGGTTAATATCTTGTATCAAATGCACTATTCTGGTATAAGGTGATGATGGGGGAGGCTGTGCATATATGTATGTGGGGGTGGAAATAAAGACTAAAAGTATAGTTTACCCATTGTATTGAAGCACTTAGAAGTTTTCACTCTATCTGTAAACCAAAGGAAAATTTGAACAAGCTGGAAAATCAACAAATCTTGATTAATCAAAGAAGTGAAGTTCCAGGGCAAACCACTATGTAAAAATTGGAATGAAAAACAGGCAAGAAGAGAGAGATACAACTAACTGGAACACAGGCCCATGAATAAATGCTAAAGGAGGAAAAACTAAACTATAATTGACTAATTACAAGATCCTCCATAAAGACAAGTGTAAATGTTAAAATGTCTATAGGTACTTACTCACAGAGAGCCCCCCACACACACACTTTTGTGAGATTATCACCAGGAGCTTGTTGGGAACTGCCCTGCCTGGTTTCAGAGGCTGTAACCCCCCATGATTAAGGCTGAGTCAGAGTTGGGACCATAAGCCACTAAGGAGACAAAGCTTATCTCCCTGGCAGGTGTGCCACCCCTGCCCACTTCACCCTGCTTGGCCCTGAGCTTGACCAGTTAGCCAATGACGGGTAAGAGTCCTCAAGGGAGGATCAACCTAAGACAGGCATTGGTCACCAGGAATAAGTCCACAGGGAAGGATGCAGGGGGCTATAGAAAAAGAGGGTGATGGGCCCTCACCCCTGGGCTTTGAAATAGCCTGAGTCCTCATTCTGTCTGCAAGAAGTCTCCTAATCTCTTGGCTGCCTTACTTCCCTTGCCTGACTTAAGCCTGAAGCAATAACAGAGGGCAGTGCAGTCCTGTGCTGGGAGGGGCGGATTCCCTGGGGAATCAGGCCTAAGAAAGAATGCATACAATCCCGTGAAACCTACTTAATTTATACTCTCAGCTTAAAAGATAAGGGTCCAGACCTAAGATGAGTCTGGTGCCCAAAGTTTTATATCCCTTTAACTAATTGACCATAACTCAGAATAAGCCCTCAAAGTTCTCTCTAAGTTATGTATTGTTTAACTCTTACTGCCTGACAATGATTGATGAGCTTTATCTGTATTTCTGTGCAAATGAACCTAATAAAAGCCCATAGAGGAAAAGGCTCTGGGCCCTTCTCCTTTTTGAGATCGGCCACCTTTCCTCCCCAAGCAGATTATGTCTTGGTAGACTTATTCTTCATCCGTGGAGGACATGGGGCTCAGACATAAAGCTCCGTGACAGGAGCTCTTCTAGGTTTTAGAGTGAATATAGAGAAAAAATTCTTCCTGTTTCCTGTTAGAGGTGAAAGAAATGTCACCATTTTTAAATATGCCATTGCATTGCATTCTTCTTTATGAGGACTGTGTTTATGAAAAACTATTTTACCAGATGCTAACCTGCTGGGATTTTATGAAGGACTAATCTAACTAGGGGAAGGAAAATACTAAATTCCAGCCCTCTATAGCCATACTGTCCCACCTAAATTGTGGGAAAACTGAGAGTCACTGATGAAGTTCGCAGTCCATGGGCATTGGTTCACCAAAAGTTTGAGAGTTTTTCATAGGTCTACAGAATGCTTCCTGTTCTCCAACACTACATCCTTAAAGATATTGTTACTGGAGTTCCTTACACTCAATATATCATGCCCGGATTTGAGAAAATATTACAAAACATAAGAGCAATTAAAGAAAAATGGTTTGAAGAGATTGAACAAACATCAGAAAGAGAGTCAGATATGGCAAGAATGTTGAAATTATAAGACCAGAAATTTAAAACTACTGTGATTAATATGAAAGATCTAATAAAAAAGTAAATAACTTTCAAGGACAGTGGGATGATGTAGATAGACAGGGAGAAATTCCAAAAATTTAAATAATTAAAAATTTTAAATAAATTCCAATAATTTAAAAATTATTTTAAATCCTAAAGTTAAAAAAACACTGCAACAAAAATGAAGAATCCTTTGATAAGATTAGTAGACTGGACACCACTGAGGACAGAATTGATGAGCTTAAAAATGTGACAACAAAAATGTCTATAACTGAAAAATAAAAATAAATGACTGAAAAAAGAGCAAACAGAAAAGAAAAATAAAGAATTGTGGAACAATTAAAAAAGTTGGAGAAGATTTGTAGTGGAATTGCCAGAAAAAGAAAAAAATAGGATATACATATGACTCAATAATGACTATAATTTCCCCAAATTAATAACAAACATCAAAACACAAATTCAGGAATCTCAGAGAATATCTAGCAGGATAAATGGCAAAATCACTATGTACACATATCATATTAAAACTTAAGAAGGACAAAGATGAAGAAAAAATTGAAAGAAACAACAGTTAAAATGATGAACTAAATAGAAACACCAACTAACTTCATATAATTGAAATCTATAGCTTACTTAATTCAAAAACAGTAGATGGTACATTCTTCTCAAGTTGACATTCTGGGACATAAAACAGGCTTCAACAAACTGAAAAAAAAAACAACAGAAATCATACAATGTCTGGTGCCAGAACATACTGGAATTAAACTAGAAATCAATAACAGAAAGATAGCTGGAATAATCCCCAAAGATTTGAAGATTAAAAAACACTTTTATAAATAACTTGTGGAACAAATATCTCAAGAGAAATGTAAAAATATATTGGAGGTAAATAAAAATAAATACAACTTATCAAATTTGTCAGATGGAGCAAAAGCAATAATTGAAGGGAAATTTAAAACACTTGAATGGGTATATTAGAAAAGAAGAAAGATCTAAAATAAAAATATAAAAACTTTAATCTTAGGAAACTAGGAAAGAAAATGAAGGAATATAGACCTGAGAAACAGAGGGAAGAAGAAGAGGAGGAGAAATTAGAAGAAGAAGAAAGAAGAGGAGGAAGAGGGCAGGAGGAGGACAAGGAGAAAGAAGAGAAGCAGAAGAAAAAGAGCAGAAATTAATAGAATAAAAAAAAGAAATCATTAGAGCAAATCAATAAATATAAAAGCTGGGTTGGAAAAAATCAATCATATATCTTTTAATTTATTAAATTTATTGGGGTGACATTGACTAATAAAATTATATAGGTTTGAGGTATACAATTTTATAATGTATCACCTGACTCTACTTCTGGGAAAATACACAATCCTAAGAATCCTGAAATACCAATTGAAAAAATATATATAAGCACCCCTATGGTCAAAGCAACATTACAACAGTCAAGATCTTGAAAGAGCCCAAGTGGCCATAAATAGATGAGTGGGTAAAAATCTGTGTTACATTTACATAATGGAATACTGTGTGGCTATAAAAAAGAAGGAAATCTTACCTTTTGTGACATAATGGATGGACCTGTAGATTATTATGCTAAGTGAAATAAACTGGTCAGAGAAAGGCAAATATCATATGATGTCACTTACATGTGGAATCTAATGAACAGAATAAACTGATAAATAAAATAGAAACAGAAGCATTGACACATGAAACAGACTGATGGCTATCAGAGAGGAAGGGGAAGGGGGGACTAGATGAAAGATGATGAAGGAATTAGTCAAGGAACATATGTGCGTAACCAGTAGATACAGACCACAGTGTAATGATGACCACAGGGAAGGAGAGGCTAGGTGGAAGTGGGCAAAAGGAAGAAAAATGGGGCAACAATAAAAATAAAGTTATAAAATACTGTGGTACATTTACACTGTAGTATACTACTTGTACCTGAAAAAGAAGGAACTCTTACTTTTTGCAACAGCATGGATGGAACTCGAGAGTATTATTCAAAGTGAAATAAGCCAGTCAGAGAAAAATGAACATCAAGTGAGTTCACTTATATGTGGAATCTAACAAACAAAATAAATTAATAAACAAAACAGGAACAGACTCATAGATACAGAAAACAAATTAAAGGCTGTTAGAAGGGAGGGGATTTGGGGAGCTAGGTGAAAAAGATTAAGGAATTAAGGAAAAAAGAAGAAGGAGGAGGAGGAGGAGGAGGAAGAGGAAGAAGAAGAAGAAGGAGGAGGAGGAACCTCATAAACACAGATAACAGTATAGTGATTTCCAGAGGGAAAGGGGAGTGGGAGAGGTAGAAGAGGGTAAATGGAGGATCAATGGTGATGGGAGGAGACATGAGTTTGGGTGGTGAAAAGGTCAATAATATTAATGATCCTTTAGCCAAGTTAACTATGGACAAATGGGGAAGAACACAAATTACTAATATTAGAAACAGAAAATGAGTCATCTCTAGAGATCCCATGAATGTAAAAAGGATAACAAAGGGATACTGAGAAAAATTTTATGCCCACTAATATGATAATCTAGATGAAATAGGATAATTCCTTCAAGGACACAAGTTGCTAAAACTCACACTGGAAGAAATAGACAATCTGACAATAGACAATCTGAGTAGGCCTATATCTATCATACAAATTGAATCAATGATTAATAACATTTCAAAACACTACCAGGCCCAGATAAATTCAGTGGTAAATTCTACTAAATTATTAAGGAAGAAATTTTACCAAATCTTTACAATCTCTTTCAAAGATAGCAGATGTGATACTTCCTTTTTTCATTCATGTCCTTCTCTTCTTCTGTCCTGTGGTTTTCTTTGAAATTGTCATTTTTGAATGAATGTTAAATAGAAGGTAATTATAGAGGAGAAAATTGGAAGAAAAACACAACACTAGCTGTTATGTTAGAGTTGTTTCATTTTCTTATTGGTATCTATTATGGATTATGAATTATTATTCAGGTTCCATGTAACTAATAAAATATTTCTATATCTTCTTTAAACTCTCATATTTGTATTATCTAAAGGAAAAATTAATATGTGATTCTTATTTCAACTCTACAGGTCTTGTGTCTGTAAAATTTTGACAATAGATTATCTATGAATCTAGTTTTCATTGCTGGTTTAATTAATGTCTGTATTAAAACTGATATTTTATTGGAATGATTAGAGAACCTACACCAAGATAGAGGACAAGAGTATAATTTAGAATTCCTGGTTCATTCTCTTATAAACCATGCATTTCTGTCTCAGAGACTTAGCGTATAAACTATTCATAACACTTGTGTTCATAAGTAAAATATAGGAGCTAAAACTATAAAGGAATACTATTCTCAGAACTTTTATAAAGAAGTGTTGACAAAAAAGAGGCCACCTGCTAAACCTCACAAACTCGAGAGAGACCTGTGTGGAAGACTTATATACTCAGAGACCTAATATAATCACATAGAATGGTCCAAAGTTAAAATTTCTTAACTAAAAGCTAGTCATAGTGGAAAGTCATGTCTTAGGCTGGTATCTTCCTTGACAAAAGTCAATCTTTACTTTGAACCTGTCTATTGTCTTTTTGCAGATATGTTAACATACCCTTGAAATGTCAGAGTAATTTCCTTTTGCAGACCCCTCAGGGTAAAATCTCCCATCAGATCAGAAGACCACAGATACCCTCATTTTTATTATTATCATGTTAATTGTTAACTGTCCTATACCCACCTATAAAATATGTGTCTATTCCTTTTACTTTTAAAAAACTTTTTATTTATTTATTTTTGATATAAACATTTTATTGTTTATGCTATTACAGTTTTCCCAATTTTTCCCCTTTTGCACCCCTCCCCTAAGCCCAACTCTTATTCCCACAGTCAATCCCCACACCACTGTCCATGGGTCATTAATCTATATTCCTTTGACTAAGTCCTTCACCTTCTTTCAACCACACCCAGCTTTACCCCTCCCCTCTTACAGCTGTCGGTCTGTTCCATGTTTCTATTCCTCTCATTCTATTTTGCTTATTAGTTTATTTTGTTTATTAGATTCCATTCATAAGTGAGATGGTATGGTATTTTTCTTTCTCTGATGAGTTTACTTCACTTAGCATAATAGTCTCCTGTTCCATCCATGCTGTCACAAAAGTTAAGAATTCCTTCTTTTTCACTGCTGTGTAGAATTCCTTTGTGTATATGTACCACAGCTCATTTATCCACTCATCTACTGAAGGTAACTTAGGCTGTTTCCAAATCTGGGCTATTATAAATACTGCTGCAATGAACAGCATATATCCTTTTGAATTGGTGCATATATCCTTTTGAATTGGTGTTTCAGGATTCTTAGGATATATTCCCAGCAGTGGAATAGCTGGGTCATAAGGCAGTTTCACATGTAAATTTTTTAGGAAATTCCATCCTGTTTTCCACAGTGGCTACACCAGTCTGCATTCCCCCAACAGTGTGCTAGGGTTCCCTTTCCTCTGCATCCTTGCCAGCACTTATTGTTTGTTGATTTGTTAATGATAGTAATTTTGGTAGGTGTGAGGTGATGCCTTATTGTGGTTTTAATTTGCATCTCTGTGATGGCTAGTGATGTTGAACATTTTTCATGTCTATGGGCCATCTGTATGTCTTCTTTGGAGAAGTGTCAATTCAGGTCATTTGTTTATATTTTAATTAGATTGTTTGTCTTTCTGGTGTATAGGTTCTTATATATATTGGAGATTAGTCCCTTGCCCGATGTATCATTGTAAAATATGTTTTCCCATGTATCAGTTACCTTTTTATTTTGATTATGATTTCTTTAGCTGTGCAGAAACTTTTTAATTTGATGTAGTCACATTTGTTTATTTTTTCTTTTGTCTCCCTTGCTCTATGTGATATATTAGCAAAAATATTGCTACATGAGATATCTGAAATTTTACTGCTTATCTTTTCCTCTAGGATTTTTATGGTATCACAAGTTACACTTAAGTCTTCTATCCATTTTGAGTTTCTTCTGGTGTATGGTGTAAGATGGTGGTCTAGTTTATTTTTTTATGTTTTTTGCTTGTGCCAGGCTATTTCTCCCAACACCATTTATTGAAGAGGCTGTCTTTACTCCATGTATGCTCTTGCCTCCTTTGTCAAATAGTAATTGACCATAAAGATGTAGGTTTATTTCCTGACTCTCTATTTTGTTCCATTGATCTATGTGCCAGTACCAGACTTTTTGACTACAATGGCCTTATAGTATAGTTTGAGATCTGGTATTGTGATCCCTCCAACTTTGTTCTTCTTTCTCAAGATTGCTGAGGATATTTGGGGTCTTTTTTGGTTGCATATAAATTTTTGGATTTTTTTTCTAGATCTGTGAAATATGCCATTGGAATTTTAATAGGAATTTCATTGAATCTACAGATTGCCTTGGGTAATATGGACATTTTAGTGATGTTAATTCTTTCAATCCATGAACATGGTATATGTGTTCTCTGATTTGTACTTTCTCAGTTTCTTTTTCCAGTATCTGATGGTTTTCTGAGTACATTTCTTTTATCTCCTTGATTAAATTTATTCTGAGGTAATTTATTATTTTTTGTTGTTGTTGCAATATTAAATGGGATTGTTTTCTTAGTTTCTTTTTCTGATAGTTTATTATTGGTGTATTAAAATGTCTTCAATTTCTGAATATTAACTTTGTATCCTGCTACTTTTCCAAATTCATTTATTAGGTCAAATAGTTTTTTGGTGGAGTCTATAGAGCTTTCTATTTAGAATATCATGCCATCTGTGAATAATGAGCTTTACTTCCTTCTTTCCAATTTGGATGCCTTCTATTTATTTTTCTTGTCCGATCACTGTGGCTAGAACTCCCAGTACTATCTATGTTGAATAAGAATAGTGAAAGTGGACACTCCTATCTTGTTCCTGATCTTGAGAATAACAGTTTTAGTTTTTACACATTGAGTACACGTTGGCAGTAAGTTTTTCAGATATGGCTTTTATTATGTTGAAGTATGCTTCCACTATTCCCACTTCGCTGAGTGTTTTTATCATAAATGGGTGCTGGATTTTATCTAATGCTTTTTCTGCATCTATTGATATGGTCATGGGATTTTTGTCTTTCATTGTGTTTATGTGATATATCACACTTATTGCTTTGAGAATATTGTACCAACCTTGCATCCCTGTGATAAATCTCACTTGATCATGTCTTTTAAATGTATTACTGGACCCTATTTCCTAATATTTTTTGAGGGCTTTATCATCTATATTCTTCAGGGATATTTACCTGTAATTTTCTTTCTTTGCTGTGTCTTTACACGGTTTTGGAATTCAGATAATACTGACCTCATAAGACTTTGAAAGTCTTCCCTTTTCTTGAAGTATTGGAATAGTTTGAGGATAAACTATTCTTTGTTAGTTCTTTGAATGCTTGGTGAAATTCACCTGTGAAACCATGTGATCCAGAATTTTTGTTTGCTGGGTGTTTTGATTATTGCTTCAAACTCATTAGTTGTTATCAGTATGTTCAGGTTTTCTGCTTCTTACTGATTCAATTTTGGAAGATTTTGTTTCCATAACTTTTTCCATTTTGCCCAGGTTATCCAATTTCTTGGCATATATTGTTCATAGTATTTTCTTACAACCTTTTGTATTTCTGTGGTCTCAGTTGTTACTCCTCCTCTTTCATTTCTGATTGTATTTACTTGGGCCCTCTCTCTTTTTTTCTGGATAACTCTGGTTAAACATTCATCAATTTGTTTATTTTTTTGTTTTCAAATAACTTATATTTTATTAATAATGTCATACTCACATAACTTTTATTATAGTATAATGTTATAATTATTCTATTTCATTAATATTTATTATTTTCAACCTCTTAATGTGCTTAATTTATTTACATTTGCAATATGTAACCTTTATTATATTTTTCCATTACCATTTAGTCCCCTTAAAACCCCTCTCCCCAGCAATCACCACACTCTTGTCCATGTCCATGAGTCCTTTTTACTTTTTGCTCAATCCCTCCATCTCCTAACCTCCCCCCACCACTAGCTGTCATCTGTTCTCCCTTTATGAGTTTATCTCTGTTTTGCCTGTTAGTTCAGTTAGTTCATTAGATTTCATTTATGAGTGAAATCATACACTATTTGTCTCTTTCTGACTGGCTTATTTCATTTAGCATAATGTTCTCCAGGTCCATCCATGCTGTCACAAAGGGTAAAATTTTCTTCTTTTTTATGGATGTGTAGAATTCCATTATGTAAATCTCTCATAGTTGTCTTATCCACACATCTATTGAAGAACCAACTCCTGGATTCATTAATCTTTTGAAATTTTTCAGTCTCTATATCATTTATTTCCTTTTTTAATATTTATTGATTATGCTATTACAGTTGTCCCATTTCCCCCCCTCACTCCACTCCATCCTGCCCACCGCCTCCCTCCCACATTCCCCCCCCTCTAGTTCATGTCCATGGGTCATACTTATAAGTTCTTTGGCTTCTGCATTTCCTACACTATTCTTACCCTCCCCCTGTCTATTTTCCACCTATCATCTATGCTACTTATTCTCTGTACCTTTCCCCCCCTCTCCCCCTCCCACTCCCCTATTAACACCCCTCCATGTGATCTCCATCTCTATGGTTCTGTTCCTGTTCTAGTTGTTTGCCTAGTTTGCTCTTGTTTTTGTTTTAGGTGTGGTCATTAATAACTGTGAGTTTGCTGTCATTTTTACTGTTCCTATTTTTGATCTTCTTTTTCTTAGGTAACTCCCTTTAACATTTCATATAATAAGGGCTTGGTGATGATGAAGTTCTTTAACTTGACCTTATCTGAGAAGCACTTTATCTTCCCTTCCATTCTAAATGATAGCTTTGCTGGATACAGTAATCTTGGATGTAGGTCCTTGCGTTTAATCTTGGGTAATGTAATTATGATGTGCCTTGGTGTGTTTCTCCTTGGGTCCAGCTTCTTTGGGACTCTCTGAGCTTCCTGGACTTCCTGGAAGTCTATTTCCTTTGCCAGATTAGGGAAGTTCTCCTTCATTATTTGTTCAAATAAGTTTTCAATTTTTTGTTCTTCCTCTTCTCCTTCTGGCACCCCTATAATTCGGATGTTGGAACGTTTCAAGATGTCCTGGAGGTTCCTAAGCCTCTCCTCATTTTTCCGAATTCTTGTTTCTTCATTCTTTTCTGGTTGGATGTTTCTTTCTTCCTGCTGGTCCACACCACTGATCTGAGTCCCAGTTTCCTTCCCATCATTATTGGTTCCCTGTACATTTTCCTTTGTTTCTCTTAGCATAGGCTTCATTTTTTCATCTGGTTTTCGAACAGATTCAACCAATTCTGTAAGCATCTTGATAACCAGTGCTTTGAACTGTGCAGCCGAGAGGTTGGCTATCTCTTCCTCACTTAGTTGTATTTTTTCTGGAGCTTTGAAGTGTTCTGTCATTTGGGCCTTTTTTTTTGTCTTGGTGCGTCTGTTACTTTAAGGGGCGGAGCCTTAGGTGTTCACTGGGGCGGGGTAATGCTGGCTGCTGGCTGCTGTGCTGTGATGCTGTACGTGGGGGAGGGGCCGAAAGGGCGCCTCCACTCTCCTCAGGATTTCAGTCTTTCACTCAGATACTCACAATCAAACTGGGCCCCTCTGGTGCTGGTTCCGGAGTGGGTGGGCTTGTGCACACTCTAGGCCCCTGTGGGTCTCTCCAGTGACCTCTCCCGTGAGGCTGGGAGTCTCTCCTGCTATTGCCCCAACCCCCAGGGGCGATTTCAGTCAGAGGTTTGAGGCTTTATTTCCTGGAGCTGGAGCCTTGGGTTGTGCAGTCTGCTTAGCTCCCCGCCATTCGCCCGGTTTATCTGTGTGCGAATGTGGGGCCCCGGGGTGCTACCCACTGCACTGCCTGCCCTGCTCTCCGCCACTCTGAGTCCGGCCCTCTGGGTTTATCTGTGCAAATGTAGGGTTTCAGGGTCTGCTGGTGCTGGGACTGCCTGCCCCGTTTGTCCCACACTCCGCCAGTCTCAGTCCTGCCATGGCAATGTGAGTCCTCTCCACCCTGGTGCCCGTCTCCGCCCCTCCTACTGGTCGGGATGAATGTTTATTTTGTATTTCCTTGGTGTCGGACCCCCTTGCCATTCGATTTTCTGTCAGTTCTGGTTGTGCGAGGAGGCGCAGTGTGTCTACCTATGCCGCCATCTTGGTTCTCCTCTATATCATTTATTTCTGATCTGATCTTGTTTATTTCCTTCCCGCTACTCATTGTTATTGTTATGTTAATTGTTAACTGTCTTATGCCCATGTATGAAAAAGAGGTATGTGTCTATTCCTTTTGCTTCTTATTCAATCCCAGAGATTTCCCTGCTTTACTTTGTCCTAACTACCTAATCTAAAGGCAATGAATTTTTGTAAACCCCTTTTTTCTTCCGTTTGATTCTGATGTATAAAAATAAATGGTAAAACTGCCATTTTCTGGAGAATTTTCTCAATCTGTTGAGATTTGGCATCCTGGCAATTGTCATCAGTTCGGCTCAAATGAACTCATAAACATTCTTACATGTTTGGACAGTTCTTATGTTGACAGAGGTATCCATTAATTTATCTTTTGTGAAAATCCAAATTTTCATACAGTATTATCTTAAAGAAAATATTTATTATATTTTTTCTTTGTTCTGAAAAACATCCATTATTTTAATTTTCAGTTTCTTCCCAAACTGCTCTTAATTAATTTAGCCTCTATCTCCAACTCCCTTTTTGGTGCAATTCCCTATTCTACTTATTCTGTTTTATCTTTCAGTTAACTTGCTCTTTTTTCATTCTTTTAATAAGCTGGAATACTTCTTCACAATTTGCAAGGAAGCATCACTCTTTGTTCAATCCCTTTTGAAAGAGAAAATCTAGCTTTGAAACTAAGAAAGACCAAATCTGCATAAAATATTAGTATGGTATTGTATTCTAAGGCAGTGAACCAATCTATAACTAAGGAACACAGTCAAAAAACACCTGGAGGTACTTTATATTCAATAGTATGCAGAGGCTATATTTAACTACAATACTTAAAATAATGCATTTTATGTTTTCCTTTTATTATTGCAGAGGTGATAAATATTAAGTAAATTGAGAGAATACCTCAAAGTTACATGTGGGAAAGGGGGTGGAGGAGAGACCATTCCACAATTTTACCTATCAGCAAAATAAAACATATAGGTGCTGTAAATATTATATAACTGCAAAAGTTTATCCAGACTTTTTAAAAAGAACATACACATACAATAGACATTTATTTTTATTTCATTTTCCTTTTGTCTGTGTATCAGAGTGAAGTAAGCTGGAAGTAATGTATTAGTTTTTCAGCAAAGCACTCATTTTGTATGTTCAAAATTGGCATATCAGATACATTTTGTGTGTTCTCAATTATAAACTTTCAAGGAAATGTAAATAATAATACATGTAGAATTCCCTAATTTAAATGTTAAAACAAGGTTTTTTTCACATTCTAGATTTCCAGTTTTCTAAATTCTTGATTTATTTTTCTTTAAAGGCCAAGGAACTATCAGGGCCCAGTGATAGTAGCTGTTAATTGCTCAGTTACTCTATCCAGTGATCCAAATTTGGCTTCAGGTTGCCATAGCAATTAACAAGGGAAAACTGGCAACAAAGGCTAATAACTTTTCATTCAATCTATTATATATGGTTACAGCAAACCAAAAAGCTTCCTACGGATTCTGAAACAGATGCATTGCCTCTGTAGATAATTAAGTGTTTTGGTGGTAATCTGTGTAAAAAACCTTATATACAATTAGACAAATATGTTAACATACTATGTTTCATTGAAGTTTGTATGAGCTTACATGCTTGTCAATGGGTCCTGATCCGAAATGCCTTTATGCCTGATTAATCGTCAATATCAGGCAGGAGCATGCTCATTAGCTCATTACAGGACCCATTTAGATTTCAATGAGCTTCATTTAGAGATGATATGCTAACTGTTAATAAACTGAATTGAATTTTTGCCTTGTGTGAACAGATCCTATTTTTAAAAAATGTAAAAATCTTTTAAGAGTACTGACTAAACTCAGTTAATTATCTGTTATGAAATTTGCTGTTTTATTATCTAGGTTCCCTTAGTCAAATAAAAGTCATGTGTTTCCTCTTTATTTTATATTTTATGTTTTAATTTCGTACTCCCTATGAATATACTGATAGATTCAACTAATAACACTTCTATATATACTGAAGCACATTTATTTTAAGATTCATTGGAACTCAATAACTAAAATTTTAGGCAGGAATACAAGTAGGCAACATATAATTATAAAATAAATGTATATATTAAATAATTAATTAAAACACTACAAAGCAACCTCCTCAGTATTTTTTCATCAAAATCATTATAGTTATTAGAAGACCCAATAGAAGACCTGCTTTATTAGTATATGCTAACTATACTTATGGGATTAGGAAAAATTTCTCAAAAGCAAAGAGGAAGATGGCATTAATGGGCATGGCCTATTTAGCTTAAAAAAAGACACAGAAATGGATGATGCCCACAATTTTTCATAATTTATTAATTTTAGATCATAATATTTGTCTTTTTTTGTAGTAAGCCAAACATGAGTTAAACTTTGTGGTAAAGAAGACTATCATTTTAAGAATCACAAATTAAAATGAAGCAGAAATCTTCAAAAGTACCAAAGCACCACTCAGAATAGTTATTTTGTTAAATTCACACCTACACACTAAAAATAGATGAAATTCACTAGATAAAAGTTATTATTTTCTAACTTAAAGTAGAAGAATTAAAATAAGAAAATGTGATGTCACTTTTAGTTTGAAAATCTTATGAGAGAAAAAGAATTGTGAAATGGCATAGAATTTTGTTTCAGGAAGATCTGTAAATATACTAATTAAGGAGTCAATATTGGAAATAATTATATATATTTAAGGATATAATATTAGAAATGATTACTGTAATAAATAATTATCTCTAATCATAAAAAATACAGATGATAGCCATCATGGAGTACGACAGTATGTTTTTCTATTTTTTTAAGTCTTTTTACATTAGAGGTTCTACTGAAAGATATAAAAGCTTAAAGAGAATTCTAGTTCCTTTATGTGCATAATAAAAATACATGTGGAGTAGACAGTGGGAAAAGTACATTTATACTGGTATTTAAGAGATAATTAAAGATTTTACACATTCAAATCATTCATGTACATAAATAAAAAATTCCTTGTTTAGTACCATTTGTTTTCTTCAGAGATACAGTGATGGACATGATCAAATTTTCTTATTCACTTAAAATTTACAAAATAACACAGCTCCATTCTTGGAAAGGAGAGTATACTTCTTGATAGTTTATACTTAAATGACCCATAAACAATATTATTTTTGTCTTTTAAAGGCAAGTTCAAGAGACAAGTTAATTAGTTCTATGATTGTTCTCACCAATGATCAAGGTAAATGTAGTTATATATTAATTTTTTGTCCCAAGTTAAGTTGAATGTACATGAAAATACTGCTTTGTTTGTACTTCCAAATACATGTCATAGGAATAATCTAACAAATTATCTGAAATTAAAATGAGAATTTAAAACAGAATCTAAGATACTCTTTGAAAAATTGATATTCAGGAATCTTTGAAACAATAATATCTCCTCAGTGTTATGTAAATGTCCTACTCAAAAGTATGTTAATTTTGATTCCTAAACTAATCAGATCCCTTCATCATGCAAGAGTTTTTCTTAAAGTGTCTCATATTGTCAGCAATTATAGTTAGGGTCTCAGTTTATTTGTCCAGATACCACAATTACTCATGGAAAATTGTAGTAATTGCTGTTTTCTGAACATATGCTTGGGGTTTTGTCTTCTGTGCCTTTTCTTGTGAATACCCATAATATCCAATCTATGTGCTATCCATCTCAAACTTCAAGATCATATCCATCTACTTTTTGGGTTCTTTTCAGTCCCACCATGCATTCCTGAGTCTTAAGGGATATGATACTTTCAATACTGAAATCCTTGTGACATTTTCACTGTTCCCTTCTTGTTTTACTTATCTTCCACTAAAATTATTAGTCTTGAATACAATCATGAAATCCTGGGACAGGGGAATATGCATTCATTGTTTACAGAGAGAAAACAAATACAGTAATATCAAATTTTATAATAAGATACAAAACGAATATTTCATTTAGCGGGGGAGGGATGGAAACAATACCTAGGAGAGGAATTGACAGGTTATTTAATAAGCTTATGTTAACTTCTACAATTATATATCTAACTTTTTGAAAGTGGCTAAACCATAATATATATTTACCAGTAACATGAAGCTTCTTGTTTCTTCACATTCTTGTTCATATTTGGTGTTTAGTTTTTTAAATGATCCTTCTAGCAGGTATAAAGTTGTATCTCACTGTTTATTTAATTTGCTTTCTCCTAGTAAATAATTAACACCATTCCCTGTGGTTAAAAGGCATCCATATATTGTCTTTGTGGAAATGCCTGTCCAAATATTTTGCCAATTTTTAAAACTTCTTTTTAAATTAATGAATTGTAAGTGTTCTTTATATATTCTGAAAACCAGTCCTGTCGGGGGGCTTTAACGCAGCCCCCCGGTCCCCCACGGATGAAGAAAAAGACTACCAAGACATGATCTGCTTGGGGAGGAAAGGTGACCGTTTCTCTCAAAGGAGAAGGGCCCTGAGCCTCTCTCCCCAGGGGCCTTTATTAGGTTCATTCGCATAGGAATACGGATAAAGCTCATCAATCATTGTCAGCCAGTAAGGGTTAAAGAATACATGATTTACAGAGAACTTTGAGGGCTTATTCTGAGTTACAGCCAATTAGTTAGAGGGCCATAAAACTTTAGGCGCCAGACTCATCTCAGGTCTGGACCCTTATCTTTTAAACTGAGGGTAAAAATTAAGTAGGTTTCACAGGAATGTATGTATTTTTGTTACGCCTGATTCCCCAGGGAATCCGCCCCTCCCAGCACAGGACTGCCCTGCCCTCTGTTATTGCTTCAGGCTTAAGTCAGGCAAGGGAAGTAAGGCAGCCAAGAGATTAGGAGACTTCTTGCAGACAGAATGAGGACTCAGGCTATTTCAAAGCCCAGGGGCGAGGGTCCATCACCCTCTTTTTCCACAGCCCCCCGAGTCCTTCCCTGCGGGCCTCTTCTATGACCATGCCTGTCTTAGGTTGCTCCTCCCTTGAGGATTCTTACCTGTCATTGGCTAACTGGCCAAGCTCAGGGCCAAGCAGGGTGAAGTGGGCAGAGGTGGGACACTTGCCAGGGAGATAGGCTTTGTCTCCTTAGTGGCTTATGGTCCCAACTCTGACTCAGCCTTAATCATGGGGGGTTACAGCCTCTGAAACCAGGCAGGGCGGTTCCCAACACAGTCCTTTATCAAATATGTGGCTTACATATATTTTCTCCCACTTTGTGTCTTCTTTTTTATTTATTTTTTTGATAGTGTCTGTCAAGGTTTGTTTTGTTTTATTTTGATGACTTCCAATTTATTTGCTATTTCTGTTGTTGTGGATGGTATTTTGGTGTTCAAATGTCTCTTTCCATAAATTAAGGTTACAGATTTTCCTATCTTTTCTCTCAAATTTTTATGGGGTTGGCTTTTGTAGTAGGTCTCATTTTTTAATTAGTTGTGTGTGGTGGGACATAAGAGTCTGTATTAATATTTTGACACATGTGGACATCCAATTGTCCCTGTACTATTTATGTAAAAGGCTATCTTTTCTTGATTGAATTGCCTTGACACCTTTGTTGAAAATGTACTGGCCATAAATGTATTGGTTCCAGGACTCTAAATTCTGTAACTTTGGTCCATATGTTAAATCCTTACATTAATAGCACTCTTTCTTGCTTACTGTAGCTTTTTAGTGGTTTTGAAATTGGGATGTAACAGTCCTCCAAACTTTATTCCCTCTTTTAAAGTCATTTTGACTATTCTAGGTCATTTACAGTCCTTTACATATTTTAGGATCAGGTTGTCCATTTTTATTTTTTAAAAAAGTTCTCTGAAATTTTGATGTGGAGGGTGTTAAATCTATACATTAATTTAGAGAATAACTGACACCATGAAAATGTTTATTTTTCAATCTGAAAATTTGGAATATCGCTTTTTTAGATAAATCCTTTTTAAAATCTCATGGCAATGTTTTATAGTTTTCAATGTATACAAATCTTTCTTTTCTTTTGTTAAATTTATTGCTAAACATTTTATTATTTTTAATGAGTTTGTAAATGCAATTGTGTTGTTAATAACATTTTTGTTTGTTACTAGTTTATAGACATACTTTTATTTATTTTTATTTTTTTATTTTTTATTATTCAATTACAGTTGTGTGCCTTTTGTCCCTATCCTCAAAGGGTAAACATGCTGACCTCTATTAAGTTTTATTGTGCATTCATTAACATTATTTTTATAGCTAGGGTGGTTTTATCTGTAAGAAAATATAGTTGTACCTCATACTTTCCAATATGAATATCTATCTATTATTATCATTATCATTATTATTATTATTTCCCTTTTTACATTGGCTACAACATCAATTACAATGTTACATAGAAGCGGTGAGACCTAAAATCCTTGCTTTGTTCCCATCCTAAAGGACCATATTCAATCTGTCACCATTAGGTGTCATGTTATCCATAAGTTTTATGAAAAATGTCTTTTAGCAAGCTGAGGAAGTTGTCTTCTATAAGTTTATTGAGTGTTTTTATCATAAACATGTTAGAATGTGTCAAATGATATTTCTGCACCTATCGTGCTCATGGGATGAATTTTTATTTTCAGATGTTAAAACAATTCGGATAATGTATACTTAATAAAATTACCTTTTCTCTAATATCTAGAACCATTTAGTGAACTTAAAAATCACTGATATAGGCTATGAGTTCTTTTAACAGTTGTTAAAATCATTCTGGCTCAATGAAATGCTGGACTTTAATTGTTATCACTAGAATGTTTAGCACTTTCAGAAACAAGCTTCTCTTGTGGCTTAGGATTATATTACTGAGACGAGAGAAGGTTGTTTTTTTTTTTATTTGTGGTAAAATATACATAAAATTTATATTTAACCCATTTTAAAGTATATAATTCAGTGGCATTAAATATAATTACAACTCACAGCATATGCCACTATCCATTTTCAGAATATTTTCATCATACCAAACCGAAACTATGTACCCATTAAACAAAAAATACCCATTAATCTCTTTCCTCCCTTCCTTGTGATTCTATTTTACTCTCTCTATCAGTCTGCCTAATCCAGGTACCTTATATAAATGGAATCATATAATATGTCCTTTTATATCTGACTTATTTCACTTAGCATAATGTTTTCAAGGTTCATTCATGATGTAACATATATTAGAGTTTCATTCCTTTAAAGGATTGAATAATATGTATATAGCTCATTTTGTTTATCCATTCATCTGTTTGTGGACATGTAGGTTGTTCACACCTTTTGGCTATTATGAATGATTGCATGTGTATTAGTGTACACATTTTTGTTTTAACCCCTGCTTTCAATTCTTTTGGGCATATACCTAGATGTGGGACTGCTAAATAATATGGTACTTCAAGGTTGCACTACTTGAGGAACAGCCATAATATTTTTCAAAGTGACTATACTATTTCCTGTTAGCACCAATGTTGCCCAAGCATTCTTCATATACTTTCCAACATTTATTGCTTCTTGTTTTTTTAATAGCCATTTTAATGGGTGTTAAGTTGTATATTATTGTCATTTTGATTTGTATTTGCTAATAATTAATGATGTTGGGAATATTTTCATGTGCTTTTTGCCCACATCCCTATATTTTCTTTGGAGAAATGTCTATTCAATTTCCTTGATCTTTTTCTTTCCTTTGTTGAGTTTAGGAGTTATATATTTAGGGTATTGACCCCTAACCAGATATATAATTGCAAATATTTTCTTCCATTCCATGGGTTGTCTTTTCACCCAGTTAATAGTTTCATTTGATACATATTTAAAATTTTGATCAGGTCTAATTTATCTATTTTTTATTTTGATTTTTGTTTCCAATTCTTTTGGTATCATAACAAAGGTATCATTGGCAAGTCCAGTGTCATGAAATTTTGCATCTATGTTTTCTTGCCTCTATTTTTGTAGTCCTATGGTTAGATGTTTGATCTATTTTGAATTAATTTTTCTATATGTTGTAAAGTACAAGTTCAACTTCATTTTGTGTGTGTATGTGTGTATCTCCAGGTTTGCCAGCACCATTTGTTGAAAAGAATGTTCTTTCCCTATTTAATGGGTTTAGTGCCCTTGTCAAAATTATTGGGTTGGCCAAAAAGTTCATTTAGTTTTTTGCCTGTAAGATGGCTCTAGCAGTGCTTAGTTGTCTTTAACTTCATTTGAAACCACTGTGTAAGATTATATTGTGAGAGCTGTCATACAGTGTGCATTAAAAATAAAATCAACTGTTATGAATTTTTGTGTAGTCATTTTGATAATGAAGATGGGAGAAAATATGCAACAGTTTTGGCATATTATGCTTTATTTTTTCAAGAAAGGTAAAAAAGCAACTGAAATGCACAAGAAAAGATTTGTGCAGTATATTTGTGGAGAAGGTATTGTGACTGATGCACCAAGTCAAAAGTGGTGTGTGAGGTTTTACACTGGAGATTTCTTGCTGGACAATGCCCATGGTAAGGTAAAGCACTTGAAGTTGATAGTGATCAAATTGAGACATAAGTTGAGAACAATCAATGTTCTTACATGCAGGAGGTAGATGACATACTCAAAATACCCAAATCAAGAAAGTTGCTGGGGAAAATGAAAAATATGTCTTTTATTTTATGGAAAAATATGGCTTTCTTGGCCAACCTAATATTATTACTGGGAATTCTATTTTATTCCATTGTCTATATGTTCTTATGCTAGTATGATACTGTTTTAATAACTGTATCTTTGTCATATGTTTTAAAATTTGAAATTGTGATTCCTCCAACTTTGTCCTTCTTTTTCTGAGATTGTTTTGTATATTTAAGATCATTTGAGATTGGATAACATATTTAAGATGCTTTTTATATTTCTTCAAAACAATGTTATTAGCATTTTGACAGAGATTTCATCAAGTCTTTAGATTGCTATGGGTAGCACTGCCATTTTAAGAATATTAAGTCCTCCAATAAATGAATGTGAAATGCTTTTTACCTTTTTTGGTATTTAAACTTTTAGCAATGTTTTCTAGTAGTTTTCAGTGCACACATACTTTGCTTGCACATTTAAATTTATGTCCAAGTATTTTATTCTTTTCAAAGCTACTGTAAATAAAATTGTAATCTTATTGTTTTCAGATTATTCATTGTTAGTATATAAAAAAACAACTAATTTTTGTGTGTTGATTTTGTATCCTGCATCTTTGTTGAATTTGTTTATGAAGTTCCAATAATGTTTTTTGCTTGTGTGTGTGTGTGTGTGTGTGTTTGTGTTTATGTAAAATCTTTATGGTTTTCTAATTTTAGAGGAGAAAAATTATTTCACCATTAAAAATGATATCAGCTGTGGAGGTTTTATATATGGACTTTATCATGTTGACAAATTGTCCTTCTAGTTTATTGAGTGTTTTATTAAGAAAGGGTGTTGAATATTGTCCAGTATTTATTGTGTATCAATTGAAATTATCAAGTGGTTTTCCTTGATTCAATTAGTTTTTTATCTAGTTCCTTAAAATGTAAAGCTACATTATTTGTAAAATTTATTGATTGATTGGTGTGAGAGAGAGAGAGAGAGAGAGAGAGAGAGAGAGAGGGAGGGAGAGAGATTTTGTTTTTTCACTTATTTATGCATTCATTGGTTGATTCCTGTATGTGCCCTGACTGGGGATTAAACTTGAAACCTTGGCATATTGGGATGACACTCTAACCAACTGAGGTGCCTGGTCAGGGCTAAAGCTGCATCACTGATGTCAGACATTTGTGCTTCTTAATGTATGCATGTGCTCTTAAGAATTCACTTCTTAGCATTGTTTTTGCTGCATCACACAAGGCTTGCTTTTATGTTTTTATTGTTTTAAAGCTTTTTAAATTACCCTTCTTGTTTTCTTTTTTACCAAATGATTGTTTAAAGATGTTTAATTTTCAGATATTTGTGAATTTTGTAGTTTTTTCAAATATTGATTTCTAACTTCATTATATTGGGATCAGAATGCTTAGTATTTTAATGTTTTTATATGTTATTAACATTTGATATTTGCCTAATGTGTATTCTATAATGGAGAACGTTTCACATGTCTTTGAAGAAAATATTTATTTCCCTGTAGCTGGATCTGTCCTTTAGGTTTAAATGATATATGCCCTTTCCAAGTTCTCTTATTCTTTATGGACCATTTATCTCACTATTCTGTTCTTTACTGAAGTTTGGAGTATAGATGTCTTTAATTACTATTATAGAATTATGTATTTCTACCTTCAACTCTGTCCATGTTGAATCATATATATTTGGGCTATGTTATTTGAAGCATATATGTTTATAATTATATATTCTTGATTAATTGACTTTTTTCATTATATAATGTCCTCCTTTATCTGTTTTAGCAATTTTATTTATATTTTTATTAATGTTCAAGTACAGTTGTCTTCCTTTCTCCCACCACCACACCCCACACCATCCGTCCCCACATCTCACACTTGATCCTACCGCCCTTTGGCTTTGTCCATATGTCATTTATGCATGTTCCTTGATGAGTCTTCCCTCTTTTCCCCCTGTTATCCCTACACACCTCCCCTCTAGTTATTGTCAGTGTGTTCTTTATTTCAATGTCTCTGGTTATATTTTGCTTCCTTGTTTGTTTTGTTGATTAGATTCCACTTATAGGTGATATCATATGGTATTTGTCTTTCGCAGCCTAGCATATTTCACTTAGCATAATGCTCTCCAGATCCATCCATTTAGTCATGAAGTGTAGGAGGTCCTTCTTTCTTTCTACTGTGTAGTATCCCATTGTGTAAATGAACCACAGTTTTTTGATCCACTCATTTACTGAAGGGCATTTAGGTTGCTTCCAAAACTTGACTATTGTAATTGTGCTCCTATGAACAGTGGAGTACATAAGTTCTTTTGAATTAGTGCTTCAGGATTCTGGGTGTATAGTCCTAGCAGTGGAATTGTTGGGTCAAAAGGCAGTTCCACTTTTAGTTTTCTGAGGAAATTCCATACTGGTTTTCACAGAGGCTGCACCAGTTTACATTCTCAGCAACAGTGCACTAGGGTTCCCTTTTCTCCACATCCTCTCTAGCACTTGTTGTTTGTTGATTTGTTTATCATGGCCATTCTGACAGGTGTGAAGTGGTATCTCATTGTGGTTTTAATTTGCATCTCTCTGATGACTACTGATGCTGAGCATCCTTTCACATGTCTCTGGACCCTCTGCATGACCTCATTGGAGAAGTGTCTGTTCAGATGCTTTGCTCCTTTTTTAGTTGGACTGTTTGTGTTCCTGGAGTGGTATCGTGTGTGTTCTTTATATATTTTGGAGATCAAATGCTTATCTGAGGTCTCATTTACAAATATGTTTTCCCATACAGTTGGTTCCTTTCCACTTTAATGCTGTTTTGTTTAGCTGGGCAGAAGCTTTTTATTTTGATGAGGTCCCATTTATTATTTCCTTTATGTCCTTTGCTGTAGGGGACATATTGGTGAAAATATTGCTGTCTGGAATATCTGAGATTTTCCTGCATATGTTCTTCTCTAGGACTTATGGTGTCATGACTTATATGTACGTCTTTTATCCATCTTGAGTTTATTTTTGTGTATGGTATAAATTGATAATCAAGTTTCATTTGTTTTTTTGCATGTAGCTGTCCAGACCTCCCAACACCATTTGTTGAAGAGGCTATTTTTATTCCATTTTATGCTTCTGAACCCTTTGTCAAATATTAATTGACCATAGAGACTTGGGTTTATTTCTGGACTCTTTATTCTGTTCCATTGGTTTATGTGTCTGGTCTTATGCCAGTATCAGACTGTTTTGACTGCAGTGGCCTTGTAATATAGTTTAATGTCAGGTATTGTGATCCCTCCTACTTTGTTCTTCTTTCTCAAAACTGCTGTGGCTATTCAGGGTAATTTATGGTTCCATATTAATTTTTTTAAGATTTTATTTATTTAATTTTAGAGAGGGATGGGAAGGAGAAGGAGAGGGAGGGAAACATCAATATGTGGTTGCCTCTTGTATATCCCCAACTGGGGACCTGGCCTGCAAAACAGGCGTGTGCTTAGACTGGGTATCAAGCTGGTGAACCTTTGGCAGGCCATTACTCAATCCACTGAGCAATACAAGACAGGGCTCCATATACATTTTTGAAATGTTTGTTCCATACCTGTGAAATATGTCTTTGGTATTTTATTAGGGATTGCATTAAATTTATAAATTGCTTTGGGTAGTATGGACATTTTGATGATGCTAATTCTTCCAATCTATGAACACAATTTATGTTTCCATTTTTTGTGTGTCTTCCTTAATTTCTTTCTTCAGTATTGTGTAGTTTTCTGAGTACAGGTCTTTTACCTCCTTGGTTAGGTTTGTTCCTAGGTACTTTATTTTTCTCGTTGCTATATAAAATGGGATTTTTTCCTGATTTTTGTTTCTTATATTTCATTGCAGGTGTACAACAATGCCTTTGATTACTGAATATTGACTTTGTATGCTGCTGTTTTGCCAAATTCATGTATTAGGCCTAGTAGTCTTTTTGGTGGAGTCTATAGGATTTTCCATGTACACTATCATGTCATCTGAAAACTATGTTTTGCTTCCTCCTTTCCATTTTGGATGCCTTTTATTTTAATTTATTGTCTGATCACTATAGCTAGGACTTCCAATACTATGTTGAATAGAAGAGGTGACAGTGGACATCCTTGTCTTTTACCTGATTGTAGTTGGAAAACTTTTAGTTTTTGCTCATTAAGTATGATGTTGGCTGTAAGTTTCTTGTATATGGCCTTTATTATATTGAGGTATGCTCCATCTACATTTTATTTTATCTGATGTTAGTGTAGCTACAGAAGCTCTGATCCTTACAAGCATTGAATATCACTTTCCTTCTATTTTCAAATTATTTGCCTTTTACCTAACATGAGTTTCTTGATGATACCATATAGCTGAATCACATTTTTCATTTATTCTGCCAAACTGTAATTTTTTTAGTAGAGTTTAGTCCATTTATATTCAAAGTAAATACCTATAATGGAAAGCTTCTGCCATTTGCTATTTGATTTTTACATGTCTTATATATTTTTTCTTGTTAATTTGCTCTATTTTGCCTTCTTTTGTGTTTAGTGTATTTTTGTAGTGACTCGTTTGATCATCTTATTTATTTTCTTTTGTGTATATTATATGTTATCTTTGTGATTACAATGGGAATTACATGTAATATAGTACAATTATAACTATTGAACTTCAATTAGTACCAAATTAACTTTAACTGTATATATACTCTAGTCCTCTAAAGTTCCATTTTCCTCTTATAGTATTGATGTCAAAATTATATATTTATATGTTGTGAACTGAACAACATAGATCTATGATTATTTTTACATTCCTAGTTTTATTTTTAAAGTTTTTTAACATTAAATTCATTGGGGTGACATTGGTTAACAAAAATGTATATGTTTCAATTGTGCAATTTTATGATACATCATTTGTATATTGCATTGTGTGACTAACACCCAAAGTCAAATTTCCTTTTGTCATCATACACTTGACCCACTCTACCTTTCACTGCACCACAAACTCCTTTTCCTCTGATAACCATTATAGTGTGGCCTGTGTCTAAGTGCTTTTGTTTGTTTTATTTGTTCAATTGTTGCTTTCAGTTTTATATCCCACATATAAGTGAAATCATATGATTCTTGACTTTTTCTGTCTAACTTATTTTGCTTAGCATGATATTCTCAAGATCCATTCATCTTGTGACAAATAGCAGTATTTCATTTTTTCTTATGATTGAGTAGTATTCTATTGTGCACATATATGTACAACATATTATTAATCTAACTATGTATCAAAGCTCACTTTGGTGGTTTTCATGTCTTGGCTACTGTTAATAATGCTACAATGAACACAGGGGGTGCATATATCTTTGAGAATAAATGTTTTCAAGATTTTCAAGTATATATCCAGAATAGGGGTTGCTGGGTCATATGATAACTCTGTTCTTAATGCTTTGAAGAACCTGTATACTGTTTTCCATAGTGGCTGTGCCAGCTGACTTCCAACCAGCAGTGAATGAGGATTCTTTTTTTTTTTTCATAACCTCTTCATCGTTCATTATTATCTATCTTGTTGATAATAGCCATTCTAACAGGTGTGAGGTGGTATGTCATTGTTTTGATTGGCATTTTCCTAAAAGCTAGACCAATGGAACAAAATTGAAAGTCCAGAAATAAGCCCATGTGTATATGGGCAAATATTTGTTGACAAAGGAGCCAAAAACGTACAATGAAGAAAAGAAATACTCTTCAATAAATGGTGCCACATGCAAAAGACCAAAAATACATTGTTGTTTTCCCCATATACAAAAATTAACTAAAAATGGACCAAACACCTAAATATAAGATCCAAAAGTATAAATAACATTGAGCAAAAAAATAGGTGTTAAATTATAGAACTTGGTCATAGAGAGGACTTTATGAATTTGATGCCAAGGACAAGGAAAGTAAAAGCAAAAAATGAAAAAAAAAGTTACTTCTAGTGGGTTTCCACTGTAACACAAAGGACACCTTTTAACATTTCTTATATTAATAAACTTCCTCAGCTTTTCTAAAATCTGAGAATGTTTCCCTCATTTTCAAAGGACAGTTTTGTCACATAAAAAGTTCTAGATGACTGAATTATTTTCTTTACAATATATGCCAGACTAAATAACATTAATTGTCTTATCTTTGAGTTCACTAATCCTGAAAATCTGCTGTTAAATTCCTCTAGTGAAGTTTTAACTTAGTTATTGTGCTTTTTAGTTCCAGAATTTCTGTGTGGTTCTGTTTTTATAATTTATTTTTATTTATAATGTTTTTGTTCATATAATATGTTCTGGATTTCTTTTAGTACTTTACTCATTAAAAAAAAATCTGTTTGATAGTATTCAAAGTCCTAGCCACAGCAACCAGACAAGAAAAATGACATGCAAAAAAATGAAACTTGAGTGCCAACTTACACCACACACAAAAATAAATTCAAGGTGGATAAAATATTTAAATGTAAGTTGTGACACCATAAAAGTCATAGAGGAGAACATATGTAGGAAAATCTGATATTTCACGCAGCAATATTTTCACTGATATGTCTACTAGAGCATGGGACATAAAGGAAAGAATAAACAAATGGGATCTCATCAAAAAAAAAAGTTTCTGCATGGCTAAAGAACAGTATTAAAATAAAAAGAGAGTCAAACATATGGGAAATCATATCTGCCAATGATATCTCAGACAATGGTTTAATCTCCAAAATACATAAAGAACTCACATAACTCCACTCTAAGAACACAAGCAACCCAATTAAAAAAGGGGCAAAGGAACTTAAACAGACACTTCTCCAAGGAGGACACACAGAGGGCCCACAGACATATGAAAAGATGCTCAGTATTGCTAGCTATCAGAGAGATGCAAATTCAAATCACAATGAGATACCACCCCTCACCAGTCAGAATGGCCATCATAAAGAAAGCAACAGAAAACAAGTATTGGTAGGGCTGTGGAGAAAGGGGAACCCTAGTGCACTGTTGGTGGGATTGCAGACTGGTGTAACCACTATGGAAAATAGCATGGAATTTCCTCAGAAATATAAAAATGGAACTGCTTTTTGATCCGGCAATTCTACTGCTAGCATTATATCCTAAGAACCTTGAATCACCAATCCAAAAGGACCTATGCACCCCAATGTTCATAGCAGCACAATTTACAATAGCCAAGTGCTGGAAGCAACCTAAGTGCCCATCAGTAAATGAATGGATCAAAAACTATGGTACATTTACACAATGGTATTCTATGCAGCAGAAAGAAAGAAGGAGCTTATACCCTTTGTGGCAGCATGGATGGAACTGGAAAGCATTATGCAAAACAAAATAAGCCAGGCGATGAAAGACAAATACCACTAAATCTCACCTACAAGTGGAACCTAATCAACAAAATAAACAAGTAAGCACAATATAACCAAAGACACCGAAATTGAGAACTGGCTGACAGTGGCCAGAGGGGAGAGGAGATGGGATTTCAGGGGAAAAGTGTGACGACGGGTTTGCAGGAACAATTATAAAGGACACATGGACAAAAACAAGGGGGGGGGTGGGAACAGGGGAGGGAGGTGGGGAGGGCTGGGGTGGTGGGAAGGGGTGGTGGGAAAAGGCAGAAAACTGTACCTGAAGAACAATAAACAAAAGGAAAAAAACAAGGAAAATCTGTTTCAGCATAAGTAAGAGAGTTGTTTCTAAATATTTGTTTAGTAAGTCAAATAATTCCAGTATCAGCTACCTCTGACAGTTTATGTCAATTAATTATTTTGTACCTTTGAGTAACCCAAAACCTGTTTCTTTATATGCTGTAATTCTTTTTTGCTGTTTTTGAAAATGGGCATTTGATTTTTACATGTTGAACCTCAGATTTTCTCCATTTCCAAGAGTTTTGTGGTTTTTTTTGTTGTTGTTTTGTTGTGTGTGTGTGTGTGTGTGTTTGGTTATTGAAGTTTATGTATTCCATTGTCTTGAGATTTTTTCAAACTATTTTTTAAAGACTCTTGATTGGTGTGTGCATTGTCTTTCTTCCTTTAGCTTGTGTTCAGAGATTTCCTTGAATTCCAGGAGCTGAAAAAGACTAACAAAAAGAGAGAGAGAGAGAACTGCTTCTCTCAGTATTTACAGATTATGTCTGTGTTAGTGCATTTCATCAACAGTTCATTTGGCTTGTTGTGAGCCTAGAGATCAACTTTAAGGTCTTTTCAGGACTGTTGAGTATGTTTCTTCTTTGTGCATCTACATGTCTTTCCAAATTCTTCTGTATATACAATTGCATCTGTGCTCTAATTTCCCAATGAGCCTCTCCCCAGTTTTGCCTTTGGGTTTTAGATGGTATATTGTATATTTCTATTCAGAATCTCTTGACCCAAGTCTCTATAGATATGTTGTTTCCTGGTAGCTTTTAGGAGCAGCACTTGTTGCTTTTTCTACCTATGGTCCAAGTTATATGAGGCTGAGATGAACAAGTCAGTCATTCAAATACTCCTCAATCAGGTTAGAATAAACATACATAGTAATTTGCAAATAAGGTCTGCTCTGCATTCTTCAGTTCATAAAAGAGAATTGGTAATCACACTTTAATGTGTATTACTTAGGATCAAGACCACTATGTTCTGGGAAGGGGTAAGAAAATGGAGAATAAAGACACTACAAAACTTTCTTAACATTTTGAAGATGGCTTTTTCTTTTGATCAAACACTTGTTTGATTGATGTGCTCCAGAGCTTCTACAAACTGTTTCACACAATTTGGCTACTTTTATTCTTTCTGTTATCTCTGTATTGGTAATGAGAACATGGAACTTCCTACTCACCCATTCTGCTCACATTTTTGTGCCTAGGCATCTGATATATATTCCCTTGTTATCTTCTGAGATCTCTAGGAGAGGGCCAGTACCTCCAAAACCAAGTTTAACATTTCATGGTCACTTTTTTTCATTGTTATAAGGGATTACTGAGTGTTATTTATAGGATATAAATACACACTCTGATACACATTCTGATCACAATTCACAATCAAATCTCAAAGGCTCAAAGGTATGGGACTTGTCCCTGAAGATTGAGACATCTGAGATTATATATATTTCAACAACTATGAAAATAAAAGATAAAACATTAGTTTGTCCTTTTATGAACATACATATGGTAGATTTTTCTTGGAACTAATGATATAAGTATACTTTTTCTGTCTACTAATTAAGTTCAGATACTTTCATGGTAGAATTTTATGTGGTTCCTTTGAAATTCTGATATTTTCCCATAACCTATTATTCTTTCCATGATTTCCATTCCAATTTGTATTCTCATGATAATTTAAAACATTTATTATATACTTACATTTAGAATATTATATTAATTTTTGTATCTGAGAATAACAATTCTTCTATTTGTTGTGTTTGCTGGTTCTCTCAGTAGTGGTACATTCCCTTATGTGGTCTGTATCTGTAAATCATGAGCTCATTCTTAGCGGCAATTTTTTTTCTATAGGTGAACTGGATATCCTGTGTTATAGAATTATGTTATAGGCAATCTCTCTTTGCTTCTGCTGGATCTTGTAGCATATAACTTGAGATATCCACATACAGATAATCCCATGTCCAATGAATTCCAGTGTAAAGTGGTTCAAGTTGGTGGCATAGGTGGATCCCGAACTCACCTCCTGCTATACACACAACAAACCTAGAGCTATATGGAATGATTTTTTCTGAAAGGTATCTGAAAATTGAAGGATGATAACCTTCACAACAAACAATTGAAGGATAGCATCATGACAGAAAGGAGAGATAGAGACAAAGTCTTGCCAGGGAAAAACTACACTCCAATCACAATTCAGAATTGAATTTCAGAAGTATGGGACTTGTCCCTGAAGATCAAGACATTTGAGTTACACATCAGCCATCCAAATGTTTAGATTTTACACAGGAGAACTGAACCCCCCAAACATCTGGCTTTGTAAAAATGGTGATTATAACCAGGAAAATGATAGCATTGTAGGGGATAGAAAAAACACTTTACAGGGCTCAGGCACAAACCCACTTGACCCAAAACTAGTGAAAAAACACCTGTATGAAAATACCCAACTTTAGGGGAAGGTGGGAACAAATTACTAGTCTTGGAGTGTCTACCAGTGAGGCAGGATATAATTGGGTCTATTCCTCCAAAGAATCTGGAAGATTAAGTTTTTAACATAAAGGCCGTGTAATTAATTTGAATTGCCATGATTTATGAACATAAAAAAAAATCATGGGCAACTTTTTTTAAAAAAATCTTTATAAATGTTATAATGTGGTAAGACTCGATTATTCTTCATTAAACGTTTTGATGTGACTGATTTTCATTTTTATGTTACAGTTAGTGGCATCTCTTACCGAGTTTCAAGTAGAATTTGTCCATTATATACTAATGGCAAGGAAATGGTTCATTTTTACTTTTAGAATAAATAGGACTTCACACTAAGGGGCTTTTTTCATTAGCCTGTACATTAGGAAGTTGAGGCCAACCTAGGCACTGTTCAATATGTGGGATCTAGATATGTGGATACCAAAGTAGCTTTTTTTTTTTTTCCCAAAGATATCTTTATATGAACCGTAGCTTTGTAGATTTGTTTCTAGTTGGGAACAATATCTGAGGTAAGATAATTCAGCCTTTACAGCCAGTGTGCAGAGCTGAATACGTCTGGCTCCTCACATTAGGCAGTACATGAAACCCACCTGGGGATCTCGGGAATGTCTGCTCCACACTCCCATTATGTCCCATTTTGTTTTCCTTCTCCCATTGCCAAACCACCTTGAACTCCTAAGGACATTCAATCTTTCCAGTTTTCCCACCTGTAATAAAATCTACAAGTGCAAAAGCCCCATGAAAGGAACTCAAGTACAATTACTCTTCAACCATTAAGTTTCAGACAGTTGAAAATCCAGTTAAGCAGTCTCATCAGAGATGGTCAGTGAACCACAAATCTGGAAGCATTTTTGCTCCCTATATGCTGTTGCATAGGTAAGTTCTTGGATATTGTCAAATATAAATTATCAAAAGAAAATAGGGCAATATCATGTGCTTGACAATGAATGTCCCAATGGGCTCATTTAGTACCCGCATATCAATAACAGAGCTTTTTATAGTTGCACATGACTTGAGAACTCTTTCATGAACACTGCCACATAATTATCTGAGTGAATTCCAAATGCATTACTTTTTATATTTTTAAGAAAATTTGGAAATCAGAAATATACCCTGTGAGGCCAGGTTTATATTATACAGACTTTTTAAAATGTAAGCTTTCAGTTTTATAGGAATCATTAAATTCTTAAAAGGAAGCAGTTTTCTGTTGTCATTAATGATATGCTTAACAGTTTAATGTAATACTTTTAATTATCATATCCCTTTCTTTTAAATATCAAATTTATCTCTCTAAACTGTCCTACATTCCCTTTAGAGTCTCATCTGTCACTGTAAATGCCATCACTTTATTCCTCCTTTTATATGCAGTGACAGGCCCACTCTTATCCCTAGCTTCATCTCTTTTTCCATCCTTTATTGTACTACAAAGATCCCTTTTTCATAGTTTACAGCTGTATCCGCTTTCCACACGTGGCAAATGATTGCTTCGGTAGAGGTATTTTCTGTTTCAATCTTACATTTTCCCAAGGGAGAACAAAAGGGACAAGCTTTCTGGAGTTGGTTTCACTGAGAAAATTGTTTAGAATTGCTTCATTCCTCAGCAGATTAACGAATGCATACAATTCCAGCTTAAGTGCTATTGTACCACACAATTTGTCCATTATACTTTGTCCTTTCCATTTAGAAAACCCCTCACCAATTAAAGTAATACAGCCGCCCAATACCTGCTCCCAATTAAATCTGAGCTGTATTACCTGCCCCGATGCAGCTGGTCCCAGGTTCCTACCACTTACCCACATTCATTAGGCCTGTTCATTATCAAGGGATGGTGGCAGGAATTCAAGCCCCTGCCATTCTTTTAGGGCTCACCAAAATTATTAGCTTTCCACCCAAGGTCCCAATAAGAACAGGATTAAGTAGGAGAATGAAGTCATACAGTAGCAAACTTTCATTGTTTCTGCCTTGTTCATGTCCTATCTTGACACAACAAAAAGATACAGTACAAGTAAAAAAAAAAGAAAGAAAACACCAAAAATACTCATCTTATTTAAAGGATCACTTTTCCCTCACTTTCCAGTCAAAATCATACTCCCAGCTTTGTTCCTCTGTCTTTACTGCCCTCCCGGTTGAAGCCCTTTCTCTAATACCACAGTGAGAACCATAAAGAAAGGCTCTGAAAGTGACCAAGATGCCCACTTAATGGGAGCTTTGTCATTTTAAGAGGGGGGTTTTTAGTGTCAGCCTGGACTCAGTCTTTGAGAAGTGTTATTTTTCTATCTAAGGCTTGAAGCAACACTGAGAAAGGAGGAGGGTATGAATGGATGGAAGGTACTGGGGGCTGGGAGTTAATGCATCAATTATGTGTTAGTGGGGTCTCCCTGATACATACAATCTACTAAGAACATGAAACAAATATAAAACTAACACTCTACTTCCATTTCAAAGAAGGAATTACAGCTGTTAACTCTTTGAGAATTTTACAATACTCTGTCATGATTATTGGTCAGAAAAAGAAATCAAGGAGACATACCACATACAGGAAAAGATCATGGATTAAAGACAAAAAATGTGCTAAAAGCACTAGAGGGAAAACATAAGCTAGATGCCCAGGGGTAGCTGCCAGGGATAGCAAAATTCAGGTCCGGAGACCATTGTCAAAATGAAAAATCATAAGGTCCTGAACAAGTATTGCTCCCCTAGCCCTGAAGACAACAAATATGATAGGTGACTTAGGCACTGGTGGCCCTTGGGTACAGGAAGGGTTCCCTTGAGGCTCCTGAGTCCTTTCATGGAAGGCTGCAGAGCTAATACCACCCATCTTGTCTGGGGAAAAGAGACCAAAATCCTTCAGTGAAATACTCCTTTAAAAGACATTTAATTAAAAGATGGGATTAATATTCTTTCTTAAATTTCTGAATAATCACTTTAGTTGGTAACATTTTTAAAGGGATTTTAATGACCTCATGCCTCAGAGAGCAGGCACTATGGGGAAATCCTTATCCTAGGAAAACGATGGACATTCAAAAAGGGGAAGATATGTGGTAAATGGATAATCAGTGAAAATCAGTCTTAAGCAATCTTGAAATCAACTTTACTGTCTTTATTGTATACATACAAATCTTATCAATGAACAACACCATATGCATATCCAAGGCTTTTTTTTTTTTCCTTAAGGGAGGAGGTTGTATATTAGTGTTTTCCTCTCAATTAACTTCTAGGCAATTTTCCCAGCTAAATGCATAACATCTTGGGCAAGATGCCAAACAAAACCTTAAGACCCAACACTGAATTCTGCACTTATAGAGGCAGCTTAGATTTTCATGCAGTGAGCTGGAACTATGCCAGCAACTCCCACGATAAACCCAGCAATGGGAAATTATATATATATATATATATAATTTATATATAATTTATATATATATATATAATTTATCAAGAAACTCTACGTTAGATTTCCAAGACCACTTAAAAAATTCACTATTTGAATGTGCCTTTTAGTCAAAATAAAAGATTTAACCTGCTATTAAATTAACACAATTAGTTATTTATTCCCTGCAACCTTATGGTTCAAATGATGTTAAATAACATAAACTGGTAGTAAACATAATTTTAGTGAATTCTGGAAGTTACAAGATGCATTCTAGACAATAAGTTACATATTTTTCCTTATCTTTCTCAGTCTGACAAAATTACTTCATTAAGATTTCCTTTTTATTCATATATTTATATATGGAATTGGGATCCAATGAGGCTGAGGGGTTGAAGAGTAGTGGCGAGAGGAATTAACAATAAAGGAAAACTCATCAAACAGAAATTTACACAACAGTCATTCCCTGGAATGCTTGACATCAATTCCTCAAACTTCGCTTTTGGTTTTGCTTTTATTTGTACATGCCATTCAGCAAATGTGTTCTTCCCATACTATAGAACTTTTCGAAAGACTAACTGCGGTCATGCTTCTTTGGAACTTGTTCAAGCTTTGATGATATTAAATGCAGAATCAAACTCTTGGAGTTTGAGTTTAGGTCCAGTGGGAACTACGAGTTCAGGTAAAAAACACTTTTCAGAACTTGTATAGTGTCTGATAAACCTCTTTCAACACTAAAAAGGTTTTGGAAAACATTTCGACGATTTAAGAGGCAGTGAACCAGAAACATATGGATTAAGTTTCTCCTGAAATACTCAGCATCCTAAAAATTAAGGAAGAAATGCTTGGCCAAACAAAATTTGCTGAAAAAAACTTACAAGACCATCCAAAATAGTCCAAAACCCAAAGTACAGGTGAACTGTCTTTTCTTCATATTAACCATTTATATTATTTTAAAAAAATTCTTTTGACAAATAAGGAGTTTTATACACATCTGGAATGGGTTCATAGAACAGCAGTTCACATCAAAGTGATTTTGAAATTTTAAAAGCAAATCATAAATCACAGCCAAAGAACATTGTGTATTTGTCTACATAAATTCAAGAGCCAGGATAGTTTGGCCATGTAGTCACACACAGTTGCACCCATGGCAGGGGTGTCGAATGTCTATTAAGCAGGTTGGATGTTCTCAGAGATGGAACAGCTCTGGTTAGAAAGGATAAAGTCATCCTTATGCAATGACCTAATGCATCAGTTTGAACCAGATAGAGAGAAGATAGATGTTAGGCAACAATGGAGGGTTTAATATAAAAAATACATAGAAAGGTGATTGCTTAGGTCACTCACCTAATTAAACTTTGTTATTTAAAGGCTTTGAAATCCACATTAGGTGATATTAGAGTATACATCAATCCCAAAAGAATTCTTAAGGTTTATGTTTTGTTATCAAGAACTTTCAAGAATTAACAGAGTAGCTACTACCACTATTTGGCCAAGTTTTAGCAGCAACACCAGACTCTCTTTGTCCTAAATGTGACTAATATAGCATGACAAACATGAAGCTAAAATACACTATCTCAGCCATCTTTTACACTGTCTTGTCTTATATTTGTCATCTGTTGATTAAAGTACTTGCTGGAAGAAGGTAAGTTCAATGCCATGTGTGTCAGATTGGTTATTGGAAGAACCAGAATGCACAGGGATTCTGAAACTAGGGACACTGGAGTCAATGTATCAATAAAATAGAAAGACAGAAGGACAATGAAAGAAAGAACAAGATAAACAATAAAAGGAACACAAAAACAAAAAGAAGAAAAAAGGAAGGAAGCAGAGAGGTAGGGAAGGAGAAAGGAAGGAAGGAAGGTAAAGACTCAGCATACATATCGTATTAAGAAAAAGGAAAGTATAGCCAATTTTATAAATGCTTGCTGTATGTTTTGTCACAAGTAATTTATTTGCCATTGATTTATTTTAGCATTTAAATACCATTCTTCAAGCAAGTCAATTATAATTGCCCATGATATGATGGTGGTAGAGGTGGTGGTAATGGTGGTGATAAGTTAGAACAACGTCTAGAAACTTTAATACTGTCTCTGTGATGGAAGAGACACTTTGTTGTAAAAAAAAAAAACAAAAAAAACTTCCCTTTAAATATTTTGGAAGAGTCACAAGAGTCATTTGACGTTTAAAAATACAGCAGCAGTTAACTAGTTGACTACTGAGAACTGATATTTAAGAAAAAATGTAATTGTGATGCTGAAGCATCAGAAAATCTTGAAAAACTATGGATATATTTATAAAATTGTGTTCTATCTATATCAAGTATATTATGGACAGACTTTGTGTTCACAGAATATAGTGACTACAACAGACTATCTTATGCCATTGAGAAAATTATTCATTGCTTGAAACTCTTGGAAAAGTGAAAGAAAAGAGATTATATTACTGGATGAATTTCTTAAATATATATTGATGAGTCAACTGGCAATTGAGAAATAGATTAACATCATTTTTTTTAATCTCCTAACTAAAAAAATAATTCTCCCATTAGGGCATCTAGGAGATTGGGCATGATTCATACGGCATCTTATTACCCCCATCAATTTGTATCTATTTTTATAAAAATTAGCATAATTTGATTTAAAACTTCTATTACTTTGTAAAAGAACTTTTTCACACATTTCTCATCACAAGCAGCAGCATGCTCTTAGAAAGAACTTCTGGCTGGGAAGAAGTAGTCTATGCTTGCATTGGAATATAACTTCACTCTACCTGTACAATCCAAAATTTCAGGGAGACAGAGAAGAAAAAATAGTATTTACTCAAGATTCTTTGTAAGAATTTTTTTAAATACTATTTATTCAAAAACAAGATAATGTTATTTTCAGCACATTCACTTTGATTTAAAGTGTACTTTTAAAGACCCACATCAAGCTTCTTTCAGAAGGATAATAAGGCCTGCTTGTCCTCGACAGAGGGACCATCCTCAGAAACCGAATGTACCAGTTTCCACCTAGCACAATATGTACAGCAAAGTTACATGTGGCAGAGCACTGTAGCCTGCACTTCTTTGTCCGGACTGTGGATTGTTAGAAATCAAGGGTTATCTTTATTAGGAATAAAAGTGGACTGAATAGCATGTTATTAAACAATGAATGGGTCAAGAACGAGTTTAGGGAAGAAATCAAAAACTTCCTGGAAACAAATGAAAACGAACTCACAACAACCCAAAACCTATGGGACACAGCAAAGGCAGTCCTGAGAGGGAAGTTCATAGCAATACAGGCCTACCTTAAGAAGTTAGAAACAGTTCAAACAAACAACCTAACCCTATGCCTACAAGAACTGGAGGAACAACAACAAAGACAGCCCAGAGCAAGCAGAAGGAAGGAAATAACCAAGATCAGAGCAGAACTAAATTAAAAAATGGGCAAAAGACTTGAACAGACACTTCTCCAAGGAAGACATACAGAGGGCCCAGAGACATATGAAAAGATGCTCAGCATCACTAGCTATCAGAGAGATGCAAATTAAAACCACAATGAGGTATCATCTCACACCAGTCAGAATGGCCAACATAAACAAATCCACAAACAAATGTTGGAGAGGATGTGGAGAAAAGGGAACCCTCGTGCACTGTTGGTGGGAATGCAGACTGGTGAGGCCACTGTGGAAAACAGTATGGAATTTCCTCAGAAAACTAAAAATGGAACTGCCCTTTGACCCAGTAATTCCGCTGCTGGGATTATACCCTAAGAACACTGAAACACCAATCCAAAAGAATCTGTGCACCCCAATGTTCATAGCAGCACAATTTACGATAGCCAAGTACTGGAAGCAACCGAAGTGCCCATCAGCAAACAAGTGGATCCAAAAACTATGGTATATTTACACAATGGAATTTACTCAGCAGAGAGAAAGAAGGAGCTTATACCCTTTGCAACAGCATGGATGAAACTGGAGAGCATTATGCTAAGTGAAATAAGCCAGGAAGTGAGGGACAAATACCATATGATCTCACCTTTAACTGGAACATAAGCAATAGAAGGAAAAAGCAAACAAAATATAACCAGAGTCATTGAAGTTAAGAACAATCTAACAATAGCCAGGGCGGGGGTGGGGGTGGGGGCGGGGACAGTGGGTAGAGGGGATTACAGGAACTACTATAAAGGACACATGGACAAAACCAAGGGGGGGGGTGGAGAGGGGGGAGGGAGGTGGGTTCGGCTGGGGAGGGGTGGAGGGACGGGGAGAAAAGGCATACAACTGTAATTGAATAACAATAAAAAAAAATTAAAAAAAAAAGTGGACATACAATGCCTAAATAAGTAAATACATACATATATACATACATACATACATACATGCATGCATGACTAAATAAGTAAGTTAATAAGTAAATAAATAAATAAAATCTAGAAGTCTTTCAAGTCTGGAATTAGTGTCAGAATCCTAGGTGGGGACACAATGTCAGAAAGCCAAAATCAGAATTTCTGGTAAAGGTAAATGAAGGTTGACATGTAGTTCCAAAATCCAGTCACAATCAGAAACTAGAGAGGATACATTACCTAAACTTGAATCAGAATCCAAAATCAGGGTCAACTGGCACATGGAGGGGTAAGCCAGGAATTCCACATAGGTCAGGACATGAGGACAGTAGCCGGCCAATGACAGGTCCAGGGCTTCTCAGGCTTTTTTAAAGAGAGAGGTTTAAAAAAGGCAAGGGTAGAGATAAAAGGCAGCCAGGAAACCAGGGTTGGGGTGGGGTCAGCAGGTTACTGTGCCTTCATCAGTCAAGGTCCACACCTGGTAGCCAGGCCCTGGCCCCTGGCAGGCTTCAACTGAAGGGGAAAACAACCTTGTACAGTGAATGGAGTAGTAAATAATATAGAGCTGGAAATATAGATCTACTTAGGAAACTGTTTATTCAGAAACCAGTCATTGTTAAAGGCTACTAACTACAAGGGGAATGCCACTTGCTTTTATGAGGACAGTTTATTTCTGTACAATTACTTCTGCAAAACTAAGATTTCTTTGAACTGGAAAGAAAAGGTATTGTAAAATATGCATTATTTAAAGATTTTATTTTCCTGTGTTTGAACTGATCTTCCTGCTCCTTTATTGATTCATGTCTCAGTCCCCAAACATAATCTTGTCTTTTTCAGCAGAGTTCAAAGCAGAGGAGATGTTATCTCATCATTTTTCATAATTTCCATATGATTCTCCATCTGGCTCTCGCATTCTCATGGCATCATCCTCCACCATACTACTCCACTGACTGCACAGCCCAGTGACACCTGTAGCTCCTTCCCAACTCTGAACCTCAAGTCTTCTTTTCTCTGCCTGGAAATCTCTTCTCTCTCCTTATTTATGCAGCATATATTTGCAGAGACCAAACCACCTGTTTAATCTCTGCTGGAAATTGATAGAATAATGTGACCTCTGGAGTTTACCTATACAGATAGTACCAAACTTTGTCCACTAAGACTCACTTCTGCTTTCCTTTGGGAAACTTCTTCTGCTTCCTTTATTTTGAATTTTTCACCCCTTTCAAAGGGCCACCACAGGGAAAAACAAAATTATTTAGCGCTATTTCACCAGAGTCTGTATTTTAATTAATTATTCACTTGTCTCACAACTAAGGTATAGCTATACTCATTGTGTCTTATCAGTACCATATTGACACGAAGGCTTTGTGCCAATATATTTTAAGTATTCATTTGCAGTAGCTCTTTGTTAAATGAATGAGTAGTAGCTAGAGGATGGATGGATAGATGGATAAATGGATATGACTGTTTGGATATAGACAGCTGAACATTATGTCTTCTTTGTTCCTTGAATTCACGATGTGCGGCCATCACTGTTCAAGGCAATAACTCTGCATTGCTTTCCTGCCTCCATGTGGAATTAATGACCTTAATTTAAACTGTACTTCCATATCAAACAACAAATAGAGTAATTCCTCATTTACTTTGTCATGGAACTACCCACGGTAAAATACTGCTGGCTGTATTTCTGTTATTGCACTAAACTTTTATATATAGTAATTGTGCATATTTGTCAATCTTAAAATACAGTATACACTTAATAATTAACTAAGATGCAACTGTCAAAAGAAGGTCTGAGTTGCAGGTTGATGTATTTTTATATACTTAAGAAAACTATATTGTATAAGAAGGTCAATGGTCAATTAAACCTTTATTTGAAAAATATAATGATTAACATTTATAATTAAATGTCTTCAGTTTTCTATGATTATGAAAAATTATTGAATCTGAATGATCAGTTATTATATCTTTAACATTCTTCTAGACATATTTCAAAATACATACTTTTAAAATTCATATATAGTTGATATTCACATTTTAGTAGATTCAATGTGGATAAATGAAAGTTTGCTCTATCATGTTTTGACAATTTAAAATATTCATTACTCTATCCAAAAATTTCTTGATACAGTAGTTTGTATTTGGCACAGGTATCATAATTCAGAAATGTGTAAAAAAATGCTTCGAGAAAGGCATATCTGATATCACCGTCCTAACACATTTGATATAGATATAGTATTGCCGAGCTCATTATAGCAGACCCTATACTATAATTATATTACACACATTTTAAATTATCATTATAATTTAAATTAGGCCTGAAATTTTGTTTGGGGCCCAGACTTTCCATATTTGTTCTCTCATGTGAATAATTTAAATTGTTGAAGTGAAATCTGTTTAGTTTCCCTGGTCGGGTAGCTCAGTTGGTTAGAGAATCATCCCAATACACCAAGGTTGTGGGTTTGATTCTTGATCAGGGCACAAACAAGAATCAACCAATGAATGCATGGGTGGGTGGAACAACAGAATCAATGTTTCTCTTTCTCTCTCCCTCCCCTGTCTTTAAAGTCGATAAATAAAAAAAGTTAAATCTGTTCACTTATTTTGAATTTTATGAATAAAAGAAAAAAGTATTTTCACTTCAAAGCAGATTAAATATTAGGGGATTCAAGTGATACTGATTTTATAACCTTGAAAATTTTGGAGTCAATATGAATTTGAAAACATTTCTTAATATTCCTCAAACTCAGGTTATTTTATTTCTTCTATTTAAATTATTTTATTGTTGTTCAATTACAGTTGTCTACATTTTCTCCCCATGCTTCTACCACCCCCAAGCCAAACCCATCTCCCTTCCTTGCTTTCACCTTCCTCCTTGGTTTTGTCTCCTTCCTCCTTTATAGAAGTTCCTGAAAACACTTCTCGCCTCTGCTATTGTTAGATTGTTCTTAACTTCAATGATTCTGGTTATATTTTGTTTGCTTTTTTCTTTTGTTGATTACGTTCCAGTTAAAAATGAGATCATATGGTATTTGTCTCTCATTGCCTGGTTTATTTCACTTAGCATAATGATCTCCAGTTCCATCCATGCTATCCCAAAGAGTATAAGCTCCTTCTTTCTCTCTGCTGCATAGAATTCCATTGTGTAAATGTACCATGGTTTTATGATCCACTCATTTGCTGATGGGCACTTCGGTTGCTTCCAGTACTTGGCTATTGTAAATTGTGCTGCTATGAACATTGGGGTGCACAAGTTCTTTAGGATTGGTGTTTCAGGGTTCTTACGGTATAATCCCAGCAGCAGAATTGTTGGGTCAAAGGGCAGTTCCATTTTTAGTTTTCTGAGGAAATTCCATAATGTTTTCCACAGTGGCCTCACCAGTCTGCATTCCCACCAACAGTGCACTAGGGTTGCCGTTTCTCCGCATCCTCTCCAACATTTGTTTGTGGATTTGTTTATGTTGGCCACTCTGACTGGTGTGGGATGGTACCTCATGGTGGTTTTAATTTGCATCTCTCTGATGGCTAGTGATGCTGAGCACCTTTTCATATGTCTCTGGGCCCTCTGTATGTCTTCCTTGGAGAAGTGTCTCTTCAAGCCCTTTGCCCATGTTTTAATTGGGTTGTTTGCCTTTCTGGAGTGGAGTCGTGTGAGTTCTTTATATATTTTGGAGATCAGGTCCTTCTCTGAGGTATCATTAGCAAATATGTTTTCCCATACTGTTGGTTCTCTTTTTATTTTAATGCTGTTTTCTTTAGCCATGCAGAAGCTTTTTATTTTGATGAGGTCCCCTTTGTTTATTCTTTCCTTTATGTCCCTTGCTTTAAGGTACATGTTTGTGAGGATGTTGCTGCATGGAATGTCTGAGATTTTTCTGCCAATGTTTTCCTCTAGGACTTTTATGGTGTTACAACTTATATTTAAGTCTTTTATCCACCTTGAATTTATTTTTGTGAATGGTGTAAGTTGGTGATCGAATTCCTTTTTTTGCATGTAGCTGTCCAGGTCTCCCAACACTATTGTAGAAGAGGCTATTTTTGCTCCATTTTATGCTCCTGTCTCCTTTGTCAAATATTAATTGACCATAGAGACTTGTGTTTATTTCTGGGCTCTCTGTTCTGTTCCATTGGTCCATGTGCCTGTTTGTATGCCAGTACCAGGCTACTTTGATTACAGAGCCTTATAATAACTTTGATATCAGGTTTTGTGATCCTTCCTGCTTTGTTCTTCTTTCTCAAAATTGCTGCAGCTATTCAGGGTCATTTATTGTTCCATAACAATTTCTGAAATGTTTGTTCTATATCTGTGAAATATGTCATCGGTACTTTAATATGGGTTGCATTGAATCTATAAATTGCTTTGGATAGTATGGACATTTTGATGATGTTAATTCTTCCAATCCATGAGCATGGTACATGTTTCCATTTGTTTGCATCTTCTTTAATTTCTTTCTGTAATGTTGTGTAGTTTTCTGATTAGAAGTCTTTTACCCCCTTAGTTAGGTTTATTCTTAGGTACTTTACTTTTCTTGTTGGCATACCAAATAGGATTTCTTTCCTGATTTCTGTTTCAGATGTTTCATTGTTGGTGTACAAGAATGCCTTTGATTTCTGAGTCTTGACTTTGTATCCAGCTGTTTTGCCATATCATTTTATTAGGTCAAGTAGTTTTTTGGTGGAGTCTATAGGATTTTCCATGTACACTATCATGTCATCTGCAAACTGATGCAGATCCCGGCACTCAGGATCCTATGTTGTGGTGGCAATAGACAAATATACACGGAGTACAGAAATCCTGTGGAGAAAAAGGGACATCATGGCCACTCTCTAAGTGAGAGAAGGCAAGAGGGCTAGACAGCCCAAGAGAGAGAGAGCCGACCCCTGCCTGGACAGGCTTTTATTGTTTTTCTAGGCCCCTTGCATCAATGATGGTCCTCATTTACTACGCACAGGTTTGTTTTGGGTGGTTATCTTTTACAGACAACAAAGGAGAGGATGGCACTAAATATATCAAAGAAGGATATTTGCAATGTAAAGGGAGAAGTGGTCCAAACCAGTTATGCTCCATAATTGGGAGGTCTAGCTCATATTTTAGGAAGTTAAAGATACTCAGTAAACATTTGCTGCCTCGATTCAGGGTGAGGGAGTTTTAGCAAGAGCAAGTCTCATAGCAGTCTAGGTCCAATGCAGGCCTGATTTCCCACGGGAGAATCTATCCATGGATGTGGGTCCTGCTCGCCAACCTCTCTTCCCACTGGCTTTTCCAAGTGGGGGCTGAGCCACATTTTCTATGCTTTGAACGGTTCCCCATAGCAAACATGACAGTTTCATTTCATCCTTTCCAATTTGGATGCCTTTTATTTCTTTTTCTTGTCTGATTGCTGTGGCTAAGACTTCCAATACTATGTTGAATAGAAGTGGTGAGAGAGGGCATCCTTCTCTTGTTCCTGATTTTAGTGGGAAAGCTTTAAGTTTTTGTCCATTGAGTATGATGTTGGCTGTAGGTCTCTCATATATGGCCTTTATTATGTTGAGGAATGCTTCCTTTATTTCCACTTTGCTGAGTGTTTTTATCAGAAATTGGTGCTGTACCTTATCAAATGTCTTTTCCACATCTATTGATACAATCATGTGGTTTTTGTCTTTGCTTTTGTTTATGTGGTGTATTAGGTTTATTGATTTGCGAATATTGTACCATCCTTGCATCCCTGGGTTGAATCCCACTTGATCATGGTGTACGATCTTTTTAATGTATTGCTGGATGCAGTTTGCCAATATTTTGCTGAGGATTTTAGCATCTATGTTCATCAGCGATAATGGCCTGAGATTTTCTTTCTTCATTCTGTCTTTATCTGGTTTTGGGATTAGGATGATGTTGGCTTCATAAAATGGGTTTGGGAGTCTTCTATCTTCTTGAATTTTTTGAAATAATCTGTGGAGGATGGGGGTTAGTTCTTCCTTAAATGCTTTGTAGAATTCTCCTTTGAAACAATCTGGTCCAGGGCTTTTGTGTGTTGGAAGCTTTTGTATTACTGTCTCAATTTCATCGGGTGTTGTTGGTCTGTGCAGGTTTTCTGCTTCTTCTTCATTGAGTTTTGGAAGGTTATATTTTTCTAGAAATTTGTCCATTTCATCTAGGTTTTCACATTTCTTGGCATATAGTTCTTCGTAGTACTTTCTTTCAATCCTTTGTATTTCTGTGGTATCAGTTGTAATCTCCCCTCTTTCATTTCCGATTGTGTTTATTTGGGTCCTCTCTCTTTTGTTCTTGATGAGCTTGCTTAAGGGCTTGTCGATTTTGTTTATCTTCTCAAGGAACCAGCTCCTGGATTCATTGATCCTTAGAATTTTGCTTTTAGTCTCTATGTCATTTAATTCTGCTCTGATCTTGGTTATTTCCCTCTTTATACTTGCTCTGGGTTGTCTTTCTTGTTGTTCCTTGAGTTCTTGTAGGTGTAGGGTTTATTTGAAATGGTTCTATTCTTTTTAGGTGAGCCTGTATTGCTATGAACTTCCTTCTCAAGACTGCCTTTGCTGTGTCCCATAGGTTTTGGATTGTTGTGAGTTCATTTTCATTTGTTTCCATAAACTTTTTGATTTCTTCCCTATTCTCATTCTTCACCCATTCATTGTTCAATAGCATGCTAGTCAATCTCCATGTTTTGGAGTGTTTTGGAGTTTTTTCCTTGAGGTTTGTATCTAGATTCAGTCCCTTGTGGTCAGAAAAAATGCTTTATTTCAATTTTCAAATTTCATATTTCAAATTTCAATTTTCTTGAACTTTTGAGACTTGTCTTGTGTTCTATCATGTGGTCTATCTTTGAAAATGATCCATGTGCATTCGAAAAGAATGTGTGTTTTGCTTCTTTGGGATGAAAGGCTCTCTATATATATCAGTTAAGTCAATTTCATCTAGGGCATTATTTAATGCCACAATATCTTTGTTGTTATTTTATTTGGAAGATCTGTCCATCTTTGACAGTGGGGTGTTAAAATCCCCTACTATAATTGTGTTGCTGTCAGTATCTTTCTTCAAGTCCTCCAAGACTTTTTTATTTATTTGCATGCTCCTATGTTGTGTGAATATATAATTACAATGTTTATGTCTTCTTGGTGGATTCCTCCTTTAGTATTATGAATTGACCTTCTTGGTCTCTCTCTATAGCCCTTTTTTTGAAGTCTATTTTGTCTGATATGAGTATTGCTACCCCTGCTTTTTTTTTTCCTGTCTATTTGCTTGGAGAATTTCTTTCCAGCCCCTCACTTTCAGTCTGTGTAGTTCTTCTGTTCTGACATGGGTCTCTTGTAGGCAGCATATGTGTGGGTCATGTTTTCTTTTGATTGAAGCATATAATCCACTTACATTTAAAGTTATTATCTATAGGTACTTACTAATTGCCATTTTTTCATATGTGTGTTCCTCTCTCTTTTTCTCTTTTCCTTCCTTTCCTTAAAGCAGTCCATTTAGCATCTCATACAGAGCTGGTTTGGTGGAGGTGTATTCTTTTAGACGTCTTTTGTCTGGGAAACTCCTTATTTGGCCTTCGATCTTGATTGAGAGCCTTGCTGGGTAAAGTAGCCTTGGTTGCAGGCCTCTGGTTCTCATTACTTGGAATATTTTTTGCCATTCTCTTCTGGCTTGGAGCGTTTCCATTGAGAAGTCAGTTGCTAACCTTTGGGGCTCCCTTGTATGTTACTTCCTGTTTCTCCCTTGCTGCCTTTAAGATTCTCTCTTTGTCTTGGAATTTTGCCATTTAATTATGATGTGTATTGAAGTGGGCCTCTTTGGGTTTCTCTTGATTGGGACTCTGTGTTTCCTGAATTTGTGTGACTTTTTTTCTCATCCATTTAGGGAAATTTTCCAGCATTACTTTTTCAAACAAGTTTTCTATCCCTTGCTCTTCTTCTTCTCCTTCTGTTATCCCTATTATGTGGAAATTATTGCATTTCATTGTGTCCTGCATTTCCCTTAACCCCTCTTCCTTCTTTCTGAGTCTCTTTTCCTGTTCTTGCTCATTCTGGGTGTTTTTCTACCTTGTCCTCCAGTTCACTGATCTGGTCTTCTGCTTCATCGAGCCTGCTTTTGACTCTCTACTGTGTTGTTCAGTTCAGAAATTGTATTTTTTTTAATTTCCTCTTGGCCCTTGTTAATAGTTTCTATTTCCTTTTTTATGTTGATACAGTTTGCAGTGAGTTCATTGTAGTTTCCCTGTAGTTTTTGGTAATTTTCTGTGAGCTCATTAAGCTTCCTTATAACTAATTCTTTGAACTCAATATCTGATAATTGACCTGCCTCTATTTCATTTAGCATTATTTTTGAGACTTCCTCCTTTCCTTTCATCTGGCTATTGTTTCTTTGTCTTCCCATTGTTTGTGAGATTCTTCCTGTTAGCCTCTGCCTCTTAAGTTGCTCTGTTCTGAACCCCTGGATTTATGGTGTAAACTTCTGTGGTAGAATAGCTGTGAGATTCAGTGGGACAGTCTCCTTGATCTCCCAAGCTTACTGATTTTGGGCTGTGGTTTATGTTGGCTTCATGTATGTCTTTGGTTTTTGGTTGTTGTTGTGTCTTTCTTTGGTGTGTCCTTTCTACCAGCTGGTTAATTGAGGATCAATCTGTCCACCACTTCTTGTCTTGTGTTGTGCAGGCATGGGCAGGTTGTGTTGGATCTGTTTCTTGCATGGGTACAAGGTTTTGAGGCTTTTCTTTTGCTGTTGTTCAGTTGTTTGTCCTCGGTAATTTCTCCACTATTTAATTATATTTCCAGATAGGTCCTTTGTTGAGTTAGTGAGGCTTACTTTAACTTCTTCTGTTCTTATCTGTTGATGGGTTCACTCTTCCATGAGGTATCCTGGTGTTTACAGCTTCTACCTACTCTTATTTTTTGTGTTTGTGATAGGTTGGAGGGGCAAGGTGAAATGGTTTAAGACAGAAGGAGTGTATTCTATGATATTTAAAGTACTAGCCTTTAGAGAAGAGATAGGATATCTTTTGGATATGCATAGTGTTAACCGTGATAATTCACCCACCTAGCCACTTTTTAGAGAGAGTGGAAAGAAGATAAAACTTTTTTGCAGGGGCACGGAAAGGATTGTGAGTTGGATCTAGAAAGCTGTGAGCTTGTGGGAGCTCACATTATGAGGTAAAGTGAGAGTAAAGTGTAGAAAATAGGTGTAGTGTGTGAGAGAATAGAGTTAACCACAACAGTAATAAAGTTCAGGAAACAGTGAAGTAGGGTGAGATCTGGGAGGAGTTCTGTGTAGTATTTACAAATGTATGGAACAGCTACTATTTACAATAGTAATGGAGCAACAATCATATGATAGAATCTATATGATCTGGGATAGGGAGTACAGGTCCTAGAGTAATGTGCTAATGGAACACAAGTGAAGTGAAAGACAGTTAATTAACAATACACTATGAAAGAAAGAACAAGGGGAAACCAGTCAAACAATGCAAATTAATCAGTCAAGGAAAGATGACTAAGCAGAAAGAAGAGAAATACAAAAATACTAATCAAATGAGTGATGTAAGAATAATGAAAAAAATAATAATGTAAATATACAATAACTTGCAAGTTCTCTGGAGTAGCAAAGTGAAATTTGTTTCACTTTCTGAGCTGTTGGGATTGCCTCTCTTTGGGTCCAACTCTGGTCTTTTTACATTTCCAGGTTTTATTGTCTCACTTGTGGGAATTAAAAAAGAAAGAAGAAGAAGGAAGGAAGAAGATAAATAAAGGGAAAGAAAAAAGGAATAGAACAAGAAAGAAGGAAAGAGAGGAAGAATGTGTTAAAAGAAAAACAATAATAAAAAATAATAATAAATTACTTAAATAAAGAAAAGACTCTTGCTGGCTTCAAACTGGCCAAGCAAGGTTTGCTGGTCTTTTTGGCTGCAGCAGGCTCAGGGGCTTATTTTAGCTCTTCTCCATTCCTAACCACCACTAAGCCAGCCTCCATCCCAGCTCTCTAGCAACCCCTGGTCCCACAGGTTCAGGTGTGCACCCTCCTCTGGGCTATGGGTGTGCATATGGGTTTGCTCAAGGGGCCTTCGGTGGTGTGTACTCTCCCTGGTACCTTGGATGTGGTCTCAGGTTCCCCCTAGGTGAGCACACTACCCAGTGCCTTGGATTTGGGAGAGACACTGCCCCCGAGTGTCTCTCTCTCTTTTTTTTTTTTTTCTTTTTGAGAAATTCCTCCTACTCAATCCTGCCACTCCATACAAGGAAGGGCCTGTCATCTCACACAGCCCACCTCTCCAGCTAGACTAGGGACTGTCCAGGTCAGGGCCCCACACGTCACAACTCTGAACTCTCCCCAGCCAGCACACAAGGTCTCCATGGGATTACCACTTCCTCCTTTTTCCCCTCCCTTCGACTTCAAGCAACCAGGTCCCTCTCAGAGCTGCTCAAACCTTGTTTGACAGGGGAGGGAGCTGTTAACCCGGCTGTCTCCCAGGAGTCCTGCAGCAGGCCCAGTGGCCACCAGGCCTGGGGCTGCAGTGTCCCTACTCCGTGCGCTGGTCCCAGGGACCTTTTTGTCCTGACGAAACCCCCTTACCATCTGTTTTTTCAATGTCCTCTATACTTTTTGGTCTCCTATCTTCATAAATGCTGAGATACTGTTGTCTGTTCCTCAGTAGATCGGCTAGGTGTTTCACCCATGTGCAGGGGGAAATGGATTACGTTCCCACCTATCTCGCCACCATTTTCTTCCTCCTCAAAATCAAACTCAGTTTAAAATTACAAATAAATTAGCTCTTTGCTAAAGATCAGATGAAGTCGCCACTTATGTAGTCATTTTAATGTTACTATAACAAGAATATTGAAGCTAAAATTAACATAATAAATTATTAAACAATTATATATATTTTTAGATACTATATTATTTTGGTGTATGTAAGTACATAATTTAATTTTTTAACATATGGTTATGACTTTTAGAGGTACAAGTCAAATAACTTTCATTTATGTTCGATGTAAAAATATGTAAAATGCAAAGGTGAGTTTATTATTTATTAATTTAGAACAGATTCAGTGCTTGTTACTGGTAGCTGAAATTTTTATTTGAAGACCTGGACCACCAGTTCTTTGGATATATATTTATATTTGGTGAAGAAGCCTGACAAAAATTCCAAATCACAAAAAAGACTTAAGCTAAGGTTTTAAAAAATAGAGACTTCTATAATCCTTTCTAAAAGTAATGTAAAACATAAGCTTTAAGATATTTAATAAAAAATAAGTTAGTCCATATCTACACTCACCTTAATTTGTGTTTTTATATTTTTTAACACAATGCTTTTTTTCTTTAAACATTTACCTTTAGAATTCAACAGAGAGATGCAATGAGCTACCTGAATATTTACTCTCCATGATAAATGTGTTTAAGTTTATAATATAGTATATATCAACATACTGAAATTTGCTGTACTGATGTTTATAAAAGAATAGCAAAAACAAACCATGCTTGTTTGTAAATCCCCAAAGACACAGTAGCAGCCAGACCTTTTAGGTTCCCTAGGTCTTCAGCACTCCCTTGTTTTACCTAGGTCAATCAGAGGGGGATGAAACAGCTCCTCAAAGATGGGTCGAGGACTCCAGTAAGACCTGCTGCTGTATTTTATTCTTCAGAGAAGAAAGAGAATGAAAATTGAGACTAGATGGGATTGCAGACATAAGACAATTTCAACTTGAAATTGTTTACTCACTGCTTAATTTTTCTTCTGTATTATTAAAGAAACGTTATTACATATTTCATAGACAACAGGACACATTTTTTACTAAACACTTCAAATACGAAGATATCCACAGAGTTTTTAGTTTTTACTATTGTCAATGAAAGAAGAAGGAATGCATTGTCAGGAAAGCTCTAGCCTTAATACCCTTTCAAAAATCCTCTGAGCCAAATGTATGTAGATTTACCAGATATGGTGGGTCAACATTGTTTGGAAATAGTTTATACATTGCATGTTATAAGAGAGATTCAAATACAACTTATGAAACAGTTCATTTATATTTAAGACCAGAATTCTGAAGGTAGATTAGTGTAAGGCAAGTTGCATGACAACCTCACATAAAAATCACATGCTGTTCTAAGCTTTAGCATACTTGCTTTATTTTGAAATGTATTTTAGTACTATCATGGGTTAAGTGAAGTTGTCATTCATTTTTCTAGGTATTGCATTTCAACTAAATAATCTTCTAACTTCTCTGGAGACTTTGAAACCTAATTAAATTTCACTGTGCAATCTTATAAAGTAAGGAAAATTTGAAAATGATTTTTCATTTTTAATTAACCATAAAAATTTTTATTTCTAACTACCAAGCTTCAAAATGTACCCTCTAATTTTCACTTTTAACTTAAATATATGTAATGTCTAGTGTACCTTTTAAAAAAGCTGTCTTCATCTTTTAAAAGTTATGAGCCATATCTTCAATCTTCCAATTGCTATTTAAGCACTGAAATATGAGTAAGCAAATTTTTTTATTTTTGTATTCCTTAATTGTAATTTTATAGTCCATCAAACTTTCTTATGAGTGATCTTTCCTTGGTGACACAGGAGTTGGCAACACTTTTTATTTGGTTAACTCTTTCATGATACTTCAGGCTTTATTTAGTGTCTATATGTAGAAAGTGATGGTTTTGTGAATGAAAACTTTTTGCATGTGTACTAGCGATGTTGTAACAAAATCTTAATTGTAGTCAACAAGGGAGAATAATCAGCAAATTTAATAAGAGTATTATTTATACATTAAAGTCATTTGAGATGAATATCTGCAATTTAATTTGTTTTAGTGGTTTGTAAAGCAGAGTCATCTAGAGCTGATTTGGCTTGTGAAACTGAGAACCAAATTTCAATTTTTAAAAAATTTTAATTACTATTTGTATTTAAATACAACTAGTAGAGAGCCATGCACATGCATCTGATTTTGGAAGGGTTACACCCACTGAGCCCCAGTTCCTGTATTTGTGAAATGGGATGGTGACACTTTCCCAGGGGTTGTTTTGAAGATTAGGGGGCCAATGCTCAGAGCATTACCTGGCACTTGTTAGGCCCCAAGTGCATGTTAGCTATTAATATGTTATACTAATGTACATATTAATATAAAACATATTAACATCATATAAATTTGTACTTTGCATTCCACAGAAGTCAGCTCAACTTAGCTATAATTTTCTTAAGTTGCCACTCAAATAGATGGAATGTAATTGTAACTAAAGTAACAAACAGATTTGGGTTCGACCTTTGCTTGTAGCATAAGTTAGTGTGGAATTCTGGAACTTTGACAAAAATGTACAAGGGACAGACCATCAAACTTTTCTTGGGTTAAAATGACAATATATGTTTATTTTAAGAGACTTGTGCTGTATGCTTTAATTTGTGTGTGTGTGTGTGTAAATTTGACAAATTCTGGAGGTCTGTATATGAAAAAATCATAAAATATAAATAAAATTCAGTTTGTATGTATTGCAAAAAATACATTGTTTTTATGTTAACTGAATACCAAATAGTCCTTGGGATAAAATTAAGAAAAATATAATATTTCAAGTAATTTATATCTTCATAGTATTGGACACTTAAATACTATTATTACTATATCTAAAATGTATGAGACCTTTTCCCCCAATGAATAAAGTAAGCTTATCTAGTTAGCATCTACCAGAGTCAAAATTAAGATTTGAGTTTTAATGGATAAACTATAAATGGAGATCAACTATGAAACTAAACAAGAGAGAGAGAAGGGGAGTTAATAAAAACACATGCCGTCTTTTTTTTGTTGTTGTCTTATTTTTGGGTGTTATGATGTTCAGTTATTTCAAAGTAGATTATGTGAAATAATATATTGCATACAATGAATGCTTTATGGAAAGCTTGATCCTGAATTGAGACAAGACTATTTTGAAGTATGAATGCAAGTATCTGTTCATGGTGTGTTTAAAACGGACAGGCTCATCCTGCCAGGTGTTTTCTCAGTCGGTCTGGTCTTACAAAGTGCTGTCATTTTGAAAATTGGAGTTCATTCTCTTCCAAAATGATTTTTATGCTAAACTTAGGGTGTTTGATACTATCAGAAACAATGTCAAGAAAGGCAATTATTAGATATCATCATCAACAAATATTTGCTGAATACTGAATATCTATAATGTACAGTGTTCTGGGCATTTAAAGAAGGTGGAAGATGAGATTTTTTTTAAAGCTTGTGCTCTTAAATTTCATCAATGGAAGCCTGGACATTGCATCCAGGAAACCCTGAAATAGTCATGCTAACTTCTGTGTGTAAGCCCATATGAAATTTTATGTAGACATGGAGCAAGGGTAGTGTAAATTATGAGGATACCATCATTTATGTTAGATCCTCAAAATATTCCATAACAATAAAAACGTTAACCATTAATGTCATTGGTCACATCTAAATGACAGTTGAGAAAAACTCAAATAATAATGTGCCTTTCATTGTAATGTTGTTATCCTGAATCAGCCATGAGATTTGGGGGTTTTCTTACAGTCTAGTATCATCTGCTATCATTAGTATTAAGCTTGCCTTAAGCCATCTGAAATTAATAACCTGAGCTTTATCTCAGCATCTGACCAACCTCTTTCAGACAACCAAGAGGATAATAGTTTTTCCAACAAACCAGAACTGTGAATTAGACTGCATTATAGAGCAGTGATTTTCCTTTTTTTTTTGTATTAGATAACACCCCCAAATTTTGGACAATCTGTGTGCCTTCTAGCCTATAACTAGACATGCAAAATATTTTCTCATAAATTTAAATATTTTCAGAGAATGTAATTTCTGGTGTAGCGTAAATATTGATATTTAAAAATGAAAGTGCTACACTGCTCTTTAAAATGTGTTCAATGAAATGTAAATACCATAGGGACTTGACTTGGACCATCCTCCATTTAAAGAATATAAACCCGGGGTGTTTTTTTTAATTAATATATTTATTTTTATTCAGTTATAATTGTCTGCATTTTCTCCCCTTCCCTCCACCCCACCCCAGCCAGTCCCACCTCCCTCCCCCACCTCTACCATCCCCCTTGATTTTGTCCTTGTGTCCTTTATAGTGGCTCCTTTAGACCCCTCTCCCACTATCCCCTCCCCACTCCCCTCTGGCTATTTTTACAATGTTCTTAATTTAAATGTCTCTGGTTATATTTTGTTTACTTTTTTCTTTTGTTGATTATGTTCCAGTTAAAGGTGAGATCATATGGTATTTGTCCCTCACCACCTCCCTTATTTTACTTAGCATAATGATCTCCAGTTCCATCCATGCCATTGCAAAGGGTATAAGCTCCTTCTTTCTCTCTGCTGCATAGAATTCCATTGTGCAAATGTACCATAGTTTTTGGATCCACTCGTTTGCTGATGGGCACTTAGGTTGCTTCCAGTACTTGGCTATTGTCAATTGTGCTGCTATGAACATTGGGGTGCACAAGTTCTTTAGGATTGGTGTTTCAGGGTTCTTACGGTATAATCCCAGCAGCAGAATTGTTGGGTCAAAGGGCAGTTCCATTTTTAGTTTTCTGAGGAAATTCCATAATGTTTTCCACAGTGGCCTCACCAGTCTGCATTCCCACCAACAGTGCACGAGGGTTGCCGTTTCTCCGCATCCTCTCCAACATTTGTTTGTGGATTTGTTTATGTTGGCCACTCTGACTGGTGTGGGATGGTACCTCATTGTGGTTTTAATTTGCATCTCTCTGATGGCTAGTGACACTGAGCATCTTTTCATATGTCTCTGGGCCCTCTGTATGTCTTCCTTGGAGAAGTGTCTGTTCAAGTCCTTTGCCCATTTTTTAATTGAAACTCAGGGTGTTTTTAACAGTAAGAAATTTTATGTCATTCCTTTCTCTTATTGAACCTGATTTCTATTCCACTCCCCCTGGAGAAGTTTTTATCTTAATACAATACATTTTTATGCTTAGAAAATTTTATTGATTATAGAATTGTTCAATAAAAGAATGAAAGTAATCAAAATTCTAAAATAATATTCTATAACCATAAGAATTTATGTTTTATAATGTTTATGTGGGTTTCTGTGGGAGTTATCATTATTAAATTTATTTAATACACAATTGATGAGAACAATATAAACATATTACAAGATTGATACCAAAAGCCTGGAATTTTGCAATATGTTAAAGCAGGGTAGTTAACCCTGGAATATTTCCTTCAGATGCTCTATTTTCTTTCATTTTGCAGGACACTTTTCTTGAAATGATATACTCTTTGACAGTAGTACAGATAAAAAAAAAGCAAAATCCATTAGAGTTATTATCACTTTTCTTCACTCTATAATATGTCCAAATTCAAGAATAACAAGGAGTTTGTCTTCACAAAGAAAATTTTGTTTTTTTGTTTTAAATTTTCTTTATTTACTTTTATAGAGGGGGAAGGGGGAGAGAAAAAGAGGGAGAGAAACATCAATATGAGAGAGAAACATCAAGTGGTTGCCTCTGGTACATGTCCTGACTGGACACGAACCCACAACTCAGGCACATGGCCTTTGCTATGTGGAATGATGCCCAACCAACTGAGCCACACCAGTCAGGGCACAAACAACAATATTTTGGATGTTCCCTATGTTTAATACCCCAGAAAAATGTGTCACAATACAATGATGGATGGGCAAGACACATGGTTTATTTTGTAAAGTGAGAAAAAATTGGTTGTGTTACATACATACCATTCATAAGAAAAATAATGGAGGAAGTTAGAAAAATTTAATTTGAAGAAGGCTTTTAGCGTCTCTTATGAGTTTTAAGACTTGTAATAATACATCAATGAAATAAGATCTCCATCAAATTATACTTCTCTGTGTCCACACTCCATTTCAATTATGATGTTGCTCCTCCTTCCCATTGAATCCTAGCTGTCCTTTTCACTTATTTAAACAATAGAAAGTCATTAAAGTAACATGTGAGTTCTGGCATCTGGCTTTAAGAGGCCTTGCAACATCTGCTTGGACTTCAATTCATTGTGCTGTGCAGAAACTCAGTGTAGCCTACACAGTGATGAACAGTCATGTGGAGAAGAACCACAGCACAGCAGATGACAGCTCACATCCACTGTCAGATGTGAATGCAGCCATCCTGGACTTGAAAACCAAGTTGATCCTCCAATTGTATGCAGGGAAAACCAGCAGTGAAGATGTCCATATTGACCACTCAAAAAATCTTGAAACCATAATTGATTGGTGTTTTAGTCACTGAGATTTGGAATAACTGAAACACCTGTCAACTTGTAAGGCATTATCTAATATTTTAGTTATATTTTTAAAATATTCTCTTCCAGTGAAATAAAGGAAGTTTTTTAATATTCATAAGTGAAATAAAAGATGCTTCAGAATTTTGGTCAAAAACTTTCATGTGTTGATGATAATAACTACATGCAAGGGGAGATCCCCCTCCAAAAACGGAATTATCTTCTGGAGTGTGGGCCTCTTGTAGTACAGGCTTACCCCACACACCAGGCGAGTGTTCTAGGAACCCATTTGTATCAGTGTAACATCAGGTGTTGTTGTGAGAGGCTGTGTTCAGCTTCAGTGATAATTTTTTGAAGACTCTTTCAGTGCATTTGTCCATTTCATGATGGGTGATTTACAAGCACACCTGCCCACACTGCACTGAGTATTCAGCAGTTTCTGACCAAAAATGGCACGACCCCCTGCCCCACCATTCCTATTTACCAATCTTGCCCTAAGTGGCTTTTATTTTGGGTTTCTCCAGATGAAAAAACAAAAGTCCTCAAAAGAGGATGTTTTGCCAGTGTGGAAGATATAAAACAAAAAACAGCAGAAGCACTAAAAGGCATCAAAATAAACAAGTTCAAAGACTGTTTTGAGCAGTGGGAAAGAAAACATTTTGATATGTGTATTGCATCAAATGGAGTGAACTCTGAAGGTGAATGAAGTTTAAACATGTAAGAATAAATACACAATTTTTGATAATAAATTCTGTTTGGGGGGTTTCCCCTTATAAAAAAGAGCTTTTTTAAAAATCTTAATATAAATTAATATAAATGCCTAAAGCTAGGTTTTGAACACATGGAAACACACTACACACACACATGAACATACCCCTCCTATAAAGTCAATTAGAAATAAATTAGATTCAATTTAAAGTTTTAAAGTCATGCAGAATTTTCATGCATATAAAAGAACACAACCTGGCTCATAATATATACACAATACTATTGCAGGTAATAATCAAATTGGTTATTTTATTGTGTTAATAATATTGACCTTCTAATAAAAATGACATTGATTTGGGGATTTGGGACACAACCACAACATCTGTGATAAAGTATTACTTTCCATCTTATGCAGACAACATCATAAAGTATTTCTTTTAGTTTAAACTACAATTCTTGTAGGGGTCTAACAGGTTTTATGTAGAGTATTAAAAAGCCAAAATAAAAACCGATAATTTAGAAGAACTATGGGCTAATTTGGAAATACAAAGTTAAAGTTCTTACCTTTGCTTTATGTCTAAATTAATTTTAAATTGATTTACCTTTTTTTTTTTCCTTGGGGAACGCTGGGATTAAGAAAAATCCCCTAAATTCATCACACTGTAGTTGACTTGCATAACCTTGTGTGGTAGAGAGGAGTTCAGAACTATGCTTGTCTCCTAATAGACTGTTTTGATTCAGAGAAGACAATATGTGGTATCAGAAGTCAATAAATGTAGAGAATTTAGATGATATAATATGAAAATTCATGAAGTTAAAGAGCACCAGCACAGGAAAATACCTTGGAAATCTGTGAGTCTACACGCATGCCTGACATTGTAAATAAAGGAAATGAAACACAGTAGGGCAAAATTACAATTAAATATGGGCAGCAATCAGTATACACAAGAATCAAACATAAGCCTCTTAATTTTCACCAAAAGTGCACTTTTGTCTGGAGGTGCAAAATTTCTTATTGGAAAATCTTGGGGCCAGATGTTTTAAATTTTGAATCTTTTAAAGCTGGGCATTAGCTGAGCATGTTCTATACTTCAAAGTAACCCCAATAGGATCTGAGATAATGTCCCAAAATTTTTTCTTAACATTTATGCAGTGAAATGCATGGCTCTTCAGACTAAGTGAAATAAATAAAAAATGTTCTTATCACTTCAGGTGGGGGTTCTGCTGCCTAATGAGTTTATTGCCAAATTTACACAGAAACAAATTAAGTAAATGAAACACTTTCCTTTGGGTTTTTGAATTACAAACAAGGGCATTGGGATCCCATATATTTCTCACTCAGAACTTTCTTTTAATTCCTGTGGATAGGTTTCTATTTTTTAATACAATGCTTCTGAATTATAGTTTGATGTACAGTGTCTTTTTTACAGTATTTTTAAAATCTGGTTTAGTCCTGTATCTTTTCTGTTATCTTTTTCCCTTACATTCTTTATCAATGGCTATAAATTGTAGCCTAATTGTTTTTCTATTCCACTTACAAATGCAGATGTTTTTAATGGGGAGATAGGTAAATAATTTTTAGAGACCCCCCTAGAAATTAGTATGCACACACTAAGTGATGACTACATATTAGGAGATCCTAACATATATCTTACACTAACAACACTTTAGTCTTCAGATACAGGAGGTCACTTTGAAAAAGGATGACTATTAGGGTCAAAATCTGTTAAAAGTACTGAGGAATTAAATGATGCAATGATTTCATATGACTTGAGGGTTACACAAGTGTAGGTAATGAAAGTTTAATTTGATTAAAAAAATAGGAACACTGAAGACCAGCCATAGCAATGTGTAACAATATGGTACACACATGGAAATTTTGAGTGACACCAGGATTGAATTGAGGGTCTATGAAGAGGAAGAACACTAGTTTTTCTTTACTATATATTTTTATAGTTTTCAATTAATTATTCAATTGTTTTTGAAAGATATTTAAAATTGTAGTTTAATAATTGGTTGCAAGAAAAAGCCTATACATTTTTTATTTTTTATACTTTCTCTAAAATCCCTAGTACCTTTAATACTCATTTGACTATTATAGGTTTTTGTAGGAGACATTACAAATTCACCAACTAGTCTTTTATCTCTTTTCGGGCACATGGAAGTTATACTTTTTACTGCCTTAGAGTGGAGTATGGTAATATAACTAACTTTGGTCCATAATTTATGGGAGAAATGTCACATGTCACCTCTAGGCAAAACATTTTAAAGGAAAGCATAATTCTCTGTTTTTACTTCCACCGTCTAAGCAGATTCCTGTGTGTAGAAGTCAACAGAATCAGATGGCAGAGACACTATCAGTCCGCATTCCTGAGTGACTTGATGGAGCAGAGCACTTATTTTCCCTGTATAATACCAAACTGTGTTGGACTTTTAGCACAATGGAAAATTAGCATGCTGTGTTAAGCTATTGAGATTTCTTAGCACAATGTAAACTATCTGACTGGAATAATAAAATTTTTACCCAATGAATGGTTATATATTCAACACTCTGACTCTGAATTTTGAAACATTTCAAAGTTATTTATTTATTTATTTTTATTGAATATATTAGGATGACACTGGTTTAAAAATTATGCAGGTTTCAGGTGCACAATTCCACAATACATCATTTGTACCTGGTATTGTATGTTCGCCACCCCAGGTCAAGTCTCCTTCCATCACCATTTTTCTACCCCATATCTTCCTCCAATTTCCCCCCAGCCCAGCCTCCTTCCCACCCAGCAGTCACCACACTGTTGTCCATGTCCTTCACTTTTTTCTATTTCTTTTTATTTTTTACTCAATCCCTTTACCCTCCCACCCAGTTCTCCTGCTCCTGACAACTTTTGGCCTGCTCTATACCTACAAATCTGTCACAGTTTTGCTTGTTAGTTCAGTTTATTCAGTAGACTCCACATGTGAGTAAAATCATATGGTATTTGACTTTCTCTGACTGGCTTATTTCACTTAGCATAATGCTCTCCAGGTCATTCCATACTGTCAAAAAGAGTAAGATTTCATTATTGTTTATGGCCTAGTAGTATTCTCTTATGTAAATGTACCACAGCTTTTTTATCTACTCATCTACTGACGGACACTTGGGATGCTTACAAATCATGGCTATTGTAAATGGCATATATTCTTTTGAATTAGTGTTGCATATATTCTTTTGAATTAGCGTTTCAGGTTTCTTTCTTCTTAAACTATTATAAAACCTTTGAGATAGTACGATCTGAAGCCCATTTTCTGAGGTCAACATTATCCTAATTCTGAAACTGGAGAAAGACACTACAAAGAAAGAATATGATAGGCCAATAACCCTGATGAACATATATGCTAAAATCCTCAACAAAATATTAGCAAAACAGATCCAGCAATACATTAAAAGGATCATGCTCCATGATCAAGTGGGATTTATTCTGTGGATGTAAGCTTGGTAACATAATACACTACATAAACAAAATGAAAGATAAAAACCACATGATCATACCAATACATGCAGAAAAAGCATTTGATAAAATCCAGCACTCATTTATGATAAAAAAAAAACAACTTCTCAGTAAAGTGGGATTAGGGGGAACATATCTCAAAGTTATAAAAGCCACATATAGCAAACCCACAACCAACATCATACTCAAGGAGCAAAAACTAAAATGTTCTCCTTAAGATTGGGAACAAGAGATGTCTGCTTTCACTAGTATTATTCAACATAGTACTACAAAATTTTAAATTTTTTAAAATCCAGATTCCCATTACCAAAGCCTGACAGAGTATCTTGTTCATTGAATTGAATACAAAATATTGATACAAGCTTCCTAATTACTCTGGAAAACTGGTACAGGTCTATTCTTGCAAGACCACTGGGATAGGGTCACATTTACAATGCAGTGTTGAATTTATAGATTCAAAATATCGAGCGTTTAATGGCATGTAATATATTTTCAGTCCAACATTTAAGATTGGTTTAGCAGTTAATGAAGAGATGTTATGATCTGTTCTAAATAAAAGGGGAAGCTGGAAAAGCTAGAAAAATAAACTGTTGTGCATGAATAGAGAAAATATATTAATATTATAGAAGAACAAAATAAGCATATCTAAAATTAAAAAAGAGTTAAAATTCCTCGTTAAATTCTGTGAACATCAGTTTAATTTATGTATTATAATGTATTCAAGAGCTTAGAGGAATGAAATATTTTATAAGAACTAGATACTTTATCAAAAGTCTATTCAGTATTCTACATGAACTCGACATTGGCTTCTGAAATAGAACACCCAAAGTGGCTCACAGTGTCTTCATAGCACATGTATGCACAAGAGTAATAATGTCTACAATAGTATTCAACCCTTGAACTTCAAGGTTTCCAATTATTGCCTCTGAAAGTCTATTAAAATCAGAAGTATTGGCTCTAGAGAGGATAAAATTGGAATATTGAAATATAAACTATAGTTTCATTAGAGCTCCTGTGATATGTGTGCGAGTGTGTGTTTCTGAACTAGGAAAAATTTTAAATGCTTTAAGCTGAATTCTGATTTGCTGAAATTTGATTTTTGTCTTACACAATAACGTAAAATAAAATTCTTAAAAAATTACCTTTAAAGTCTCAATATGAATATATGTAATGAGAAAACAAAAATGTGAAAGGATATGTTTATACATGGCATTTTGAGTTATCATAAGAAAGGACTTAAATTAATGGAGAATGCTGAATTTTTCAATATTACAACATGTTAAATTTAAAAATCAGTGAATTATTATCTTTTATTAAATAAGAAAACAAATCCTTATAATTTGTGAAACTAAGCTGTATTTTAAAGTACCATTAAAATACATACTATATTTTTAAATCTGAAAAATGGGTATAAAATATTCCTTTTACAAGTTTTGAAGATCAGGATCAGATAAAAATCAAATATGTGAAGTATTTTGAAGTGAGATATCAACTTACAAATGTAAGATATAGTTTTAATTTTCTGTTTTCCTTGGCGACAATTTTAATGTAAGTCAATATGTTTTCCTCAACAATCTGCATTTTTATGTAAGGAATCTACTTCATGTTATCTGCAGACACATTTACTATTTGCACTTGTCAAAGTTGTAAGTACTAGGCAAGCTGAGTTAACCCTCATCCTGGCTAAACTGAGTTTATCAAAAATAGGTTTGTAGATATGAAAATTGTATTTCTTCATTCCAAATACTAAACTTGATTACCTTCCAGGGAACATAAGTCTCTTTCAAGAACACACATCACATCCAACTTATCCACACATTTAATTGACCACATGCATACAAATGTAGAAATATATTTTATCTTTTTAAAATTTACAATCTTTCAGTTTTTAAATTATATTTTATTAATTGCTGCATAAAAGTAGTTGTCACTTATTTGAGCAGACATAACTCTGTGAAATTTTTAACAAATTGAACATATTACAAGCACATTAGAATATTTGTCTGAATAGAAGTTTTAAGTTTACTTACATATTTGCATACATAAATTCAGCTACAGTTTGTGTAATGGAAAATATCTTAGAGGGTTTCCAAAAACTAGAATTCATCTGTGTACAATGTTTAAAATGTAGACCTTTAAAGTAAATTGGCCAATGTTTATCAAAATGCTAATTGAGAGCCAGTATCTTAGCTAAGATGCTAAATCTATCCCAAGTACATTAGACACCTCCATTCTGTTCACAGAAAATCTTTTGGTTTGTTTGTTTGTCTCCTAATGTAGTTGCTGCCATGAAGTTCAGCAACTACTTTTTCTATTTTCTTAAATCTTACCTCCCCCTGCTGGCTGTGCAACTTGGAACATAACTAGATAGAGTGAAAAATAATCTGCAAAGGTTGGAGAACTTTCAGAAGAGCAACTAGTGAAAACAAATACCTACATGCATTTGTATACAAGTCCATGCACACATGTGCATATACCACACAGAAGAAAACTAGACTTTTTGATAAATTAAAGTAAATCTTAGACTAGACAATTTTAGGCAATAATCAACAAACAAAATTGTATTTGAAAAGGTAATATCATAGTTTGAACATGAAAGATATAGGGATGCATCCCACACTCATATATATTGAAGAATATGAAGAATATACAGAATAAAGAACTGTACTTAATCTAGCCTAGTTTTAGTTATATCATCACACAAACAATTTGCATGAAGGGTTACCAGAAATACTAAAAAGACAGATATAATAGTCCTAACTGTTGATACATACATTATGTGGGCAAAGCCACTGATTATATAGCAATAAACTGAATTCTTCTGTAGAACTTTTATTGCTTTATAATGGCATATGTAAGTTTACAGAAACTTGCAACAATTTCTCACTTTTCTGAATCATAGACTGATAAATCAGATCGGATATCTAGTCTGTAATGCTGAAAATACTTGTTAAATCTAACATAGACAGGACCACAGGATGCATAATTTTAGAACTGTGTCTACATGGTCTGCAATTTACATGAAATTGCTATGTTTTGGTTAAATGGCACCTTAGCTTCCAAGCAACTCTTTCAATAGTTGTTTCTTTAATTATTATTTAATTTTGTGGTTATGACTTGTTTTCAGTTAAAGAGGGTACTACTGACAAATTTAATTAAATGAAAATAGAGGACTTAATGGTCCATGCTAATGCTTCATTTCATACATAATATTTTATCATTTTCTGTGCAAATTTGTAATGAGAGCTTGATTTGTATTAATAAATGCCTACATTTAGGCCACATAAAGTACAGTAATTAAAATACTTTGCTAATAATATTTACTTAAAAGTGCTCTAGAAACAATTAACCCATTGATGCCAATTACTTTTACTAAATTAACTTCCAAGATTACAATTCTTTAGCATTACAAATATTATTTTAATGCTATTTCTAATAAAATATTCTGGGTGCTATTTTATGATATTTTAATAAAGCATTCTGCTGCTTTTTGGGACAGAGATTTCAAAAATGGCTAACAAAAATTTCAACAAAACTACCATTTGTTTGGAATTTTGAACAAAGAGCACATATGTTATAGATCTCCTTCCCAAATATTTAAACTGAGAAATGTAACTGTTTGTTGTGTTGGAATGAGTAAAGGTTGGCTGTCTTTTGCTCTTTAAAGTAAATGTTGCTGTATGGTATTTTTGCTTATAACCTATAACAGAAGTCATCTGTAGATAATTTACATTCTTTCTTACACTAAAAGAAGATATGCTGTCTTACCAAGGGAATAAAGATCTTATTTACAAATATGTTGCAGAATATGTGTTATTCAATTCAAGGGGGTTACATTTAAAAATTAAATACACAAACACACACAAAAGTATGTAGACAAACATAAGATAAATGATTTTATTTTATATTTTAAAATGTAATTAAATTTGTGTTAGATATTTTAGCTTTCTAGTTTAGCAACAAAAATATTTTTAAAATTCTACTTCTGTAAAGTAATGATCAATAATTGGCTAATTAATGCTTCAAGTTTTCATGAAAATGGTAATCTGCACTAGATGACAACAGAAGGAAATTAGAAATATTTTTAAACAAAATATCTTTTTTAGTACTTTTTGCTATTGATATTGAATCGATAACCTAAGAATGAAAAGAAGGAAAGCTCCAAACTGACATACAGCATTAAGATTATAAAATAAGGAAAGTAAAAACACAAAAACAAAAATGCAAAACTTGATGTAGTCTCTTCCTTTAAGATCAACCATGAGAAAATTAAAACCTAAATTGAATTCTTCAGATCACCAAAGAATTAGATGTCAGTTTTTAAAAAGACTTGGAGATATGGTTCACTAGGAAAATCCCTTATTTTAAAAGCAAGTTGAAGATGGTAGCCTTAGATCACATCAAAATACAAGGTATCCAACTATAATGCTTCATTAGATGTTACTCACACTACTTCAAATATTCCCTTGTAAGAAAAAGCCACTTGAGACTAACATATTAAAAATATTACTATTTTCAAGATAAGAAGACAAACACAACTTCAGGTCAAACACTGAATTATAGGAAGGCTAAATTTATAATTCAAAGGTGGCTTGGCCTACAGGTTAACTTTTTAATTTTCTTCTAGACCTTGTAAAAATATACTTTGTAAATTCTCATTTAAGAATAATATTTTAAGTAATTGATAAAAGCACATCTAGTGATATAGTTTACATAAGGTCATCTAACAAAGGGTGGGGATTAAAATATACGTACATGCATACGCATGCATAGAAAGTGCATGTTTAGGCATTGAATCGATGTAGGTGATAGTTCCACAACGGCTAAATAGGAACAGGAGTGTTTATCTGCCTGGTCCATGCTGTTTCATGTGCACAGTTTGCATGGGTTTAAGGAAGAAGAGAACTGGAGGTTATCCCTAGCGATCACCATGATCTACAATGCTTTGTTTCTCAAGACTATTGTGCTGTTGACTAAATAACCAGATTTGATAGATTGGGCAAAATAGTTTATTCAAGTCAACCTATTAAATTAAATATGCTCTATTATTTACAAAATCAGTTAACTCCTTCCACTTTTACTCCAGAAAATTCTGCATCTGGCTAATATTTTTTTAATAATATTGAATACTGAGTAAATGTTCCAATGTCTTTTTTTCTTCCTGTACTGTGAAAATAGCTTTAATGTGTAAGATATTTTTTGAATTCCTAAAATAAATTTTACTATAGAAAATGCTTATTTCAAAGTATTAATGGATGGATCGTTTCACTTTTTGAAGCTACTGTTGGTACAAGATCTAATTCTGTCTGTTGCCTAGCAAAATAAGAGGAATCAAGAAACTGGTGTTTCAGTACTCAGGTTTGTCTGCTTTTCACATTTCACACATGTCAGTAACTTCAGCAACAGTTACTCAAAGCATGGGACATGAAACTTTTCTGACAGGTTGCCTTTGGAAAAGTGGGTAAATATGCCAGCTAGGGTCCAGGACACATCCTTGTGATCACAAAGAAAATGAAAAGAGCATACTTTACTCTGGGTGAAGGGATTACCCAGCATCAGTTTACTGGACACCGAACAGCGAATCTTTTTCTGTCTTCACTTTCATTTTAATGTTTCCTTCCTTTGGAGTTTGACAACCCAGTTATTGACACCTCAAGCAGAGTTCTTGCATATAATTTTTGTATAAACAAAAAGAACTGCTAATCAACTATGTGATCAGATCAGACTTAAATCCAGGACGGACAAACTTAAAGACCTCAACCTGACATTTGTACATTAACTTAGTACAAGCAGATATTAGCAATCTTACAATACCCTCTTTGAATAGAATTTGTTAGTAAAAACATTTGCTTAGGTGTATAAATGATGCATAAGTTACAGAATGTGGTGATTTTCTTCTTCATGAAACTTTGCTTGGCTCAGTTTCATTTGACCCGTGGCCCTTCCACACTTCATCTCACTCAGTGCCATTAAGATTTTACCTGTTGTTTTCCTTTTCACCTCTTTTTACTCTCTCTTTTTTAAAGTTATACATTCCTTTATAGGATTGTAACCTTGGAATTTTGCCTTCCTGTGTATTTTATTTTCTTTTGCACACTGGGAGAGGAAGAGTCACTGATTATGCTGGTAGCGTGGAGAGCTAATTCCTCTTTCATTGGTCAGTAAGAGTGGTTAGGATTGTGATCAGTTCATGCAGTCCCCATGTAAAAGTTTTCTTTTTTTAGTTAGATTACTTCATGATGTTTAGACTAAGTGTTGCACTAAATATATATGGCTGATAAGCACTCACTTCTGATAAAACGCTGTGATGTTGGAAGATTGATTTCCTATATCACTGGATGATCTACTTATTCCCATAGTAAAAAATATCAAATCAGTGCCTCAGTTCCAATACAAATTACTAAGTAAAGCAATTTAGTTACAAGCAAAATATATCATTAAAAAAAACCCTCAGTGTTCAGAATAACTTGATCAGATGTTTCACTGGCTGAGAAGTTAAATAGGAGTAAAATTAAACCCATAACTCCTCTTCTGTAAGACACAGTGGTATAATTCTGTAGAGGAGTTACTTCACTAGTAAACTTTTTGTTGTTGTTGTTGTAGAAGAGGTAAGATGAAGAAACCAAGAAACTAAAAGAGGTAAAAGAAAGTGGAAGGATATTTCTCTTTATATACTATAAATGGGCAAACAAGCTGATATGTGAAATAGATTTTTATCATGGTTTTCACTACATTAATTTAATTAGGTTAACTAACACATACTTACATAACTATATTGCAAAGCACTTAGAGCAGCTAGTATCTGGCAAAAGGCAGAGAAGAGAGCAAATAGATCATGGCTTTTGGGAGGCAAGATTGGTGCCATTATGTTGAGTTAGAAACAGAAGAAGAAAATGGACATAATATGCAGTTGGGTATAAAAAAAAAGAAAACATATGTTAATATACTTAAATCTCTTTTTAAAATACAGTGTGATGCAAGACTCTAAACATAGCAGGTACACAATTGGTGTTTGTGGCATGGGTGAATAAATGAATTAATAAATGAATGAAAGATGCTCAAGTTAGGGAATACTTCGAAGCAGACAGACATGAAGCTATGGTCCACAGCCTGGTTCTGGAAAGGACTTATAGTTGAAAACAAAACTTACAAGGAAAGAAAGAAAAGAAAGGATTTTCTGATAATGCTCTAAATATTAAAAAAGGTTTTGTAGCCCAACAATTCAATCATGGCATATTTTTATCCAAACATGCTATATCTTATTATTAGGACCTGCTCAGGCTTTACTTAATAGAGATTTTGAGCAAAATGAAATTGATAATGGATGTTTGTGGTCAATTGTTTGCATGATGCACTGGCTTTTTGGTAGACTTTCCATGTTTGGAACAAATCCAGTGCATCATACCAGGGCAGTTGGAATATGTCTGTTCAGTAATGTCCAAATGCTGAAAATCCTCCAGAGGGCTCTACTGGGAGAGGATTAAAACTTGTCATTACTCCAAATAACAAATCTTTGTTGGTTCTCTGCAGTGTGCAGTGATGTTAGAGCTCATATTTCAGGTTAACTGCTTTCAGTGTTGAAGTAGCCTGAGCAAGGTTTTCCTTGGCTTAGCAAAGTATTAATAAGGAAACCCAACAGAATGTGACCACCAATACCAGGGGCAGAACTTGGTTGGCTAATGCAGCAATGGCCAATGGGGAAACTCCAACATTGTGGGACCATCTCAGATGCAGAGCCCAGAAGTATTTTACCCTGACATAGTCAAATAATTTTAAGCAACAAGACTTTTCCCTAGATATTTGTGAGATTCAGACAAACAGTACACAAAAGGTTGTTTTTTGAGTGCAAAGAGGAAAATAAAACCAATACCGATAATCAGCCAGAACTCCAGGTAATTCAGATGTCCATTTCCTATATATTTTTAGGTTGCAAATAGCCTTGATTATTTGACTTTCCTTTATATTTTGTTAAATAAAAATAAGATTGCCCATCACAGAAAAGCGGGTACCAATTTTATCTACAGCATTTTTTCTAGCTTGATTATAATAGACCCCTGAAAATCAGCATTCTTGGTATAATGAGAATACTGTGTATCTTACACTATCACAGCCTGAGCAGTACTAATTACCCATTCTGTACTTTGAAAGTAGCAGGATGGAGACTATTGCATTTACAGCGCCCATGTTTGCAGAGGTAGCTAGGCCGTCAGCATTTTCATTCTGTACGAAATGCCTGCAAAGATTTTAGCAATGCCAAAGCTGCCTCTTTAGCGTCAATCTACATTGCAATTTTAGCAAACCGGCATTACTCAGAACACTATGCATGCAGTATATCCCAGTGTACATAGTCAAAGTCCAATTTGAATCTGAGGGATGAATTAAAATACCATATACTAAAGAGTTGTTCAAAAATAGTAAACTACCGTAGCCACCAGCTGCAATTTCTTATTTTTTCTAGAAGTCTTCTCTATGTAAGAAAGATCAGCATATGGCTTACCCAAAGTATACCTTTAACAACTCCATACAAACTGGCTGACTTGCTGGAATCTTGCACAACACAGGTACAGAGAAGGGCTGATAAATTGAATTTCTTGCACTAGGGTCTCCCTACAGGCTAAAAACTGTGCAAGCCCAAGATACATGATTATATATATATATATATATATATATATATATATATATATATATATATATAATCTTGTGCCTTTTCATTCCTCTGCGAGCATTGCATCCCGCATTTCTACTCCAGTGATTCTGTAGCAAGATACTCAGACAATAACAATTGTCAGAACCCGTGCTCCATGGCTGACCACCTAGAAAGAAATGTTGTCTGCTGTGAGTCCTGGCCCTGCGTGTAGCCGGCTGCGCTTTCTGCATGGCTTGTGCTGGACAATGTCGTGCAATCAGCTTCAAAATGTGGTGTCAGTCAGCACTCTGGCACATGTGCAACCTCAAAGGGTGAAAGAAAATGCAATAAGGCGGTGGTCAGTAACTGGTGGCCCAGCTCAGCCGGTGTGTGGGTGAAGTGGGGTGGAAGGAAGCACTTTGGGGCAATGGCATTCCGTTTTCCCATGCTCTGACAACAAGCGACCTACGGAGAGCTTTCCTTTTCTTGTCCTGCTTATCCACCGTCCCCTCCTGCCCTTTTTGCCCCCGGCCCCTCCCCCTCCACCTCACCCCTGCTGTGCCCTGCCTTTGGTGAAAGAAAGAGACCAAAGTGCTACAAAAGGCCAAGGCTAGCTCAGTTTCAGACCCCAGGGCAACATGTGTTCAGTGAACAAGAGTGTAAGAAACACTGAATATAGCAGTTAATATTTTAGACATAGGATTTTTGGACTATAGTTTTCTTTTTGCTCATGCATATATATGGCCATTCAAGGAGACTGTGCTCACACACCAGCAAACAGCTAGTGAGAACACAGCAAGTCTTAAAATGATTAAGGCACCAGAAATTGCTAGAGATGTGTCATGCAAAGAATCACAAGAAAGCCATAGAATATTAAAAAATATTAATAATGTCAGTTCTAATAATTCAATCTCAGATTTATTTTACCGCAATTCTGTTCCAAGTTGTGTACCCTTTTTATTAAAAATAAACGAAGATCACAGAACAGATTGTAACCTATGTAAATTGCATGTCTGCTTACAATTGTATTTCACATATTCTATATATCATTTGCAAACTATTCCCTGAAGAAATATGTATCGAACTTTTGAAAAAGCAATGGAGATTTGATGACAATCTGTTTTTCTTTCACTTGTTTCAGATGCTGCTTAGAGTCTTTGTCTGTCTGTTGAATACAGTGTCCTGTCATGTTCATCACTGCTTTCTTTTGTTCTTTCAGCTTTTACATGCATCAACTACAGTTCTTGAAATGCTATCACAACAATTCAGCAAAGAAGAAGGAGAAAAGACCTTATAAAAGATTGTAGTGAGGTTTACATATGCAACGTAATCATGGAATTCTGATCAAATATGAACGTCCAATATGTTTTCACATCTCACTTGAAAAGAAATCACATTGCCCAACTCCCCCCCGCGCCCCACCATTCTTTTGGTTAAAGGAATATGTAGTATGTGAGTGCTAAGACTTGCAATTACAAACATATCTTAGGTTATACTTTGAGGAAAACAGATAAGTATTGGAGCATATTTATGAACATGTTTTCATTGTCTGTGTTTTTGGGATGGGGAATTATTCCCTAGTAATTAATTGCTGCAACTGTTTGAACTGTCAAAACTAAAGATTAATCTTGTAGTAGCAGTTAAAGCAGTAGAGCAGCCAATGGCAACTGTGCAGTAGTCTGACTCAGAGGATATGATGAGAACCGAGATTCTGAACCACACACTAACTGGATCTAGCAGCTAAATGCTGGCATTACTCACTGTATTAATAGAACCCTTTTACTCCTAAGTTAGCACAGAAATCAAACAATATACTCTCACTAAGAAGAGAAACTTTTATCCTGCTACAAAAAAGGCTTTTTGATCATATTATATGCTATTGTAAACTAAATATTTAATTGTTGCTTGTTCTAGAATTTAAATCATTGGGAAAACATTTGTTTTTTAAATGTCTTAAAATAATTATGAAAAATATTACCTCATAAATTTGGCATATAGGCTTGAAATAAGTATGTATTATATAACCAATCACTGTGATTAATTATAATAATGCTTGGGTGTAACAACTGGCTTTGGCTTAGAAGCTAGATGCATGCATTAAGAAATAAATGGTAAGGATCATTGGTGAGGCACACTGCAGAGCATGGGAAAAGAAGCAGTTACTCAGTGAAAATGCTTTTGGCAACTCTTGACCTTTAAGTTCCTAACTTAAAGGACACACAAACAACACCATTCTGCAGCAAGTTTTCCTTGATAACCAGCTGCAAAGGGGACAGAATATCCGGGAGCCATTGACATGCACAATTTAGCAATTATGTAGTCAGAGGAGGAATGATTCTGCTAAACCACTGGGAACTGCTGGTGTTTACAGCCTTCACACATTTATAGAAAGATCTAAAATTTAACACAACATAATCAATATCAGAATGGGTTCTCCTTTCCAGTAATGAATGATATCACACATTCTACAGGAAAAACAAATTTGTAAGATTTCTAATATTTGATTCAGTTTAAGCTAAAAAATATAAAAATAAAAAGGAATAGATGGGGGCTTAAGAATATGTGGTAAGGGGATATTTATTACTATATTTAAATGAGGATTCAAATTAAACACATTAAAATTAATGTGAAAATGTTTTTAACCTTGGATTTTAAAAATAATGTTTCTTCAGGTAGAAAATATTAAGTTTATTTAACTTTACAACTAAAAGATATTCTTATTTTTTTAACTCACACTTGATCTTATAGCAATTTTTTAAAGTATACTTTATTGACTGTGCTATAACAGTTTTCCTAATTTTCATAGCAATTTTTAAAGTATATTTTATTGACTGTGCTATTACAGTTTTCCTAACTTTCCCCCTTTATCCCCCCTCCACACTGCCCCCCACCCCTCCAGCATTCCCCCCACCTTAGTTCATGTTCATGGGTTACACATATAAGTTCTTTGAGTTCTCTGTTTCCTATACCATTTTTTATCTCTCCCCATCTATTTTATGCCTACTAATTATGTTTCTTCCCTGTACCTTTCCCCCACTATTCCTACCTTCCCCCTCCCCACTGAAATCCCTCCATGTGATGTCCATTTCTCTGATTCTGTTCCTGTTCTAGTTGTTTGCTTAGTTTTTGTTTTTGTTGTTTTTTTCTTTTAGGTTCATTTATTGGTAATTGTGAGTTTGTTGTCATTTTATTGTTCATATTTTTGATCTTCTTTTTCTTAGATAAGTCCCTTCAACATTTCATATAACAATGGCTTGGTGATGATGAATTCCTTTAACTTGACCTTATCTGGGAAGCACTTTATCTGCCTTTCCATTCTAATGAAAGCTTTGCTGGGTAATCTTGGATGTAGGTCCTTGCCTTTCTTGACTTCAAATACTTCCTTCAAACCCCTTCTTGCCTGTAAGGTGTCTTTTGAGAAATCAGCTGATAGTCTAATGGGAATTCCTTTCTAGGTAACAGTCTCCTTTTCTCTTGCTGCTTTTAAGATTCTCTCCCTATCTTTAATCTCGGATAACTTAATGATGATGTGCTTTGGTGTGTTCCTCTTTGGGTCCAACTTTGGGACTCTCTGAGCTTCCTGGACTTCCTGGAAGTCTATTTCCTTTGCCAGATTGAGGAAGTTTTCCTTCATTATCTGTTCAATTAAGTTTTCAAATTTTTGCTGTTGTTCCTCTCCTTCTGGCCACCCCATAATTCAGATATTGGAATGTTTCAGGTTGTCCCAGAGGTTTGTAAGTCTCTCTTAACTTTTTTGAATTCTCATTTCTTCATTCTGTTCCAGTTGGATGTTTATTTTTCCCTTTTGTTCCAAATCATTGCTTTGAGTCCTGGTTTCCTTCTTGTCACTGTTGGTTCCCTGAATATTTTACTTTATTTCATTTTGGGTATCTTTTATTTGTTTTTTGATTTTTCGACCCAGCTCAATCAGTTCTGTGAGCATTTTGATTACCAGGGCTTTAAATTCTCCGTCAGATAGGCTGGCTATCTCCTCGTTGCTTTGCTTTCTTTCTGTAGCTTTGCTCTATTCTTTCATTTGGACCATATTTCTTTGTCTTGGCACACCTGTTAAGTTGTAAGGGGGCTCAGTCTTAGGTATTCACCAGGGCAAGGCAACCATCTTTGCTGTGCTGTGGCACTGCTTGTGGAGGAGGGGCCAAAGAGGGAACAATGCATCTAGCCTGCTCATCTCTAGTGCACTTTCCAAGGGACTCTTTTGTGAGACTGGGAATTTCTCCCACCGCAGCAGTTGCTGTAGTCCACAGTCAACTCTGAATCTCAATTTCCCCTTAAGTCAGCCCTGCCTGGCCTCAGTCAGCCCTGTCCCTACGGTCTGCTGCCTCACCTCGGTTTTTCTGAGCTGGCCCATGCAGTCCACCTCCTTACTGGTCTGGTTGTTTTGGTTGATTTTTTCTTTAATTCCTTGGTTGTCAGAGTTCCATGCAGTTTAATTTTCTGGCACTTCTGGTTGTTTATTGATTTTATATTGGTTGTTATCCTCCTTTTGGTTGTGTGAGGAAGCAAAGGGTTTCTACCTATGCCTCCATCTTGGCCAAAATTTGATCTCATAGCAACTTTAATTTATTTTTATTTTATGGTACTTGCAGAAGTAAGGTTGTAAGACCCATAATGTTAATGCTTTAAATATTTCAGTATAACTCGGGACTGAAATATTTAAAATATTAGCATTAAATATAATGCTTAAAGCTGTTTCCCTTTAGTTTACTCAATATAAAAATATATTGTATTTGTATTTGTCTTTTTAACTAATACAAAGTGGTTTTCTTCCCCTTTTAGAAAGTAAAATCATTTTCAAGCTTATATATTTATATGGAAGTGCTGCTCAACATTTTCACTGACAGTGGTTCACTTTAAATGGATCGTGTCCAGAACTTCATGACTTCATCAATCAGATATCCATTGCAGCATAGTGGAGTGGGTCCCCTGCACTTCCTTCACTACATGCTGCCCAGGCACTGCCAGCTAAATGGTACAGGAAGTGACCTGAATAGCCTCAGGAGGCCCAACAGCTCCCTCAGTGTGTGCTGGTGGGAATACTGCCATCCCCACAGAGAACCCAGAGCAGTTAAACACAGGGACTGATGCACAACCAGCTTGTAGAAGACCATCCTTTACTGTGCATCACAAACTCCAGTAGCAGGACATATGCAATTATGTCAACTACCCACATCTACTTCTTACTCCAACATCTGCTCCGTGACACTTAATTGGTATTTGGAATACATGTTCTTTCAGTTTGTGTTCCTAAAACAAAAATTTTTTAGAGCCAAACAATTAAAAAATACATAAAGAATAAATGAACACCTTTGATAATCTAATTGAGAGTAAATACCTATGAAATAAACGCAGTGATAGAGGTAACTTCAAGTGTTAAGGAAAAATTGGTTGGCTTAGATATTGGATGGTATTGTTCCAAGAATCCCAAACGGCATTATTTCTCTGAGGTTGTCTTCATGAAAGTGTGATTTTTCAGCATATGGAATGTAGGATAGGGCTCCCCAAACTAAGTCACACAAAATTTATATTCACCCATCGGGACTTAACTTTTTGAGAACTACCTGGCAAGGAAATTTATGTGAATATTCCTCACAATGCAAAAGATAATACAGTAGCTCCTGAACTGTTTCCTTATTGTGGTCATCTCCAACAAGTTGTCTTTCTGTTCTTTGCATCCCTTGCACAGACATACTGGTTGTAACCTTCTGTTTAAGAGGGAGGTATCATGATGCTTTTCCACATGCTGAGATGCTGAACGAGATTCTGTGTGCTCCTTGTTTGATTACTTAATGCCTCAGTGGAAAAGACAACGGTAGTGATGACACCTTCAATAGTATTTCCTGTAAGAATTAGGAAAAACAAATTTGGCTTATAGATTTTTATTATTAAAAATACCACTGAATTATCTCTTATTCTTTTCTTACCAGGTTACAATGGATTTCCAGTTTGTTTTTTAAATTGTATTTTTTAATTACAATTGACAGTCAATATTATTTTGTATTAGTTTCAGGTGTACACTTGTATTATTGAGATTGGACAGCCTGGTTTAAGGGCCTGACTGTACTGTCTTCTGAGTTACTGGAATAGACTGCCTTCATGAGACCCAGCAATGTGGCACAGAGGCCCAGGTGTTGGGATAAGTGGCTGAGCCTAGAGCCACATTCTCGCCTCTTGTATGTCTCTTCTTTGGTGAGTCAGGTAAACCATCAGGGTTTTGATTTCCTCATTTATAAGAATCCTGCCCTGAACTGATGTTTTAGGAACTTTCAACCTTTCATTTTATTTCCCTTGAACTAGATAGGTCAAGAATGAATCTTGGTAATCATTTCACAATATATAAGAGTATGAAATCAAAATGTTTACATAATGTTATATGTCAACTGAGCTGAAAAAATATAAGCAGATCCTGCCTCATGGTTCATTCCATTCTATTGTGAACATTGTGTCTGTTATATTAACACTGTTGAGGGCTCGCCTTCGTAGCCTCCATGATCACTGGGAGATCTGAGAGGAAACATGTACTGGGAAATAGAAACAAGAAACTGTGGCAATGCCTGGACTCCAAAGTCCCAATTCTTTTCCTTTCTTTTAAAGAAAAACATGTATAGATTTATTAAACCAGGAAAAGCAAAAGAAAAAAATTCCTAATTTTAAATGCATCCCTTAGCACCAACAATTCTTAATATAGATGAAAGGTAAAGTAAGCCTGCTCTGAAAGGCATATGATTACAATAAAGAGAGGAAAGAAAATCCTTTTTCATGAGAGAAGGTTATAACTTACACATGTTTAACATTACCAAGAGAGCTATTTGTCCTCCTAATGCACACAGAGGGGTGCTCATGTCATCACTGTGCATGCTGCCTTGAAAAAGTCCTCTGCTCTTTTATGAAATATCTCTCTCACTTACTTTAAGTGGGAGTGTTAACACCTTTGCTATTTCTCTAAAAATGGGGGTTGCTTCTTATTGAGTTTTCAAAAAAAGATTGCTATAAAAGGGAGCATTAAGTAAGTTAACAAAGTACTTTGTTAAAGGATCAAACTAAGGAAGGCAATACTTCCTTAAAAGGGTTCACTTCTTATTTCCCTCCTTACTTAACAGTGTGACAGAAAACCCGTGGAAAGGCTCAAAGGAGAAATATGTTGAAACTCAATTACCTGTGTTAGTGAACCACCTACAGATATTTAAAAATATTCTCTTCTCACAGCTACCCAGTATGAACCAAGTGCTTTATTTGTGTCTCTCATTCCCCATTAACATAATGAAGTGCTGTATGCCTTTTTCACAGTAGGAAGAAAGGTCCAAAAGGGTGATAAAATATCAACCCTAACTGTATGCTATTGGACAGCACCTATAACTGCTTCCTGGCTACTCAGCGTGCGTGGAAGAGCAAGCTGGCTGGGACAGCATTTCTATTTGTAGTTCCTAGGGACCCAAAGCAGACTTGAGTTTTGATCTGGATAATGGCCCTTTAGTCTAGTTGATTTTATATAACTTGTGAAATCAGCAGACTGGATTTACAACACCAGAAATTCTTTAAAGATTTAATTCTCTACATAATTTCATTTGAAATGGAAAGGTTATATGTATGAATAGATATTGCCTCTAGTTTTTGCCTGCAGATCGGGCCACTGTAATTCACATTCCAGCTGGGGAAAATATGGGAATGAATCTGTATACTGAACTTTGTCTTTGTACAAAATCATTCCTGAAGTTACAGATACCAAGCATACATGGAGAGCCACTCAGTCATTCTTAATTTATTTGGGCTAAAAAGAAAACAACAACAACAACAACAACAACAACACAACTCTTAGAGTGTCTGCTATAGGCACAGAATCTTATACTTGAATATTCTTGGTTCAACTGTTGATTTTTCAAAGACTTATTGTTTATTTTTAATTCAATTTGTATCTGTTCACAAATATTAACTTGAGAAATTCTGAAAGTGTGAGTGAACTAATAATTTCCTACAGATGCAATACAGGCACACATTCTCTAAATTGTCTATTCCTTTGTCACTGGATAGAACCAGCTGACATCATGGGTCTAACAATTCCCTCTCTAACTCCTGCCACTTTCCTGTCAATCTATCCTACCCATTCTCTCCTTATATCACATTCTTGATCAAAATTCTTCATCAGTTCTCCACTGCCTGCCCACAGGATCAAGTTAAATTACTAAACCTAACCTTTTAAGCAACTTCATAATCTCATCCTTCTATCCTTACGTCCTTTCACATTTGCATACACATTATGCTGTAATCAAACCATGCTCTTTACTAAATGTGCTTTGTCATCTTTAGTTTCCATGTGTCGGCCTAGAATGCCTTCATCCACTTATTTACATTAACACCTCTCAAGCCCCACTCCTCCACCAATCATTAAGAAAAATTTCTAGCTAGACGAAGATTCATCTTCATCCTTTTTGTGTGTTTTGAGCACTTTTTTTGTGACACTTATTTCATTCCAGGTTTTGATATTTATTTCTGTTTGTTACTGCCTTCTCTCCCCAAATAAATTGTAATCTTGCAAAAGGCAAGGTTAGGTCTGATTTTTATACATGTATTTGCATCCTTATTTCCCCCTTTTTATGTAGTGAACACATAAAGGAAACTCATTTCAAAATGAAAACAAACCAAAGTGTCAATTGATATATAAACAAATAATTGAAAAATTTGAATTCTTTCTTATCCTTGGCTGAGTAGATTAGTTGGTCCTGATACACCAAGGTTGCAGGTTCAAACCATTGTCAGTGTACATATAAGAAACAACCAATGAATGCATAAATAAAGTGGAACATCAAAACAATTTTTCTCTCTTTCCCTCTCTCAAATCAATAAATTAAAGTTAATTTTTAAATTCTCAAACTTTATTTACAAATTGATTGCTTGCAATATTTAGTCACTTACTTTACCAATAAAAATGCATTATTTGCTATTGCATTTAATTTTTAAAGAAACTTCATTAAACTAATGTCCAGAATATTTAAAAATAAACAAACTAGTAAATCAAATCCCCAAAGGCCAAGGGTAATATTCTCTATTGAATAATCAAAGTTTGATAATGCTTCAGTTGATTACTAAAATAGATGTGTCTCATACATTTGAAGTAAAAATGTTACGTAGTGCATATGAGGGGGCAGGGAATGGATGTGAACTTATGTGTTGATAAAGAAGTTAGAAGCATGGAGAATAGAAGGATGAAGTGTTGTAGTTGCTGTTCTGCAGATTGTAATGTAGAAGGACAATATATGCTGTCCTTATAATTTAAGACCATCTAAGTGTTAGAAGGATGCTACACACACACAAAAAGAGTATTTTATATTGAGAAACCAATTGAGCAGAGGCTGTGGGCACTGGGCTTTAGTCACAAGGCACAGGAAAGCATCCTATGAAATTTAGACAGGAAGCTGAAATAAAGTGAAGATAACATACAAGAGTAGACTAATACCAGGGTGGGGAACATAACAGGGAAATGTTTTATTAATCCATTAAGAATCTATCTTAAGAACATGCAAGAAGTGATAGATTAAAAAAAAAAACAATAATAAAAGCAAAATATTCCATGAGGGAAATGAAAGCATTTATTAACCAAATAGATTTGCCAAATAGAGTACCAAAGGTAATAGACAATTACATTACAGAATTAATCAATTAGAACCATTACAAAATGTATGTATTTACTTAGAAAAGCCCAGTGTAGTGGTTAAGATAAACATTTATCAATGACTGTCCCATTTATAGCAATGTGTTTATTAGACTTAGAACATTCTTTAGGAACACAAAGGGGAAAACAAAAATTCTCCTTTGGAATTCAGGGACTGCATCATAGATAACCAGCTTCATCTTTGTTTCCATTAATAGGGAGAAGTTGGTCATGCAGTAAGTTTATGCTCACAAGTCTACAGAAAAGAACCAAGGACAATTCAGAAAAATACTGTCTGACAGAAATACCATCTAAGCCATGGTACACTTTAAAATTTTAAGTAGCCATATTAAAAAAGTAGAGCAGAATTTGTTTTTATCATTTTAATGTATAATCCATATAAAACAATATTCTTGATTATTTTTCACATCTTTTATAGGGTGACTACAAATCCTTTAAAATGTCATGTGTATTTTATATTTACATACATCTCAATTCCAACCAGCTATATTTCAAATGCTCCATAGCTACATGTGGCCAGTGGCTACTGGATACTATAATGGACAACATATTTTTAGAAGAAAACAAGAGATTAGGTGAGACTGTAGCTTGATTTTGAGTCTTGGCAGAAGTTAATAATTTTGAAAGCCCTCTCTTTCAAATCAAGAATTTTAAATTTTGCTTTTTGGCCCACTAAGAAGCTTCTGTTTGTGTATGTAATAGCAGTAGTAGTAGCAGTAGTAATAGTAAGAAAAAAGTAAAAGTCATGAAAAACTTATATTGCAAGAAACTAAGTTTTGCTAAAAATAAAGCACAATTTAAGCATCTACACTATCCCACGCAAACCTTGGGAAATAAAATGAAAATATAACTTGTGGTATACATATATAAAACATTACATCATAGTTAAGATAAGGCATGGAATGCTAATGAGATAGTAATAATTATTATGCCATTTTATAATAATTTTAAAAGTAGAAAAATAATTATAAGGAAAATATTTTAGTAGGAACTTGGAAAGTTAGGGGAGTGGTGGGACTAGACATATAGATGAAAATAAAAATGACAATTACTTATGGTATTTGTCCCTCACTGTCTGGCTTACAAAAAAATAAATAAGTAAGTAAGTAAAAAAAAAAAAAAGAAAGCCCCAAAAACATCTACATTAAAAAAATGACAATTACAGTTTAAATTAACATAAGATTGCCAGATAAAATGTAGGATGCACAAGTTAATTATAATTTGTATAAAACCAATATTGGAGAGTATAAGTATGTTACAAATACATAATTATACTAAAAATTTCTTCACAGTTTATATTACATTCACTAATCTATAATACTCTAGCAAAATTATGAAAGCTGGGATTAGAAGTCCTTGAAGAAAATTTCTAAATCAGTTCATAAACATTTTCATATTTAACTTTCAAAGCGGCATTTAGTGGTGATCTCTTTGTATCATCAACTGTATTTTAATGATGAGAAAGCTAAGTCTTAGTTTAGGTAACATGCCAGAAGTCACAAAGCTAGTACATGACAGATTTAATAGTTGAAACTAGGTACTTTTTTTACAATAAAAAATATTTATTGCAGGGCTGAATAGTATTAGAAATAGATGGCTTAGAAGTTCATGAAGAGCATGAAAGTTGTAAATATGTATGTTCTATTGTGACTTCAACATTCAGAATCTACTTCTCACAGATGTACTGGATCCTGAATAAGATCAGGTCAACCCATCTGCAATGAAAAACTAGAAAATTTGGGTAAAATGTAAAATCAAGAGCTACCCATGCAATGAAATCTTAAGGGGTCAAGATTTTGGAAAGAAAAGTCCATTAAAGTAAATCAACATTCACAATGCTTTTTCTCTGGAGACATTTGTTGTGTAGACAAGATGAACTTGAAGGCCAGAAATTCAAGATAAAGTAGTAGTTAAGCTGAGCAGCTGAGAAAAGCTTCAATTAGTTCTATGGAGCAGAAGAAACAATATATTTCAGATCTATCATTGCTGTCAAAATAAAGGAATCAGGATTCTAGAGATATATGTTTATGACATTCCATATTACTTTTTCTTTCATAACATTTATCTATTTATAGGAAATGACCAACTAACAAGAAAGTGATCAGAAATTTTGACAAGTTCTCAGTGCTGGCACACAAAAATTGGAGTGTAAGGGCTACCAAAGGGAGGGTACTAAAAAACAATTCAGACTTTTACTTGGGGACCACTGGAGGGCTACATCTGAGATAAAAGATTTGAAAATAAAACTGTACTCATAAAGACAAAATTCAGCTTCAAATCAGATCAATTCCAAACTAGACTAAAGAAAAATATTTTTACACTAAAAGATTCCAAAAGTATAAATAAGTTAAAAATAAATAAATAAGTAAATAAATAAATAAAAGTGTTTTCTGGAAGAAAAAATAACTTTATTCCAAGCTTCTACCATATTTAATATCAAGTTTTTCAGTAGAATTCCATCCAAATCATTAGGCATTCCAAGAAATGAGAGAAAATAAAGAATAAAAGAGAGAATAGAAAACAATTCACACATAATCTGGGTATTGGTGTTATTAGATAAAAGGTAAAATACTATGATTAAGATGTATGATTAGATGGTAATTGTCTAAAGGATAATGCACCCCATACAAAGACTCAAATGTAAACTTTAGAAAAAAAATTAAATCTAAATATACAACTCTAATAGAAGATAAAATTATTCTAAAATAAAGATCAATTTACTGATATAAGTTAATAGAGAATATCAGACTGAATCATAGAAGAAAACACTTATGGAAAATATCAAAATGAAAATAAGAAATTTATGGAGCATAAAATATGTATATAATTGGAGTCTCAGAAGGAGAGACAAAATTCAACAGAGTAACATTTAAGGAATGGTTTTGGAAAACCTCTCAAAACCAACTAAACAATTTAGAACTAGATTCTATAAGTACTGCAATTGCTAAACAAGGTTAGAAAAATACAAATTATACTAAAGCAGTTGAATTCCAAATAATATGAAAAGTAATAAAACAAAAGATCACCTTCTAAAAAGCAAAAATAAGGCTAAAAGCTAACTACTAAATTCAAAAACTAAACTTAGAAGACAAAATGATATTCTTAAACAATTTAAAAGAATTTAATTTAATCTAGCATTTTATAGCCATCAAAAATGTCCCTCAAAATACAGGTGAAATCAAATTATTTAAAGAAAAAGAATGAAAAATTTTAAACCTGTAGACTTGAAGAAAAATGACCAAAAATGCTCCAATAATCTGCAAGCAGAATGAAAAAAAGTCATGAAAATACAAGAAAAAATAAAGACTAGAATTGCCTGGTAAACCTAAATAAATATTTTATATGAATAATATATTTTGTGATTTCAATATACATATACATATATGTATATTATATACAATAAACTAAATTACACATGTATACATATGTGTGTATACATACACACATACACACACACACATATAAAACTAAATGTAGTTGAAATTCCTTTCAATCTTGCTGAGCTACAGACAGTATCAAAGAATTCAGCCTCAGACTCACTACGTCCTTAGACCTCTCTGCCAAGGCTTATGGAGTGAGATTTTTTGGTATGGTTCACGATGGGGCTCAATTAGCTAAAACACACCAAAATTTGATGGATGCAGCAAAAGACTTCCTATAGAGACAGTCTTTCTGATGTACTCCCTAAAAGATTATTAAATCATTACAGGAATAGAAGTAACTAGTGTTGACTTTATTTTCAGTTTGTAGAAGACATGTAAAGGGCCTCATGGATTTAGCCTTCAAATAGATATAGATGGCCCCTTGTTGTACCTCTCAGTCTTGCAGATCAGGCACTTTTGCAAATCTTCTGCATCAGGCAGTGCCCCAAAAGAAACAGCTGGCTTAGAGACTGTAGCCTAACAGGAGCTTATGAAGGTTATTTTCAAAAGGTGTGGGTGTAGCTGAGGGAACAAAGAATAATGAAGCACCTTGGAATAATCAGTAGCCAATAGCCATTATCACATTTAGGTTTGGAGGCTCAAGAGGAGAAAGCAATGTGCTTGAAACCATCCCACTTCCCTCAAAAAAGAAAAAAAAAAAGAAAGTAAATTCTGGGTTCTCTGAACATAATCAACAAAAGAAAAAAAGCAGCAAAATATAACCAGAGACATTGAAATTAAGAACAATTTAACAAGAGCCAGAGGGGAGAGGGGAGGGAACAGTGGGGAGAAGGGTTTTCAAGAACTACTATAAAGGACACATGGACAAAACCAAGGGGGAGGGTGGAAGCAAGGGAAGGAGGTGGGTTTGGCTGGGGTCAAGGAGAACAGTGGGGAGAAAATGCAGACAACTGTAAATGAACAATAAAGTAATAAAGAAAGAGAAAGAAAGAAAGAAAGAGAAAGAAAGAAAGAAAGAAAGAAAGAAAGAAAGAAAGAAAGAAAGAAAGAGAAAGAAAGAAAGAAGAAAGAAAGAAAGAAAGAAAGAAAGAAAGAAAGAAAGAAAGAAAGAAAGAAAGAAAGAGAAAGAAAGAAAGAAAGAAGGAAGGAAGGAAGGAAGGAAGGAAGGAAGGAAGGAAGGAAGGAAGGAAGGAAGGAAGGAAGAAAAAAGAAGAAAAGACAAAAGAAAAGAAAAGAAAAGAAAAGAAAAGAAAGGAAAGGAAAAAAGGAAAAAAAAAGAAAAGAAAAAAAAAAAGAGAAAAGAAAAAGAAAGCTGACCAGAGTAAGAGCAGAGCTAGGCAAGAGCTGTCAGATTAGATTGTATTCACCCCAGACCCTTCTGAGTGAGTTGGCAGAGTGGGGAGCAGAAACCAGTTCTTTGTTACTCCCCTTTACTCTCCAGACTTCTGCTGGTGCTTCCCACTGTTCAAACCCAAAGTGGTATATTACTCTCTTCCAGTGTTCTATCATTTTCCCTGTAGTAATATCTAAAAATACCATTTTTTATGCTTTACACGAACAAATTTGTGTCTACTTTTCCAGTTTCACCTGTTACAATCCACACCTCTTGTTCACTATATTATGGATGCATTTGACTATCCTGCTGTTTCTAAGACAGGTCAAACTGTCTTCTATTCAGGTTTCTTTGATAAATATGCTGTTCCTGTGTCCATAGTACAACTGCCCCCAAATTTAGTTTAGTTTTCTTCTTTTCTTCCAAATGTCTTCCTGGATAACTCATTTCCCCACACCAACATAAATGAACTCTGCTTGCTTGGGCACCAGCACTTTATCGGAGTTAGTTTCTTCTTCTACTGGGATTATCTCCTTTATCTGTTGGTTTCTTTATTGTGTTTCATACTTCATTAGAATATTAACTTCCTGAGAACAGAGACTTTGTCTTCCAGTATTTCTTCATGATCAAAGACATGAAATGAAATCAATAAACGTTTGTTGAATGAATGGGTGTATAATTGAATGAAGGTATGTTTAGACTAATTTATGTACTTAGAAATGCATAAAAACACTCAAAATCAGATGATTTTAAAAGATTCTTTTAAACATAAGCCTTAAATTGTTACTTCATTTAACTTATTGTGTTACAAATAAATGTGCTAGATTCTGAAAGGGTTAAGAATAAGTATAAATTAGTTTTTACTCTTAAATTATTTAAATTCAATAGAAAAAGGGAATTTGTACGTAACCACAACACAAGATAGAATATACAAGCAATAACAGGAATTACATAAGAAAGTGCTAGATAGTTTTAAAAATGCAAACGTGTCATTTGAATAGTAACATAGAGGAAGTTTTATTTGATATAGATATTAAAGATAGCTAATATTTTAACATATGGGAATGTAGAGAAGAAAGGCAAAATAACACAAGTGTGAGTGAAGATGAACTATAATGAATCATGGAAAATATTTGGGAAGAATGACTAATAATTCAGTTTTGTTAAATAATAGTTAATATTTATGGGGTGATTATTATGAAGCACATATAATGCAATTCAATCTCAAAATAATCCTGTAAAATAATAATTTTAATATATTTTATTGATTAAGCTATTACAGTTGTCCCATTTTTTTCTCTCCTTTTTTCCCCCTCTGCCCTGTATCACCTCCTCCCAGTATTCACCACCATTAGTTCATGTCCATATATCATACATTTAAGCTCTTTGGCTTTTCCATTTCCCATACTATTCTTAACCTTTCCCTGTCTATTTTATACCTACCATTTATGCTTCTATTCCCTGACCCCAGTTCCCCCTCTCCCCTTCCCCACTGATAACCCTCCATGTGATCTCCATTTCTGTGAACCCGTTCCTGTTCTAGTTGTTTGCTTTTGTTTTGTTTTGTTTTTTTAGGTTCAGTTATTGATAGTTGTGAGTTTATTGTCATTTTACTGTTCATAGTTTTGATCTTTTTCTTAGATAAGTCCCTTTAATATTTCATATAATAAGGGCTTGGTGATGATGAACTTCTTTAACTTGACCTTATCTGAGAAGCACTTTATCTGCCCTTCCATTCTAAATGATACCTTTGCCTTTCATGACTTCAAATACTTCTTTCCAGCCCCTTCTTGTCAACAAGGTTTCTTTTGAGAAATCAGCTGATAGTCTTTTGGGAACACCTTTGCAGGTAACCATTTCCTTCTCTCTTGCTGCTTTTAAGATTCTCCCCTCCTGTTTAATCTTAGGTAATGTAATTATAGTGTGCCTTGGTGTGTGCTTCCTTGGGTCCAACTTCTTTGGGACTCTCTGAGCTTCCTGGACTTCCTGGAAGTCTATTTCCTTTTCCATGTTAGGGATGTTCTCCATTATTTTTTCAAATAAGTTTTCAACTTCTTGCTCTTCCTTCTCTCCTTCTGGCACCCCTATGATTTGGATGTTGGAATGTTTAAAATCATGACAGAGGGTCCTAAGCCTCTGCTTATGTTTTCTGAATTCTTGTTTCTTCAATCTATTATGTTGAATTTTTATTTCTTCCTTCTGCTGCAAACCGTTGATTTGAGTCCCGGTTTCCTTCCCTTCACTATTGGTTCCCTATACATTTTCCTTTATTTCACTTTGCATAGCCTTCATTTCTTCCTCTATTTTGGGACTGTACTCAACCAATTCTGTGAGCATCCTGATTACCAGTGTTTTGGACTCTGCATCTGATAGTCTGGCTATCTCTTCATTACTTAGTTGTAATTTTTCTGGAGCTTTGATCTATTTTTTCATTTGGGCCATATTTTTTTTGTCTCAGTGTGCCTGTTATGTAGTTAGGGGCAAGAGCCTTAGGTATTCTCCAGGGTGGGGCAACCCACATTGCTGTGTTGTGGTGCTGTATATGGGGGAGGGATCTGCAAGGGAACAATGCTGCTTGCTCAGCTCTCAGCTGTATTTCAGTCACTTCATCTGCTACCTGCATGCAAATTGGGCACTTCTAGGGCTGATTCTAGGGTGGTGGGTTTGTGTACTTTCTAGGACCCTGTGGGTCTTTCTAAGGAACTCTCTTGTGTGGCTGGGAGTTTCCCCTGCTGCTACAACCCCCAAATATTTTTATAGCCAGAGGTTTTGAGGCTTTATTTCCTGCCTGGACCCTGTGTTGTGCAGTCTGTCTCACTCCCCAGTTGTTCCTCCCAGTTTATCTGCATGCGAATGTGGGACCATGCAGTCTACCAGCCACTGCCTTGCCTGGAGTCCTCTCCACCCTGGCTGCTTTGCTCCACTCCTACCACCAGTATGGATGAATGTTTCTTCTTTAACTCCTTGGTTGTCAGACTTCCATACAGTTGGATTTTCTGGCAGTTCTGGTTATTTTTTTGTTTTTATATTTCTTGCTGCCCTTCTTTTGGTTGTGTGAGGAGGCAAAGTGTATCTCCCTACACCTCCATCTTGGCCAGAGATAATTATTATAGCCATTTTGTAGGTGGAGAATCTTAAAAAAGAATCTGAAGATGAAGAATTTACTTATTAAAAGCCTTATAATCACCAACCTGTAGAGAAAGGGATTTGAGCTAATGCAGATTAACTCCAAAGCAGTATTAAAAATAAACCAGAAAGATAGATAGTGGCATATTAATGAGAATCCTTGAATGCAAAGCTGCACACTCTGAACTTGATCTAGGAAGTGATAAAGAATTGACTGCATTTCATGAAGGTTTACATGGAAAGATTACAGAAAAACATACTAAATGTTACAGATACAAACACCGCCCTCACACACATAAAACAACAAAGACAAGACCAGAAGGTAATACAACTAAAAGTTAATATTACTTATTAATTTATTTTGCTCTTTAGATTTCACATGTACGTGAAATTATATGGTATTTTTATGTTTGACTTATTTCACTTAATATAATACCATCTAAGTCCATCCATTCTATGGCAGATGAAAAGATAAAATTCTGTTGATAGAGTAATATTCCATTGTATACATATACCACCACTTTTTTACCCATTTGTCTATCAATGGGCTCTTATGTTGCTTCCATATCTTCACTATTGTAAATAATGCTACAATGAACATAAGGATATATATATATATATATATATATATATATATATATATATATATATATATATCCTTTAAAGTTAATGTTTTGGCTTTCCTCAGATATATACCCACCCAGAAATGGAATTTCTGAGTCATAAGGCAGCTCTATTTTTAATTTTTTGAGGTAACTCCATACTGCTTTCCACAGTGGCTGTGTTAATCTTCATTCCCACCAATAGTACATGTGGGTTCTCTTTCTCCACATCCTCACCAATACTTGTTGTTTATGGATTTATTAATGATAGCAATTCTGACAGGTGTGAAGTAATATCTCATTGTGATTTTAATTTACATTTCTCTGGTGATTAGTGATGTTGAACATCTTTTCATGTCTATGGTTGATCCATATGTACTTTTTGGGGAAGTGTCTATTCAGGTCTTTTGCCTAATTTTTAATTAATTTTTTGACGTTTTATATTTTTATTTTTAAATTATTTTTATTATTATTCTATTACAGTTATTCCTATTTTTCTCCCTTTGCTCTCCTCTGACCATCACATTCTCCACTCCCACAATCAATTCCCACACTGTTGTCCATGTTCATGGACATTCATACAGGTTGTTTGTCTAGTCCTTTCCCCTTCTTTCAACCATTATCCTCCCCTGGCCCTAGTCACTTTCAGTTTGTTCCATGTTTCCATGCCCGCGATGCTATTTTGTTTGCTATTTTATTTTGTTCATTAGATTCCTCTTATAGATGAATTCATACGATATTTGTCTTTCACTGATTGGCTTATTTCACTCAGCATAATATTCTCCAGTTCCATCCATGCTGTCACAAAAGGTACAAGTTTTTCCTTTCTTTCTTCTGTGTAGTATTCCATTGTGTAGTTGTACCACAGTTTTTTGATCCACTCCTTTTCTGATGGGCACGTAAACTATTTCCAGCACTTGGCTATTGTAAATAATGCTGCTATGAACATTGGGGTGCATGGTTTCTTTTGAATTGGCGTTTCTGGATTCATAGGATTTATTCCCAGTAGCAGAATTGCTCAATCAAAAAAGCAGTTCCATTTTTAGTTTTTTAAGGAAATTCCTTAGTGTTTTCAACAATGACTGCATCAGTCTGCCTTCCCACCAACAGTGCACTAGGATTCCCATTCTCCATATCCTCACCAGCACTTGTTTGTTGATTTATTAACGATGGCCATTCTGACAGGTGTGAGATGATATCTCAATGTGGTTTTAATTTGCATCTCTCTAATGGCAAGTGATGTTGAGCTTCTTTTTATATGTTTATGGGCCATCTGTATGCCATGTTTGGCGACGTGTCTATTTGGGTTCTCTGCCCATGTTTTACTTTTTTTTTTGCTATTGAGTTGTTATGTTCATTATAATTTTTGAATAATAAGGCCTTATCAAATGTATCATTGGTAAATACGTTCTCCTATTCAGTAGTTTGTCTTTTCATTTTATTGATGGTTTCCTTTGCTGTGCAAAAACTGCTTAGTTTGATGTTGTCCCATTTTTTAATTTTGTCTTATGTTTCCCTTGCCTGAAGAAATATATCAGAAAAAAATACTTCCAAGAGAAATGTTAGAAATTTTATTGCCCATGACTTCTTCTAGGAGTTTTTGGTCTCCAGTCTTACATTTATCATTAGTCCAGTTTGAATTTATTCTTGTCAATGATATAAGAAGGTAGTCTGGTTTTATATTTTTGCTGCATCTATCTATTCAATTTTCCCAACATTTATTAAATAGACTTTACTTACCCCATTGTATGTTCTTGCTGTCTTTGTCATATATTAATTGACCATATAGACCTGAGCTTATTTCTGGGCCCTATATTCTGTTCCATTGATCTGTGTGTCTGTGTTTATGCCATTACCAGGATGTTTTCATTATTATAGCCTTGTAGCATAGTGTGATATCAAGTAGCATGATTCCTCCAACTTTGTTCTTCTTTCTCAAGATTGTTTTGGTTATTTGAGATCTTTTGTGGTTCCAATAAATTTTGGGGTTATTTGTTCTAGTTGAATGAAAAAAATGTCATTGGTATTTTGATATAAATTGTGTTAAACCTATAACTTGCTTGGGTAGTGTGAACATTTTAACAATGTTGATTAATTCTATCCATGAGCATGATATATGCTTCCATTTATTTGTATCTTCTTTAATTTCTTTCTTCCAGGTCTTACAATTTTCTGAGAACTGGTCTTTTATCTTCCTGGTTAAATTTATTCCTAGGTATTTTTTTTTTTTTGAGGGAATTGTAAATGGGAATGTTTTCTAGGTTTCCTTTCTGATAGTTCATTATGGGTGTGTAAAAATGCAAACAATTTCTAAATATTTGTTTGTATCCTGCTACCTTCCTGAATTCCTTTATCTGTTCCAGTAGTTACTTGGTGGATCTTTAGGTTGTCTGTATACAGTATCATGTCATCACAAATAATGACAGTTTTATTTATTGCTTTTAAATTTGTATGGCTTTTATACCTTCTTCTTTGATTTCTGTGGCTAGAGCTTGCAGTACTATTTTGAATAAAAGTAATGAAAGTGGATATCCTTGTCTTGTTTCTGATATTAAGGGAAACACTTTTAGTTATGTCCAATGAGTTTGCCATATATGGCCTTTATTATGCTAAGATATGTTCCCTCTATTTTCATTTTGCGGAGAGTTTTATCAAATGCACACTGGGTTTTGTCAAATGTGATTTTTTGCATTTAATTATGTGATCATATCGTTTTTATTATTCATTTTGCTTATATGTTATATCACTGTAATTGATTTGGAGATATTGAACCAACTGTGCATCTTTGGAATAAATACCACTTGATCATGGTATATGATATTTTTAACATATTGCTGAATTTGATTTGCTAATATTTTGTTGAGGATGTTTGCATCTATGTTCACCAGAGATATTGGCCTATAATTTTTTTTCTTTGTAGTGTTTTTATCTGGTATTTAAATTAAGATAGTGTTGCCTTCATAAAATGAGGTTGGAAGTCATCTCTCTTCCTAAATTTTTGGAATAGTTTGAGGATAGGTGTTCTTTGAATATTTATAAAATTCACCTATGAAGTCATCTGGTCCAGGACATTAGTTTGTTGGAAGTTTTTTGATTACTGCTTTGATTTTGTTGGTTGTAGTTGGTCTGTTCAGATATTCTATTTCTTCTTAAATCAGTTTTGAAAAATTGTGTATGTCTGAGAATTTATCCACTTTTTCAGACTATCCAATTTTTGGCCAATAGTTGTTCATAATATTTTCTTATAAGCCTTTGTATTTCTATGGTGTCAGTTATTACTTATCTTTAATTTCTGACTTTATTTATTTTCTTCTTAGTTAAAGTTTATTGATCTTGTTTATCTTTTCAAAGAACCAGCTATTGGTTTTACTGACATTTTATACTGTTTTTTAGATTCAGTTTGTTCATTTCCACTCTGATTTATACTATTTACTTTGGGCTTTATTGTTCCTTTTCTAGTTCCTTTAGGTGTAAGGTTAGATAGTTTATTTGAGATATTTCTTGTTTCTTGAGGTAGGCCTGTGACACTATAAATTTTTCTTTTAGTACTGTGTTTACTGTGTCCCATAAATTTTGGGTTCTTGTGTTTTTATTTGCATTTGTGTCATGTCATGTTTTGATTTTTTCCTTGATCTCACTGTTAACCCATTCATTTGTTTAGTAACATGTTATTATACCCCCATGTGTTTTTGTGTATTTCAGTTTTATTTTTGTAACTGATTTTTAATTTCATAGTATTATTTTTGAAGACATGCTAGATTTGATTTCAACCTTCTTAAATTTATTGACACTTGTTTTGCATTCTAACATGTCATCTATTCTGAAAAAATATTCCATGCACACTTGAAAAGAATGTATATTCTGCTGCTTTGGAGTGAAATACTTTTAAAATATCAATTAATCCATCTGATCCAGTGTGTCATTCAAGACCACTGTGTTCCTTGTTGATTTTTTGTCTGGATGATCTATCCACTGATGTCAGGTATGTGATAAAGTCCATTATTATGGTTGAATTACTTGCAATCTCTCACTTTATGTCCATTGATTTTTGCGTTATATATTCAGTTGCTCCTATGTTGGGTGCATAAATGTTTACAAGGCTTATATCTTGTGGTTGAATTGATTCCTTTATCAATTTGTAAGAACCTTCTTGCCTCTTAATATAGCTTTAATTTAAAGTCTATTTTGTCTGATACAAGCTTCTTTTTGGTTTCCTTTTGCATGAATATCTTTCTCTACCCCTTCAATTTCAGTCTGTGTGTGTCTCTTAATCTGAAGTTGGTTTCTTGTAAACAGCATCTATATGGATCTGGTTTCTTATCCATTCAGCTACCTTATGTCTTTTGATTGGAACACTTAATATATTTACATTAAAGGGTTATTGATAGGTACCTATATATTGCCATTTTGTTTTACATATCTATATTCCTCTTCCTTTCCCTTTCTTTGTCTTAAAAAAGTCACTTTGACATTTCTTTCAATACTGGTTTGGTGGTGATGAACTCCTTTAGCTTTTTATTGTCTGGGAAGCTCTTTATTTCTCTTCCAATTATAAATGATAACCTTGCTGAGTAAAATAGTCTTGGTTGTAGGTCTTTGCTTCTCATCACTTTGAATATTTCATGTCAACTCTTTCTGGCCTGAAATGTTTCTGTTGAGAAATCAACAGACATTCTTATGGGAGTTCTCTTCTAAGTAACTAACTGTCTTTCTCTTGCTGCTTTTACAATTCCTTTTGTCTTTAGCCTTTGCCATTTTAAATGTGATGTGTCTTCATGTGAGCCTTTATGAGGTCCTCTTTTTGGGGACTCTCTGTGCTTCCTGGATTTGTGTGTCTTCTTCTTTTTTTATCAGATTAAGCAAGTTTTTAGTCATTGTAGCTTTAAACCCTTTCTTTCTTCTCTTTCTGGTGTCCATATTACACAAATTTGGTATGCTTGAAGTTCTCCCAGAGGTTCTTAAACTATTCTCGTATTTAATTTTTTTTCTATTTTGTGTTCTGATTGGGTGTTTTCTGCTACTTCAGATCACCTGTTCAAGCCTCTGCTTCACATAATCTGTTGTCAATTCCTTCTAGTATATTTTTCACTGAAGATGATATGTATTTTTCTTTCTGATTGGTAACTTTTTATGGTTTCTATGTCCTTTTTAATGCTTACTATTTTTTGTTATTGAAGTTCTCAATGAGCACATTTATTCTACCCTTAATTTCTTTGACCTTTCTTATAACAATCTCCATTTCATTTAGGGTTTTTTGCTTGTTTGTTTATTTGTTTTTTTAGGATGTCCCTTGTTCTTTTATTTGGGACATTTTTTTTGTTTCCCCATTTTAGCTACCTCTCTCTATTTGTTTATGTGTATTAGGTAAATTTTCTATATCTCCCAGGCTTGGTAGGGTGGCCTTATGTAGTAGGGGTTCTGTAGGCTCAGTGGCACAGTCTCCCTGATCACCTGAGTTAGGTGCTCCTTGAATGTTCCTTCTGTGCGTTATGAGCTCTCCTATGGTAGTTGAATCTTGATTGTTGTTTGCACATATCTGGTTTGGATTGACCCTCGGTCTGGCTGACTATGAAGATTGACCCTCACCACTCTGTATGAGCTGTTGTGTAGGGGCTGAACCAAACTGGAATTTGTTTCCAGTTTGGTCTGGTTTCTTCCAAGATCTCCCTTTGGGTCCACTTGTGGAGCTCTGGTCATGCTCTGATATGGTCTAAGGCCAGCTACCAATTTTGTTGGTCTGGAAACTCTTAGGATGTACTCTGGTGCAAGTCAATGTTAGCTGTTACCTATTATCTACCATGAGCTACCTTTAGGAACTACAAAGTGATCCATGATTCATGGATGCATCTGCTGTGACTAGGTGTGTATGGGAAATTCCAAGTTTCTATCAAGGCTGGCTTCCACCAGTACTGAGCTTTGAGAAGATCCACAAGAAGCCCAAGGAACCCTGAGATCCACCTCAATTTGCTGGTTGCCTGTTAGACACAGTCACTGAAGGAACCTCTGTTGTATTCAAGTTGCATGAGGTAGATAGTTTCTCACTGAGTCGCCAGGTATCAACAAGTGGTGTTCACTGTATTGATACAGATTCAAACTCAGTACCAGTTCTGCATCTGAGGACACTTAACAAAAGTCTCTGGTTACACCAAGGCCAGTCTCCACTCTCATTTCAGGGGCCTGCAAACATTCGTGTTGGGACATATTCTCAGGGAGTCATTAGTGTGAGGGCATTAGAGTTTTTCAGGCTAAAACAAATTAAGATTTTTCCATGTGAAGGGAGGACTTTGCCCAGGAATGGTGGCATTAGTCAGGGTCTGTGGGGGGAAATGGTCTCCACCCAAAAGCCACAGAAGTCCACAAAACTCAGTCCCTCCATGTGTGTGTTCCTGACACTTCCTGTGGCTGCTCAGTTCTCATTGAGAGTCCCTCAAAAAATAATGAAAGGCATGTCCAGGCTGTCCATAGTCAGCAGAGACTACTTCACAGAGTGCAGTTGGTAGGGCAGGGCTTCAGGGAGCTGGGAGGGTGAGGCTAGTACAATTCCTCAGGCTGATGTAGTAGACACAATGCTGGTTGGCCATGAAGGGGAAAATGATCTTAAGCTTAAAGCCACTCCACTCAATCTATTTCTGTGTGTCTTTGACACTTTCTGAACTTGCCCAGATTTCCTCCAGAGCCCATCAAGAAAGACTGCAATAAGGACCCAGACTGGCTGCAGGCAGCAGTTTCCTTAGCAGGGCATGAGCTTGACAGGGCCACAGAGAGTTTGGAGAATGAGGCTGGTGCATATCCCCAGGCTGATGCTATATTCTCCATCCAGAAAAGATGGTATCTGTGGGTGATGTGGGAGAGAGACTTACACAAAGGTCATTGGCAAGTTTCCCAGCTTTCTCCCTGAAGCCATACTACCTAATCTCTCCTGATATAAGTCTAGTCTGCTCCAAGCTTCTGTCCTTCTGGTGGAGCCCAGGTTAAGTGTTTGCAAACAAGATTTTGTGCTCGGGCCCATTTAAGATGGAATCTAAGTTTCTAGCAGTCTCCTCTCTCACTCTGGCAGATGGAATTCCCGCTTATTTTCATAGGCTTGGTAATGTCTTCTATTCAGGTATTCTTCAGTTGGTTATTCAGGTTAATTTTTCAGTAATTTAGTTGTAATTTCAATTTGGTCCTGGGAGAAGCTGAGTGTAACTTCCACCTACTCCAACATCTACCATTTTAATAATATTTTTAGTGTACAGTACTTTATTATTAACTAAAGGCATAACATTGTACAGCAGATCTCTAAAATATATACATCTTGTATTACTTAAATTTTCTATAATTTCAATAAGTGTTTTATCATGTATATAAAAGCATCTATTTTAAAACTCAGTTAAGATTTACCTTAAACCAACAACAAATAATCATCGAGTACGTAGTACATTTCTCAGAACCATCACCATTCAATCTTTATTAGAATCATCTTTATCCAGAACTATGAATGAAATAAGTAGACTGAAAGTCTTTATTTCCTGCAAGTATGGAGCATGTGCTCTTCGTTGTTGTTGTGTGTGAGTGTTTCACTTAATTTGCATATAATTTGGACCAATATTTAATTGTTTGTTATGTATGTGTAATTTTAAGTTAATTGTTCATATATCTTATAAATTCATAGAGATACTTAAGGTTATTCTTACAGATTTAAAATTACTTTTTGTATTTCAAGTATATTAATTATTTCTTACATATTTTTGTGGGACATAGAATGCATTCCTTATATGAAATTTTCACCTTTTAACTTATTTTTACATCCCAAAACTTAAAAAAAATTATATAGTCAAATAAATAGTTTTATTTATAGATTTACCTTGGTAGTATGCTTAGGAAACCCTAAGCATATAGTTATATTATGTGGATATTCATGTATATTTTTTAGTTACTATGGTTTACTTTTACACTTAAATGCTTAATCATTTTAGTATAATTTTTATGTTAACATAGGTGTTTCTATATTTGCTTGCTTGCTTTAGTCTTGAAATAATAGACTCAACTATTATTGTAAGTCTCCTTTCATTCAATATTTCACGTTTTCCAAATATTTAGGGGTAGCCATCTGATGGCAAAACTAATACTCACAGATAGTAAGATTATGGCCTATTTTTAAGAAGAAACCAATTTGTGGACAGTTTGAGTGGAACATTGATCATAATGATGATTGCATTGTAAGGAGGGCTTTATTGAGTCAATAATATTTGAACAGGAATTTAATTACAAGTAATATTTTAATACAAAAAAAATGAAGTAGTAGGTATTCCATGCAGAAGGAAGATTGTATTTTGTATTTTCTTTCTAAATTTAAAGTAAACCACTATTTATAATATAATTTAATTTATTGACATCAAAGATGGAAGTTTTCTAGTTTTAAAACCATGGCACTGTAATATGCTATCCCTGTCTCATGGTATCCCATCTGTGTTGATATTCACATATATATTTATTACATAAATGTAAAGGAATGGGATCTTGTCCAATCTCATAATTTTATAAAGCAGATTATCGTGCTTTAAAAAGTTACCTCAAGAATTCTGAAACAATATATTTGGCTGTTTCTTTCCATCTGTCTTTCGTTATTATTAAACTTGACTTTCATTTAGTCCTCAGATCTTCCTACTGTCTTAGTATCCAGGATCACAATGAGAATCCTAGAGTAAGGATCTATCTTTGGGCTACAAAGTTGACTATAAAGTCTCCTGAGTCTTGTTCATGATTAAAAGGTTGTACTAGTTAAAATTACAAGGCAACAATGAAGCAAATGCAGAAAATATTTAAAGGAGAAAACAAAATCCATGTTTTTCACAGGCTGATTTTCTTGTGCTCAGACTTATAAGCTTGCATTGTTCTCACATCCAATGACAAATGTATGTTGATGCCCTTTTCTCCTTTAAAAAATACACTTCCATCTAAGTTCTGTTTGTCACATATGTTTAGGCACAAAGCTGTCTACCTGTGGTGGTTCTGTATACTTGTATGTTGAAGAATGTAGTTCAGTAAATATTCTTTATAAATCAAGAGTTCTGTCAGTTTCATTGTTCCTGACTCAATTTCTGAGTCTTCTTAACTTTAAGGAATTATTACTTATGCTTATGACCAATGTAAGAAGCTGACTTCAAACATGGCTTGGAAATCATAACCTAAATCTAAGGAATATTATCATTTCAGTACACCTTAAAACTTGAAATACTCTGTTGCCAATTTTTGCAAGGACAGTACTTTGGAAGTGAGTAATAATGGGGCTGGGGAAGGGGAGCAAGGCACAGATGTTCTATAACAAAGTGTGAGGAAAAATAAAAGTGTGTGACTATGCAGACTTTCAAGGGAGAGGAAAGTCAGCAAGCATAATCCAGACTGGCTTAGTACCAATACAGTGTCCTATAGATACTCAGCAAGCAGACTTTCAGTTAAAATGTATGGTAAATGATTAAATGCATAGACTGAAATAAGAGGAAAAGGTTATAATTTAAACTTTAAACAGTGGGATTCAATATGATGCATTGGGATGTACAAAGTCAGATAAATCAATTTAGTATTATAGGTGTCTTAAAATAGAGAACCAATTCAAGAATATAGGGGACTCAGGTGACACACAGGAGACTAGATGCCAGGTTTGCAAAACAGAGGGAATAACTATTGGAGTAAAGGCATCATGAACACAGAAAAATTGAGTAACAGGAGCTATAGACTGTACTTTGATGCTGCCTCATCCCACTCACTTCTCACCTCAGGCTTTCAGTGCCCAATAAGCCTCTTATCCATCCCTGCTCTGCTCATGTTCACATTCTTGACAATAGTGACTTCACATCTTCTCTACTCACCTGAGCCCAATAATGCTGCAAGAGTTTTAGCCAACTGTGTAGCTTGAAGAAACACAGTCCACACAGGACCACTCTCACTTCTGATACCAAGTGCAAGTTCAAGGTGTTTCCGAGAAATCTTGAGTTTTGATAATTCACTAGAAGGGCTCACAAAACATACTAAAAGCTGTTATACTCATGATATACTACAGAGAAAAGATAGATATTAAGATCAGCCAACAGAAGAATAGCATAGGCCAGAATCAGGAAAAATACCAAATGCAGAGCTTCCATTGACCTCTACCTGTGGAGTCTGGACATTTTACTTCTTAGCGTTGATGTACAACACATATGGAGCATTGCCAACCAAGAAAACTCACCTGAGCCACTGTGTCCAGATTTTTTTTAGGGTTCCATCACATAGAATCAGTTGATTGCTTATCGATTTATTGATTGCCCTTGTGGTTGATCTCAATTTCCAGATGACCATACAGCCCAAAGTTCCCACTCTAAATCAAATTTAAAATCTTTCTAGCATTGCTAGCCCTTACCTTAAGTCATATATTTTGACTATCTGGTGTGACTCAAGACCCCCAGATAAACAAACAAAAATGTCAGGCATGACATTCCAAGGGTTTTGAGATTAACTTCCAGAAGCTAACTTCAAAAGTCAAACCTCTTTGGGGGTAATGGTCAGTTATTTACTACGCAGATGTCATATCTGACTTTAGTATCAGCAGTTTTCTTCATTTTATATTTTACAGAGATGATGAAAGCAACAAGCCAGTAGGATTTTCATACCTCACCCCACTAAATAGACCCCATTACTTGACCTAAACACACCATTTTTCTGTAACTCTTAGTATAGTGGGTGAGGATCTTTCCTCCTGCCAGAAACTAATCTCTTTACCTGGTTTTTGGATTCTAATCCCTGACACTTTCTCAGGAAACTTATTCTATTAGAAATGTCTTCTGTTTCCTTTAACTCAGCCTTTCTCCCTGCATTAAAACATCTTCACTTACATGTAAATATGCTCCTGTCTTCCAAAATAAAAATAAAATTTCAGTAACACTCATGTTCACCTGTAGCTGGCATCTTTAGCTGCTAGCCCTATCCACTAAAATTACTCCCCCAAAGATCACCACTGACTTTCTTATTGTAAATCTAATGGCTCTTCTCAATTTTTTTCAAGGTAATCTCTTAACATCTAAAACAGTTTTTAAATTCCAGAAATACTGTCTTATTTTGTTCTCTGGAAAACTCTGTCTTATTATTTTGGTCCTTATCTTCAAATGTAGCTTTTCCTCTCTAAACTGCAGCCCCCATGCCAAGCTACATATTTTCTCAAGTAGCTAACTTCTTGAATTTCTTTTCTTGGATATCAGATAAGCTCTTTAAAGTTAATGTACCAAATTTAACTATGTTGGGTCTTTCCTCTGGTAATCATTTTAAACCTATTGCTCTTCTAATGCACTTTACTTTAAAGATCAATACCCTGAACTTAGTTGTACACAGCAGAAATATGGTAACCCTGTTTGATTACCATCTCCCTTTCTACAGAAAACCAGTCACCTAATCCTGTTATTCAGTGACTAAGAAATAACTTGCGAACCCATATCCATTCTCATGACCATCATCTGGGTTCAGTTCTACATGTAACATCTGGGTACTGCAGCAATTTCTTTTCTGTGCTACTTGCTTCTTGTCTTGCTTACTCTTCATTTATTTGTTAAAGATTTTATTTATTTATTTTTAGAGAGAGGGAAGAGAAGGAGAAAGAGAGGAAGGAAACATCAATGTGTGGTTGCCTCTCACGTGCCCCTTACTGGGGACGTGGCCCGCAACCCAGTAATGTGCCCTGAGTAGGAATCGAATCAGTGACCCTTTCGTTCGCAGGCCAGCACTCAACCCACTGAGTCATACAAACCAGGGCCCTTCTCTTCATTTTGTGTTCCCCTGTCAGGCAGTTACCTTTCTACAATGCAACTGTCTTGCTGTTTTATTTATTTATTTTTTTTCAATGAGTTCAGTGACATTTACTTCGAGATAAACCCCAAACTTCCTGGTGCGGCCTAAAACAACACTTTACCTCCTCAGTGCCTCCCATCCCACCTTGCACCTCTAGCTCTATTTAATGTCCAGCTCTCCAGGTTTTGAATATCCCATGCTCTCTTTTCAAGCCTTTGCCTATGCCTTCTTATCCGCCATTCCCTTAACCTTTAATTTAACTGTTAGGTGTAAATTTTAACATCAATTCTTCTGAGAAGCATTATTCCCTTTCCTGAAACTGAATTAACTTGTTTACTTGCAAAGCTCCTGCTCATCACCTTAGTCTTTATTCACTATATTGTAATTGCCTATTGAGTTGTCTGCCTTGTCTTCTAGATTAGCTGTCTTGAGATGACAGGCACTCTGTCACTTTTGATCACTGTTGCATTTTCATTATCTAGCATAATATTTGACACATAGTAGGTTTCTAAAAGGTGAATGGCCAGAAATATGAGACTGGACATGAGATCTGAGGATTAGCTGTGGAACAATTTGCATGCCAGGCTACTGATTTTGTCCATGGCAGCTTCTAAGAAGGAAAGTAACCTAATGAAACCTTACATTTTCAAAATAGTTACAATGCCATATCCAAATGACACATTCATTTTTTTCTCCTTTGACATTTTACTAGGTTCTCTATTGTAAAATACTTTTTAACTTTTTATTTATTATTTATGTATTTATTTATTTTTAATTTTTTCATTGTTCAATTAGAGTTATGCCAATTTTCCCCCATTGCTCTCACCATTGTCCTTGTCCATGGGTCTTTTATATACATGTTCCTTGACCTGACCATTCCTCTTCTTTCCTGTTATCTCTCTCCTCCCTCCCCTCTGGTCACTGTCAGTTCGTTCTTTATTTCCTTGTCTCTGGTTCTTTTTTGCTTATTGTTTGTTTTGTTCATTAAGTTCCACTTATAGGTGAGATCATATGGTATTTGTCTTTCACCACCTGGCTTATTTCACTTAGCATCATACTCTCTAATTCCATCCATGTTGTCACAAAGGGTAGGAGTTCCCTCTTTCTTTCTGCTGCATAGCATTCCATTATGTAAAGGTACCACAGGTTTTTGATCCACTCAGATCACTCATTTACTGATGGGCACTTAGGCTGTTTCCAGCACTTGGCTATTGTATATTGTGCTACTATGAACATTGGGGTGCACAGGTTCTTTTGAATTGGTGTTTCAGGATTCTTAGGGTATAATCCCAGCCATTTCTCTTTAGTTATAGAGATTCCAGTTATAGCCTCTGTACAAATGTTTTCTTTTGGCAATAAGTTATATTAGTCTTTGTATTACTAGCTAAGGCTTTACATTAGAGTTTCAAAGCACTTTCACATGAAAGTTTCATTTCATCATTAGATAGTTCTGTGAATACTCACTTTGTGGATGAAACAAGTGAGATTTAGAGATATTAGAGATAGGATAGGCTTACAAAAATGCTAACAAAAGTGACTCTTGCTAAGGAACACATATGACTAAGTTGGACTATGTGAAATTGCTATTGTTATAGGTTAAAATAAAATGGTTGAGTATTAACAATTTTCTATGATTTGACCTAATGTACATTGAAATAATTAAGTAATAATACTAGGCAGTACACACATAATCAATTCACAAAATGAGTGATAAATATAATAAATGCTACGAACAGACAATAGTTATATCAATTCAGGATGAGCATAAAAAGACTGAGTTATCAATCTTTCCTCCATGACTATTCCTTTCACTTAATTTCTCTAATATCTCTTTAGTGTCTAGAGTTAGTGTCTAGTGCCTAGTGTCTAGATGTATGTTTCCACTTGCAGAAACCTCAAGACTTAGTATAATACATTGAACTTACATCTCCCCATCTATATCTTCACCATGTCCATCCTTTCATTATTGTCACATTAGAAACTAGATTTCTCTGGGCCACATTTTTCTCTATCTTTTCCTATGCCAACTGAGACCAAGTCTTATGCAATTGCCATTGAAATCATTAACACAACAATTTCTCTCTTGAAAATGCCTACAATTGCAAATGCCCAAACCGGCCAGGTGGGTCAGATTGTTGGAGCATCACCACATACATCAAAAGGTCATGGGTTCTATTCCTGGATGGGGTTTGTATGGGAGGCAACTAATCAATATTTCTCTCTCATATCAATGTTTCTCTCTTTCTCTCTCTCTCCTCTCTCTCCTTCTCTCTCTCAAATCAATAAACATGTCATCAGATGAGGATTTCAAAAAAAGAAAATGCCTACAACTTTTATAATTAAAGCATACCTTATAACAACCAGCTGTAGAATCATAGTTTCTTTTTAAAATACTTCTTCACTATAGTACAAATATCTGGAAAAAAATACATAGTATAAGGGTACCACTCAATAAAGTCTCACAAAATCAGCAGAACCATGTAATCAACACCTAGGAAAAAATATATATATTGATTATAACCCAGAAGTTCCCTCATGCCAACTCCTAGTCACTATCACACTTCAGATAGTGACTGTCCTGACCTATCACTGTGTAGAACTTGTGCCTTGTTTGAACTTTATATAAATGTGATCATACAGTATGTATTGCAGAATTTTTTTCTCAGTATTTGATTGTTATTTTTATTTCCAATATTATGCATTAGAGTGGTGCAATCATTTCTACAGTTGTAGAGTGTCCCATTGAGTAAGCATTTTGTGTTGTGTACAGTTTAGGACTGTTAGGAATCGCTGCTGTTAATATTCTTGTACATATATTCTGGTGCACATAAGAATATATGTACCTAAATTCATGCACATAAATGCATGCATTTATGTTGGGTATATATTCAGTTATTTGAGCATAATTTCTGCATTAATAGATAATGCCAAGAATTCTTCCAGAGTTTTTAAATATTTATACTCTTCTTCACCATCAGTTAGTATTGTTAGTCCTATTAATATTAGAAATTCTTATGGAAGTGTCATAATATTTCATCATGGTTTTAATTTGTAGTTTTCTAACATGAATGATGTTAGCAATTTCATAGTTAGATTACCCATTTTGATATCATCTTTCAAAAATGCCATTTCAAGCCTTTATTTATTTCTTAATATGTTATGTTTGTGGTCCATTTGTTGGAGATCTATTCTGAATACAAGATTTTTATCAGATTTATGTGTTAGTGTTTTCAATCACTTTGTATTATTTTACTCTCATATATTTTGAATAAGTGGATTTATTAATTTTAATATAGCTTGGTTTGCCAAACTGTTCCTTATGGCTAATAGAATTTGTATGTCATATGGGAAATTTTTGTCTATCTTCAAGGCTGTAAACATTTTGCCTTATGTTGTTTCCTATAAGCATTATGATTTTCAAACTTTTTCAATTGGATCTGTTTACAGTTAATTTTTTTTAAATGTGTTGTGAGACAAGGGTCAGTGTTCTTTTATCTTATATAAATAAAAGTTAAATGGACCTACTAACATTTAGCCACTATTTTGGAATGTCAACTTTGTTATAAATGTTCATATACATTTATGAATGTTTCTGAACTCTTTATTCAATTATATTAGTCTATCTGTATATCTTTAAGACAATGCCATACTGTTTTAACTATTGTTTATTTATATCTGGAAGTTGAGTACTTCAATTTTGTTTTTTCTCATGACTGCTTTAGCTTTTATAGGCTATGTGCATTTCCATATAAATTTTAGAATTTGCTTTCTAATTTACACAAAAATATTTCTAAACACACTTTTAGAATTTTCAGTGGGATGACATTAAACAAATACATGTGGAGAAAGAAATAGCTTTACAATGTTGACTTTTTCAATTGTATAATAATTTGTCTCAATAATATCTATGAGATTTTCTTTTTAAAAAATATATATTTTTGATTATGCTATTACAGTTGTCCCATTCCCCCCCCCCTCACTCCACTCCATCCTGCCCACCCCCTCCCTCCCACATTCCCCCCTATAGTTCATGTCCATGGGTCATACTTATTAAGTTCTTTGGCTTCCACATTTCCTATACAATTCTTACCCTCCCACTGTCTATTTTCCACCTATCATTTATGCTACATATTCTCTGTACCTTTCCCCCCCTCTCTCCCTCCCACTCCCGTGTTGATAACCCTCCATGTGAGTTCCATTTCTGTGGTTCCGTTCCTGTTCTAGTTATTTGCTTAGTTTGCTTTTGTTTGGTTTTAGGTGTGGTTGTTAATAACTGTGAGTTTGCTGTCATTCTTACTGTTCATATTTTTTTATCTTCTGTTTCTTAGATAAGTCCCTTTAACATTTCATATAATAAGGGCTTGGTGAGGATGAACTTCTTTAACTTGACCTTATCTGAGAAGCACTTTATCTGCCCTTCCATTCTAAATGATAGCTTTGCTGGATAGAGCAATCTTGGATGTAGGTCTTTGCCTTTCATGACTTGGAATACTTCTTTCCAGCCCCTTCTTGCCTGTAAGGTCTCTTTGGAGAAATCAGCTGACAGTCTTATGGGAACGCCTTTGTAGGTAACTGTGTCCTTTTCTCTTGCTGCCTCTAAGATTCTCTCCTTCTCTTTAATCTTGGGTAATATAATTATGATGTGCCTTGGTGTGTTCCTCCTTGGGTCCAGCTTCTTTGGGACTCCCTGAGCTTCCTGGACTTCCTGGAAGTCTATTTCCTTTGCCAGACTGGGGAAGTTCTCCTTCATTATTTGTTCAAATAAGTTTTCAATTTATTGTTCTTCCTCTTTTCCTTCTGGCACCCCTATAATTCGGGTGTTGGAAAGTTTCAAGATGTCCTGGAGGTTCCTAAGCCTCTCCTCATTTTTCTGAATTCTTGTTTCTTCATTCTTTTCTGGTTGGATGTTTCTTTCTTCCTTCTGGTCCACACCATTGATTTGAGTCCCAGTTTCCTTCTCATCACTATTGGTTCCCTGTACATTTTCCTTTGTGTCTCTTAACATAGCCTTCATTTTTCCATCTAGTTTTCGACCAAATTCAACCAATTCTGTGAGTTTCTTGATTAACAGTCTTTTGAACTATGCATCCGATAGGTTGGCTATCTGTTCACTGCTTAGTTGAATTATTTCTGGAGCTTTGAAGTGTTCTGTCATTTGGGCCTTTTTTTTTTTTTTTTTTTTTGTCTTGGTGCGCCTGTTATGTAAAGGGGCAAGGCTTTAGGTGTTCCCGGGGGCAGGGTAACACTGGTCATTGCTCTGTGACACTGTATGTGGGGGATGGGCCAGGAGGGAGTAATGACTCCTGCTCCACTCTCTGCCAGATTTCAGTCACTCCCTCTGCTACCCACAATCAAATTGGGCCCCTGCGGTGCTGGTTCCCGAGTGGGTGGGCTTGTGCATGCCCTAGGCCCCTGTGGGTTTCTCCAATGACCTCTCCTGTGAGGCTGGGAGTTTCTTCTACTGCCGCCCCAACCCCCCCAGGTGTTTTCACTCAGAGGTTTGAGCCTTTATGTGGTGGTAGAGCCCTGGGTTACCTGGTCTGCTTTGCTCCCCGTCATCCTGTTTTATCTATGGGAATGTGGGGCTGAGGGGTCTGCTACCCGCCACACTGCCTGCCCCATTCTCTGCCACTCTGAGTCTGACCCTCTTGGTTTATCTGTGCGAATGCAGGGCCGCAGGGTCTGCTAGTGGTCAGACTGCCTGCCCCGTTTGTCCCACACTCCGCCAGTCTGGGTCCTGCCATGGCAATGGGAGTCCTCTCTGCCCTGGCTGCCGTCTCCACCCCTCCTACAGGTCAGGATGAATGTTTATTTTTTATCTCCTTGGTGTCGGACTTCCCTGCCCTTCGATTTTCTGTCAGTTCTTGTTGTGTGAGGAGGGGCAGTGTGTCTACCTACACCGCCATCTTGGTTCTGTCAATATCTATGAGATTTTCATGCCACTGCATTGTATATGTTTGTTTGTGTATTTATTTATTTATTTATTTATTTATCTATATTTGGTGCCCTGGGTATTAAAATAATAGTATCATTGGAAAATATTTCACTGGTTTATTGCTGGTATAGAGAAATGCAATTGATTTTTGTATATTGGTCATGTAGCCAGTTACTTTATTAAATGCATGTAATAAGACATATAGGTTGCATTTAAATATATATATATATATACATAGTTATGTGTCCAAATATTCATATTTTTATTATCTTTTCAAACCTATACATTTTTCTTGCCAATTGAATTTGGAAAAAATGTGTTAATATTTTAACATTAAGTATAATGTCTGGTTTTTTAGGTATTCTGTGTCAGATTAAGGGGGTTTTTTTCCTCTTCTTTTCCTAAATTACTAAAGCATTGGTACTGTTGTTTTATTTTAAAATTTTTAATGAAATTTTGGATGCATGATGAATGTTTTCTATTTCATTTCCTTCTATCATTTCCCTTTATGTCTCAAAACATTCCCTATATCATTTTCCCTCTGTGTCTCTTTTTGTCTCTCTCCATTTCAGTCCACCTCTCTCAGCCTCTCCTATCCCTTGGCATCTACTGAGAATATAATTTTCCCCCTTTAGTTTATTAATACATTTACATTGAACAGTTTTGAAAAGTTGCATTAACTTCAAAAGCCTGGAATATATCCACCCTAGTGGTGGATACATTTTCATATATCGCCAAGTTCTACCAGCTTCTAATACTGGTAGAACTTGGTGGTAGAACTATATATTTTCATATATCATATATCTCCAAGTTCTACCAGTTTCTAATATTTTTAGAATTTATTTCTAACATGTGTTTAGGATTTTTTTCATCTATGTTAATGAATGAGCTTAATCTGCAATTTTTCTATCTGGTAATGTTCTGGAGGTTTTGAAGGCATCTCATGCTATTTTCATAAGTTTGGAAGGGCTCTCTTGTTTGTATTGTGTAAAAATTCTATGAGATTAATGATATTTTTATATAGAGAGAGAGGTGAATTCACCAATAAAGCCATTTAAGCTTGTATTATTTACTGATGGGAAGATTTTTAACTACCAGTGCAATTTCTATCCATATTTTGTTAGTTTTGGCATATTGTAATTTTCTACAAATGTCTTTTTCATGTAAATAATCACAATTACTGTCATAGAGTTACTGATGCTGTCTTCTATTATCATTTTAATGCCTACAGAAACTGTAGCAATAGCCTCTTTGTCATTTTGTTATTGGCAGTTTGTGTCTTATACTTTTCATATTTAATAGACTCCTTAGCATTTTGTGAAATTGCTAGTTTTCAAAGAATTTAGTGTTTCTCTGCTAAGCTTTATAAAAATATTGTTTTAGAATTTTTTAATTTTCTCTTAGCCTATTTTTTATTTCAATTTCTTTGGATTCAATTTATCATTTTTTTTAAATATTTTATTGTTGTTCAAATAGAGTTGTCTGCATTTACCCCCCAACACTAGCCCCACACCCTAACATTTTTGTCTAATTTTTTATGATAGATATTTAGATAATTGACTTTTATCTATTCTTCTTCATAGTACAGGTATTTAAAGATAAGCATTTTCCTTGTAGATAAGACTTTACTTGCATTCTAAAGTTTAATATGTTTATTATCATTATTAATATTTTTTCAGTTAAAAGTGTGTCCAAAAGTTTATTTTTACTTTTTTCTAAACCTATGTGTTATTTAAAAGTTGCCAAATATTTTTAGGATTCTTTAGGCAACTTTTTTTTTTAATTGAGTTCTGGTTAATTCTAATCTTGTCATAGGACATTTCCTTCATATAACTTTAATTCTTGTGTATTTATTGAGTATTGCTGTTTTGGGATGATGGTCAATCATACAAAAAGGTCAATTACAGAAAAATGTCTGTGTTTAATTGAAAAGATGATGTATCTTGCAGTTGTTAGTGGCAGTGTTCTGTGTATGTTGATTAGATCCATTTCATTAATCATATTATTTATGTCCTCCATATCCTTACTGATTTATGCCTGAGGCTCTACCAGGTACTGAGAATAGTATGTGAGAATTTTCCACAAAGATTATAGATGATCTATTTGCCCTTCTAGTTTTTTCAGTTTTGTCTTTCATATGTTTTCAACCTATATTATGAGTGCATACCACATTAGAATTATTATCTCTTTCTGGTGAATTGAAGCATGAGTAATATTTCTTTTTTTAATGTCAAATCAACTCATATTGATTTATCTAATTAGTCTTATATCAGGGTATTTGTTGGTAGATGTTCCAGAGTACCTATTTTTTATACATTGAAAGTGCAAATTATTTTTTAATTTTATTGATTGATTTGTTTAAAGAGAGAGGAAGAGTGAGAGAGAAGGAAATTGATTTGTTATTCCATTTATTTATGCATTAATTAGTGATTCTTGTACATGCCCTAACTGGGGATCAAACCTGCAACCCTGGCATATTGGAATGATGCTCTAACCAACAAAGCCATCTGGTGAGGACTAAAGTACAAATCTTATAAGAAGCATAGAGTTGTTGTTTTATCTAGTTTGACAACATTTAATTTTGTAATTATTTAGTTTATTTACATTTAATTTAATTATTTGCATATTTTACTCTACCACTTTACTACCAGTTTCATATTTTTCCATCTATTCTGTTCCTTTTTGTCTACTTCCTAAGTATCCTAAGAATCCTGAAACACCAATCCAAAAGAACCTATGCACCCCAATGTTTATAGCAGCACAATTTACATTAGCCAAGTGCTAGAAGCAACCTCAGTGCCCATCAGTAAATGGGTGGGTCAAATACTATGGTACACTTACACAGTGGAATACTTGGCAACACAAAGAAAGAAGGAGCTCCTACCCTTTGTGACAGCATGGATGGATCTGGAGAGCCTTATGCTAAGTGAAATAAGCCAGGTGGTAAAAAACAAACACCATATGATTTCACCTATAAATGGAACCTAATTAACTAAACAAACAAGGAAGCAAAATATAACCAGAAACATTGAAATTAAGAACAAACTGACAGTAACCAGAGGGGAGGTGTGAGGGGATAATTGAGAAAAAAGGGGGAAGGGTTTTCAGTAACATGTATAAAGGACACACGGACAAAACCAAAGGTGGGTAGGATTAAGTGTGGGAAGTGGAGATGCCTGGGGTTGGGGGAAGTGGTGGGAGAAAATGGAGACAACTGTACTTGAAGAACACTAAAATAATTTTTAAAATGTGAAAATAAATGTCAATGAACAACAAATGCTAATAAGGATGTGGAGAAAATGGAACCCTAGTGCATTATTAGTGAGAATGCAGTCTGGTGCAGCCACTGTAGAGAACAGTATGGATTTTCCCCCCAAAATTAAAAATGGAACTACCTAATGTCCCATTGATCCCACTACTGGGAATATAACCTAAGAATCCTTAAATACCAATTCAAAAGAACATTTGCACCCATATTAAAGCAGCAGTATTTGCAATAGGCAAGAGTTGGAAATAGCCTAAGTTATCATCAGTAGACGAGTGGATTAAAAAACTGTGGTACATTTACACAATGGAATACTACACAGCAGAAAAAAAGAAGGAATGTTGATCCAAGATGGCAGAGGAGTGAATGGAATTTACACTAACCTCCTCCCAGGACCAATCTGGAATTACGACTAAATTGTGGAGAAATCACCCGGAACAAACAACTGAACAATAGCAAGAGAGAGGCCTTATAACCTCATACAGACAGCAAAACCAGCTTCAGCACAACCTGATTGATAGGGAGAGTGGTAGAGATGTGAGAGGGCTGCCTGGGTAGCCAAAGGTGGCAGCTGAAGCACTGGAGGGATACTTAAGTGGCTGGTTGGATCCACCTGAGGAATGTGGGGTATAAACCATAAGATGGGATCCCAAATCTACCGAAGCAGAGCCTGAAAAGTACACAGATAACATCCAGTGGCGAAAAGCAGCAGGGTTGCTCTCTGCCAGAGGCTGACAGCTGGAGACACAAAGAGCCGTTTAAAGAGCCAATGCACCAACCTTCATTTGCAGCCACTTATCCTGGGCTCTGGCAAAGGGGAGTGGGGGCAGGGTGGACTGGAGACACTTGAGGAGAGACTGGAGACAGAGGGTTTGGCAAGAGAACTGAGAGAATATACACTGGGATCCTGGTGATGAGTGATCCCCCATACAGCAGCAGCCATCCTGCTCAGGAAGACCACTCCCCTTTGAGTGGCATCAACCTGAGGGGAAACAATAGCCTCAACCTCAGGAGGGATTCTGTCCTTCCCTGTGGTCCTTAAAATTGACTGCTGTGTGCAGAGTGAATAGATTGACAACTGAAGGAGTCACCCATAGACAATAGATCCCTGGAAATTTTGACCAGGCTTCCTAAGGTCAAACAGGATCACCATATGGCAGCAAAAGAGGTGGAACCAGAAATAAACAACTGCGGCAAATACTAGATGCTACTAAGATGAAATCCACCATGGTCTTCTCCATGATTTGTGCTATTTTCTTTCCTGCATATATTTTTAACATTAATTTCTTGTCTATCAAGTTTGTGCATATTAAGTCACTAGATTTTATGTTATAGTTTATTTCAATTCACATATTTTGTCCCTCAATTCTCTTACCTCATTTTATGTTCTTCTTTCTTCTTCTTATTTTCATTTTCATTTTGTTTTTTCTCCTGCTACAACTTATTCCCATTCCACACTTTTACCATTTCTCCCCTATCCAGCCCCTCAAAACCAATTTTTGTTAATGGTCGTCTCATATTCTTTTTTCCGCTCTGAAAATACCCATGTTCTCTCTCCCCCTTTAGCAATCTTTGCTCATTGGTTGTGGACAGGTTGGTTTTATTGCTTTTTTTTTTTTTCAATTTTATCTCTGGATTTTCACTAATTTTGTACCTCAAATCTCAAATCTTACCATTCTCCTCTTCTACTATTTTTTGTCTCAAATTTTAAGTTTTTCCAGTCTTAGACACTCTTTTTCATTTTATCACTTTCATCCTGACCTTTATTGTTTTTCTACTTTATTCTTTTTACTTTCATTTCATATTTTAATTTTTCCCTAGTTTGGCCTGGTTTTCATTCCTCACTCTTAGTATTTCCTCTCCCTCTATCATCTCAAGATCACTTCCCATTACTCTACACATTTCTTAAGCTTTTCTTCCTTCCTTCCTTCCTTCCTTCCTTCCTTCCTTCCTTCCTTCCTTCCTTCCTTCTTTTGTCTTTCTTTCTTTCTCTTTCTTTCTTCCCTCTTATTCCCATTCAACTATATTAATTTTAGTTCATTTGTTGTTCATAATGCTGTGGTGGATTTTTCCTACAATTTGGTTCCTATGTTTTCTTATGTATTTATGTTTTTTCTCCTTTTTCTTCCTCTCTATCACTTTATTTTATTTTGTTTTGTATTTAAACTTTTACTGTATGCATCCCTGCTCTTGCTTAACAGGTCCTTTTCCATTCCCATTTCTACTTATGATGCAAATTTTAATTTCTCCACTTTGCTCTGATTCCCTGCTCTTATTAGTGCTGCTCTTTGTACCCTATCAAAATCATTTTTCTTTTATTGGTCATCTCATATTGACTCTCTTTTCTTATAATAGTCTTAATCACTTTACACCCTTATTAATACTGGTCCATTTGCTGTTTATAGTAGGATTGCAGATAGGAGTTATTTTTGAGGGTGTGAGTTTGTTTTCTGAGCTTTGTGATTTTGATCTGGCAGCACCTTCCAAATAGCATACAATATGTGGTGGGTGGAGAGACCATCATTCAAATACCTGGAGGGAAGGACCCACTAAAGAATGACCTAACGATAATCAAAACTCAATTATATCTAGAGAGTCAACAAAAACAGCATAAAGGGTATCCCAAAAGCATCAGGCTCAGGAGATCAAGGAGATTGTACCACTGAATCTCACAGGACTCCTACCATAGAAGTTCACACCACAAAGACAGGGAGTCAACACAGATCAATTTAAGAAGCAGAAGCAAACAAGAAGAGTCTCTCCAAAAATTGGAAGACAAAGAAATACTCACAAATTGAAAGGAAGGACAAATCCTAAGAAAGTATGCAAACTCTCAGATATTGAGTTCAAAATAGTGATTATAAGGAAGCTCAATTAGCTCAATTAGATTGCCAAAAACTACAGGGAATCTAGAAGGAAATTACTTGGAACTACATCAACATGAAAAAGGACATAGAAACTATCAACAAAAGCCAGGAGGGAATGAAGTATTTTCTACAATTTCTGAATTGAAGAACACAGTAGAAGGAATCAAAAGCAGGCTACATGAGCAGAGGATTGAATCAGCGACTTGAAGGTAGAAAAAAACTCCGAGAAAGAATAAGAAAAGGAAAAAAAATTCTCAAAGAAAAAGGAAGCACTAAGAGAACTGCAGGACTATGTGAAATGTAATAATATGCATATAACAAGGATAACAGAAGGAGAAGAGAAGCAAGAAATAAAAAATCTATTTGAAAAAGTAATGATGGAAAACTTCCCTAATTTGATGAGAGAAAAAGTTAAACAAGTCAGAAAGCATAGAGGGTACCAGTCAAGATGAAACCAAGAGACCCACTCCAAGACACATCATGTTTAAAATGACAAAATTCCAAGACAAGTAGAGGATCTTAAAGGCAGCAAGAGAGAAATGGGGAGTAACATACAAGGGAGCTCTGATAAAGTTAGCAACTGGCTTCTCAACAGAAACACTACAAGCCAGGAGGGAATGGCAAAGAGTATTCTAAGTAATGAAAAGCAAAGACCTACAACTAATACTACTCTACCCAGGAAGGCTCTCAATTAAAATGGAAGAAGAAACAAGGAGCTTCCCATACAAAAGAAGGCTAAAAGAATACACCTCTACCAAACCAAATTTGAATGATTTGCTAAAGAGACTGTATTAAGAAGAATAATAAAAAGAGTGAGAGAGAGAGAGACAGAGAGACAGAGAGAGAGACAGGTACAAAGGGAAAAAGTGAATAAGTACCTATCGATAATAACCTTAAATGTAAAAGGATTAAATGTTCCAATGAAAAGACATAGGGTAACTGAATGGATAAGAAAACATGACCCATACATATGATGCCTATGAGAGACGCACCTCAGAATAAAAGACCTACACAGACTGAAAGTGAAGGGTTAGAAAAACATATTCCAAGCCAATGGACAGGAAAAAAAATCCAGGGTAGCAATACTTATATCAGACAAAATAGAGTTAAAAAAAGGCCATAAAAAGAAACACAGAAAGACATTGCATAATAATTAAGGGAAGAATCCATCAAGAAGACATAAACATTGTAAACATATATGCACCCTACATAGGAACACCCAAATATATAAGGAAAATCTTGGAGGACTTAAAGAAAGGTATAGACAGCAACACATTTATACTAGGGGATTTTAACACCCCACAGTCAACAATGGAAAAATCTTACAAACAAAATATCAACAAGGATATTTTGGATCTGAATGACACAGTATATCAAATGAACTTAATTGATATATACAGAATTTTTCATTCTAAAGAAACAAAATGTGCATTCCCTTGAAATGCACGTGGATCATTTTTAAAGATAGACCACATGGTATGTCACAAACCAGCCTTAAAAATTCAAGAAAATTGAAATCATATGAAGCTTTTTGTCAAACAACAAGGGCTTGAAACTAGAAACCACTCTCAAGGAAAAAAATCAAAAACATTCAAACTCATGGAGACTGAAGAGTATGCAATGAAACAATGAACGGGTTAATACTGAGATCAAGGAAGAAATCAATGAGTTTCTGGAAACAAATGAAAATGAACACACAACTGTCCAAAACCTATGGGACACAGTAAAGTCAGTCTTGAGACAGAAGCTCATAGCAGGACAGGCCTACCTAAAAGAGATAGAAACATTTCAAATAAACAGCCCAACTCCACATCTACAAGAACTGGAAGAAGAACAAACAAAGCCAAGAGTGAGAAGGAAGAAAATAATCAAGATCAGAGCAGAATTAAATGATATAGAGACAAAAGAATAATTCAAAGAATCAATAAACCCAGGAGCTGGTTCTATGAAAAGATAAACAAAATTGATAAGCCTTAAAAAAGACTCATGAAGGAAAAAAGAGAGAGGGCCCAAATAAATAAAATCAGAAATGAAAATGGAGAAATTACAACTGACAACACATAAATAAAAAGATTATAAGATATTACTATGAACAACTATATGCCAAGGAATTTGACAACCTTGGTAAAATGGACAAATTTCTAAAAATATAATCTTCCAAAAACTGAATTAAGCAGAAGCAGAAAGCCTGAACAGACTGATAACAGCTATTGCAATTGAAGCAGCAATCAAAAAACTCATGGAACACAAAAGACCTGGACCAGACAGTTTAACAGGAAAATTTTAGAAAACATTTAAGAAACAGTTAACACCTATTCTGCTCAAACTATTCCACAAAATCCAAGAAGAGACAAGGTCCCCAAACTCTTTTTATGAGGCTAGCATCACCTTAATCCCCAAACCAGACAAAGACACAAAAAAGAAAGAAAACTACAGGCCAATATCGCTGATTAATATAGATGCTAAAATACTGAACAAAATATTGACAAACCAGATGCAGCAGTACATTAAAAAGATCATACACCATGATCAAGTGGGATTCATTGCAGGGATATAAGGATGGTACAATATTCATGAATCAATAAACAAAATATAACACATAAACAAAAGGAAAGAAAAAAATCACATGATCATATCAATTGATGTGTTAAAGCATTTGATAAGGTACAGCACACATTTTTGATAAAAAACACTCAGGAAAATGGGAGTAGAGGGAGCATACCTAAAAATAATAAAGGTCATATATGAAAAACCTATAACCAACATTATACTCAATGGGTGAATATTAAAAGCTTTCCCAGTAAGATCAGGAACAAGACAAGGATGTCCACTTTCACCACTTCTATTCAACATAGTATTGGAAGTCCTATCCACAGTGATCAGACAAGAAAAAGGAAATAAAAGACATTCAGATTTGAAAGGAGGAAGTAAAACTGTCATTGTTTGCAGATGACATGATAGTGTACATAAAAAAACCTATAGACTCCAACAAAAATCTCCTTGCCTTAATAAGTGAATTTGGCAAAACAGAAGGATACAAAGTCAATATTCAGAAATTGAATGCTTTTTTGTACACCAAAAACAAAAAACAGAAATTAGAAAAAAATCCCATTTGCTATATCAACAAGAAAAATACCATCCTAGCTGGTGTGGCTCCGTGAATAGAGCACTGGCTTGCAAACCAAAGTGTTGCCCTATTGATTCTGAGTCAGGGCATATGCCTGTGTTGTGGGCCAGGTCCCCAATTGGGGACACATGTGATACTACAACACATACACATTTCTCTCCCTCTCTTTCTCCTTCCCTTTCTCTAAAAATAAATAAATAAAATCTTTAAAATACAAGAAAGAAAAATAAAGTGCCTAGAAATAACTTTACCAAGGAGATAAAAGACCTGTACTCAGAAAAGTGCACAACACTGAGGAAAGAAATTAAGGAAGACACAAAGAAATGGAAGCATATACCATGTTCATGAATTTGAAGAATTAACATCATCAAAATGTCCATACTACCCAAAGCAATTTATAGATTCAACACAATCTCTATTAAAATACCGATGACATATTTCACAGAGATAGAACAAATATTTCAAAAATGTGTATGGAACCATAAATGACCCAATATCCTTGGAAATTTTGAGAAAGAAGAAAAAAGCAGGAGGTATCACAATATCTGATGTCAAATTAGGCCACTGTAATCAAAACAGTATGGTACTTGCATAAGAACAGACATATAGAATAATGGAACATAATAAAGAGCTCAGAAATAAACCCATTTCCCTAAGGTCAATTAATATTCAACAAAGTGGGCAGAAGCATAAAATGTGTCACGGAGCTTTATCTCTGAGCCCTGTGTCAGCCACGGATGAGAATAAGTCTACCAAGACATGATCTGCTTGGGGAGGAAAGGTTGCCAATCTCTCAAAGGAGAAGAGCCAAGAGCCTTTTCCTCCATGGGCTTTTATTAGGTTCATTTTGCACAGGAATACATATAAAGCTCATCAATCATTGTCAGGCAGTAAGGGTCAAACAATCCATAACTTATAGAGAACTTTGAGGGCTTATTCTGAGTTATGCTCAGTTAGTTAAAGGACTATAAAACTTTGAGAGACAGACTCATTTCAGGCCTGGACCCTTATCATTTAAGCTGAGGGTATAAATGCAGCAGGTTTCACAGGATTATATGCATTCTTTCTTAGGCCTGATTCCCCAGGGAATCTGCCCCTCCCAGCACAGGACTGCACTGCCCTCTGTTATTGTTTCAGGCTTAAGTCAGGCAAGGGAATTAAGGCAGCCAAGAGATTAGGAGATTTCTTGCAGACAGAATGAGGACTCAGGCTATTTCAAAGCCGAGGGGTGAGGGTCCATCACCCCCTTTTACTATAGCCCCCTGAGTCCTTCCCTGTGGGTCTTTTTCGTGGCCATGCCTGTCTTAGGTTGTTCCTCCCTTGAGAAATCTTACCCATCGTTGGCTAACTGGCCAAGCTCAGGGCCAAGCAGGGTAAAGTGGGCAGAGATGTCATCCCTGCCAGGGAGATAAGCTTTGTCTCCTTAGTGGCTTATGGTCCCAAGGTCTCTGACTCAGCCTTAACCATGGGTGTTTACAGCTTCTGAAACCAGGCAAGGCAGTTCCCAACAAAAATGGAGTAAAAATAGCCTCTTCAACAAATGGTGTTGGGAGATATGGACAGTTACATGCAAAAAAAATGAAACTTGATCAACAATATAAACAATACACAAAAATAAACTCAAGAAGGATAAAAGATTTAAATAAAATTTGTGACCCCATACAAATCCTAGAGGAGAACATAGGTAGGAAAATTTCAGACATTCCATGCAGTAACATCTTCACAGGCATGTCCTGTAAACCAAGGGACATAAAGGAAATAATAAACAAATGGGACCTCAACAAATTAAAAAGCTTCTGCACAGCTAAAGAAAACAGCGCAATGAAAAGGGAACCAACCGTATGGGAAAATATATTTGCCAATGATACCTCAGACAAGGGTTTGATCTCCAAAATATATCAAGAACTCACACAATTCTACACCAGGAAGACAAGCAACCCAATTAAGAAATGGACAAAGTACCTCAACAGATACTTCTCCAAGGAGGACATACAAAGGACTCAGAGACATATGAAAGGATGCTCAGCATCACTAGCCATCAGAGAGATGCAAATTAAAACCACAATGAGATACTACTTCACACCAGTCAGAATGTCCATCATTCTGGTAATAAACAAATCTTTTGATACACAAATCACCAAACAATTAGTGCTGGTGAATAGGAACTATAAGTTGTGGAGAAAGGGAACCCTAGTACAATGTTGGTGGGAATGCAGACTGGTGCAACCACTGTGGAAATAGTATGGAATTTCCTCAAAAAACTAAAAATGGAACTGCCTTTGACCAGGCAATTCCACTGCTGGAATTATACCCTAAGAATCTTGAAACACCATTTCAATAGAACCTATGTACATCAATGTTCATAGAAGCACTATTTACAATAGTCAAATCCTGGAAACAGCCTAAGGGCCCATCAGTAAATCAGTGGATCAAAAATTTTTGGTACATTTACACAATGAATACTATGCAGCAGAAAGAAATAAGGAACTCCTACCCTTCCAGACAGCATGGATGGAACTGGAAAGCATTATGCTAAGTGAAATAAGCTAGGCAATGAAAGACAAATATGATATAGTCTCACCTACAACTGGAATCTAATCAACAAAACAAACATGTGAATGAAATATAACCACAGATATGGAAATAAAGAACAGAATGACAATGATCAGAGGGGAAAGAGGAGGGGGATAACTAGGGAAAGAAGGGGAAGGGTCAAGTCACAGAACATGTATAAATATCCATGGAGAAAGACAACAGGGTGGGAAGCATTGAAAGTGGAAGGTGGGTGGTGGGTAGGGCAGAGGAGTATAATGGGGGCAAAATGGGGCAATTGAACAATAAAACAAATTTTTAAAATAAAATATAATTATGGTTTGTGAAAAATGATTTTTGAATTAATAAACAAAATAGTGATAATAAAAAAGAAGACATTTTTACCTTTTGTGACAGCATGGAGGGAACTAAGGACTATTACGGTAAGTGAAATAAACCAGTCCGTAAAGACAAATACCATAAGGTTTCACTTACTAGAGGAATATAATAAACAAAACAAAGTGATGAGAAAAATAGAACTGGAAGCATAGAATCATAGAATAGACTGACAGTGGTAAGAGGGGAGGAGGGAGGTGGCGACTGTTTGAAAGAGGGTGAAGGGATTAGTCAAATAACATATATGAAGGACCGAAAGACATGGTCAACTCTATGGGGTTTGGCTATGGAATCGGGGCATGGGCTGGGTGGAGGGTCAAAGGGGAAATAATTGAGACAACTGTAACAGCATAAACAATAATAAAATTATGCTAAATCTAAAATTCCTATGTTCTATGAATGGAACAACAAAGTTTTCATGAGAGTATGTCTGTTTTCAACATAGTTTACACATAGTCCACTTGAGAACGACTGCTCATAAAAAGCAATTCTTTCAAAATATTACTGTTCATCGACAATAACCTGGCCATCCAAGAGCTCTGATGGAGCTATACAATGAGGTTAATGTTTTTTTTAATGCCTTCAAAAACAGTATCCATTCTGAAGCCCCATGGATCAAATATTAATTTTAAATTTTAAGTCATATTATTTAAGATATATATTTCATAAGGTGTTTCATTGCCATAGTGATTCTTCTCTTTTTTATTGTTGTGCAAGTACAGTTGTCTCTATTTTCCTCCCACCACTCCCTCCCACCCTAGCCATCCCCACTTCCCACCCTTGATCTTAATCCCCTTTGGTTTTGTCCATGTATCCTTTACACATGTTCCTTGGCAACCCTTCCCCCTTTACCCCCCATTACCTCTCCCACCTCCCCTCTGGTTACTGTCAGTTTGTTCTTAATTTCAATGTCTCTGGTTATATTTTGCTTGCTTGTTTGTTTTGTTGATTAGGTTCCATTTACAGGTGAGATAATAGAGTATTTAGTCTTTCACTGCCTGGCTCATTTTACTTATCATAATGCTCTCCAGTTCTATCCATGCTATCACAAAGGGTAGGAGCTCCTTCCTTCTTTTTGCTGTGTAGTATTCTATCCTGTAAATGTACCATAGTTTTTGATCCATTCATTTGCTGATGGGCACTTAGGTCACTTCTAGTACTTGTCTATTGTAACTTGTGCCGCTATGAACATTGGGGTGCATAGGTTCTTTTGGATTGGTGTTTGAGGGTTCTTAGGATATAATCCTAGCAGTGGAATTGCTGGGTCAAAAAGCAGTTCCATTTTTAGTTTCCTGAGGCAATTCCATACTGTTTCCACAGTAGCTTCACCAGATAGTGATTCTTCTGATGGATCTGGGAATAGTAAACTAAAAACCTTCTGGAAAGCATTCACCATTCTAGATGTCATTCTGAACATTTTTTATTCATGAGAAAAGGTCAAAACTTCAACATTAACAAGAGTTTGGAAGAACTGACTCCAGCCCTCTTGGATGATATCGAGAGATTCAAGAGTTCAGTGGGGGACATAACTGCTGATGTGTTGAAAATAGCAAGAGATCTCGAGTTAGAAGTGGACTTGATAATGTGACTGAATTGCTGCAGTCTCATGACAAAACCATCATGGATGAGGTTGCAAATAAAGTGTTTTCTACTCCTGTTGAAGATGATGTGATGAATGTTGAAATGACAATGAAGGATTTAAAATATTACATACACTGAGTTAATAAAGCAGCAAGATGTGATAGGATTGACTCCAAATTTGGAAGAAGTTTTACTGTGGGTAAAGTGCTGTCAAACAGCATCACATATTAGAGAAATAGTTTGTGAGAGGAAGAGTCAATCAGTTGGCAAACTTCACTGTTGTCTTTTTTTAATATATTGCCAAAGCCACCCAATCTTCAGCAGCTATCACCCTGATGAGTCTTCAGCCATCTGGACTGAGGCAAGACCCTCCACCAAAAAAAAAAAAGATTACTCCTCGCTAAAGGTTCAGATGATGCTTAGTATTTTTTAGGAATAAAGTATTTTAAATTAATGTATGCATATTGTTTATTTTTTATACACAATGTTATTGCATACTTAATAGGCTGCTGTATAGTGTAAACGTAATTTTTATATGCACTGGGAAACCAAACAATTAAAGTGACTCAACATACTGTGTAGCTGCTTTATTGTGGCAGTCTGGAATCAAACCCACATTATTTCCAAGATATCTCTGTAGAACTGCGTTATTGAAATCTGGATTTGTGCTGTTGAAATACAAAACATGTTCTATCATTTTCCTCTAAGAAATAAACAATTAATGACTATTGCTTTATATTTGGTTAAAACTATTGTGCTTTTATTCACATCAGTGAAGTTGTTAAATGTTAAGTTAATTTAACAAACACCTCTTGAGTAGCAATTCTGTGCCAGATGCTATATACACAGTGGATATATGGAAATAAAGGTAAAACAGTAGTTGGCATGGAGTTAAACACAGAGGAAGGTTTGTCAATAAACTGAAGCTTAAGGTAAATTCCATGTACAATAAAATGTGTTTCTTTGCTCAGCAAATTATTATGTATAAAGAACTGACTTTTAGAGGCAAAGCATAATTTATCTTTTATATAACTGGTTGATTTTATATAGGAAAACACATGTTCCTTGACAGGTTTTGGTTGGTAATGCTCTCATTCTGGGCAGAAATGGCATACATCAGCTCAATACAAAGAGACATTTGATATGCAATGCTTAATGAAGTGGAAGATGGACATGGCTTCCATGGCCAGTCAGGGATGGAGAGTGAGTGGGGGACTAGCAGACAAATTCAGAGAGAAGAAAGATATGAGGAGTATCAGGACACAGAAGGGGTTCAAGAAGTTGGAAGTAAAAAAGGGCCTAAAGAGTTATGTGTTTTGCATACTTGGCTCTGCTGTGCCATTCTATCCCTTAAACTCATTCCTCTCATTGCTTACAAAGTTTAAGGAAAAGTCTGACACACAGTGACATCTTAAGGGATAGTATACACACCAAGGACACAGGGTCCTAAGAAAAGAGAACAGCTGCAGGAGTCAAGAACTACAGTTTGGAGTTAAAGGACTCAGGAAAATAATTTTGTACATGTTTTAATTTAAAATTAGAAGTGAAAAAAATCATTCTCGAGATTATACTAACATGAACCATGGAAGAGGAAGCAGGACAGGAGATGACTTTCTTCATATCAGGATTCATGTATATATAATAGGAGACACAGAGATTTATACAATAATTATTACCAGATTTCAGGGACAGGGGCATTTTTGAGGTTGGGGTTGTCACTTTTAGCTAAAAGAGAAGATTCTACTGGAGAAGGACATTTAGAAACAATAAGAATATTGTGAGAATGATGGGGATTCATCTCTGAGAGAAGCAATGACTGTAGATGTTTTGTTTGGATTAAAGGCAACACAGAGGAGTGTTCTGGGGCCATGAGCTTTACAGTCAGTGAGGCCCAAAATGGATCCTCATTCTACTACCACTGAATTAAGTAACCTACAATATTTTTTGTTAACATGTTTGTGTTATGAGGGCAATTAAGTGGTAAAATATCTAAAAAAATATTTCATTAGCACTTGACACATAATATGCCTTCATCAAATGATGGTTATATCAACTGCAGTTAGACAATAGATAAATGATTATGTGATGATTATGGTTAAGGAAACTGTAGGTGAATTCTATGGACTGGGGGTTTTAAACTCATTTTCACCAGAGGCCCCATCAGCATCATGGTTGCCTTCAAAGGGTGACATGTAATTTTAGAACTGTATAAATGTAACTACTCCTTAACTAGGGGCAAAGAGCTTAGTGCTGCCGCTGGGTAGAAACAAGGTGCCAGGCTGGATAAAACAAGGTGGAGGGCTGAATTTGTCACACAGGCCTTGTGTTTGCCACCTGTGCTATAGTCTATATTCTTGAGTCATCTGTGAAAACTTGACTTAAAAAATAACTTTTGTTTAGTAAGGATTACTTGAACAAAGGCAAATGTATACATAACATGAAGACTAAGCAAACAGCTTAAGTAGAGGGTCCAAGTTGCTGCTTGGATAACCATCCAAATGAAATTTCAGTGTAAAATTGGACACCACTTTGAACCCAGCCTCTGGATACTTAAGCAGAAGTTAAATGGCCTGAATTCATGATAGCATTGAAACAATTTGGACACAATGTGTAGTGTGTAATTTTGATCCAGGATTTTAGATCACATTCAGAGTTGAGAAAGGAATGTCCTTCTCCAGACACAGTCAGACTCTGACCCATAAGGGCTTAGCATGACAGAGAGATCAGAGGGCTCTTTCTCATGGAGACACCTCTCCTGGAGACTTTTCTTTTGACTTTTTAGTTGACTAAAACTCTTTCAACATGTGTATGGTGTGTGTGTGTTTTTACAGCAGCATGTCACAGTATGACACAGGGCAGGTGGTTATTGTGTGTAGATGTTGGTATACTTGGGGAGGAAGAACAGAACAAAATTTTGAGACTTAACTTTGGCCTTTCAAAATAGAGCTAGGGTTGGTGTGGGTAGGTTGGGGGAAAGTGGTGGTGGAAAAATGGAGACAACTGTATTCAAACATCAATTAAAAAATGAAAAAAAAAGAGAGAGTTATTAGGAGAGTTACTGGAAGAGAGACTGGAAGCGAAGAGTAGTCAGAGGTGATTAGAGTACCCACTCTATTGTTTTCTTCTTTGCATCTCAATATACAAAAGAAGTGTCTGTATACCCATACTATAATTTGGGGTGTACCTGTTACCCTGCTGTCAAGAGTCAGCAGTTTTACCAAAAAAAATCCTCATTAGTTCTTTGTACAAACGTTGAATGCATTTTAAACTACCATAGGTCACTATTTTGAAAGGAAAGTGATGTACACATCTTTACAAAGTTAAAGAGATTTCAGAGAGTACAAACCTCAGTGTAAAAATATAAAAAATAAATTACCTGAATTATATTAAAAATGCTCTAAAATTATAAAAAGAAATTATCTTGTTTTCATTAGCACACATGGATGATGAAAGAGAACAAAGCTACTGAAAAAATAATCAGTCAAGACTTAAAAAACAAAACAAGAAGATAAAAGTAAACATTTAATATTACTATATATTATTTATTTTTTTAAAAAATCACAAGTTGCTGGCTAAGTGGTGGTGGTGGTGAGTAAGGAGGGATTGTGCAACAAATTAAAAAAAGAACAAAAACTTATGGACATGGACAACAGTGTGGTGATTGCCAGTGGGAGGAAAGTGAGGGGAGGTGGAGGAAGGAATAGAGGGGAAAAATGGTGATGGAAGGATACCTGACTGGAAGTGGTGAACACACAATATACAGTGTACAGATGATGTGTTGTGGAATCATGTGTCTGAAACATGTATAATTTTGGTAACCAGTGTCACTTTAATACATTCAATAAAAATGAAAAAAATTGCAACTTCCCTGTAAAATTTTATCCCTTAATCTATTTTCACCATAATTTTTTTTTGTGATATCACAGTACAATTGTAATCAGCACCAGAAAAGCTGAGATTGCATATACACTTGTAGCAAAGTTTGGTATCATCTCAGAAAGTTAGTTTTGGAGTACCCATCTTAATATGAGCCCCAATTCAATCCATAAGCAAGATGGGTCACATCCTAGGGAGGAAAAGCAATGTAGAATGTCTCTAAGCATGTCCAACTCATCAGAACTCAGCCCAATGCAGACCACAGCATGACACCTGTGTACATGTTCACAGGCTGATTAATGGCCTGTCACCTTAGTTGTTGACTGGTGAATTATTTATACCTGTAAGCCACTAAATAATTTAAAGCTTATATGTTAAATTAGAGCTGAGAGTGACAAGAGGAAGGTGCTCTAAAATTCTGACTGGGGAGGTCATTGCCCTTGTTCTCAGGGTGCTTTAGAATACAATTTCTGCTGATGGTTCTCAGAAAAAAAAGACAAAAAATAGAAAATTATATATATATATATACAATTTTTTTTCTTTCTAGTACAGCAAAGGTGACTTAGAAAAAAATAGCATCGCACAAGTTGAAATAGATCTGCAAAGTGAGCAAGTCTAGACATTTTAAATTAAGAAGAGGAAAGGAATGTTTGAGAAGAAAAGTTAAGATTTTTAACATCTTATTGATGTCACAAAATAATTTCTTTTTTTTAATTTTAATTTTGTATTGTTATTCAATTACAGTTGTGTGCCTTTTCTCCCCATCCCTCCTTCCCACCGCAGCCGAACCCCCCTCCCTCCACCACCTACAACCTCCCCCGTGATTTTGTCCATGTGTCCTTTATAGTAGTTCCCGTAATCCCCTTTCCTCACTGTCCCCTCCCCACTCCCCCCTGACCATTGTTAGATTGTTCTTAACTTCAAAGTCTCTGGTTATATTTTGTTTGCTTTTTTCTTCTATTTATTATGTTTCAGTTAAAGGTGAGATCATATGGTATTTGTCCCTCACTGTCTGGCTTATTTCACTTAACATAATGCTCTCCAGTTCCATCCATGCTGTTGCAAAGGGTATAAGCTCCTTCTTTCTCTCTGCTGCATACAATTCCATTGTGTAAATATACCATGGTTTTTGGATCCACTCGTTTGCTGATGGGCACGTTGGTTGCTTCCAGTACTTGGTTATTGTCAATTGTGTTGCTATGAACATTGGGGTACACAGGTTCTTTTGCATTGATGTTTCAGGGTTCTTAGGGTATAATCCCAGCAGTGGAATTGCTGGGTCAAAAGGCAATTCCATTTTTAGTTTACTGAGGAAATCCCATACTGTTTTCCACAGTGACCTCACCAGTCTGCATTCCCACCAACAGTGCACTAGAGTTCCCTTTTCTCTACATTGTCTCCAACATTTGTTTGCGGATTTGTTTATGTTGGCCACTCTGACTGGTATGACATGGTACCTCATTGTGGTTTTAATTTGCATCTCTCTGATGGCTAGTGATGCTGAGCAACTTTTCATATGTCTCTGGGCCCTCTGTATGTCTTCCTTGGAGAAGTGTCTGTTCAAGTCCTTTGCTCATTTTTTTAATTGGGTTGTTTGTCTTCCTAGGGTGCAGTCGTGTGAGTTCCTTATATCTTTTGGAGATCAGGCCCTTGTCTGATTTGCAAATATGTTTTCCCATACTGTTGGTTCTCTTTGTAATTTGGTGCTGTTTTCTTTAGCCATGCAGAAGCTTTTTCTTTTGATGAGGTAACCATTTGTTTATTCTTTCCTTTATGTCCGTTGCATTAGGGGACATGTCTGTGAGGATGTTGCTGCATGGAATGTCTGAGATTTTACTGCCCATGTTTTCCTCTAGGACTTTTATGGTGTTACAACTTATATTTAAGTCTTTTATCCATCTTGAGTTTATTTTTGTGTATGGCGGAAGTTGGTAATCGAGTTTCCTTTTTTTGCACATAGCTGTCCAGATCTCCCAATACCATCTGTTGAAGAGGCTGTTTTTGCTCCATTTTATGCTCCTGCCTCCTTTGTCAAATATTAATTGACCATAAAGACTTGAGTTTATTTGTGGGCTCTCTGTTCTGTTCCATTGGTCTATGTGCCTGTTTTTATGCCAGTACCAGGCTGTTTTGATTACAGTGGCCTTGTAATACAGTTTGATATCAGGTATTGTGGTCCCTCCGGCTTTGTTCTTCTTTCTCAAAATTGCTGCAGCTATTCGGGGTCGTTTATGGTTCTATATAAATTTCTGAAATGTTTGGTTTATATCTGTGAAATATGTCATGGGTACTGTAATAAGGATTGAATTGAATTTATAAATTGCTTTGGTTAGTATGGCCATTTTGATGATGTTCTTCCAATCCATGAGAATGGTACATGCTTCCATTTGTTTGTGTGTTCCTTAATTTCTTTCTTCAGTGTTGTGTAGTTTTCTGAGTATAGGTCTTGTACCTCCCTGGTTTGGTTTATTCTTAGGTACTTGATTTTTCTTGTTGCTATATCAAATCGGATTTTTTTCCTGATTTCTCTTTCTGCTGTTTCATTGTTGGCATACAGGAATGCCTTTGATTTCTGAGTATTGACTTTGTATCCAGCTGTTTTGCCAAATTCATTTATCAGGTTGAGTAGTTTTTTGGTGGAGTCTGTAGGATTTTCCATGTACGATATCATGTCATCTGCAAACAGTGACAGTTTCATTTCCTCCTTTCCAATTTGGATGCCTTTTATTTCTTTTTCTTGTCTGATTGCTGTGGCTAGGACTTCCAATACTATGTTGAATAGGAGTAGTGAGAGAGGGCATCCTTGTCTTGTTCCTGATCTTAGTGGGAAAGCTCTAAGTTTTTGTCTATTGAGTATTATGTTGGCTGTAGATCTCTCATATATGGTGTTTATTATGTTGAGGAAGGCTCCCTTTATTCCCACTTTGCTGAGCGTTTTTATCAGAAATTGGTGCTGTATCTTATCAAATGCTTTTTCCACATCTATTGATATGATCATGTGATTTTTGAGTTTGCTGTTGTTGATGTGATGTATTATGTTTATTGATTTACGAATATTGTACCATCCTTGTATCCCTGAGTTGAACCCCACTTGGTCATGGTGTATGATTTTTTAAATGTATTGCTGGATGCGGTTTGCCAATATTTTGTTGAGAATTTTAGCATCTATGTTCATCAGCGATATTGGCCTGAGATTTTCTTTCTTCGTTCTGTCTTTATCTGGTATTGGGATTAGGATGATGCTGGCTTCATAAAAAGAGTTTGGTAGTCTTCCATCAGTTTGGATTTTTTCAAAGAGTCTGTGAAGGATAGTGTTTACCTCTTCCTTAAAGGCTTTATAGAATTCTCCTGTGAAACCATCTGGTCCAGGGCTTTTGTTTGTTGGAAGTTTTTTGATGACTGCTTCAATTTCATCTGCTGTTATTGGTCTGTTCAGGTTTTCTGCTTCTTCTTCATTCAGTTTTGGAAGATTATATTTTTCTAAAATGTGTCCTTTTCACCTAGGTTTTCAAATTTCTTGGCATACAGTTCTTCGTAGTAATTTCTTACTATCCTTAGTATTTCTGTGGTATCAGTTTTAATCTCTCCTCTTTCATTTTTAATTGTGTTTATTGTGATCCTCTCTCTTTTTTTCTGGATGAGCCTACTTAAAGGCTTGTCGATTTTGTTTATCTTTTCAAAGAACCAGCTCCTGGATTCATTGATGCTTAGAATTGTGCTATTAGTCTCTATGTCATTTCATTCTGCTATGATCTTGGTTATTTCCTTCCTTCTACTTGCTCTGAATTGTTTTGTTGTTGTTACTCAAGTTCTTGTAGGAGTAGGGTTAGGTTGTTTCTTTGAAATGTTTGTATCTCTTTAATGTAGGCCTGTATTGCTATGAACTTCCTTCTCAGGACTGCCATTGCTGTGTCTCATAGGATTTGGGTTGTTGTGAGTATATTTTCATTTGTTTCCAGAAAGTTTTTGATTTCTTCCCTAATCTTTTTCTTGACCCATTCATTGTTTAATAGTATGCTATTCAATCTCCATGATTTTGAGTGTTTGGGGTTTTTTCCTTTGGGGTTGCTTTCTAGTTTCAGTCCCTTGTGGTCAAAGAAAATGCTTGATATGATTTCAATTTTCTTGAAATGTTGAGGCTTGCTTTGCGTCCTATCATGTGGTCTATCTTTGAAAAAGTTCCATGCACACTGGAAAAGAATGTGTATTTTGCTTCTCTGGGATGAAAAGCTCTATATATATCAGTCAAGTCCATTTCTTCTATGGCATTATTCAGTGACACAATATCCTTCTTGATATTTTGTCTGGAAGACCTGTCTATTTTTCACAGTGGGGTGTTAAATTCCCCTATTATAATTGTGTTCTGTCAAAATCTTTCTTGTAGTCCTACAAGATTTTCTTTATGTATTTGTGTACTCCTTTGTTGGGTGCATATAGATTTACAATATTTATGTCTTTTTGGTGGATTCCTCCTCTGAGTATTATGAAAATGACCTTGGGTCTCTCTTTATGGCCCTTCTTTTGAATTCTATTTTGTCTGATATGAGTATTGCTACCCCTGCTTTTTTTTCCTGTCCGTTTGCTTGGAAAATTTGTTTCCAGCCCTTCACTTTCAGTCATTGTAAGTCTTTTGTTCTGAGATGGGTCTCTTTTAGGCAGCATATGTGTGGGTCCTGTTTTCTTATCCATTTAGCTATTCTATGTCTTTTAATTGGAGCATTTAATCCATTTATGTTTAAGGTTATTATCGATAGGTAGTTATTCATTGCCATTTTTTTCCTACCTGTGTTCCTCTCTCTCTCTCTTTTCCTTCCTTTCCTTAAAGCAGTCCCTTTAGCATGTCTTGCAGAGCTGGTTTGGTGGAAGTGTATTCTTTTAGACTTCTTTTGTCTGGGAAACTCTTTAGTTGGCCTTCAATCTTGATTGAGAGCCTTCCTGGGTAAAGTAGTCTTGGTTGCAGGCCTCTGGTTCTCATTACTTAGCATATTTTTTGCCATTCTCTTCTGGCTTGGAGCGTTTCCATTGAGAAGTCAGTTGCTAACCTTATTGGGGCTCCCTTGTATGTTACTTCCTTTTTCTCCCTTGCTGCCTTTAAGATCCTCTCTTTGTCTTGGAATTTTGCCATTTTAATTATGATGTGTCTTCCAGTGGGCTTCTTTGGGTTCCTCTTGCTTGGGGCTCTCTGTGTTTCCTGGATTTGGGTGACTTTTTCTCTCCTCAGATTAGGGAAATTTTCCATCCTTACTTTTAGAAATAGGTTTTCTATCCCTTGCTCTTCTCCTTCTCCTTCTGGTATTCCTATTATACGGATATTGTTACGTTTCTTGTTGTCCTGCATTTCCCTTAATCCCTCTTCATTCTTTCTGTGCCTCTTTTCCTTTTCTTACTCTTTCTGGGTGTTTTTTTTCTACTTTGTCCTCCAGCTCGCTGATCCGATCCTCTGCTTCATCAAGTCTGCTTTTCATTCCTTCTAATGTGTTCTTCACTTCAGAAACTGCATTCTGCATTTCCTCTTGGCCCTTGTTTATAGTTTCTATTTCCTTTTTTATGTTAATGTAGTTTGCAGTGAGTTCCTTGTAGTTTCCCTGTAGTTTCTTGTAGTTATCTCGAGCTCAGTGAGCTTCCTGATAACCATTGCTTTGAACTCAGTATCTGATAGTTGAGTTGCCTCTTTTTCAGTTAGCATTCTTTCTGAGGCTTCCTCCTCTCCTTTCATTTGGGGATTGTTTCTTTGTCTTCCCATTGTTTGTGAGACTCTTCTTGTTAGCCTCTGCTTCTTAAATTGATCTGTTCTGACTCAGTGGGTTTATGGTATGAACTTCTATGGTAGAATGCCAATGGGATTCAGTGGTGCTGTCTCCTTAATCTCCTGTGCTCACTGGTCTTGAGCTGACGTTTATGGGTGTAACACAGTCTAACCCTGATCTTTTTAGCACTCCAGGTTTTATTCTCTCACCTGTGGGAAAAAGAGAAAAGAGGGGGTGGGGAAGAAGAAGAAAAAAAAGAAGGGAAGGAGGGAAAAAGGCAATAGAAAAGGAAAGGAAGGAAGGAAGAAGGAATAAAGAAAAATTGGAGGCAAGATAGGAAGGAATTTTAACAAAAATTAAAACTAATGAATAAATAAAAGAAGGCAGGAAGAAGGAATAAAAAAGGGAAAGGATTTGAAGGAAGAAGGAATAAAAAAGACAGAAGGACTGAAAGGAAGAAGGAATTCAGAGGGAAAGGAGGGAAGGGAAAAAAAAAAGTCTTCTGCTGGCTTTAAGCAGGTCAGGTTAGTTCTGCTGGTCTTCCTGTCTGTTCATTGGGAGGGGGTGTTTGGAAGGACTGGTTTCACTTTTCTCCCTTCCTGAGCCACACTCTTCACTGTTGTTCAGTCCAGTTCCTCAGGGTCCTTCTGCTCCCCACTTGGTCTTTAGTTCACCAGTTGTGCTGTCCTTGAGTTGCACCAATTAGGGGCAACTCACACTCCTCCTTCTTGCTCTTTGCTGTCTTAGATGCTAGGGGCTCTTGGTGCTGCTATGGGGTAGTTCAGCCCCCTACTGAGTGGAATCTATCCAGGGAATGCAGTCTCCCCTAGCCCTGCAGCTCCCCTCTGCTGGTGTTCTGCTTTAGTCCTAGAGAGCCAGTAGGGCCTGAAGGGCTCTGTGCGCAGGGGCTAGGTAGGTGTTGTTCAGACCCGTGTTTTTAGGTGTGGTCCCTGGCAGGCAGCCAGTCCATTGATCATCTGATCTGCTGCTTTGGGCCTGAGTAGCGCTAGGCCTCCTGGTCAGCATCTCTGGGCCTGAGTTGTGGGGGCCGGCCAGTCTGCGCCCTTGTGCCTGTGCTTGGGGCAGCTAGCCTCTGCTCCCAGTGCGCACCCACCCGAAGTTTAAGGTGTGGGAGCCCCATCAGGGTTTCAGGTGTTGGCCCCCAGTCTGCTAATCTGGGTGCACACAACAAGGCTTCAGGTGAGTGCCAGGGCTGCTTATCCCGCGTTCACAGTCCTGGGGCTGAGGGGGTAGGGGCGCCAGAAGCCAAAGCTGCTGTGGAGAGTTCTCTAACTAGCCCCTGAGTGCCTCTATTTTCTTTTTCTTTTTGAGAAATTCTTCCTATTCAAGTCCCCCTTGTCCAGACAAGCGCCTGGCTGCTCACACAGCCTAGCCTGGCTCTCTCCCAAGAGTCCTGCAGCAGACCCTGCGCCCAGGCCGGGGCTTCAGCTGCCCTTGTCTCTGCGCTGGTCCCAGGGACTTTATTGTCCTTAAGCACTCTTCTTACAGTCAGATCTTTCAATGTCCTCTATCCTTGATCTCCGATCTTCATATATGCTATAATACCATTGGCTGTTCCCTCTGTTCCTCAGATCAGCTAGGTGTTTCACTGGTGTTGAGGGGAAGTGGACTCTGCTCCCACCTATCTCACCGCCATCTTCCCAACCCCCCAAATAATTTCAAAATAACAAATACATTTAAGAAGGCACATCCATTAATTTCATTTTATTTATATATCAAAAGTCTTAAATTATATTTTTATAAATTTATTATTGATTGCTACGAATTGTTATTGTGTACAATTCAAGAAAACTAAATATTTTTTGTGCAAATAAGCAGTAAATATATATGATGTCTGTTCGAAAGGTATCCGACCATGTAATATGAAAAACAGAGACATTTATTGAAGATGATACAAGATAGAAGAATCATTGTACATGGGACAATGATGCCTCAGTCCCTTTTGAAATGGGACCTCACATAGTGTGGGGGGGCTCCGCCCACAGGGCTCCCCTGGCCACCACAGATGAGAATAAGTCTACCAAGACATGATCTACTTGGGGAGGAAAGGTGGCCAATCTCTCAAAGGAGAAGGGCCAAGAGCCTTTTCCTCACTGGGCTTTTATTGGGTTCAATTTGCACAGGAATACAGGTAAAGCTCATCAATCGTTGTCAGGCAATAAGAATCAAATAATAGGTAACAAAGAACTCTAAGTGCTTATTCTGAGTCAGGGTCAGTTAGCTAAAGGGCTATAAGATTTTGGGAAACAAACTCATTTCAGGCTTGGACCTTTATCATTTAAATTGAGGGCATTAGCAAAGCAGGTTTCACAGGATTATATGCATTCTTTCTTAGGACTGATCTCCCCAGGAAACCTGCCCTTTCCAGCACAGGGCTGCACCCACCTCTGGCATTGTTTCAGGTTTAAGTTGAGCAGGGGAAGTAAGGCAGCCAAGAGATTAGGAGACTTCTTGCAGACAGAATGAGGACTCAGGCTATTTCAAAGCCGAGGGGTGAGGGTCCATCACCCCTTTTTTCTATAGCCCCCCAAGTCCTTCCGTGTGGGCCTCTTTGTGACCATGCCTGTCTTAGGTCATCCCTCTCGAGGAATTGTACCTGTCATTAGCTAACTGGTCAGGAGGCCAGGGCCAAGCAGGGTAAAGTAAAGTGGGCAGAGGTGGCGCTCCTGCCAGGGAGATAAGCTTTGTCTCCTTAATGGCTTATGGTCCCAAGGTCTCTGACTCAGCCTTAGCCATGGGGGTTTATAGCTTCTGAAACCAGGCAGGGCAGTTCCCAACAACTTAGTTCTCTCAATTGTAGTCAGCTGCTCCAACGTATTTTCCTAAACCTCATTGGCAATTTGAAATCTCTTCCTTTTCAAAGGTGACTTTAATTTTGGGAAAAGCCAGAAGTCCCAGAATACCAAATCTGCGGTGTAGGGGGGCTGAGTCACCTGGGTTATTTGATGTTTAGCTGAAAAACTCTGTACAAGACATGAGGAATGAGTAGGTGTGCTATCGTGATAAGGCTGACAATCACCCATGCCTGCAGCCTCTGAATCATGGAAATATTTTCCATGGAGCGATGTCCAAGCTTAACACAAAATTTATTGCAGATTCCTTGATCTACTCACTCAGTCATTTTGATTGTGAAGGCCACACAGTACATGCTCACTCAACAGCGTCTGCCATCCCCACTGATTAATATTGTGAAGTCATAATTGTTCATGCATGTGCATTCCAGTTCACTCTCCTTGGCTGCCAGGTTACACTGATGTCATGCAAACCATTCTTGATATATTAGCAATGGCTGCACTTTTCTGGACAGACAAAAATCCAAGTATTTTTTTAACTTTTTTTTTATTGTTGTTCAAGTACAGCTGTCTCCATTTCCCCCCACCCTTCTCCACCACCCTAGCCTTTCCCACCTCCCTCCCCCATCTCCACCCCTGCTTGTTATTGTCCAAGTGTTCCTTATAACTGTTCCTACAACTCCCTCACCACTTTCCCCCTTTTCCCCCTCACCTCTGCACTCTAGTCACTGTGAGCCCACTCTCAACTTCAGTGTCTTTGGTTATGTTTTACTTCCTTGTTCTTTTTGTTGATTAGGTTCCACTTATAGGTGAGATCATATGGTATTTGTCTTTTACTGCCTGGCTTGTTCCACTTAGCATAATGCTCTCCAGTTCCATCCATGAGGTCACAAAGAGTAGGGGATCTTTCTTTCTGCTGTGTAGTACTGATTGTGTAAATGTACCATTTTTTTTTTTTTTTTGGTCCTTTCATTTACTGATGGGCACTTAGGTTGTTGCTTCCAGCACTTGGCTATTGTAAATTGTGCTGCTCTGAACGTTGGGGTGCATAGGTTCTTTTGGATAGCTGTTTCAGGATATAATCTTAGCAGTGGAATTGCTAGGTCAAAAGGCAGATTCATTTTTAGTTTTTTGATGAAATTCCATACTGTTTTCCACAGTGGCTGCACCAGGTTGCATTCCCACCAACAGTGTACAAGGGTTCCCTTTTCTTCACAACGTCTCCATGAGTAATACTTGTTAATTGTTGACTTGTTTATGATGGCCATCTCAATGGTGTGTACTGGTATCTCATCATGGTATTAATTTGCATCTTTCTGATGGCTAGCAATACTGAGGATCTTTTCATATGTCTCTGGACCCTCTGTATGTCCTCCTTGGAGAAGTGTCTGTTCAAGTACTTTGCCCATTTTTTAATTGGGTTGCTTGTGTTCTTAGAGTGGAATCGTGTGAATTTCTCTATATATTTTGGAGCTCAAACTCTTGTCTGAGGTGTCATTTCCCATACGGCTGGTTCTCTTTCATTTTAATGCTGTTTTCTTTAGCCGTGCAGAAGCTTTTTATTTTGATGAGATACCATTTGTTTATTCTTTCCTTTATGTCCCTTGCTCTAGTGGACATATCAGTAAATATTGCTACATGGAATATCTGAGATTTTCCTGTGTATATTCTCCTCTAGGACTTTAATGGTATCACAACTTATATTTAAATCTTTTATCCATCCTGAATTTATTTTAGTGTATGGTGTAAGTTGGTGCTCGAGTTTCATTTTTTTACATGTAGCTGTTCAGCTCTCTCAACACCATTTTTTGAAGAGGCTATTTTTGTTCCATTTTATGCTGCTGCTCCCTTTGTCAAATATTAATTGACCATAGAGACTTGGATTTATTTCTGGGCTCTCTATTCCATTCCATTGTTCTGTGTGTCTGTTCTTATGCCAGTATCAGGCTGTTTTGATTACAGTGGCCTTGTAATACAGTTTGATATCAGGTATGGTGATCCCTCCTACTTTGTTCTTCTTTCTCAAAATTGCAGCAGCTATTCAGGGTCATTTATGGTTCCATATAAATTTTTGAGGTATTTGTTCTATATCTGTGAAATGTGCCATTGGTACTTTAATAGGTATTGCATTGAATCTATAAATTGCTTTAGGTAGTATGGACATTTGGATGATGTTAATTCTGATCCATACACACAGTATATGTTTCCATTTGTTTGTGTCTTCCTTAATTTCTTTCTTCAGTGTTGTATAGTTTTCTGAGTACAGGCCTTTTGCATCCTAGGTTAAGTTTATTACTAGGTACTTTATTTTTCTTGTTGCTATATAAAATGGGAATTTTTTTTTCCTGATTTCTGTTTCTGGTGTTTCATTGTTGGTATACAAAAATGCCTTAAATTTCTGAATATTGACTTTGTATCCCACTGCCTTGACAAATTCATTTATTAGGTCAAGCAGTTTTTTGGTGGAGTCTATAGGATTTTCTATGTACACAATCATGTCATCTGCAACCAATGAGAGTTTTGCTTCCTCCTTTCCAATTTGGATGCTGTTTATTTCTTTTTCTTTTCTTATTGCTGTGGCTAGGACTCCCAATACTAGGTTGAATAGAAGTGGTGAAAGTGGACAACCTTGTCTTGTTATTGATCTTAGTGGGAAAGATTTTAGTTTTTACCCATTGATTATGATGTTGGCTGTAGGTCTCTCATAAATGGCCTTTATTATGTTGAGGAATGCTCCTTCTAATGCCACTTTGCTGAGTGCTTTTATCACAAATGGGTGCTGTTCCTTATCTCAAATGCTTTTTCAGCATCCATTGATATGATCATGTGATTTATGTCTTTGCTGTTGTTTATGTGATGAATTACTTTTATTGATTTGTGAATATTGTAGTGTCCTTTCATAACTGAGATGAATAGTACTTGGTCATGGTCTATGATCTTTTTAAGGTATTGCTGGATGCAGTTTGCTAATATATTGTTGAGGATTTTAGCATCTATGTTCATCAATGATATTGTCCTGAAGTTTTCTTTCTTTGTTGTGTCTTTATCTGGTTTGGGGATTAGGATGATGCTGGCTTCATAAAAATAGTTTGGATGCTTCCATCACTTTGGATTTTTTGGAATAGTCTGTGAAGGATAGGGGTTAGCTCTTCCTTAAATGCTTTGTAGAATTCTCCTGTGAAACCATCTGGTCCAGAGCTTTTGTGTGTTGGAAGTTTTTTGATGACTGCTTCAATTTCATCTGCTGTTATTGGTCTGTACAGATTTTCTGCTTCTTCTTCATTCAGTCTTGGAAGATTATATTTTTCTAAAATGTGTCCATTTCACCTAGGTTTTCAAATTTCTTGGCATACAGTTCTTCGTAGTAATTTCTTACTATCCTTAGTATTTCTGTGGTATCAGTTTTAATCTCTCCTCTTTCATTTTTAATTGTGTTTATTGTGATCCTCTCTCTTTTTTTCTGGATGAGCCTCCTTAAAGACTTGTCGGTTTTGTTTATCTTTTCAAAGAACCAGCTCCTGGATTTATTGATCCTTAAAATTGTGCTTTTAGACTCTATGCCATTTAATTCTGCTCTGATCTTGGTTATTTCATTCCTTCTACTTGCTCTAGGCTGTCTTTATGTTGTTCTTCAAGTTCTTATAGGTGTAGGGTTAGAATGTTTATTTGAAATATTTATTTGTTTTCTTTTTATTTTTTTGTTTTAGGTAGGTATGTATTGCTATGAACTTCCCTGTCATGACTGTCTTGTCTGTGTCCCATAAGTTTTGGGTTGTTGCGAGTTCATTTTCATTTGTTTCCAGAAAGTTTTTGATTTCTTCCCTAATCTCATTCTTGACCCATTTATTTTTTAATGGCATGCTATTTAATCTTTATGAGTTTAAATGTTTTTGAGTTTTTTTCTTGAGGTTGGTTTCTCATTTCAGTCCCTTGTGGTCAAAGAAAATGCTTGATGTGATTTTAATTTTCTTGAATTTGTTGAGACTTGTTTTGTGTCCTATCATGTGGTCTATCTTTGAAAATGTGCCATATATATTTGAAAAGAATCTGTATTTTGCTTCTTTGTGATTAAAGGCTCTCTATATATCAGTTAATTTTATCTAGGACATTGTTTACTGCTGCAATATCTTTGTTGATATATTGTTTGGAAGATCTGTGCATTTTTAACATATTATAGTGGGGATGTTGAAATTCCCTAATATAATTTGTTGCTTTCAATATCTTTCTTGAGGTCTTCCATGATTTTCTTTATGTATTTGGCTGCTCCTAAATCGGGTGCATATATATTTACAATGTTTATGTCTTCTTGATGGATTCTTCCCTTGCGTAGTATGAAGTGTTCTTCTGGGTCTCTTTTTATGGCCCTTTTTTGAAGTTATTTTGTTTGAAATGAGTATTGCTACCCTGACTATTTTTTCCTATCTGTTTGCTTGGAATATTTATTTCCAGCCCTTCACTTTCAGTCTGTGTGGTCCTTTTTTTCTGAGGTGGGTCTGTTGTAAGCAGCATATGTGTGAATCATGATTTCTTATTCATTCAGTTATTCTATTTCTTTTGTTTGGGGCATTTAATCCATTTAAATTTAAGGTTATTATTGATAGGTACTTATTCATTGCCATTTTTTCATACCTGAGTTCCTCTCTCTCTCAGTGTTTTTCTTCCTTTTCTTAAAGCAGTCCCTTTAGCATCTCTTGCAAAGCTTGCTTGTTGGAGGTATATTCCTTATTTGGCCTCCCATTTTAATGCAAAGCCTTCCTGGATAAAGTAGCCTTGGTTGTAGGCTTCTGGTTCTCACTACTTGGAATATTTTTTGCCATTCCTTTCTGTCTTGGAGCATTTCCATTGAGAAGTCAGCTGCTAGCCTGATTGAGGCTCCCTTGTATGTTACTTCCTGTCTGTCCTTTGCTGCCTTTAAGATCCTCTCTTTGTCTTGGAATTTTGCCATTTTAATTATGATGTGTCTTGCAGTGGGTCTCTTTGGGTTCCTCTTGCTTGGGACTCTCTGTGTTTCCTGGATTTGGGTGACTTTTTCTTTCCTCAGATTAGGGAAATTTTCCATCGTTACTTTTTCAAACAGGTTTTCTATCCCTTCCTCTTCTTCTGGTACCCTTTTTATATGGATATTTTTATGTTTCATGTTGTCTTGCAGCTCCTTTATCACCTGTTCATTCTTTCTGAGTCTCTTTTAATTTTCTTGCTCTATCTAGGTGATTTTTTCTACCTCGTCCTCCAGCTCACTGATTCGATCCTCTCCTTCATCCAGCCTGCTTGTCATTCCTTCTATTTTTTTTTATTTTTGAGATTTTATTTTTCATTTCTTCCTGTTTTTTACAGCTTCTATTTCCTTTTTCATGTTGATGTAGTTCTCACTCAGTTTCTTATAGTTGTCCTTGAGTTCCTTGACCATTTTTAAAATCATTATTTTGAATTCTATATCTGATAGTTTGATTACCTTCATTTAGTTTAGCTCTTTTAGTGTGGAGTCTACTATTCCTTTTGACTCCACGTTCTGTTTTTTTCTCCTCACTTTAGGTGACTCTTTTTTTTTGTTTCTGGTCTTCCTGATGTTTCCCTTTGAGAGATGTCTTTGTTGAGTGAACTTCTGTGGTAAGAATTCTATGGAATTCATTGGTGTGGTATCTTTGATATCCTTGTCTGGACTCTCTGGGTTTGCACTTTCTTCTGTTTGTGTGGGCTCTGTATTTCTGCTTGGGTTGTTACACTTGGTGGTTCCTTTGTTGGTGGTTTTTCTCCTCCAGCAGGTATACTGATGTTCGCTGCTCCCACCTATTCTTTTTTGTGCTCAGTGATAGGGTGTAGGCAAAATGGATTAAGACAGTGGGAGAGTATTTTATGGGATTTAAAGTACCATCAAGTAGAGAAGAGATAGGAGATTCTTTGGATAAGTATAGTGTTAACTGTGATATTTCACCCCACTAGCCAGTTTTTATAAAAGGTAGAAGAGAGATAAGACTCTTGTAGAGGGGAGGAGGATTGTGAGATGAATCCAGAAAACAGAGCACTTCTGCGAGGTTAGATGATGAGATATAGTGACAGTAAAGGATAGAAAGTAGGCATAGTGTTAGAGAGAATACACTAATCAAAACAATAATAATGCTCAGGATTGAAGTGAAGTGGGATAAGATCAGGGAGGGTTGCTGTGTAGTATGTACAGTTGTATGGAACAATTATTTACAATAGTACTGGAACAACAATAATAGCACAAGAAATATATGATTTGGATAACCAGAGTAGAAAGTACCTGATCAAGAGTTGTGAGTTTTTGGAACACAGGTGAAGTGAAAGAAGGAAAATTAAAGTATAATAAAGAGAGAATAAGGAAAACCAGACAAACAATGCAATTAAACAAAGAAATATAATGAGGAAAACTAAACATAAGGAAGAGAAATTAAAATAATATTAGTAAAATAAAAGTGGTAAAAATAATGAAAACATAATAATACACATAAACAATAAAATGACAGCTCTATGGGATAGCAAAGTGACATTTGTCTCAGTTTCTCAGTGTTGGGGGTTAGCCTTCTGCTCCCCCTTTCAATCTGCCTCTGGACCCTTTGTAACTCCATGTCTTGTCTTACTTGAAAAGAGAGAGAAGATCCAAAAAGAAAAAAGTAAATAATCCTCCTGCTGAATTTAAGCCTGTTCAGGGAGTTCTGCTGGTGTTCCTAGATGCCACAGAAGAATGGGACTGGGCTTTTCTTTTCTCCCTTCCTGTGGTTTTGAGAGGATGGGGACCAGGTCTGGGTGGCAATATTCAGTTTCCAGGCCTCTTGCCCCGGTCCTCCATGAGCTGCCAGGCTCAAATCAGCCACTCAGCTGCTCACCGCATGAGTCAATCTCAGGTGCTGAGTCCAAGGAAACTGGGTGTGCAGTTCAACTCAGCCAGTCAGCTTCCAGGTGGGCAACATGAGACAAGCCAGGGCTGAGATTCTACTCAGCTACTCAGTCTCCGGCAGGCTGACTCACCTACGGGGCAAGCCAACCTGCTAGAGAGTTCCTTACAAAGCAGTTGCCTGCCTTTATTCACAAGTGCACAAAAAAGCCAAGTATTTTATCCCCAGAACAAATTGGTATTTAAAGTATAGGCTGAAGATACAGTGAAATTTGTACAAGAATTCAAAGTATTTTTTCCTTCAGAATATCCCTAAATAAAGGACAAGAGTCAGACATCCATATGAGATCTAAAGAAAAGCACAAACACATTTTAGTGAAGAACTAAGACTAACAGGCAGGAGTAAATAGTAGGTAATTATAATATATTGTGAAAATATAGATACATTAGTAATAAAACTAACAAAGTAGATGGAAACATGATAAGACTAAAGAGGAAGTAGAATAAATTCATTGATATGGTCTTAAGTAATAAATAGATTCACTTTTACTGTAGACCAGACTAGTGATTAGCTTCCATAAAGAAAGAAAATTATAGTAACTTGAGAGTATAGAAACCTGGGGAAGAGGAAATACGTCTCTAATCCAACCAGCTTTTATCACCTTTACTTGGTCATACTTCTCTAAAATGCAAGTAATATAAAAACATAATGGAAGAAATCTGACTCCTGAATAACTTGCTGAGTAAAGCAACCCACACTCTCACCCTGGATTACCACATGAGAGAGATTGTGTCTGTTTTTCAAACCACTGATTTCTAGGATTTCTTAGTCATTGCACCTTTGCTTTTTACTTATATCCATGGTATGTGATGTGATGCAATCGCCCTTCTTTTTTTTCCTTCATTTTATCTTCATCTTTTACACTTCTTTAAATTAAATTTATTGGGAGTGACATTGCTTGATAAGATCATATAGGATTCAAGTGTACACTTCTGTAATACAAGAACTGTATGTTGCATTATGTGCCCACTACCCACAGTCAAATCATCATCTGTCACCACATGTATGTTACCAATTACCCACCCCCTTCCCTCTGGTAACCACCATACTCTTATCTATGAGGTTTTTTTGTTTGTTTGTTTTTAGTGTGTTAATTTGTTGCTTTCAGTTTTATATCCTACATATGAGTGAAATCATATGGTCCTTGATCTCTTCTGTCTGACTTATTTTCCTTAGCATGGTATTCCCCAAATCCATCCATTTTGTTGCAAATTGCAGTATTTCATCTTATGGTTAACTAGTATTCTATTGTAATATGTACCATGTATTATCCAGTTATCTATTGAAAGACAATTCAGTTGTTTCCATGTGTTGGGTACCATGAATGATGCTGCGATGAACACAGGAATGCATATATCTTTGCAAGTAAATGTTTTTTAAAAATTTTGATAGTAACCCAGAAGAGGGATTTCTGAGTCATTTGTATGGAATCACAAAATACCTCAAAGAGTCAAAGCAATCCTAAAAAAATAACAAAGCTGGAGATACTATACTCTGGAACTTCAAGTTGTTCTACAAAGCAACAATAATTAAAGCAGCATGGTATTGGCAGAACAACAGACACAGAACAATGGAACAGAATTGAGTGCCTAGAAATAAACCCACAAGTATATGGGAAAATAATTTTTGAAAAAGGAGCCAAAATCACACAATGGAGAAAAGATAGCGTCTTCAATAAATAGTACTGGGAAAATTGGAAAACCACATTCCAAATAATGAAACTAGATTTCTGTTTGCCCCATATACAAAAATTAACTCAAAATGGATCAAAGACCTAAATATAAGACCTGAAATCATAAGTTACATAAATGAAAACAAAGGTACTAAAACTAATGAACCTTGTTCTGAGAAAGAATTTTATGAATTTGACCCCAAAGACAAGGGAAGTAAAAGTAAAAATAAATGAATGATAGTATATCAAACTAAAAATCTTCACAGCAAATGAAACTACTTACAAAACAAAAACACAATCAACTAAAAAGGAGAAGACATTTGCAAACAATAGCTCTGACAAGGAGTTGATAAACAAAATATGTAAAGAACTCATAATATTCAACACAAAACAGACAATGCAATTGAAAAATTGAGTGGAGGACCTGAATAGACACTTGTCTCAAGAAGACATACAAATGACCGACAGATATATGAAAAGATACTCAACCTCGCTAGATATTAGGAAAATGCAAAGCAAAACCACAGTGAGATACCACCTCATAACTGTTGGAATGGCGATTATCAACAAGACAGGTTATAACAAATGTTGCAGAGGTTGTGAAGAAAAAAGAAACTCTCATTCACTGCTGGTGGGAATGTAAACTGGTACAACCACTATGGAAAATAGTATGTAGGTTCTGCTTGTCCTTCTTACATCCTTTTACTTTAAGTGTCTTAAATGCCTTCTGCCTATATTTGAAACTGGGAGGTTTGCCTCCATCAGACAATTAAGAGACTTGATAACCACTTACAAGATTATGTCTCTTTAACCGGGTATAATTGCATTTTTCAAAAAGAGGGAATGAATCAGCCATTTTTGGATGAATGAATCTCTCTTAGTGATGAATTTCAAAATCATTGTTGGAGGATGAGGTGAGAGATTTGGAAGTGTTAAAAATGTATTTATATGAACAAGTGATACCAGGTAAATATTCTCTATGACACCCTACCCTTGCTGTGCATATATATACTTTCATAGGGCAAATGGAAGGAGAAGGTATATTAAATTGTCTAAAGAGCAGTGAAATTAATTATTTAAGATTTTTACTTGAAAGGTTTGACTATGTATAGTTAAAGCATATGTGAATAAACCATGAATGCGCTTGTCACTTGAAAATAATGGTGTGATTTCCACTCATCTTTAGAAAAGCATTCCATAAAAATAAGTTAAACAAATGCATCAAGAACAACAAGCCATAAAAATCCACAGTTAATGATCTGTACAAGGAAGGCTGGTCATGATAGTCTTCAGAAGTTCTAAAATTTCATGTAGTACTTCAACAACTGAAATTACAAGACCTGGCATTTTTACTTTGAACCTCAGCGATTTCATTTTGATCAGATAGATGGAAAATAGAATCAAATAACTTTAGAATTAGAGAGGTGGAGTTGGTATTTGAGAGCATATCATTTCACTCTGAGTTAGAATGCTGAGATCTTGGTCCTCCTCACCCTGGGAGCTGTCAGGGCAGTGTCAGCTCCTAGAGAGTTTCTTGTCAGGAAGTGGTTGCATTTCCTACTCTTCTTGCTTAGACATATGCACAAGAAAGAGATGCAATAGAATTTCAACACTAGCTACTTTCCTCTGTTTAGATCAACAGCTACACATCCTCTGGTCCCTTAAGTCCTGTTTTATGCCTCCTCTAACCATGCAAAGAAAATACTCAGCTTTCCCTCTTTATTCTTATTAACGTGTTTCCTGATAATTTCCAGTTTAATAGGTCCCATCCTAAGACAGTAGGGATCTTGTTTCTATTGTTTCTATACTCCTAGTGTTGAGAATAGGTGTTCTGTAATATTTGGTTGGTTGAACCTTGGGAGAGTGTTTTAGCAACTTAGTAACTTTATCTCTTGCTTGAATTTCTTTGTGAAGTCTGACACAGAAGACCTGACATTGGCAAACTTGTTTCTGTATGTAGCAGACCATACAATCTCTGTTGCAATTAGTCAACTCTGTTTTTTTTTTTTGTTTTGTTTTGTTTTTTTTTAGCAGAAAGGCAGTCATAGAAAATAGAGTAATGTATACTTTTGTCCTGGCCACTATGGCTTAGTTGGTTGGAGATTGTCCCAACCACCAAAAGGATGTGGTTCAATTCCCAGTCAGGGCACATATAAGAGGCAACCAATCAATGTTTCTCTCTTACATTGATGTTTGTCTCTTCCTTCCCCTCTCTTTAAAATCAATAAACATAATTTTTAAAAATTAAAAAAGAAAAAACACATAGTTTTATATTATAGTAAGAAAACAGATGATATGCCGGTTCTGGCATGAATTTGCCAACCCCTATGACTGATGACTAGATCTGCTTTGCTAATATATAAAATTTGAAATAATCATACCTCTATTTTGAAAGAATATTCAATATTGTCCCTGCTTTCATAACTAGATAATAGCATTCATTGTGAATAAAGTCTATCCTAAATTAATAAAATACCCTAAATGAATAAAATATATCCTAAATCAATAAAATTGCATATAGTTTGCATCATTCAGGTATTATCTCATTCAATAACATAATTGGACTGATTGTTATGGCTAAAAGTAGTCAATAGACTTGGGAGCTATGGCTTTTATTAGCAGCTTAGGTTCTACTTACTGTATTGCCTTGGACAAATCATAAAATATTTCCACACTGCAATCTTTGAAAATGAATGTAACACTACCTGCATTGCCCATCACATATTTGTATATGTCATCACATTGCCTGTGGCTTTTAGACAAAACTTGAAGATGTAATAAAATGGCCAATCAAACATTGTAGATTTAAAATAGGAGGTGTTGAAGGTGCTGGGGCAGAAGAGGCCTTAGCCAACACCATGTTGGATCAGTCTTGATCAAGAGTATGTGAGTAAAACATAAATTTCAACATTAGCAGACTTCTGCAAGGAGTGAAAAGTAGCAGAACATTTAAAAAGTAACGGAAATAATACATTATAAATATGATAAATATGATACAAGCAGCCTTATTAGCCTAGAAAACTGTGGTTATTTGATTATTTTTCTGGGGAACTTTGATTAAAATTGGCCAAACGTTTCAGCTAATTAGCAAAGGAAAGAGTCTGGATCAGAGACAGCCCCAAATTTTTGAGATACAAACTCAAGGTGTATATTCTGCTGTGCTTCCTTACTCACCTCATCTCTTACAGAATGACCACTCTTCTGTCTTCTCCATTTCTTTTACTCCCCAGAGCTATCTTTGACCCATTTTATTCTTCATTTTCTACATACCTTTCATAAAAGTTACTAACATACAGCTTTCAGCCATCCAAATTGGACTGTTGTTTTCCTTCTGATTTTAATTCTCCTATTGTGAACCTGCAGGCACCATAGACTGGTATTTATTTTGTATTCTTATCCATAACATCTTGGCTCCAAATTTAGGTCCCTGAGCTATCTAAATTGTTCTGCTAACCAAGTTAATCCCCGAATTCAGAACAGCCACAGGAAAGGTTTTCTACATCTCTTCCTGGTGTTTTAATTGAAATTAAAGTAAATTATTCACACAGCGCACATTAATGTTGGCACAGCTCCTTCTGCCTTCTTCCCAAATGACATTATGAGTTATGCCAAACTAAACTCATTTCCATTTTTGATATGGTTAACGAGTGGTAGATGAGGAGAATTCCATTGACAGAGTATAACTTGATTTCAGTCAGGCATTTAGGAAAAACAATGACTGTAAGACTTCCCTTTTGGACATGGCAGATAGATGTTAACTGCACAATGCAAAGATATTTAAATAAAAATTACCAAGATTGATTAATTGATTGATAAGAATCAGAAATAATGAATCCATTTGTAGTTGTTTTCCTCAACATTTCCTCTCTGACCCAGCTTTGTGTATCAAATGCTAAGCCACCATGAAAAGCATGTTATTGAAGATCAATGACACGAAGCAGTTTTTTTTTTTTTTTTAAGGGGGATAAAACTCTGGGTATATGTACTGTGTGTGCATGTGCATGTGTGTATAGCCTAGTGGGGAAAGACTGAATGGAAAATACTATAATTTCAAATGTTATCTCAGTGATGGGATTTAGGGTATTTTTCCTTTTATTTTCCATAGTTTTCTAAAATTAGAGAACAAGCAACAATTACCTTTTTAATATTAAAATATATATGTATATATGAGTTATGGGTAGAGTGAAAACCTGGCCAAAGCCAACTAATACAATAAATCAAGGATGAAAGTAAAGTTTTCGTTTTCATTCTGAAATGAATATCATGTACATGAGGTAAAAGACTGCCCTCACTCAAAAAGATCTGGTGACTTACCTAGTCCTAGGCACAAACGGAGTCAACATAGTATCCACCTGCTGAAAGAACTAACAGATACCTCATCCTGCAGCCAAAAGTGTTTAAAATAATTCTAATCTCTATTTCTCTCCAAGAATACCAATTCATGACCAATAACAGAATCCTCATGTTCTTTCATTTTTGCATCTAAGATTTTCTCATCTTTCCAGCTGCTCCAGAGTTCTTCCCTGGCTGGAAACACAAAGCTGTCCCATCATGCAGCCCACTTGGATATGACTTCCCATAGCTTACCACTAACCCCTCCTCAGCTCTCACTTTCCAGTCCTAGTCTAATCAGACCCCAAAAGTGATTTGTGCTATGCCCCAAACAATTGGCTCCAAATATCTTCATTAATGTATGTCATATTTTATTTTTCCAAGATCATAAAATGGTAATGAATTTTCAAAATACTTAGAATCTTGTGAAATCAGAACTGATGCCCTATATTTGAAGTGTTCCCCACAATTTTATTAAAGTGTCTGATTTTATCACTTGGTGTTCAGATTAGTAACTCCTCTCTAAGCACAGGCTATTTGTCCCACTGCAAAAGTTTTTGTAACATTTTTTTCATTATATCATTATTTATTCGTAAAACTTTACTATTTCTAATCCCCAGAAAAGACAATCACTGAAAGTGTGGTAACATGTTGAAAATAACATAAAGGTTAACAATTCAAAAAAAAACTGTCCTTTTTAAAAAGGAGAATAGTCATAATATTGAATTTCTACCATTTAACAGGATATTAGATCACATATAATCAAGAGAGAAAACTAATTATTTTAGATGATTGAAAGGCTGCAATATGAGAGATGAAATATAAATTTCTGAGAAGTTCCCATATTGCTCTTGCCCTGCAGATTACATCTCCTAATTTCAACCTTTCCTTCCTGGCCTGAACTGAAAGAGAATCAGAAGTCAGACAGAAGTGATTTCTCTACATCTCATCTAGGGTCACATGGAGATGATTCCTTGATATTCACCTCTAAATAGGATTGTGTTTGGGGTTAAGATATCTCAATTAAATTCTCTGTAGGTAGACTCCAGAGCCAGAAGATAATGTGACTTTCAGGATGCAGGTCAAAAGTAGATTCTTGGTTCTGGTAAAAACAGATGACAGAAATATATGGAAATGTCTGCTTTAGTTTTATTTAATCCAGAGTGTACCTAACAAATCATATACTAGATAGTATGTTAACAAAGAGCAGAATGCCTAAGACAGAGAACCTGAGAAGGAAATCCACCATTTAATGACTAGTAACAATTGCATCCTCTTTCTTTTCTTTTTTTAAAGATTTTAAAAATTGTTATTCTATTGCAGTTGTCCCAATTTTTCCCCTTTGCCCTCCTCTGCCCATCCCCCTGCCTACTCCCACAGTCAATCCTCACACTGTTGTCCATGTCCATGTGACATTTATACCTGCTCTTTAGTCCCTTCCCCTTCTTTCCACCATCATCTCTCTGCCACCTTCCTTCTGGTCACTGTCAGTCTGTTCCATGTGTCCATGCCTGTGGATCTATTTTGTTCATTAGATTCATCTTAAATGTGAGATCACATGGTATTTGTATTTCACCAACTGGCTTATTTCACTTAGCATAATATTTTCCAGTTCCATCCATGCTTTTCCAAAAGGTAGGATTTTCTTCTTTCTTCTGGTGTGAGACTGGTGTGAGGTGATGGATCATTGTAGTTTTAATTTGTATCTCTCTGATAGCTAGTGATGTTGAGCATCTTTTCATTTTTTTTTTGTCTATGGGTGGATCCCCTTTCTAAAGCAACTAAATAAAATTTTATTTGAAGTCAATGTATTATAGCACAGAGGTTATTACTACCTCTCTGTTTAGAAATAATAATTATTATCAATGATATATGAAGGTTGAGATTTGTCCTACCTACTTTAGGAGTATCATTAAAAAGTTAGTGGTTTTATCCAACATTCTGCTTTGTTCATATACATCTCTGCCTGATAAATGTTGAGGCTCATATGCTAAACAGTGCTGTTGCTCAGGACTGAACATGGTGTGTCAGATCAGAACACTGACTGGATGTTAACTGGAAATCTCACACTAGAAATGTGAGAACCAAAGGACTGATGCTGCAATATCACACTAACAAAAAACTACAAAAAGGAAGTCATTAACTAGAAGCAATATGCTTAAGTCATCCCAGGAGACTTAGGTTGATTCCCATGATGCCAGGGATAGTTCATTTTTTTTATGTGACTCATTCCTCTCACAAAAATGACTGATTTACTTCTCTCTCCCTTAAAATCTAACCCAACTAAGCTGATGATTCTAGGAACAAAACTGACAGAGAAAATTGTACTCTGCTAAATTATTTGTACCTGTGTGAGACTGTCTTAGTCTGAGGTGTATGCATATTGTATTATTTATTACAATGTATAAATATTTATTAAGTGTGTAGCATATCTTTTCTCTAAAAAGGAAAAAATACCAACAGCAAACAAAGAACACTCTAAACTCTTTTTTGAACATGCCGAACTAAATATTTCAGTCAGATTACAGCTTTCTGCAACAGACCCCTGATTTAAATGTGGCATTGTTCAGAGAAGCTGTCCTTCTGGTTCTACTCAGGATGATTCTCATCTTTTTATCTGGTCCCATGTGTATCCACAACTTCTTCATAAAGCCCATCAAAGGAACTTTCAGAGAACTGAATGGGGAAATATTTTAGTGTAGTACTTAAAAGTCACAAACTTTTCAGAAATTCAACTCTTTTATTCTTTGTTGTAATAACATAAATGTAAAGTAATTATTAGTGTTAAGGCATTTAGAGGCAAAATTAAAATAAACTCACAATCTTTTTTACTTACTAAGTACTTATGATTCATTTAATTTATGTAGTCACCTTAAAATACTTAGTTCAAGATACTCAAGAGTCCTTAACACTTTTTTTCCCCATAAAATCCCTGTGAAGGAATTCTAATAATTTTGTTGGCAAATAAAAAAAATTCAGTATTAAAATAAACAAATATTTTTACTATCTTGTGAAATCATTTTAAAATTTCTGTATCTTTGAACTCTTTCTATGTAGTCCTTTAGTTATAAGCTGATATTCTTCTTTAAGAATGCATCAGTTAAGGACACACACACACATATACACACACTGTTCCCTTGACACTTCATTCCTTATATCATGCTAGTTGAAAATTTCAGAATGGGCCCTGACTGGTGTGGCTCAGTGGGTTGGGCATCATCCTGCAAACCAAAAGGTTGCTGGTTTGATGTTTGCTCAGGGTACATGCCTAAATTGCAAACCAGGTCCCTGGTTGGGGAATTGTGAGAGGCATCTGATTGATGTTTCCCTCTCACAATGTTGCTTATCTCCCCCTTGCTTTCTCCCTCCCTTCCCTTTTCTCTAAAAATAAATAAATAAAATCTTTTTTTCTTTTATTTTGTTGATTTTCAAGTACAGTTATCTCCACTTTACCCCCGCTATTCCCTCCCCAGCTCAGCAATACCCACCTCCCACCCATGATCCTACTTCCCTTTGGCTTTGTCCATATGTCTTTTATACATGTTCCTTGGCAACCCTTCCCCCTTTTCTCCCCATTATCCCCTCCCACTCTCCCTCCGGTTACTGTCAGTTTGCTCTTTATTTCCATGTCTCTGGTTATATTTTGCTTGCTTATTTCTTTTGGTGATTAGATTCAATTTATAGGTGAGATCACATGGTATTTGTGTTCACTGCCTGGTTTATTTCACTTAGCATAATTCTCTCCAGATCCATCCATGCTGTCACGAATGGTAGGAGATCCTTCCTTCTTTATGCTGCATAGTATTCCATTATGTAAATGTACCATAGTTTTTTTGGTCCATTCATTTACTGATGGGCACTTAGGTTGCTTCCAGCACTTGGCAGTTGTAAATTGTGCTGCTATGAACATTGGAGTGCATAGTTTCTTTTGGATTGATGTTTCAAGATTCTTAAAATATAATTCTAGCAGTGGAATTTATGGGTCAAAAGGCAGTTCCATTTTTAGTTTTCTGAAGAAATTCCATACTGTTTTTCACAGCAGCTGCATCAGTCTTCATTCCCACCAGCAGTGCACTAGGGTTCCCTTTTCTCCACATCCTCTCTACACTTATTGTTTGTTGCTTTGTTTATGATGGCCATTCTCACGGGTGTGAAATGGTATCTCATTGTGGTTTTAATTTGCATCTCTCTGATGGCTAGTGATGCTGAGCATCCTTTCATATGTCTCTGGGCCCTCTGTATGTCCTCCTTGGAGAAGTGTCTGTTTAGGTCCTTTCTTCAAAAATTTTTTTTAGGGTGGAATCTACAAAATTAAATACATATAGTTGTGTCTCCCTGGTCAGCATGGCTCAGTTGCTTGGGCGTCATCCTGCAAAGCAATACATCACAGGTTGGCTTCCAGTCAGGGCACATGCCTGCATTTTGGGCTTGGTATCCAGTTGTGGTGCATGTATGAGGCAATGCATTGATGTTTCTCTCTCACATCCATATTTCTCTCCTTCTCTTTCTCTCTTTCTTCCCCCTCTCTAAAAATACATATATAGGTAGATAGATAGAATATAAAATAAATAAATAATGCAAGGTTATATCTACAAAATTAGATAGACAATAACAACTTAACCAGAACAAGACTTAAAGATCCATGAGGGCAGAACCAAGATGGCGGCCTAGGTAGACACACTGTGCCTCCTCGCACAACCAGAACTGACAGAAAATCAAACGGCAAGGAAGTCTGACACCAAGGAAATAAAAAATCAACATTCATCCAGACCGGTAGGAGGGGCGGAGATGGGCAGCCAGGGCAGAGAGGACTGGCATTGCTGTGGCAAGACCGAGGCTAGCGGAGTGTGGGACGAACAGGGCAGGCAGTCTGACCACAAGCAGACCCTGCGACCCCACATTCGCACACAGATAAACCGAGAGGGCCAGACTCAGAGTGGTGGAGAACGGGGCAGGCAGAGCGGCGGGTAGCACCCCGCGGCCCAACATTCGTGCACAGATAAACTGGACAAACCGTGGGGAGTGAAGCAGACTGCGCAACCCAGGGCTCCAGAGCGGGGAAATAAAGCCTCAAACCTCTGATTGAAAATGCCCGTGGGGGTTGGGGTGGCAGCAGGAGAGACTCCCAGCCTCACAGGAGAGGTCATTGGAGAGACCCACAGGGGCCTGGGGCATGCAAAAGCCCACCCACTTGAGAACCAGCACCAGAGGGACCCAGTTTGATTGTGGGTAGCAGAGTGAAAGATTGGAGTCCGGTGGAGAGTGGAGCCAGCACCATTGCTCCCTCTTGGCCCCTCCCCCACGTACAGCATTACAAGGCAGCAACCAGCGTTACCCCACCCCCGGTGAACACCTAAGGCTCTGCCCCTTAAAGTAACAAAAACGCCAAGACAAAAAAAAAAAATGGCCAAATGACAGAACACTTCAAAGCTCCAGAAAAAATACAAGCGAGGAAGAGATAGCCGACCTATCTGATGCACAGTTCAAAACACTGGTTATCAAGACGCTCACAGAATTGGTTGACTCTGTTTGAAAACCAGATAAAAAAATGAAGTATATGTTAAGAGAAAAAAAGGAAAATGTACAGGGAACCAACAGTGATGCAAAGGAAACTGGGACTGAAATCAACGGTGTGGACCAGAAAGAAGAAAGAAACATCCAACCAGAAAAGAATGAAGAAACAAGAATTTGGAAAAATGAGGAGAGGCTTAGGAACCTCCAGGACATCTTGAAACGTTCCAACATCCAAATTATAGGGATGCCAGAAGGAGAAGAGGAAGAACAAAAAATTGAAAACTTATTTGAACAAATAATGAAGGAGAACTTCCCCAGTCTGGCAAAGGAAATAGACTCCCAGGAAGTCCAGGAAGCTCAGAGAGTCCCAAAGAATCTGGACCCAAGGAGGAACACACCAAGGCACATCATAATTCCATTACCCAAGATTAAAGAGAAGGAGAGAATCTTAGAAGCAGCAAGAGAAAAGGACACAGTTACGACGTACAAAGGTCTTTCCATAAGACTGTCAGCTGATTTCTCAAAAGAGACCTTACAGGCAAGAAGGGGCTAGAAAGAAGTATTCCAAGTCATGAAAGGCAAGGACCTACATTCAAGTTACTCTGTCCAGCAAAGCTATCATTTAGAATGGAAGGGCAGATAAAGTGCTGCCCAGATAAGGTCCAGTTAAAGGAGTTCATCATCACCAAGCCCTTATTATATGAAATGCTAAAGGGACTTACCTAAGAAAAAGAAGATAAAAAATAGGAACAGTAAAAATGACAGCAAACTCACAGTTAGTAACGACCACACCTAAAACAAAAAAAAGAGCAAACTAGGCAAACAACTGGAACAGGAACAGAACCATAGAGATGGAGATCACATGGAGGGTTGTCAATAGGGGAGTGGGAGGGGGAGGGGGGGGAAAGGTACAGAGAATAGGTAGCATAGATGATAGGTGGAAAATGGACAGGGGGAGGGTAAGAATAGTGTAGGAAATGTAGAAGCCAAAGAACTTATAAGTATGACCCATGGACATGAACTATAGGGGGGGATGTGTGAGGGAGGGGGTGGGCAGGATGGAGTGGAGTGGGGGAGGGGATGGGACAACTGTAATAGCAGAATCAATAAATATATTTAAAAAAAAATCCATGAGGGCATGGCCAATGCCTGCTAATTTCTGTGATTTATTTCTGGTGCCTGGCATAACAAGGGACACATGCACTGCACAATAAGTGAACTGAAGACTAAACAAATGATTCCATTACACTTTACTTTTAACTTTTAAAATTGATGACTAAACAAATGATTAAATTTAAATTGACTTATGTTTAAAAATAAAAAAATGATTAAAAATAATAATTTACATAGTAAATGTTATTTGACTATTAAATACTGGTAATTTAGAAAGCCTTTCTGACACTGCTTTGTAAAGAAAAGAATTCTAAAATTAGCAGGTGTTTCAAAATTTCAAGGTAATTTATTAATTTTTATTAATGAAACAATCTTATTCTAGTTTTAGGACAACTAGAAAACATACAATGCATAGGATAATAACAATTTAAATCTGATAAAAAATGTGTATCTTTGTGTATCTCCTTCCAGATTTATTCTTGCAATTCTAAGAAATTTTAGAAAATGTGTATTATTATTTTGTAATCATGGTTTTTGTAATTTGTTTTGTCCCTGTAAAAATATCTTAGGAGTTCCTATCTTGCTATCTTCAGAAATTTGCTCTGTATATTCTATACTGTCATGTTTAATGTAAGCATGTCACTTAATGTATGCTAATATCTTTATGTTTAAATTAGTTTTCAGTTACTTTTTTATTATATCCAATAACTTTTCAGCCTTTAGCAAACATTCCATTTGGAGAATAATTCTGCTTCACATTTAATCAAGATTAGGGCTAATGAACAAAAGTGAGTTTTAGACCCTTTATGCAAAATACCTGGCCTTGTGGAGTAATACTTGATCACATCTGTTGCTCTGATTCAAAAATCTAACATAGTTTAAAAAAATTGAATGTAATGCTTTGAGCATTGCATTACAGATGAGACTATGATCTTCATTTTCTTTAAATCACTTTGAAGAAAAACATGTCATTTGCTTTAGTTTATTAAGATGTAAAATATCTATAAAATATAATGTATAAATCTACATCATTGACTAATGTTTTAATTGTCTTCCCTTAAAACACTTATCCAATGGTTCCACATTATAATATATCTTTACTAATACTCAAGGTTTCTTGGGAATACATGAAACAGTATATTATAATATAAGATACATTTTATATGTGCATAATTATATTTGTGAAGAAAATCTTCTTTGTAAGTTGTGATATCATTAGCTGTAATAATTGTAACAAAATAACATTATGGAATATGTTATGTTCTGTGTAAAAGCTCTAATGACAACCAAAAGGGAAAAAGTCTTTCTATTCAGTTAAAACTCAGTAAACCAATTTGATTTTGCATAGATTAATTTCCTGGCTTTTGTTTCAGTTACATGCTTTTTATTTTCTTATTACAATATAATGAATAATTTAATCATAACAGCTATCTTGCAAATAGATAACTAAATAAATATATAAAGTATAATCCCCACCCTACTTGATTATAAAGCTTATTTTACTCAGAATAGCATTGCAAATACTCATTCAGCCTTTGCTCCTACAAAAGTAATGACTTATGTCAAGCACAAGGTAGAAAATTTACTTAATTCATTCATTTTACTATACCACCCATACACCACCTCAGGGTGGGGTGGGAGAAGGCTAGAAAAACATTGTGAGCTAATAAATTATTTCTCCTTGTTTGGAAGCCTGTCACTATTGTATAGTGCTGGTAAAGCTTATAAATGATTCCTATTCTGAAGATGTTGATAAGAAGGAAAAAAATGGGCTGTATGATTAAGATCTGCCTATTTTTCTTTATAAAAAATTTAAAAGAAAATGGCTAATTAACTAGGCTTTTATCAGAAAATTGTGGCCAAGGAGTGACCATAAAAAATAATCCAAAAATTTCATGATTTTTTTTCTTTTTATCACATGGAAAAAAATGTTTTCCTGATTTCCATACTGTCTCATGAGAATAGTCTAAGCAAATATCAGCATTTGAATAAATTTCCCAGGTGCTACAGTTGAGATAATCCAGATATTTCATGCAAAAATACACACATAAAACCACCTTTCTTATTCTGTTTATAACACCCTTAATTCTTTTATTTAAATGAATTACTTCCATATTAGCTCTCTGTGGAACACTAATTCAAAAACAAATATTGACCCAGCACTTTATTTTGTGTTGTTTAGACTTAGCAATCTACAGCCAATACATGTGAACATTCAATTTAACACTGAAAATTTACATTTATAATTGATGGTTTTGATGAACTGATTAACAATATAGAGGAACACTGTGAAGATTACTAGTGAATTGCAGTTATTTTGCAAAATGTAAGTGAGGACTTCTGGCCAACATGGTGGCATAGGCAGACCTGGCTGGCCTCTTTGCACAACCACATCAAAATTACAACAAAAATATGGACAACCATCACTCAGAACCATCAGAAGTCAAGTCGATTGGAAATCTGACAACTATGGATTTAAAGAAACCACGCCCATCCAGATTGGTAGGAGGGGCACAGACGCAGAATAGCCTGGTCCCACATGCATATGTGGTGGATAAAAATTCAGGAGGGACATCTTGGGAGCAAGGAGTCCCAGACCCACACTAGTTTCCCCAGCCCAGGGTTCCAGTGCCAGGAAGATAAGTCCCCACAACTTCTGACTGTAAAAACCAGCAGGGATTGAGTCAGTGGAAGAAACTGCTGGACCCCAAGCAGTTCCTCTTAACCCACACACAGACTCACCTACTCAGATTTACTCCCTCTGAGCTCCAGCAACAGGGTATCAGCTTGAAAGGCACCAGTGGCATACAGGGAGGAACAGAAATGTCTGGTATCAAGGTAAGCAGAGGCCATTACTCCTTTTCTAAACCCTCTCCCAACAGAGCTGGCAAGCTCGTGCCATACCTGAGACTCCATCCACCTGGCTAACACTATTCTACCTTGGAGATCCCGATACTCCATCCCACCCAACTTACAGTGTTAACAGCAGTTTTTCCATATGAACAGCTGGTCTTGGCTCAAGCTTCATGACTTCCTAAATCTTTAAAACAAGCAAGAGCTGGCTTCAGTAAGCCACCATCCCCCACAAGCTCTTGCTAAAGGGCCCCAGGCATGGCACTAATAGCAGCCAGCCTAGATTCATAGCTTGACTTCACCTGGGAATCTCCAAGCCCAGCACAAGTAGCAGACATCTCAGCTCTGTAGATCAGGCAGGGTGGTCCTGGGAAAAACACAGGTGGGAGCTGACCTTGGCCTGCACCACCCAGGAAATCCCTGAGCCTACACACCTAGTGGACAGCTATAGACCATGTGAGAGCACCACTACCCTGCTCTTGAACAGCTAGTAGAGGTTGGTGGTCAGTGGTTGCAGCCAATTCTTTCAGTTGACTAATCCAGATAAATACCTCACATCAACCTGCCAATAGCAATCCAGGATCAACTACAATAGGAGAGTTGTACTCAGCCCACATGGAGGGCACACTTTGAGTACCCTGCTTGTGAGATAGGGGAGGCTGTGGAATGTAGGACCCTGCAGGATGCCTACTACATTAGGTCATGCTACCAAGACAGGGAGTCATAGCAGCTGTACCTAATACATAAAAATAAACACAGGAAGGCTGCCAAAATGAGGAGACAAAAAAACATGGCCCAGATGAAAGAATGAGTCAAAAACCCAGAAAAAGAGCTATATGAATTGGAGATAAGCAATCTATCAGATGTAGAGTTCCAAACACTGGTTATAAGGATGCTCAAGGACTTAGTAATGACCTCAACATCATAAAAAAGATCCAGTCAGAAATTAGGGATACACTAATTAAAATAAATAACAATTTACAGGGAAACAACAGTAGAGTTGATGAAGCTGAGAATCAAATCAATGATGTGGAACATAAGGAAGCCAAAACAACCAATCAGAACATCAAGAATGTAAAAATTATCCAAAGAAAGGAGGATAGTTTAAGCAGACTTTGGGACAACTTAAAGAGGTCCAACATTCACACCATAGGGGTACCAGAAGGGGAAGAGAAAGAGCAAGAAGTTGGAAATCTTTCTGGAAAAAAATGACAGAACTTCTTTAATTTGGTGAAGGAAATATATATGCAAGTCCAGGAAGAGAGTTCCAAACAAAATAGATGCAAAGAGGCCTACTCCAAGACTCATCGTAATTAAAATGCCAAAGACTAAAGATAAAGAGAGAATCTTAAAAAACAGCAAGAGAAAAGAAGTTAGTTACCTACAGGGGAGTTCCCATAAGACTGTCAGCTATTTATCAAAAGAAACTTTGCAGGCTAGAAGGGATTGGCAAGAAATATTCAAGTTCATGAAAAGCAGGGACCTACAGCCAAGATTGCTCTACTCACCAAAGATATCATTTAGAATCAATGGGCAGATATAGAACTCCCCAGACAAGAAGAAATTAAAGGAGTTCATTATCACCAAATTATTATTATATAAGATGTTAAAGGGACTTATTTAAGAAAAAGAAGAAGATTAAAACTATGAACAATAAAATGTCAAAAAAATCTATCAAGAGTTGAATCTAAAAAACAAATTAGGCAAAGAAGAAGAACAGAGAGAGAATCATAGATACAGAGAGTGTTTCAGTGGTTGCCAGATTGGGGAGGGGATATGTGATCAGGTGACGGGATTAATAAGTACACATAGGTAGTTACAGAATAGCCTTGGGATTATAAACTACAATATAGGAAGTAGAGTAGCCAAAGAACTTATATACACGACCCATGGGCATAAACAATGATGGGAGGAATTGCCTGAGGAAGTAGGAGGTGCTGAGTGGAGGGGGTCAAAGGGCGAAAAATCAGGACAAGTGTAATAGCATAATCAATAAAATATAATTTTAAAATAAAATAAAATTAAGCCTTAAAGTTACTTCAAAATTAAGTGAAATGAGTCACAAAAAAGGCAATGTCTTTTTAAGTACCAATAAAATTACCTTAGAAGATTAGAAGGAGTGTCCTTTCAAGAGTATGACCTCAGATAAACCAGAAAGACCCACAAGAGGGCTAAATGCAATGAATGTTGCCAAATATTCAGATAAAAGCCCTGCTATAAAGATCACAGAAGGAATAAGATGCAAACATTGCAAAGATGGACCTAATTCCAAGAGCAGAGTTGGGGGAATAAGAGGGGAACTGAAGGGAAATCAATATTAATGCCAGAAAATGTGATGAAAGTATCACCCCAATATCCAGAACCTAGGCTCTGAAGCTTAAAACAAACAAACAAACAAAGAACACCTAAGTAAGATACTGGTTGAATTTCAATCTACTCCATGATGAGCTGGATCATAAAGAATTCCTTGTGTATATTCCTAAATTCATTTTTCTAAAATAAGGTAAATACCAAGAAATAAAAATTTGAATAAATATGGCAAACATAAAATAGTGAGTGAAATGATTGTTTAGTCATATTTAAATAGCTTGGGGCTATTGCTAAATATTTTAAGACTCTCAAAAATTTGTAATTTAACATTACATACATATAAATTAAAGAAAAAAAGTGGACCCAAGAATATTGACAATGTTGAATGACTCTATATAACAAAATTGAAATAATTTAGCATTAAGCAGCATGAGACTAAAAAAAAAAAAGAGCCCTCTGAAGAAGTATTTTCTTTAATTTTTATGTCACACTATATTTTTTCCTGGAAAAATCTCACTTATAAAAGACTGCCTGAAATAATATTTAGTAAAGATAGAAATTAGTAAGTTTATGGTCATTAATTAAAGATTATTTTAATTTTGGACAGAAAAATGAATTAAAATTAGTTTCTCAGCATTTCTGAAAGCCTCACATATTACCATTGTAGTAGAATGGAAAACAAACAAACAAAAACTGTTTTCAAACATTCTTTTTATTTGAAAAAATTGTCATCTGATCAGAATGATGGATAGAATTTGTTGGTGTTGATAACTTTTTGAATGATCATAGATTTTGGAAGAAGAAACAAGAGGAGAAAGTCTATCTGCAATAGGAAGCAATACCATGTTGGGAAATGGGTGTCATTTACAATCACATCATGGAAGATTTATCAAGATCAACAAGCCACACTTACATTTTTATTTATTCATCATACACTTATTGAGCTCATAACAAGTATTAATCCTACGCAGATGCTGTAGGTGATTAAAGAAGACTGTCATTTTTTTTTTTTGTAACTCTCCTTTCTTCCAATAAGAATTTTAGATGGTATACACATATGTGAAACATAGTTGGTTTAATTTTGCTTAAAATATAATTTTTACATCTTTTCATCAACTTTATTTACATAGGATTTCAACTCTTTTCAAAACATGAGGATCAGGATTTTTGGTTTTGAGGGAACAGAGAGAGGAGTTTGGCCTTGGAGTTTGGCCAACTGGCTGTAATACTCTTAAAACAGCCACCACCATTTCTGGTTGAGGCTGGGTGCAAGCTGTAGCAGCAGTGATGGATGGATTTGCCTGCCCTACCAAGGTCTCACAGATTGGCTCTTGGCTAAGTGATGTTGTGCTATTTCAAACACCAGAGGACTTGTAGTCACTGACATAATGCTTAACTAATATCAGCCAGGCCTCTGTCAACCACATTACACACGAATGGTTAGATTTTTAAATAAGTTGCTCTTGGTGCTCCCCACAACACCTACAACAGTAGACAGTCTAAAAAAATCTTACTGTCTACTGGCCTTGATTTAAAGTGAATAATGACAGAGTTAATAACATTAATGTCTAGCAAAAATATTTTAAAAAACATTTGGGACATTTGTTCTATTTCTTCTTTGAAGAAAATAGTTGGAGAGGGACACACACACACACAGAGAAAGAGAGAGAGAGATTAAGCAGTTGAATATGCTTCCATGTTATAACCTGTCTTTTTAAAAACATAAACTACTTTTCTCACAAAAAGCATGTGTATGATATATGTTAAACACACATTTTTTCTTGCTTTAATATAGTTGAACATCAGGGAAGTAGAGGAAGAATATAGCACATGTAATGATCAGGTAGAATTTTGCAATTAATAAAAAGGTGTGGTGAGCAGATAAAATGGCCTCATAATGTCTTGAATATATTTAGCTATTTTAACAGTATGGCTAAGGAAAACACAGTTATTTTATCCATGTTGAACTTATCTGACTTTTGGTGAGGTCATAAGATTTCAGGAACATTCTAAAAGGGCATTTAGATGTATGCACAAGCTTTTATATATATATACATACATACACACACAATACCTTTCTCTCTATATATATATCTATATAGATATAGATATATAGACATATAGATATAGATATATAGAATACTTTTCTAAAATGATTCCCTTTGACTCCTGGAAGGAAATAAACATGGATGTCCTTTAACATTTCAGATATATCCACAGGTGTTCACAGGTGTTCTTTGCTTTTATTGGCATCACTCAATCTTTCTTCTGGGATATTTTCAATATAATGTGTCATTTTCATATGTTTGTCTCATTCCTACATTTATGCAATTTTATGTATAGGCCTTATTTCTAAGAACATTCCACTAATTAGAGAAAGAAGCATTTCCTTTTTCTGTCTGTTTTATTCTGTTTTTTCAAAAGTCTGCTAATGATTTATTTCTTTTTTTGTAAAACTAACACTAAATCAAAATAAAGGACTAAAGATGATTGAAATGGATTTTGTGATATTATACATTTCTAGTCTCTGTCCAATGCTAGTGCCCATCTTTCTCCCCATTTCCCTAGGCTTAGCATATTTGTCAGTTTCTTGACTTGCAATTGTGTGCCTACAGGGCAGATGTGATGTAGTGCTCCATCATTCTGCATTGCTCAGAGTGGGATGCTAGTGATTAAAGAAATGCTAAACCTAATACCAATAATAATTTTATGTAATGCATTCAGAATATGTTCACTAAATAACAGTTATGTGGTAGCAGGCTTTGCATCTTTCCAGGAATATAGATTAGTGTATCTACATGTGTATGTTCATTTAGCATGCACCCAAATATATCCTAATGCACAAAGTAAATTTAGGGAAAACATATACCCTTTATTTCCTTTATTTCTACATGCATTTCTGCTGTCATGTTCAACACAGAACCTCTAATCATTCCTTATATACTATCAATATGCTAACTACTTCAGTAGTATGTCTGGTTTTGTGAAGACAGTATAAAAAATTGGTTTAAGAGATCAGTTATGCATAGAGCTAGCTTCATGAACATTTCTGAAAATAATTTGATCCTGAGCTTTTAAACTTAACTATATTTAATTGAAGAAAAAATAAGCATGTCATATAAATCACTAATACTGAACAATATTGAGCTACATCATGTTTTATGGCATTTAATTTTAATTGTTATAGAATTCTTAATGTGTATCACATGAAGTGCTAGTGTGGCTCAGTCAATTGGAGTGTTGTCCCACACACTGAAGGATTGTGGGTTCAATCCTCATTTGGGGCTCATATGGGAAACAACCAATTGATGTTTCTTTCTCTCTCTCCACCCCCTCTCTCTCTCCTTCCCTCCCTCTCTCTAAAAATCAATGAACATATCATCAATAATTTAAATAATATAATTAAATATATTTTATGGATATTATAAAACAAATCAGAAATCATTTGTTATATGTATTTGTCATATAACTTGATGAACTAAAATAAAACCTGGAATGCATGCATTAGACCTTGTGTGTGATTTGGGAAGGGAAAAATGCAGGTGGCATTACCAATCTTCTTTATAGAACTGGCATTTTAAAAAATGATCTGAAATAGAGTGCCATTTTTGAAACTTCAACCTCTATAATAGTGGGAAGAAAATTGGGACTTTAGAAAACATAATTTTTTTGTTAGTTGTCTATTTCTAAGAGACAACCCTGCCCTACTTCCACCTGAACATAATTACTCACTTTTTATTTTCACACTCAGAACAAAGACTGTAGCGCATGGAAGTTCAGTTACTCCAAAGCAAATCCATCTGATACTGTATGAATCTGTACTTAACAGACCCTACTATAGTCTGAAAAGAAAATTAACTCCATGCAAGAATTCAGAAAGAAAAATAAAAAAAAAACTAGGTTTTCTCTTGAGTTCCTCAAGTAAAAGGTTGTGGAACATGTACAGTATGAAGTTTTAAGGTGTAAAATTTGAGTATTTTGAGCAATGTTCATGAAGACAAGCTATGTAGAAAACATTGCCCTAAGCATCCTATATGAATTATTTCACTTAATTTTCACAACATTCTTATACTGTAGGTGTCATTTTCCCAAATTTTACAAAAGCATTAAAGGCTCAGAGAGAGTACACATTTTATCCAAGGTCACATAGCAACTACATTGTAGAGCAAACATTCAGACCCAGGTAGGTAGAATTTTGTCTACACTTAACCACTTCTACTGACAAATATTTATTTATCAATGTGTCCAATCAGAAGAATGTAACACTTATGAATATTGTAGATACAATAAAATGTCAAAATTCTAAATGAATATTGGATATTTTGGGTAGGGTATATATCTTATTTCCCTTTTGCAGTAAATTGTAATCTAGTCATCTATGCCAGGCTAGGGTAAGAAATTTTAGATCCTTTCCTTAATTTTTTTTTATTTAAATAGCTTTGATAGAATAGAGTTTGAAACGACTAAGTAAAATGTTGGAAAGATCAGTTGATCAAGTGATTACCATATCTAATTTAATTGTATTAATAATATAATTAAAATTTATGCAAAAATAAAGTTTATAGACCCATTTTCAGTTTCTCTTATACTAATTACCACTTTATTTTACTTGTTTTTTTTTCCTTTCATTTAAACCTAAATATTAGATAGCTAAAAATGAGAAGTATGAGTACTAGTATCGGGTAATAACTCACAGGACAAATCATAGGTGGATTGCAGATAGTAGCTCTTTTTTACAGAACTATTCCTTTTTTCAGGAATTATGCACTTCTCTAATGGAAGAGTCTAAATTATGGAAATGAGTATTGTTTCATCATATAAGAGAAAGAAAACACTGAAATGCATTTTAAATAGTTTGGAAAATACTGAACTCTGCCAAAATATGGCTTACTTCTCAGAATTTAAAAAAACTCCCTCTCCCCATTTACCATCCAGTTTATCCAGACATTTTCCTTATCCTTGTCTGACTGCATATTGTAAGTGTATATGACTGTCTGTGAATACATCAAAATCACACAAATATACATTCAAAAGTACCAAAGTAAAAATATAAGAACACAAAACCAGGGCATAACACAAAGTGAAACAAGTCATGAAAATACATTGTAATCTAAGTATAATAGCTGCTTTATTTGACATTTAATAAGCCAATCTTTGTTGACAAAGCTTATTTTCATTTTCCTAGCTTCAGTCTCAAACTTAAAAAAAATCAGGTTCCACTCACTTGTTTGGAAACTGAAGTTCATTTATATTCCAAGGGAATCAATATAATGAAGGACAGTTTAGTTGTACAGGGAGGGCACATGTCTTTATGTGAAAGAATATTAATATTTATGACAATCATTTGTGTCCTAGGATCTGGCAGCAGGGATCAAATGGAGCAAGGGAGAGGTAACTATTTTCCATCTCCAGAGGCAAACATTGCCAAATTTTTGAAATATTTGGTTGGTCTTAGGCACTCTACCACTTCTTCTGTGAATGTGCCTCAGGGGTGCATTGTCTTGAGATTTTCCCTACTCTATGTCTCTTCAGATAACCCACCATATAAAAGTTAACTATCTATCAAATGTGCTAAATCCTAAACTTACTTTAAGAAATGAAAGTTATAATATTTGCAATTATATGAAGAAAAAGGAATCTTGACTGAGAAGTTTCTGTGCACCACTCTTCCAAAGGTCTCAGCGAGATTTTCAACCCACATTGGGCAGGGCAGTCACTTTAATCAGAATACTGGTTCAAATGTTAATCTCATCTTAAACCACTCTCATAGAAACACCTAGCATAATGTTTGACCAAATGTCTAGGCATCTTGTGGCCCATTAAAATTGATATACAAAATTAACTATTACAGTGAGAACCTGAAATCTGACTTCCTAAAATCAGGACCAAGAGAATGGTGTCCTCTCTCATCACTTCTGTTCAACATACTGAACATTTTAATAAAACCACACATATAATTTGGAAAGGAAGAACAAATATTGTATTTATTTACAGATTACATGATTATCTATGTCAGTGATTTTCAACCATTTTCATCTCAAGGCACACATAAACTAATTACTAAATTCTGTGGCCCACCTAAAAATATATATTTTGCTGATCTGACAAAAAATGGTAGGTATCATTTTGATTAAACTTAAAACAATAGTAATAATTACCTACCCTTTTTTCTCCAAAGTGACTTAAAAAAAATCATGTGCCTATACTTGTATATCAGGATTTCTGATACCAAGAATTAACCAATCCAATGCAGCCTTATTATGAGACGTGATCAATAAGATGTAACTCTATTATATAACATATATATATATTTTGTTCAAGATAGGACAGTTATACTGGATGGCTGTTATTGTGTTGACTGTTGTCATTTTTGTATTTGACAGTCTAAGAAAAAGGAGGATAGTGCCCCTGACTAAATTCTTGTGGCACACCAGTGTGCCATAGAACCACTAGTTGAAAATTGTCCATGTTTGTAGCTACCTATTACAAATAATTGACCAAAAAAAGGCTCCAAGGATTAATAAGCAAATGCAGTAGTGCTGCAGACTAAAAAGTGAATATACAAAAGTTAATTGTTTTCCTATCTACAAGCAATAAAAGTTAGAATTTTAAATTTATAAAAATATCTTTATGATAGCACAAGAAAAGAAAGAAATACATCAGTATAACAAAATATACTCAGCATCTTCATTCAGGAAATCTATAAAGTTCTGATGGAGGAAATCAAAGAAGAAATAAATAAATGGTGAGCTATTACATGTTCATGAATTGAAAAAATCAATATTATTAATATGTCAAAATTTTCCAGCTTCATGTATAGATTCAACACTGTCTCCAACAAGACTCCATCAAGCTATGTTGTAGATATTGACAAATTGACTCTATGGTTCATATACAAAGGCCAAAGTCTTAGAACAAGTTAAAACTGAAGAAGAGTGAAGTTAGATGACATACACTACCCAAGTTCAAGATTTACTGAAAAGTTACAGTAATCAAGACTACACAATATTTTGAACAGACGATGCTTGGATCAATGTGAAAGAATAAAGAGCCCACTAATAGACCCACACAAATGTAATCAAGTGATCTTTGAGAAAGGAGAAAAAGCATTTATTTTAAATACACAACTGGGCATCCATATGTTTAATAATAAGTGTAAACACAGACCTTAAAACTTTTACAAAAATTACTTTAAAATGGAACATATACCTAAACATAGAAAGCAAAATTATAAAACTTCTAAATAAAAACATAAGAAAAAAGCTATGTGTGCTTGGGTTTGGTGATGATATTTTAGGTATAATGCAAAAAGCACAATCCATGACATAAAAAATTAAGTTGGAGTTTATTAAAAATAAAAACCCCTGTTCTATAAAGACACCTAAAAGAATCAGAAGGCAAGCTACAGGTTCTAAGACAGTACTTGCAAAGCACAGAAGTGATAAGGGACTTGTTTGCAAAATATACAAGGAACTTTAAAAGTCAGCATGAGAAACCAACAACCTAATTTTTAAAATAGGTAAAAGGTCTGAACAGACAACTCATCAAAGATGTTAAGATAACAAATATTAATAGAAAAGATGCACAATGTCAATTGTCATTAGGAAATTTCAAATTAAAACAATAAAATACACAAACAATTAAAACAATATTATACACATACTAGAATGACCAAAATCCCTTTAAAACAAACCATTCCTAATACTGGCAAGAATGTACCACTCTCACTTTTTCTAGTAAAAATGCAAGATGTACAGCCATTTTGGTACAGAGCTTGGCAGTTTCATACAAAGCTAAGCATAGTCTTTCCATATAATCCAGCAATCAAGTTACTAGGTATTTATTCAACTCAGTTGAAAATATATCTAAATAGAAAACCTGCATGTGAATGTTTGCAGCACCTATATTCATAATCACAAAAATTTGGAAATGAAATATTTCCTTTTGTAGGTAATGGATAAATAAACTATGACACATACATACAATAGGGTATTTATTGTTTAGCATTAAAAAGAAATGAGTTTTCAAGCCATTAGAAGATGTGGGTAGATCTTAAATAAATATTTATAAATGAAAGAAGCCAGTCTGAAAATCTTAGCTACTGTATGATTCCAATTATAAGAGATTTTGGAAAGGCAAACAACAGAGACAATAAAAAAAAGTGGTTTCCAATAAAATACTATGAGAATGTGGCAATAGAATGTAACTATACTAAAAAGTAGGAACAAGCTCACTGGAGAGGTTGGAGAAAATGATGCTGACCTAAGCAATTTTAGGCACTAGTAGAATTGGTAAGTCCAAAGGCCAAAAGAATTATACCTCAGTACTTTACCATAGTTGATAAAGTATTTTACTCATGAGTACATAAATTAATAATTCCGATACCACTACATCTGTACACTGAAACTAAACATTTAAGTAAAGGAACAATGATGATGAGAACCAGGGTTCTCAGTGCTGCAGTGAGAAAATACATGTAAGCAAGGGAGTGGTCCAATTTGCCTGTCCTCCCACACTCCAAAAGGGCCAGCTGCTGTAAGCTATTCCTAAAATTTATAAGTTTCTTTTCAATTTTTAAATTATCCATTCACAAATTGTCTAAAAATTCTGGTCTCCTTTATTACTATTATTATTATTTAGTGAAATGATAATGTGTAACATAATAATTTCAATACTAGCAGCCACCATGCCTAAGTGCTTTATAAACATCTTCTCATTTTGTCTTAATAAGAACCTTGTAACAAAGGTAGTATTCTGACCTGGCTGGTGTGGCTCAGTGGATTGAGTCCCGGCCTGTGAACCAAAAGGTTGCCACGGCGATTCCCAGTTAGAACACATGCCTGGGTTTCAGGCCAGGTCTCCAGTAGGGGGCACATGAGAGAGGAGTTGATGTTTCTCTCTTTTCCTCTCTCTCTAAAAATAAATAAATAAAATCTTTTTTAAAAGATAGTATTCTAATTCTAAAGATGACAGCATATGTAAATGGTTGCCAGCAGAGGGAACAGACTATGCAAAAGGCTCCAAGACCGAGACTTGATGTATTCCAGAAACCTATAGAAAATTGTAAATGAGAGACCAGTTATACAACCCTAGGATTATGAAACTCCTGACCCTTACTTTCACTCAAACCAGCACACTATAAGGCCTTTATTTTCAATATCTTCTCTGAAAATTAAATACATTCACTGTAGAAAATCAATGAAAGTTATAAAAGTATCAGAAGAAAGCAAAAGAATCAGTAATCCCACTGTACACCAAAAAAGTATGTTAGCCTCCAGTTTTGTAGTATTTTTCTATTCATATGTGACTTTTAAAGAATTGAGAAAAACACAATATATTTTAATAAGAAGATATTTATTATTTGTTGAAAACATTTTTTTATTTTTTAAAGGTTTTATTTTTTCATTTTTAGAGAGAGGGGAAGGGAGGGAGAAAGAAAAAGAGAGAAACATCAATGTGTGGAACTCTCACATGCCCCTTACTAGGACCTGGCCGGCAGTCCAGGCATGTGCCCTGACTAGGAATTGAACCGGTGACCCATTGGTTCACAAACTCACACTCAATCCTCTGAGCTACACCAGCCAGGGCTGTTGTAAACATTTTTTATGTTATTAAACATTATACAGTTATGTTGTTTCAATGGTTACTACTTGCGAATAACTGTGAATGTTATAAATTTAAAAATACCCTATTTCTGATAATTTCTGTGGTTTTCCCAATTTTAAACTATTAAGTAAAATTTTGAATGAATATTAATTAATGATATTTAGTTTTATTACTAATGGATTTCTCAGGATAAGTTTTTAAAAATAAAATAGTTGATCAAAAACAAAAGAATATTCTTAAAGCTGGTAATAAATATTTCTGAGTTGTCTTACAAATTCATTTTATTAATTTACATTTACATCTGGACTGTATGAGAGGTCTTCCTGCCTTATATCCTCACCAACTTGGAAAGTATTTATTTGTTTTTAATCTTTAAAAATCATTATAAGCAAAATTTAGATATTATAGCTTTATTTCATATGTTCATTGACATTTGATTTCTGCATTAGTGACTTAGTTTGTAATTTTTGCCCATATTTTTATAATATATAAATTATACTATTACTACAGTGGTAGTTATGGAGTCATTACTTTTCCCTATATAAATTTAAAATATGACTAAGTTGAATATATGTATATTAACCTGTTTCTCAACCTTCCCTCATATTTCATTAATCTTTGTTCCACTTAATCTACCACCATACTATATAAAGTATTATAGTATTATAACATATTTTAGAAGTTGACAATGTGAGTCCCTCATCACGATTCAATTTAAAATTTTTAATTATTTTTATACATTCATTCATTGAATAAATTTTATAATTTTAAAAAGCGAATTAAAATAATTTGGTATTATTTTTGTTTTTAGTCTTATTATACTTATAAAATCAACTTTGAAATAACTGATGGTATTTGCATATTTAATCTTGTGTAATAAATGCAGTTTATGTATTTGTTTCTGCAAGTTCCATGATGTTCTGACATTTTTAGTGTTGATATACAAGCTACATACTTCTTATTAAATGTATATCTGCATGTGCATTGTTGCTACTGTGAAAGGGAACCCTTCCCTTACCCAAAGCATTATTTATTTATTTATTTTATTGTTGTTCAAGTACAGTTTTCTGCCTTTTCCCCACACCCCTCCCCACCATCCCAGCCCTCCCCACCTCCCTCCCATTTCCACCCTCCCGTTATTGTCCATGTGTCCTTCATAATTGTTCCTGCAAACCCTTCAAACTTTTCCCCTGAAATTCCCTCCTTTTTTCCCTCTGTTCACTGTCAGCCTGTCCTCAATGTCAGTGTCTTTGGTTATATTTTGCTTATTTGTTTGTTTTGTTGATTAGGCTCCTGTTAAAGGTAAGATCATATGGTATATGTCTTTCACTGCCTGGCTTATTTCACTTAGCACAATGCTTTCCAGTTCCATCCACGCTGTCACAAAGAGTAGGAGCTCCTTCTTTCTTTCTGCTGCATAGAATTCCATTGTGTAGATGTACCATTGCTTTTTGACCCATTCATTTACTGATGGGGACCTAGGTTGCTTCCAGCACTTGGCTATTGTAAATTGTGCTGCTATGAACACAGGAGTGCATAGGTTCTTTTGGATTGATGTTTCAAGGTTCTTGGAATATTCCCTAGCAGTGGAATTGCAGGGTCAAAAGGCAGATCCATTTTTTAGTTTTCTGAGGAAATTCTATGTTGGGAACCACCCTCCCGGTTTCAAAGGCTGTAACCCCCCATGGTTAAGGCTGAGTCAGAGTTGGGACCATAAGCCACTAAGGAGACAAAGCTTATCTCCCTGGCAGGTGTGCCACCCCTGCCCACTTTACCCTGCTTGGCCCTGAGCTTGACCAGTTAGCCAATGATGGGTAAGATTCCTCAAGGGAGGAACAACCTAAGACAGGCATGGTCACGAAAAAGGCTCACAGGGAAGGACACGGGGGGCTATAGAAAAAGGGGGTGATGGATCCTCTCCCCTCAGCTTTGACATAGCCTGAGCCCTTGTTCTGTCTGCAAGAAGTCTCCTCATCTCTTGGCTGCCTTACTTCCCTTGCCTGACTTAAGCCTGAAGCAATAACAGAGGGGAGTGCAGTCCTGTGCTGGGAGGGGCGGATTCCCTGGGGAATCAGGCCTAACAAAAATACATACATTCCTGTGAAACCTACTTAATTTGTACCCTCAGCTTAAAAGATAAGGGTCCAGACCTGAGATGAGTCTGGCACCTAAAGTTTTATAGCCCTCTAATTGGCTGTAACTCAGAATAAGCCCTCAAAGTTCTCTGTAAATCATGTATTGTTTAACCCTTACTGGCTGACAATGATTGATGAGCTTTATCCGTATTCCTATGTGAATGAACCTAAAAAAAGCCCATGGAGAAAAAGGATCAAGGCCCTTCTCCTTTGAGAGATCGGCCACCTTTCCTCCCCAAGCAGATCATGTCTTGGTAGTCTTTTTCTTCATCCATGGCAGACTGAGGGGCTGTGTTAAAGTCCCCCAACAATTCTATACTGTTTTCCACAGTGGCTGCACCAGTCTGCAATCCCACCAACAGTGCACTAGGGTTCCCTTTTCTCCACAACCTCTCTAACACTTATTGTTTATTGCTTTGTTTATGATGGCCATTTTGACAGGTGTGAGGTGGTATCTCATTGTGGTTTTAATTTGCATTTCTCTGATAGCTAGTGATACTGACCATCTTTTCATATGTCTCTGGAACCTCTGTATGTCCTCCTTGGAGAAGTGTCTATTCAAGTCCTTTGCCCAATATATTATTTTCTTAAGTCTAAATTCTACTGGTCTGTTTTTTGTTTATGTATTTAAGATCACCTCTGTATAGGTTAAAATAATTGATTTTACAGTTTTCATTAGATTTATGTAGGCACACTATGTAATTCTATGCATAGAAATCCAGTTAATTGATAAACTTTATTTTTCTATCTGATGTATAGAACTCTACTTTATTGCATTACTACTTTGGCTATAGACTCTCCAAAAAGGTTAAATGCCAATAGCAGGCATGTGTACCATGTTTCTATCTTTCTCAACACCAACAGCAATAGTTGACATTTATCGTGTACTTACTTTGTGCCAGACACTGTTCTAAGCATCTTCTTTGTAAGTCCTAAAGCTATTTTACCTAATAGGAACAACTTATATTTCCATTATTTCTAAAAAGAGACACTAAGGTGCAAAGAAGTTCAGTAAATTATCCAGCATTTTGCAGAGAATTGCTGGTAGAGTAGAGATTTCAAGTAAGGTAGTATGGTTCTTGAGTCCAGTTCCTTCACCCAAGGTCTTCTGGTTAGTGGTCAAAGGGGTGACAATGAGAAATACAACAGAAAGAATATTTAGTGAAGGAATAGAACATGAAAAGAAATGTGTATTTTCTATCTTTAAATCCATAATTGCATTCATATGTTTTCATTATTTACAAAACTCCATTGTCCTGAAATGTGACTTGTTTAGGATAGCTCTGCTTTCAGGCATCATCTTTCCACTTAATTGTTTAAAACACTTATGAATGTCATTTTAATATTAGAATGTATGGAAAAATAGTATAAGATATTTGCCTGTCACTTTCAGTATCCCAACTTGCAATTATTAAAGACTCACAGATTGTGATCCCATGACAAGCTAGTGAAACTGACAGGGAGAGAAGACAAGAGAAGGTTAAGCAGGCTACATCAATCCTCTGCCAAGGCCTGCAGACCCTTTAAATAACTTTACAACAACCTTCTCTCATGCCCAGTGAATGAGTCAGTGCACGTCTCACAGAGGGCCAATGGAGGAGCTGGGTAAGTTATTATGATAATTACTTATGCACAATAACTCATTTAACTCTGTACATATGATCATGAAATTTGGGTACATTTTAATGGGAACAATATGTGCATGGATCATATAGCCTATACGAAGCCCAGGAACAATGCCTTCAATCTGATTTCAGTGTAAGAACTCAGAGTATACAAAATTACTAGGTAGACAGACACAAGGGTGGGTGGGGGCAAAATTTGAATATGTGACCAAAAGTATTCATCTAACCTGAATGTGTTTTAGCTTGCAAACTAGCAAACTATCAATATACTGGGAGGGGAAAGAGTAGGTTTACAATTGTTGGTATGGAAAATAATACAATACTTAATAAATAATAATAAAAAAATAAGTTCTGTGTTTTGTGTAGTCACAGCTGTAAACCCACCTTTGCCTGCCCCTCTACTCTATGTAATGAAAGAGAAGAGAGAGAATGACTCCTAGAGAGATTGTATTGATAGAACTCTGGAGAGAAAAATGAACACTTCCTTGCCCCTCCTAGCTACCTCGAAAAAGCTTGAAAGCTGATCTGCATCACTCTATCAATCAGAAGTAAAACATTAATTATTAACTTTGTTGTTTCTCTAGTTAGCTTTCTAAACCACATCCTAAGAGTCCCAACTGGAGGATCTTTAAAAGACTCCCTCCCTTCCTGTTCTTTCCTGTGTTTATTCTGATAAGCATGCTGAAAACTGTGGTCACTAAATACTGATTTGCCCATTCAGTAATTCTTAGAGCTGTCCCAGCCTTTAACACACTGACCCCTCCCAGCTCGAGAATGAGGCCCTCTGGAAGAGGAAGCAAGGGAGATTGGCTTATTAGAGAGAAACTGACAGTCATAGAATGAAGGGCATGGGGGACCCCTCAGAAATTCATGTGGACCATTGTGGAGGGATTAGCAAAGGAGAACACACTTCAGGAGGCCTGTGGGCACATCTCTGTAAAAAATAAAAAGACAGGAGGGAGTGGGAGGTGAGGTGGAAGGAAGTCCATATTTTTATTTATATGTTTTATTGGTTCTGATTGGGCATTCAGAGTATTTTCTTGAAATTGTGTATCAATTTACTCTCAACTCTTTAATATTTATACCATTTAGGGCATCATGTGCTCTATGATTAGATGGCATGGACTGTGTTCAATATGGAGTAATCTGTATGCATTTATATTGTGAGTTGCTTGCTAATTGGTTTTCATCCAAGTAATCCCACAGAGAATAAGGTTACATGCTGAAAAGGGCTGAGGTGAGAAAGTGGGTAAAAGGGGACTGTGAACTCTTTTCCTGGCCTTATTAGAAATGCTGTGAGCATCTGCATTAAAGGAAAAATTGCCAAACTTCTGAGGTTCTTCTAAGTCATGAATAAGCATACAGTACACCCCAGAGCACACACAACAAGCAACAGAGACGAAGCAATTTTGGGATAGTGTTGTCCATTTCTTCATGACGCAATAGGTGTTAGAACATAGATTGAATGTGAGGCTAAAAGGGAACACACAGAGAGAAATTGTTGAAAAAATAATTAACATTGAGCAAAATTAAGCATTTGTTTTAGCTCCAGAAACCTGGAATTTTGGAAGGAATAAGTTCCAAGAAAACATTTTCATATGTGTTTAAAAATGAGGACAACTAAAATCAACTATATTTTAGATTACTTTTTTTATGATGTTTTTTCCATGAGTCCTTTAGATAATTTTATTCATCTTTAGCAATGCATCATTTATGGCAGTAATATGAAGTACACATGTATTTTTCTGTGTATAACCTGCCCCATTTTAAAAGTGGATAAAGTTTTTGTAGGTTTGTGATTGTCTTACTAATATACCATAATTTAAAGGTGAAAATATTGATGCATTATTTTAGTTTTAAACATGTGATGAAAGTTTACCACTCTGAAAGAAATATTACATTTCAATTTACATAAAAATTGCAGTTGCCTTGCTGAAAAATGTCCATTTTTCACTTCCTATCCTTAGCTAGGCTGGTGCCTGGATTACAATAATTTGTTTCAAGTGCACTAGGGTACAGGTAACAGATTGCATAAAGAGGCTGGTTGTTCTATATTTTCAGCTATAAAATGAGAATGCCATGCTTGGTCATTGTGCTTATTTTAAAAGTAATTATCATTTTCTGAGTTCAATTCACTCTCAAAAAAGGAATCTGGAATTATGCTTTCTAAATCAGAAAAAGAGATGGTGGTGTAATTGTTTCTCCTCCTGGGAAATATGCTTTTCCTAACTACATAAAGCAACAGAAAAACTTCTATAAATAATTACAGTAACAACATATTATGCCAAATAAATAAAAACTACACTGTATATTTGGAATTAAAGAGAGTGTTAACACTTTTTAAAACTGTGCATCAGAGTACAAAATGAAACCATCCAAATAACTTACAGGAGTGAAAATAGGTGCAATGCTTTGAATTTTCTTTTTCTCCTGCTTATTTTCAAGTGACTTATTTTATAATGGTTTAAAATAGAGGAGTCATATTTGTTAGAAAAGGGTATTTTTCTATGAAGAATCTTATAGGCTCAAAGGCCATTTAACTTAGCTCAGTCATCTAGTTTATTTTGCATTAGAGGAAATTCTCATTTAATTTACCAGTCCATAATAGGTAACTTTTTCAATATGGAGCTAAAGGTCACTATTATATGTAAGGAAAATTAAGCCAATGTTCTTGGTTGCCTTACAGTTCTCCTAGTTCAACTACTCCGATAAATGAACATGTACAACAAGCCAAAGGGCTTTTTATTACAAATTTAATTCATTTCTCTAGACAACTGTGAAATTTGCCATTGACATTAGTCATTACCCCAAGGCGAACTAAAAGATGATCTCAGTTAATAAATGATCCCTAACAAGGAATGCTCCTATCTCCTGTGATATTGGTACAGGCACGTTTTATTAAGCAGGACTTGCTTCATGCCAGAACACCAGCATTCACGACTATTTGGTGTGCTTGTTTCCTCTTCCTGTTCCTGATAGTAATAATTATGCAATGGGATAATTAGCAACACAAAGAGACAGTACTATGAGCTTGAAACTAGATTTTCAGCACGTTAACCTTCTGGGAAATAAAGAACAGAAGCAAAGAGTCTAGCCAAATAACCAATGGAGGTTGATTTCACAGTGTGTAATAGGCTAATTATCTGTGAAAAGGCTGACCCTAACTAACAAAATTACAAAATGTGCAGGCATTTTATTTTATTTAAAACTCAGAGCCACTGTTTCGTATTCTAAATTTTTTTAAAAACTGATTAACACATGTCTGAAAGGAACAAAAATGGAAACTCATACAAAAATAAGCTCTGAAGGAAATGATGGTATCTCAAAATAAATGCTAATGATCAGCCTAAACACCTGAGAATGCAGGGTAAAAAATAAACTCCTATTTCCTTTCCCTACCCCCAACACAGAGTTGTTACAATGAACACACACATGCACACATGCACACACACAGTTAGTATGTGACAGAAGTAGGTTAAGTATATTTTGTTTACTGGAGACAGGCTACAATAAAAAGCAGAAAATATTACTACCTCTTTACAGATACCACATGTAATTCATTCTGATATAGGAATATTTATCCACTAGCAGTAATAACAAACCACAATTTTTGTCATGAAAAAATAAATTGTATTTGCAAAAAGCAAACACATTACAGAGTGTGTAAAAATGCAATATTCCCATTTTCTAGTCAGAGTTCCAATTTATTGAAGTAACAGAGCAGAAAATGCACTGACAGCTGTTACATTTTATTGCGAATTAGTATATACGTTTTATATCCAGTGAGCAAATGCATGATACATTGTATTCCAGTAATTGCCACTGGCTTTCCAAATGGAAGCAGAATGATCTTAGTGCAATTACACTCAGGAGAGTACATAGAGCAGCCTCCAGTTCTACATTATAGCAGTTTTACAATACTAATGTTAAATGTTTTATTTTAAGAAAAAAATAAATATTAGAAGGGTCAAGCTGAATTTTTAATGAAAAGGTAGTGCTCAAATGATATGTTTGTTCCTTCATTAAACTCTGGATAACTATTTTTTAAGTTACATGTGTTAGAATATTGCAGTTAGGGATGTTCAGGAAGGTTAAACACAGTTTTTCTCTCCCCCTCCCTTTGTTGATTCTACCAATATTTTACTTTCCTTGATGTCTCCTTCTCTATCCTCCCTCTTAGCAATAAAATGAGGGGCTTTAAAGTGATGGGAACATGGGGAGCAGTGTTGGAATACTTTAGGAAATGAGCTATATGCTGAGTTTTCACTTTGTCCTGAGCAGCCCAATCATCTTTGATTCCGTTGCTCATACCTTTCCTGCTATTCCTGCTAGCATGTATGTGCATTAGCTACCCTCCTAAGGAGAGAGCCATTTGTTTTCATAAGGGTTAACTCTGATATCTTAGATCACCTTGCCAATGCTTCGGACTACGGGTTAACAAGCATGCACGCTCCAACATTCAAACCGTCTTTGCAGTCAGTTCTAATTTATGAGAAGCAAATTTCTAGCATACTGTAAGAAGCCTATTTTGTCTATTTTTGCAAACCTTGATAATCCACTACACCCTTTATCTTGGCAGCGGGTCCACTGACAGCTTCTCCACCAGGGACTCTGTGGGGAAGCTGCTGTAAAGTCGGCTGTCTCCTCCCCTCTAGTGGTTACCAGCTCACCTTGCAGGGGACCTGCGGGGGACCCACACAGGGGGCATTTGTGCAATTCTTTTGGCTTAGAGAGAAAAGGGAAAAATATAAACTAAGCAGTCTATCACTGAAGAAAATAAAATTTATCAAGCATTTAAAACAATATGTTAGTGGCTGGCTACAGCTTAATCAACACCAAACTGCTGACATAGATTTGCAATGTGAGCTAGATATTAGTGGTTGAATTACCAGCATGTCACAACTTGTATCTAGTTTAATAAAAGAAACAGACTAATACAACAAAACCTTAAACAGCATGTAATGAGATTTTTTTTTTCCTTTTTCCAGGCTGGAAATGAAATCTAATGGAGCTAGAACAAGAAAGAGCAAGGGCCATTCTCCTTGCACCTTGGAGGGTTGACCCAAAGCAGCTCGGGCCTCCCTCCCAGTCACTCCAGGTTCTGCAAGCACAGTGGTCCCTCTATAGAAAAGCCATAAAAACCACTACCATTAACAACAGCAGCAACATCAACAAAAGTAATGACATGTCTTATCTAGATGTCAGAAACAGTTGTGTAACAAAGGAACCAGTTGGTAATAATGTCCTTTGCCATTATCTTGCTACCTTAAAACACATGAAGCTTTGGCTTCACCCCTCCCCTTGTAACTGTTTCTAACCCTAAGGTTGTTCAGAATTATTTGATAGAAAATGTATCGAGACTAAATTGACATTTAATACATGTATTAATACTTGCTTTATAAAGTATATTAATACTATGAATTTATGGGATTTAAAATCTTAAAAAGTAAATTTAGGAATTTTCCTACATGTAACAAATGAATAAGTTGCTGTTTCAGAGATATTTTGCCTTTTTTGTTTGTTTGTTATTAGGAAATACTCATTCTGAGTTTAAGTCATGATTAAATGTACTGAAGTGTCTTCATGTATTATAATGGATGACTAACATGGACCATGTTCTACCAGGAATTATTTGGATTTGGGATCTCACACAATGCATTGGATTCTATTGTAAATGGAAGATATACATTTATACACAACTTACCTACTTTCAATAGCTTAGTTCCTCTCTTTAGAAATAGATATTTTGGAGAATTAGTTTAAATTAATAGTATAGAGTGGGGCAAAAGCAGGTTTGCAGTTGTGAGTACACAAAATACCAAGTTAATTATTGTATTATTATTTGTTAATTATTGTGTTATTTTCCATCCCAACAACTGTAAGCCTATCTTTCCCCCATCCTATATTTAAGGAAATGAAGAGGAACTCAGTAATCAATATTGGGGAGATTTCAAGTATTAAGTAAAATGGATAGAGTGATTCTCTTAAAAATATTTTAAATTAAAAAATAAAATAACATTGTCATTGATTGCCATCAAACTGATAATATTAAGTGCTTTTAAAACAATATGCAACCGGACAAATACCATATGATCTCACCTTTAACTGGAACATAAGCAATAGAAGAAAAAAACAAACAAAATATAACCAGAGACATTGAAGTTAAGAACAATCTAACAATAGCCAGGGCGGGGGTGGGGGGTGGGGGCGGGGACAGTGGGTAGAGGGGATTACAGGAACTACTATAAAGGACACATGGACAAAACCAAGGGGGAGGGTGGAGGGGGGGGAGGGAGGTGGGTTCACCTGGGGTGGGGTGGAGGGATGGGGAGAAAAGGCATACAACTGTAATTGAATAACAATAAAAAAAATAATAATAAATATGCAAATATAATATACAAATAAGACAGACTTATTCTCTGCAGGTTAATCAGAATCCTGGTCTGCAATCTTTCCAAATGTCTTTCTTCAGGTAGCTAATTGGGGACAATCAAGGACACGTATCTCTTGTTTCAATGAAAAGGGGTCCTGGACGGGCTGATCTGATCTCGCCAGAGACTGAAATAAGACAGTTCTTTGGGGATTGTATTAGACATGAGTGAATGTGTGGAGTTAAAGCTTGGGGGAAATCTGGCCAAGATGGAGGCATAGGTAGATACACTGTGCCTCCTCACACAATCAGAAGAACAACAGTAAATTTAAAAACAAAAAACAACCATAACTACCAGAAAATCGAACTGTGTGGAAGTTCCACAACCAAGCAGTTAAAGAAGAAACATTCATCCAGACTGGAGGAGGGGCAGAGACTGGAAGAAGGGGAAGAGAGGACTCACAGGAAGTCAGTGGCTGGAAGACAGGGGTGGGAGGTGGCAGGTGGAGCAGGCAAGGTGGTGCTGGCAGAGTAGGTGGTCCCACATCTGCATGCAGATAAACACGGAGAAATAACTGGGGAGTGAGACAGACCACACAACCCAGGGTTCCAGCCCAGGGAAATAAAGCCTCAAAAGCTCTGACTGAAAAAACCTGTGGGTACTGTGGCAGCGGGAGAAAATTGCAGCCTCACAGGAGAGTTCATTGGAGAGACCCACAGGATCCTAGAATGTACACAAAACCACCCACCGAGAAATAGCACCAGACGGGCCCACTTTGCTTGTGGGTAGTGAAGGAAGTGACTGAAAGCTGGTGGAGAGCTGAGCAAGTGGCATCGTTCCCTCTTTGACCCCTCTTCCACATACAGCACCACAAAGCAGCTACACATGTTGACTACCTAAGGCTCCACCCCTTACCACTTAATAGGTGGGCCAAGAAAAAAAAAATGGCACAAATTAAAGAACAGATCAAAGCTCCAGAAAAAATATAACTAATCAACGAAGAGATAACAAACCTATCAGATGCACAGTTGAAAACACTGGTAATCAGGACGCTCACAGAATTGGCTGAGAATGGTCACAAAATAGAGGAAAGAGTGAAGGCTATGAAAAGTGAATTAAAGGAAAATGCACAGGGAACCAACAGTGACAGTAAAGAAACCAGGGCTCAAATCAACGGTGTGGACCAGAAGGAAGAAAGAAACATTCAACCAGAACAGAATGAAGAAACAAGAATTCAAGAAAATGAAGAGAGGCTTCAGAACCTCTGGGACAACTTTAAACATTACAACATCCAAATCATAGGGGTGCCAGAAGGAGAAGAGGAAGAGCAATAAATTGAAAACTTATTTGAAGTAACAAAGAAGGAGAACTTCCCCAATCTGGCAAAGGAAATAGACATCCAGGAAGTCCAGGAAGCTCAGAGAGTCCCAAAGAAGTTGGAACCAAGGAAGCACACACCATGGCACATCACAATTACATTACCCGAGGTTAAAAAGAAGGAGATAATTTTCAAAGCAGCAAGAGAAAATAAGACAGATACCTACAAAGGAGTTCCCATAAGACTATCAGCTGATTTCTCAAAAGAAACCTTACAGGCAAGAAGGGGTTGGAAAGAAGTGTTTGAAGTCATGAAAGGCAAGGACCTACATCCAAGATTACTCTATCCAGAAAAGCTATTATTTAGAATGGGAGGGCAGAGAAAGTGCTTCCGAGATAACGTCAAGTTAAAGGAGTTCATCATCACCAAGCCCTTATTCTATAAATGTTAAAGGGACTTATCAAGAAAATGAAGATGATCATGTGTCCTTTATAGTAGTTCCTGTAATCTCCGCCCCACTCCCCTTTGGCTATTGTTAGATTGTTCTTAACTTCAATGTCTCTGGTTTTGTCCATGTGTCCTTTATAGTAGTTCCTGAAAACCCCTCTACCCACTATCCCCTCCCCACTCCCCTCTGGCTATTGTTAGATTGTTCTTAACTCAATGTCTCTGGTTACATTTTGTTTGCTTTTTTTCTTTTGTTGATTATATTCCAGTTAAAGGTGAGATCATATGGTATTTGTCCCTCACTGCTTGGCTTATTTCACTTAGCATAATGCTCTCCAGTTCCATCCATGCTATTGCAAAGGGTATAAGCTTCTTCTTTCTCTCTGCTGCGTAGAATTCCATTATATAAATGTACCATAGTTTTTTGATCAACTCATTTGCTGATGGGCACTTAGATTGCTTCCAGTACTTGGCTATTGTAAATTGTGCTGCTATGAACATTGGGGTGCATAGGTTCTTTTGGATTGGGTGGAGGTGGGGGAGGGAGGTGGGTTCAACTGGGGTGGGGTGAAGGGATGGGGAGAAAAGGCAGTCAACTGTAATTGAATAGCAATAATTTTTTTAAAAAAAGAAAGAAAAAGAAGATGATAAAAAATATGAACAGTAGAATAACAACAAACTCCCAATCAAGAACCGAACCTAAAATAAAACAAAAAAAAAAAGAAAAAGAAAAACAAACTAAGCAAACAACTAGAACAGGAACGGATTCACAGAAAATGGAAATCACATGGAGGGTTATCAGCAGGGAGTGGAGGAGGGAAAACGGGGGAAAATATACATGGATAAGAAGCATATATGGTAGGTACAAAAAAGAGGAAGGTTAAGAATAGTATAGGAAACGTAGAACCCAAAGAACTTATATGTACAACCCACGGACATGAACTAAGGTTGGGGAATGTTGGTGGGAGGGAGTTGCAGGATGGAGGGGAATAAAGGGGGTGGGATGGGACAATTGTAATAGCATAATCAATAAAATATATTTTAGAAAAACATTGGGGAAATAAATCAGAATGAAAATATGTAAATAATCTGTCACAATGGATTTTTATTTTTTAAGTAAAATCAATGAGAAATCTGAGTAATGCTAATTTCCTCTCTAATGCATGCAGTAAAATTAGTATACTTAGAATAATCATTTTGTCACATCTTATTTTGGTTTTGGTGATTTCTTTTTTTTACTACAACCCAATGGCTCTTACAATCTTAAGGCACGGATAAGAAAAAAGTGCTCAGGGAAATGAGATGATCTGCCTGGAACTGAAACACATGGTAAAAGTAGTGAGAGAAGAGCAATCAGATCCCAGGTTTCTATTGCTCTTTTCTGCTACAAGAAAAGTTTTGACTCTCCATGAGGCTTTATATGATGGTTATCTAGGTGGACTTTTTAAAAGGACTACATTTTATCTATCAATTACAGTTTATATGCAATATTATTTTTTATTAGTTCTATGTGTACAGCAAAGGGGCTAGACAATCATATGCTTTACAAAGTGTTTCCTCCAATATTTCCAGTACCCATCTGACATTATACATAGTTTTCATATTATTGACTATATTACCTGTACTGTGCTTTACATCCCCATGATTATTTTCTAACTGCCGATTTGTTCTTCTTAAGAGTTTCTCCTCTTTCACCCAATCCCCCAACCATCCTCTCTCTGGCAACCACCAATCCTTTCTATGTGTCTATGAATCTGTATTAATATTGTTTGTTCATTTAATTTGTTCTATAGATTCCACATATATGAGAGGGGCTCAAAAGACATGGAATTTATTTATGAAAATTGTGCATTTATTATTATGTGTTTAAACTTCAGTCACCTTCAAAGTACTCTCCATTTGATGCAATATACCTATTGAGATGTTTTTTTCACTGCTCAAAACAGTTTTGAACCTGTCAATTTTGATGCTTTTTAGTGCTCTTCTGTTTTTTGTTTTCCTTTGAGGATTTCTTTTATCCAGGGAAACAAACAAAAAAAGTCACTGGGTTGAGTACTGGTGAATAGGGATGGTGAGGCATGGAGGTCATGCCGTTTTGGGTCAAAAACTGCTGAGCACTCAGCATGATGTGGGCAGGTGTGCTCATAAATCACCCATCATGACATAGGAAAACGTGTTGAAAGAGTCTTCAAAAAAATTCACTGAAGATGAACACAGCCTCTCACAACCACACCACTGGTACACTGATACTGATGGGTTCCTAGAACACCATCCTCATGGGGGAAGCCTGTACTACGAGGAGTCTGCCCTCCAGAAGATAATCTCAGGGTTTTTTGGCTCCCCTTCATAAGTAAAATCATCTGATATGTCTTTCTTCAATTGGTTTGTTTCACTTAGCATATATCTGAGGTGAACTTTTAATTTAAGTATTTCTCCAAAACCTAGTACATATTCTAGACTTATATGAGTTGGTGTATAAACAGAAAATCTGAACTGATTTTATATTTTCTTTAGTAAGACAAAACAGAAATGGATTCAAAATATTTTGAAACAAGTATACTAAATTTGAAAGAAGAAAAAAATAACTTCAGTTAATATGTATTATCTAAGGATTTGCATAAACTACTTTCTTTTTCAATTATCATTTATCAACAGGATTTGATTATAAATGCCCCATCACTAGGTTAATTAAGGGTAAACTTTTTTTTTTCTTAATTTATATTTGTTTGTGTTCATTGTGAAATGATCACCACAATTATTCTAGTTAACCTTCATCACCTCACCATACAGTTATTTTTTTTCTTGTGATGAACACATTTAAGGTATACTCTCTTAATAACTTTCAAATGTACAGTCCAGTAGTATTAACTATAGTCATAATGCTGTACATTATATCCCTAGGACTTATTTGTGTAATAATTGGAAGTTGTACTTTTGACTCCCTTCACTTATTTTGTCCACACCCACCCCCCACCTCTGGCAACCACCAATCTACAAGCTTGGCTTTGTTTTTTGTATTTTTTTTTTTAGATTAGATTCAACATATGAGATCAGACATATGGTCATTGCTTGGCATTCTTTGTTCTAAAGTGGATCCTCTCATGTTCAGTATCAGTGGTGTCCCCTACATTACAACTCTTCCATATTCAAGATATATATGGTTTATTATTCCCCTTCAAACCATTGTCTTTCATACTTATGCTCCAATGAATCGCATATTGACATTTACTTCCAGTTCTTCGCTTTTTAAATTATCAGACTTTCTTTTTTAAAATTTTTGCTTTAAATACTTTTTAATTACAGTTTACATACAATATTATAAAGTTTCAGGTATACAGTCTAGTGATTAGGCAATATGTCACTTTCTAAATGATCACCCCAATAAATCTAGTATCCATCAGACACCATGCACAGTTATTACAATATCATTGACTACATTCCCTTGCATACTTTACTTCCCCATGACTATCCTGTGACTACCAGTCTGTACTTCTTAATGCCTTCATATTTTTTATCTAAGCCTCCAACACCCCTCTCACCTGTCAATCATCAAAAATGTTCTCTGTACCTATTAGTCCATCTCTGTTCTGCTCATTTATTTATTTTGTGTTTTAGATTCCACATATAAGTGAAATCATATGGCATTTGTCTTTCTCTGTCTGACTTCACTCAGCAAAGTATCCTCTGGTTCACCTATGTTGTTGCTGTTGGCAATATTTCATATTTTTTTATGGCTGAGTCATTTCCATTGTAAGCACCACTTCTTTATCCATTCATCTACTGATCCACATCTTGGCTATTGTAAATAATGCTGCAGTGGACATGTGGATGCATATGTCTTTTCAACTGAGTGTTTTCTGTTTCTTTGGATAAATACCCAGAAGAGCACTTGCTGAGTCCTTCTTTGTCTCTAATAGCCTTTGTTTTAAAGTCTCTTTTGTCTGGTATGAGTATTGATATCTCAGCTTTTTCTAGTTTTCTTTCCATTCTCATAAAATATCTTTTTCTATACCTTTACTTTCATGTGTATTTTGATCTGAAGTCAATCTCTTATAGACAGCATATGTAAGGGTTTTGTTTTGTTATCCATTCAGCCTCCATGTGTCTTTTTTTGAAGCATTTAATCCATTTGCATAAAGTAGTTGTTGATATGTATTTATTGCCTTTTTATTCATATTTTTTACCTTTTTTTCCCCTTCTTCTTAAAGGAGATCCTTTAACATTTCTTGTAATACTGGTTTGGAGATGATTAACTGCTTTAGTTTTTCTTGTCTAGGAAAATCTATATCTGGCCATTATTCTAAATGATGGCTTTGCTAAGTAATCTTGGTTGTAGGTTCTTGCTTTTCCTCACTTTGAATATTTTAGGGCAATTACTCTGCCCTACAAAGTTTTTGTTGAAAACTCAGCTGACAGACTTATGAGAGCTTCCTTGTAGATTAACTGCTTTTCTCTTCCTACTTTTAAGATTATATCTTTGTCTTTAACATTTGTTATTTCAATTCTGATGTGTCCTGGTGTAGGCTTCTTTGGGTATATCTTGTTTGGGAATCTCTGGGATTCCTGTGTCTTTTTCCTTTATCAGGTTAGGGAATTTTTTTGTCTTTTTTTTTTCTTAGGTTTTTAATTTATTGTTTTCTCTTTTCTCTTCCCAGTACCCACATGATATAAATGTTGGTATGCTTAAAGTTGTTGCAAGGGTTCCTCTTACCATTCTCATTTTTTCAATTATTCATTCTTTCTTTTTTTTTCTGTTTTGTTTGAGAATTTTCTGCTTTCTTATCTTCTAAATCTCTGACTTGATTCTCCGCTTCATCTAATCCATGATGATTCCCTGTAATATATTCTTCATTTAAGATAATATATTACTCATTTTATGTTTTCTGTCTTTGTTTTTATGTTCCCTGTCTCACAAAGTTTATCTATTCTTCCCCTAAGTTCACTGAGTATCCTTAAAACCAGTGTTTTGAATTCTACATCTGGTAGATTGCTTGTTGCTACTTTGCTTAGTTCTTTTTTTTTTTTTTTTTTGAGTTTTGTTCTATTATTTCTTTGGGACATTTTTCTTCATCTCCTCATTTTGACAGCTCCTTGTGTTTGTTTCTATGTATTAGGTAGAGCTACCATTTTTCCAGGGTTTGGTAGAGTGGGCTTAAATAGTAGGTGTCCTGTAGGGTCCAGTGGCACAGCCTCTCTGATCACCCAAACTTGGCATTCAGGTGTGCTTCCTCTCTATGTGGTGTATGTACATCCTCTTGTTATAGTTGAACCTTGATTGCTGTTGGCAACTCAATGGGAAGGATTTAGCCCAAGGCTGATTGGCTGCAAGGCCTGGCTATCACTGCCTTGAAGGAACAGCTATACAGGAACCAACCCACAGAGTAGGACTTACTTCAGTAGGGCTCTGGTGCCTGCTCAGTCTGTCCCTTGAGTGTGTCCCTTGTGGAGGAGATTGGGTGGAGCTTTGATATGATCTGAAGCTTTCCACTAGGTACTCTGTCTCAGAAAGTGCAGGCTGTGGTCAGCCACCTCTTGTTCCCTGCCCAGGGCCACCCTATATGAGCTACAAAGTGATTTGCAGATAGCTGCTACTAGTGCTGGGCTTGGAGGTGCCAAGGGAGGGACAAGCTGTGAACCATGGCTGACAGCTGCTAGTGCGAGACCTGGAGCCTCTTAGAAAGAGGTACATTGTGTATCAAGGCTGGGTTCTACTTATTTGAGAGAATTTTGAAAAGTCCAAAGCATGAGCCAAAATAGGCCTTTTTAACATTTTATTTATTCTTAGAGACAAGGTAAGGGAGGGAGAAAGAGAGGAAGAGAAACATCGATGTGTAAGAATATCACTCAGTTGCCTCTTGCATGTGCATCCCTACCAGGGTTTGGGCCCACAAATCAGGCATGTGCACTGAATGGGAATTGATCCAGTGACCCCTCACTTTGTGGGTTGACTGAGCTACACTATTTAAGGCAAGATAGACCTTTTGTATAGAAAAGCCATTGGAAATTGCTTGGGTGGACTCATAAATTGGGTGGTTTCTCAGGAAATCACATTGCATTAGTCAAGTTGATGGTGACTCATATGTGGTACCCACCTGCCCACTCTGGAATGAGGGCTCAGAGAAGGAACAATGACTTCTGCCAGCACTTCTATCTGGGAGAAAACTGCTCCTCTAGCTCTGGACCTGAAAACAGACAATTCAATCCCTTCCTATATGTCCCGGGCACTTTTTGAGCTGCTGCCCAGCACTGGAGCTCAGAGGGAGTGAGTCCAAGTAAGTCCATGAGGAACTGCCTGGAACTCCCAGAAGCCCCTGTATTAGCCACAATCCTCGCTATTTTCACAGCCAGAAGTTATGGCAACTTCTCTCCCTGGTACTGAGCTTGGGGGCCTGGTATGAGGTTGAGACCTCTTCCTCCCCTGGGGGATCTCCACAGCCCAGATATTCCTCCTGATTTTTAACTGCCATGTGTGGGTGTATACCAGCCTGTTGCACAACTCCCCACCTCCTACCAGTCTCACGTGACTTCTTTATACGCTTAGCTTGTAGAACTTCTGTTTAGCTATATTTTAGGTGCTTTTGAATGATGGTTATTCTACTTCAGTTGAATTTTGATGTGATTGTTGGAGGATTCTAGTACTGTATTTATCTATACCACCATCTTGATCAGAACTTTAAGGGTAAACTATTTTAACTTTTTTTCCTACTTTCTCCATATGTTCAATAAAATTATACTGTTGTAAACATTTTCTACCACTCTTTAATATAAGCGAGGGAATGTTCCAAGTATCAGAAAAGCTCATATTTAGGAAAAATAATAATTTAATTCAAGTATCTCTTGTCACACTTTAATTCAGAGTAGCCTACTTCAACTCAACATGGAAAGTGGTCATTTCTCTATTTTTTTGGTAGTTGATTGAGTCTTTCTCAGAAGTAAATGATAGAGACTCAACCTTAGATTAGGAGTTTACCAGAGAACATAATAAATATGTTGCACTTTGCAGACCCACTTTGGGTTTTGTTTCAAACAACTAATATTTATTTATTGTCAAGTGATGGTATGTGTAACTACGGATGTATGTATGAGCAAGTCCAAGTCATTTTTCACATGGATGTTACAATTTAGTAGGGGAAAGCAGCTATAAGTCAAAGATCAAATAATCATACAAGTACAAAAAGACATTATTTTAAAAGTGCCACACAGGGGGACATAATGCTATGCGGATTTATAAAGTTAAAGGGGAGATAAACCTGGTTTAAAAGGTTAGTGAAGGATGATTTCATAATTTAGACCCTTAAGATGAGTAAGAATTAACCAGGGGAGGCATGTGTGTGTGCATTTGTGTGACAAAGCAAGAATAGGCAGTGCAATTCAGACCTGGGAGTTCTGCAGATACACAGAGAAAGGGGCTTTTGTGGGACAACCTCTAAGCACTCAAAGGAGGCAAGTGAAACCAGGGTCCACAGGAGAAGGAGCAGAGGGGAATGTCCCCTCACTGGCATCTCCTCCTGGGCTATGTATGCTCTTGGAGGCTTTTCATTTCCAATATTCTCATCTTAAGGCAAAGACATGAAAAACCCTTAAGTGAAGTGATCATACCACTCTACTATGGTAGAAAGAATAGTTGAAAGGAGCAAGGGTGAGCTGGGGGAAGGCAATTTGATTGTCAAAGCATAGCCACCCTTTCTCCAGATGACTGCTGAGCACTGATTATTAGCTTTCAAAGGTGATTTCTCTGTTTTTCTGACCATTTTTGTTTTTTTTTAAAGCAATTGAGAATTTACAGAGAATTTTGCCTGTATTTGATCTTCATACCTTGAGGTAGTCAGGTGGCCATGATTATTTTCTACGAAACAGACAAATCAATGGAGTTACTGAGATCAGTAACAACAATTTCAAAGTCTTACTTTCTCCCCACCATGTAATAACATTCATGAAGTTGACATTTAACTAGCATAAATTCCAAAAGAGAGCATAAAAAGAAATAGCATTCTTATAAAACAGATTTTATTTTTTGTTTTGATAGTCTTTTTGGTTTACCATCTCCACATTTTGCAGCTGAGCCTGGCAAAGGGATTAATGAGAGAATGTTTATTAAAAGTTTTTCAATGCTTCATTGGAAAATCTACATTAGTACAAAGCATCTATTTATTTTCATCATCACAGTGTGGTTTTGGGGGCACCTGAGCTTGACTTGAATGCTTTCACTTCAAAAGATTGGATATATATCAGGTTTCTGATGTAAAAAAAAAATTCTCTAATACTTAGAACCTGGTTTAGATTAAATATAGAGAGAGGGAAACCTGAGATGTTAGTCTTCACAAACACATTTTGAAATGAACTGTCATCTAACTTCATATAAAAAAATCCACCATGTGCATCAAAATATGTTTACCACATTTTAGTGAAGTTCACTTATAGGGTACAAAATACTGAAATACTAAAATTTAATAATATGTCATATTTAATAATAGAATATTTATACATTAGATATATGTTTTAAGTAATAGAATTATCAAAAATATTGATTTAAAACTGAAAACATAAAATTATATCTTAGGACAGCTATAAAATCTATTTCTAAATATGGAGCATATTTTAAATAATGATTTTACATGTAATTGCAAATAGGTTTGTACTTTGCAAATCTTTGGCAATTTTTGAGGTATTATAGCTAGCAAAAACTCATAAATCTGTAGGGATTTGTTCCTCCCAGAAAATAATTACCAGAAAGCCAACACTATGCATCTTTTCCTTCACAGTGTTATAAAGGTCAGTGGATGTTAAGTGTTACTATAAATAAAGGTGGGTGAAAGTAAAGCTGATATGATCATGATAAATCCCATTGGTCTGGTTTAAGTTTTAGTTTTTAACCTTTAAGAGCAGTTTATATTTCATTGTCTCTTTTCTCATTGATTCACATTATCATCATCATCATTAAGTTCCTAGCAAGTTATGTTTAATCATCTTTGCCAAAACACACAAAAATACAGTATTGATACTCTTACAAACCACAGCAATACCACATGGTTTTACTGTCACCAAAGTAATAAGGAACAAAACTACTTGATACTTTTTCACTGTGATTTAAGAACCTGCCTTTCATTTATCTATCATTCATTCACTCATTCATTCAGAACTTCATTTTTTAGTTACTCAATTACTATCAATAAATGTTCACAATGTAGCATGCACTGCCGTATCACTGAGGTCTGCAAGGGTAAATGTGGCTTAATGTTTTTGAGGCAGGAACTAATGTCCCTGTGTAGGAGACAAATGGATAAACAAATAATTACTGTGAGGCATGGGGTTATAATAGAGCTGTGCACAAAACAAGACAAAGGGATTAGGAAAAAAACTTTCTAACTGTACCCTAGAAAAATAGATGATTATGAAATGTGGGCAGATATTCTTTATTAAAAGAATAAAAGGATGTGTGGAGCATTATAAAACATAAAATCATAAAGAATGTGGTCTCTTTTAGGAAAGGGAAGATGATTTACTAAGCTCATGAATGTGGGATTGTCTAGTAGTTTTTAGAAATAATAGCCAGACACAACATTTTTCTTCATGGGGTGAGATTTCCAGTTCTTTACTTTTATTTTGTCATCTAAATCTCTTTCTAAGCCACACTTATCAAGATTTCACCAAATTACTTTACCTCTAAAGCTCTGGAAAAATTAAGACCTTGTACCAACATGTTTATCTTAGAAGCTCACAAAAAACCAACATGAATGAAGAAAAGTAAAATATTTTGGAAAGAAAGTAGTAAGAAAGGACTGAATTAGAATGAGATATTAATGCAGTGAAATTATGTCCATGGGTGCTAGGAGTTCATCAAACACTTTTAAAAACATTTATTTTAAACAATCTCAAATGTACAATAAAACTGCAAGTACAATTCAAACAATACCTCATCACTACCAAATATTACAGTGTGTATTCAGTACAAATAAGGACATTCTCTTGTGTAACTGCACCATTATCATCAAAATGAGGAAATTAACCTCGATATGTTGCCAAAAAATGAGTTTACAAATGTGTTATATTCAGTTGTTATGCTCTTTAACTTTTTTTAATCTGGAATATTCCCCCACCCTTTTCTTGATTTTTATGAATTTGACACATTCACATGTTTTAGGCTTGTTATTTTGCAAACTAACCTCAATTTAGATTGGTCTCACGTCTCTTCATATTTAGACCCAAGTTGTGCAACTTTGGCAGAAACCATGTAGTGTTCCATCATGTGCCACACAATATCACTGTCTTCCATTATTAGTGATGTTATCTTTTGATCATTTGATTAAGATGGTATTTCTTAGACTTCTTCAAAGTAAAGTAACTCTTTTTTTTCTGTGTAATTTAATATGTAGTGAAACAGTATATTGAGACTATATAAACGTCACATTCCTCATCAAATGTTGATTTATGTATTGATTTGTTTGTTTATTTCTAGATAAAGTTATTGGTTTCTAATTGAATCCAAAGGCAGTAACCTATTTATGATTTTTGTTTTGTTTGACAATCAAATCATACTGTATCTGGCCAATAAGAGATCTTTCTGAGATTTTGGTAAGTCATAATCAACTTTGAGCACTCTTTGCTAAGGACATTAAGATGTTCCAAGTTAATTGTGTACATTTTCTGCCTTAGCACTGGATTCAGTCATTTTTTGCAAGAAGCTCTGAACAGGAGCACATTGTTTAAAAATTAAGATCTACATTCTAGGAGTGCACATTGGCCTTGGGGGTAATACTTCTTCCAGATTCCGTCAGTGGACAGAAAAACACACACCTACACACACACTCACTCATGTATATCCAAATCTATATATATTTATATGTAGTTATCTATATTAAACATAATGAGTTAACACTGATACTTTCTTTACTATCCAACATTCCAGGGTCTATTCTAGTGTTTACTTTTACATACAACTTAGTTTTCCATTAGTGAGAAAACTGTTTCTATTGTCCTCTATTTACTCACTTGATATATATGCTGTATCTAACTTCTCCATTGCCACCTTTCCCATGCCTCTTCTTCTCCTACTCTGAAGACCAGTTTGGTTTACTGCCCCTACCTCTTCCCTATAATCTGCTACTTGTCTTATGCTACTCAAGCTTTAACACTCTCTGTCATTTCTAGTATCTTTTAGAAAGGTTAAAATTGTGTTTTGTGATGGTGAGCACTGCAGCAGGATTGCTAAATGGAAGGGAGCAGGGAATGACACTTGCAGATTTAGTAATATATTTAAAGCAAATATTCAAGCAAAAGGTAATGAATAGGGAGGGGGACAGACTTAAGATATATACCTCTGATAAAATACCAAAATAGTAGTGAAGGTAATGAGATGTTTAATGAAAATATTAAGGTTTAAAATTTGAGACGCTAAGTGAATTTCTCAAAATTGTGAATACAGGATAGAGATAAAAATCATTGTTTTGTAGGATTTTGTTTTACTGGTAGAAAGAAGATGATTTCAGATTTGGAGATGCTGATTATGAGATGCTGGCAAGAACATTTTTATTTTGTTGAAATAATTTGGATAGAACCCTGGTTGTACTGAGTTAAGGAATGAATGAGGTTTAGATTTCTTGTAGCGGAAAAATAAAACAAAGACTATTTTTGTTGTGTTCTTTCAAGATTTTCCTTGTTTTGGTGGTGGTTTATTTGCTAATATCATGACTTTACCCTCTTAAAGACAACTGTAAATATCTTCTCTATATCCAACAAAAGTAGTTTTTTTTTTTTTTCTTGTCCTCTCTCACTGTCTTCCACCTTCACTTACTATCTCTCTCTTAGGTGGGTGGCTAAGGAGATTAGGAGCCAGGCTTGAATAGGGAAGAACAGACAGAAGGGGAAATGATGAGTCTAGTTACATTTTAATTTTTTCAGTTCTGTTATTTACAACAGCACTAGTTTCCTCTTACTGCTGTGACAAATTATGACAAATTTAGAGGATTAGAATACCATAAACATGTTATATTTTCAATTCTGGAGAACATAAATCTTAAACGAGTCATGGGCTGAAATCAGAGTGTTGGTAGAGCTTCATTTTTTCTGCATTCTCTAGAGAAGACAGTTTCCTTGCTTTTACTGGTTTCTACATTAGGCTCATATTCCTTGGCTAGTGGACCCTTCTTCCATTTTCAGAGTGCATCATTCCAACAGCTGTTTGCATTGTCACATCTCAACCTTTTATGACTTTGACCCTCATGCTCTCCTTCTATAAAGATCCTTGTTATTACATTGGATCCCCTTGAATAATCCAGAATGGCCTCTTCCTTTCAAGATATTTAACTGGATTGAATCTTAAAAGTCCTTTTTTACCATATAACATCACATATTTAATGGTTTGGGGTACTAGGACATGAACATCTTTGGGGAGTTCTATTATTGTCTATTGACTGTACTCAACAAAGTGCTTGACACTTAGCACTAGGCAAAAGTACTTCATGCACTTATATGAACTGTGTTAAGTATAAGAAGTGCAATTTCTCAGTAAATCTTTAAAATAAGCCTATGGGATAATACCATTATTGCATGTTATTTTATAGATAGAGACATACAGAATTTAAACAACCTACTAAATATTAAGGAGCTGGTAACTCAGAAACTGACCCAGGTGTGTGATTCAAAAACCCATATTGTAAAAAGTGACTGTACAAACTAGATAGTGTAGGTGTTATTTTTATTTTCACACTATAGAGAGTGACACCTAGGTTTTTGTTTTACTTTTTTCATTATTGTTTTTCAGTTACAGTTGTCCCAACTTTTTCCCTGTTGCTCTCTCCTACCACACTCCTCCCTCCCACAGTCAATCCCTACACCATTGACTGTGTCCACGAGTCCTTTATTCATCTTCCTTGACTTGACCCTTCCTTTTCTTCCTCCTTTTATCTCCCTCCTCCCTCTCCTTTGAACACTGTCCACTTGTTCTTTATTTCCATATCTCTCATTCTATTTTGCTTGTCTCTTTGATTGATTGATTAGGTTCCACTTATAGATGAGATCATATGGTATTTGTCTTTTACTTCCTAGCTTATTTCACTTAGCATAATACTCTCCAGTTCCATCCATGCTGTCTCAAAGGGTAGGAGTTCCTTCTTTCTTTTTGCTGTGCAGTAATTCATCATATAAATATAGCACAGTTTTTTTTTATCCACTTATTTACTAATGGGCACTTAGGCTGTTTCCAGCACTTGGCTATTGTAAATAATGCTGCTATGAACATTGGGGTGCACTGGTTCTTTGAATTGGTGTTTCAAGATTGTTAGGGTATAATCCCAGCAGTGGAATTCCTGGGTCAAAAGGAAGTTCCGTTTTTAGTTCTTTGAGGAAATTCCATGTTGTTTTCCACAGTGGCTGCACCAGTCTGCATTCCCACAAACAAAGTATTAGGGTTCCCTTTTCTCTACAGATTCGCCAGCACTTATTGTTTGTGATTTGTTTATGATGGCCATTCTGATAGGTGTGAAGTAATAACTCATTGTGGTTTTAATTTCCATCTCTCTGCTGACTAGTGATGCTGATAACTCTTTCATATGTCTTTGGGCCCTCTGTATGTCCTCCTTGGAGAAGTGTCTGTTCAGGTCCTTTGCCAATTTTTTAGTTTGTCTTCCTGATGTGAAGTTGTGTGAGTTCTTTTAAATAATTTGGAGATCAAACCCTTGTCCAAGGTATCATTGGTAAATATAGTCTCCCATACAGTTGGTTCTATTTTCATTTTGCTGATGTTTTTTTCGCCATGCAGAATCTTTTTCTTTTGTTGAGATCCCATTTGTTTATTCTTTCCTTTATGTCCCTTGCACTAAGGGACATATTGGTAAAAATATTGCTGCATGGGTTACCTGAGATTTTTTTGCCTATGTTCTTCTCTAGGACTTGTATAGTGTCACAACACATATTTAAGTCTTTTATCCATCTTGAGTCTATTTTTGTGTATGGTGTAAGTTGGTGGTCAAGTTTCCTTTTTGTGCATGTAGCTGTCTAGCTCTCTCAACACCATTTGTTGAAGAGGCTATATTTACTCCATTTTATGCTCCTATCCCCATGTCAAATATTAATTAACCATAGAGACATGGGCTTATTTCTGGGCTCAGTATTCGGTTCCACTGATCTATGTGTCTGTTCTTATGCCAGTTTGTTTCTAGGGATTTGTCCATTTCATCTAGGTTGTCCAATTTATTGGCATATAATTGTTCATAATTTCAGTTTTACATGTCAATAATGAGCTAACAGAAAAGGAAATTATGGAAACAATCCAATTCACAATTGCTTCAAAAAGAATAAAATACCTAGGAATAAATCTAATTAAGGATGTAAAAGACTTATAGTCAGAAAATTATAAGACACTGAAAAAGAAATTGAAGAAGATATAAATAAGTAGAAGTAAATACTGTGTTTATGGATAGGAAGAATTAACATCATTAAAATGTCCATGCTACCAAAGCAATCTCTATAGATTCAATGAAATTTGTATCAAGACTCCAATGTCATATTTCACAAAACAGAACAAATATTTCAAAAATTTATATGGAACCACTAGAAGCCCTGCAAAACAACATCAATCTTGAGAAAGAACAAAGTTGGAGGAAGCATGCCACCTAATATCAAAGTATTGTATAAGGCCATAGTAATCAAAACAGAATGGTACTTGCATAAGAACAGATATATACATCAATGGAACAGAATAGAGAGCCCAGAAATAAACCCACACTTTTCTAGTGAATTAATATTCAATAGAGGAAGCAAACATATACAATGAGCTAAAGATAGATAGTTCATTCAATAAATGGTGTGAAAATTGGACATGTATGTGCAGAAAAATAAAACTAGATGACCTTCTTACATCACACACAGAAATAAATTCAAAAGTACTAAATACTTAATCTTAGACCCATAACCATAAAAATCCTAGAAGAAAACATAAGCAATAAAATCTTGGACATTGCTTATAGCAACATTTTATTTGATATATCTCCCCAGACAAGGGAAAAAAAGAAAAAAATAAACAAATGGGACTACATTAAACTAAATGTTTTTGCACAGTAAGGGAGACCATCAACAAAATAAAAAGATGACCCACAGAGTGGGACAACATGTTTGCCAATACATCTGATAAGGGGTTAATGTCCAAAATTTATAAAGAACTTACAAAACTCAACACCAAAAAAAAAAAAATCTAATTAAAAAAAAATGGGCAGAGCGCCTGAATAGACACTCTCCAAAAGGACATACAGAAGGCCAGTAGGCATATTAAAAGATGCTCAATGTCACCAAACATCAAAAAAATGGAAATTAAAACCACAATGAGATACCACCTCACACCTGTCAGAATGGCCATCATCAATAAATCAACAAACAGCAAGTGCTAGCAAGGATGTAGAGAAAAGGGAATCCTTTTTTCACTTTGGCGGGACTGGAGACTGGTGCAAACATTGTGGAAAGCAGTATGGAGATAACCTCCAAAATTAAAAATGGATTTGTCTTTTGACCTAGCAATCCCACTTCTGGGAATATATCCAAACAAACCCAAAACACAAATTTGAAAGAACAGAAACACCCCCATGTTCATTACAGCTTTATTTACAATCACCAAGATATGGAAACACCAAGGTGTCTATCAGTAGGTGAGTGGATAAAACAGTTATGGGACACTTATACAATGGGATACTACTTGTCTGTAAGAAATTTTAACCTTTGTTACAGCATGGATGGACCTGGAGAACATTATGCTAAGTGAAATAAACCAGTCAGAAAAAGACAAATACCATATAATTTCACTCTTATGTGGAATATAATGAACAAACTGAACACGTAAAATAGAAACAGACTCACAGAGAACAAGATGACAGCTATTAGGGGGGTGAGGTTAGGGGATGGAGGGATCGAGCAGTAAGGAAAAAGGAGTCATAGAAATGGACAACAATGTGGTGATTGGGGTAGAAGGACATTAAATGGTAATAAAAATGAAATAAAATTTTTAAAACTTATATTTAAGTATTATTTTATTTTCAGGAGTCTGGTTTCTGTCCAACACACACACACACACACATACATATATATGTATATATGATTTTCTTAAGCCTAATTATAGGCAATTACAAAATTGTTACCTGGCAGGTTTCATAAGGGAAACTACCCTCCTCATACCAGACAGAACACCACCAAAATATTGCTGTGTGTGAAGGATGTTGCAGGCAAGAACTTGGGCCACCTGTCTGGACATCCTGCAACACATCTACACTTTTCATTTAGTTTGCTTCTTTAGGAAACTTCTTAATCTAGAGCCTTAGGCAGAAGCCTTTCTTCTGCACCTTTGCCAACACCTCCTTATCAGAGCAGGTAGGGGAACTTGAAGGCCGTTTTCTCACTCTGACTCAATATTCAGTTATTTCCCACTTCCATGCCCTCCCAATTACCTTGCCCCAGTCTGCAGGTTCATGGAACTGCAGGGATCTTTCATTCAAGAGTCCTAGAAAAGAGACTGCTTCCACATGTGCTGATCCAACTCCCCCTCAACCGTGGACAGAAAAGGAAACAGGAGAGCAGTTGTACTTTATCTGGTTTAGTCTCTTGCTGAAAACTGTCAGTGACTAAGAGCTTGACTATTGCTTTTATCTGTGACTTGCTGCTTTAATCACCTTGTTGCTTTAATGAACACGCCAATAACTGCTTGCTCAGGTCTCTCTGGCTCAGCTAAATTTCCATCATCTTCTATTTTTTAATTTTTTCCCATCCAATGATTGTAGATGGCAAAGTGTTCATACTCTTTTAAAGATCTTATTTATTTAGTTTAGACTGAGGGGAAGGGAGGGAGAAGGAGAGGGAAAGAAACATCAATATACGGTTGCTTCTCACACATCTCCCACCAGGGACCCGGCCTGCAACCCAGCATTTGCCCCGACTGGGAATTGAACCTGCGACCTGTTGGCTCAATCCACTGAGCTACACCAGCCGGGGATGTTCACACTTTCATTGCCTCATAACATACATACTTCATTTGTGTATGTTTATCTCAAATCCAAGATGGCAATCATGTTATCTGTAAATAGGGACAGTTTTACTTCATTTTCCTTTCTGTATTATTTATTTTCTTGTTGTGCCTTATTTCATTGACTAAAACTTCCAACAGAATATTGAATAAAAGTGGTATTTCACTATTAAGTACAATGTTAGCTGTATGTAGGTTTATCATGTTGAGGATATTCCCCTGTATTATCATTTGAGAGTTTGTTAATTATCCATGGTTGCTGAATTTTGAAAAATTATTTTCCTGTATTTATTGATAAAATAATGATTTTTTTCTTTTCATATTGTTAATTGAGTGGATTGCACTGATTGATTTTCAAATATGGAATTAGACTTGTTTTCCTGGAACAAACCTCACTTGATCATGGTGTATAATTCTTTCTATATTTGAATTCCATTTGCTAATAGTTTATTAAATATTTTATGGTTATAGTAATCAAGAATGTTGGTCTACAGATTTCTATTTTTTCCCTCTCTTCCTTCTGTCCTTTCTTTTTTTTTCATTTTTTGTATTGTCTTTATGTGGTTTTTATATCAGGTTAATCCTAGCTTCATAAAATAAATTTGGAAGTTCATTCTCCTGTTTTCTGGAAGAGATTGTGTATAATTAATATTAATTTTTCTTTAAACATTTAGTACAATTCTCCAGTAAAATCTACTGGGCATAGATATTTTGGAGGTAAGTTTTTAAATTACGAATTTAATTTCTTTACTAGTTTTATGGCTACTCGATTATTTATTTCATCATGATAAGTTGTAGTAGTACTTTATTTTCTTACAACAATTTAATCTTTATTGTATTTTTTCACTACTATTTGGTCCCCTATACCCACCTCCCTCCAGCAATCATCACATTGTTGTCTATGTCCATGAATCCATTTTCCTTTTTGCTCAATTCCTTCACCCCCTTACTCCCCAGCCCAACTAGCTGTCATCCTGCTCCCCATCTATGAGTCTATCCCCATTTTCCTGGTAGTCCATTTTGTTCACTAGATTTCACATATGCGTGAAATCATATGGTATTTGTCTTTCTCTGGTTGGCTTATTTCACTTACCATAATGTTCTCCAGGTCCATCCATACTATCACAAAAAGTATAATTTTCTTCTCTTTTATGGCCCAGCCAAGAGTCCATCAGTAGATAAGTGGATAAAACAACTTTTTTTTTTAAGGGAGGTTCTGCTTTATGTAAGATGTCAAATCTATGTGCATATATTTGTTTTATAATACTGTTTTATTATCTTTTTGATTATTAAAGGTATATAGTAATGTTTCATGCTTCATTTCTCACATAGATAATTTGTGTCTTTTCTGTGTGCTTTGTTTTTTTGTTTTTGGTTTTGGTTTTTTTTTTGGTCAATCTTGCTTGAAATTTGAAAATTGTATTGATCATTTCAAAAAACAGCTCTTTGTTTTATTATTTTTTCTATTTTTTTTCTGTTTTCTATTTAATTGACTTCTATATTAATCATTATGATTTCCTTTTTCTACTTGCTTTGGGTCATTTTTTCTTTTTATTGTTTTTAATAAGAAAGCATAGCTTATAGGGAACTATTCCATGTGTGGGAAAAGTAGCCCAGCTCCCACTTGGAAAAGCCGGTGGGTGTGAGGTTTGGCAGGCAGGACCCACGCCCACGGACAGGTTCCCCCGTGGGGAATCAGGCCTGCATTGTACCTAGGCTGCCATGAGACTTGCTTTTGCTAAAACTCCCTCACTCTGGATTGAGGCAGCAAATGTTTACTGAGTATCTTTAACTTCCTAATGTCTGTGCTAAACCTCTCAAGTATGGAGTGTAATCAGTTCAACCACTTTCCCCCTTGATCTGTAACATCCTTCTCTTTGAAGTAATTAGCAGCATTCTGTCCTTGGTTGTCTGTAAAAAGTAATCACCTACAGTGAACTTGTGCATAGTAAATGAGGACCATCCTCGATGTAATGTGCCCAGAAAAGCAATAAAAGCCTGTCCAGGCAGGGGTCGTCTCTCTCTCTTGGGCTCTCTCTAGCCCTATCTCCCTCTCACTTAGAGAGTGGTCAAGCCATCCCTTTTTCTCCACAGGATTTCTGTAGTCCGTGTGTATTTGTCTATTGCTGCCACAACACAGGATCTTGCTGGCCGGGATCCGCATCAATAGCTTATTGACTGTTTCCTCTTTTTAAAAGTGCACATTTATTGCTATTGACTCCCTTCTCTGTACTGGTTTGTGCATCACAAATTTTAATATATTTTATTTTAATTTTCATTCATTTCAGTGTATTTTTTTATTTCCATTGAGAAGATGTCTTATCTGATCCTTCAATTACTTAGAGATGTGTTTAGTTTCCAAGTATTTGGAAATCTACTTTTTCAGTTTATAGTTGGATCCTATTGTGGTTAGAGAACATACTCTATGATTTCAATGCTTTTACATTTTTGAGGGGTTTTTTTCTTTTGGCATAGTTATGGTTTATGAGCACTTAAAAATAATGCATATTTTGCTATTGTTGAGCAGAGTGTTTTATAAATATTGACTAGATCCTATTAAGGGTGTTGCTGAATTCTTCTATATTCTTATTAGTCACTCACCAGTTTTTCTATAAGTTGATGAGAAGGCACTAAAATCTTCAACTTTAATTGCCAATTTTGTGTTTTTCTACCAATCTATCACTTTTGATTCACATATTTTGAAGCTCTGTTGTTTGATACACACATATCTAGAATCGCTAGGTTATTTGATTCTCTAATTATAAAAAAGCCCCCTTTTCTGTATTTTCCTTTGCTCTAATGTCTACCTTATATGAAATTAATATGCCAATTCTGTGTTTCTTTGAATAACATTTACATGGTATGTATTTTTCTCTACTTTTAATCTAATCTTTTTATATCATTATATTTTAAATAAGATGTTTATATATAGTATAGAGCTAGGTAATAAATATTTGTAATATTTTAATATCTACATTTTAGTTGGTTTACTGAATCATTTATATTTAATATAGTTATTTATATTTTATGGCTGATTTTTTTCATTTTATTTTCTTTATTTTTTATTTGTTCTCTCTGATATTTGCTTCACTGTTTTCTTTTTCTTACCTCTGCATGGGTATTTAAAAATTTTTAGAATTCCATTTTGATTTATTATTGTATCTTTGTTTCTTTTTATATAGCTCTTTTTAGTGATTTGTCTATATTATATATACATATCACAGTCTACAAGCATCATAACTTGACCAGTTCATGGGAAGTACAGAAATATCACCTCACTTTATGTTCTTTTACCCTCTATTTTATATTTTAATTGCCAAATGTGTTCTCTACATGTGTTTAAAACTATATCAGAAATGTTATGATTTTTACTTTTTTCACAAAATATAATTTAGAAAACAAGAAAAGTGTAATATATTTCCACATGTAGTCACATATAGTCACAGATGAAAGATGTTTTCTTTCATTTTCCTGATGTTCAAATATTTCTTTTAAAAAAATCATGTATTTTCTACTTGCAGGACATCCTGTAGCCATTCTTTTATGACATGTCTTCTATTAACATATTCTCTTAGTTTTTCTTCATTTGAGATTGCCTTCATTTTTCCTTAATTTCTGAAGGATATTTTTGCTGAGTATAGCATTTGGGTTTACAGATCTTCATATTTAGCACTTTATTTATTTATTCTTTTTGCTTTTTAAAAATATTTATTTATTTATTTATTTATTTATTGTTATTCACTTACAACTGTCTGCATTTTCTCCCCATCCCTCCACCCCACCCCAGCCAATCCCACCTCCCTCACCCACCTCTACACTCCCCCTTGATTTTGTCCTTTAGCACTTTAGAAATAGTATGCCACTTTCCCCTGGCTTTCATAGTTTTTGATGAAAAATCTTCTGTAATTCTAATAGCAATTTTTTCCTACAGATGTGTTGTTTTTCTTTGACTCTTTTCAATATTTATTTTACTTGTTAGCTCTGAGGTTGAATTATATATTTTGGAATGGATCTTACTTTGGATTTGCTCAGGTTCTTGAGTCTGCATATTTTTTGTCTTTATTTTGATAAGTTTATTGTCATTTTTAATTCTGGTACTTTTCAGCCTCAACCTCTTCTCATTCTAGAACTCTGATGATACTTATGTTGGATCTTTAGTCTTACATGTCCATGAAATCCTGCTAAATTTTTCCCAGTCTGTTTTCTCTATTGTTTGGATTGGGTAACTTCTATGGTTTTATAATTTGTTTCAATGTTTATTTCCTATATCCCTCCACCCTGTTGTTAAGCCCATCACCTGAGCTTTTTTCTTAGTTTATTGTATATTTCTGTTTTAAAATTTCAAAATCCCCTCCTTCTTTCTACTGCTGCAGCTTCATCTTATTCTCCTTTGTTTATTTTTCTTAGAATTTGTATCTGCCGAACCTTTCTATTATTTTTCACTTTTAAAGCATATTAATAATTGTTTGTTTTAATATTTAATAATATATCATAGCTGCTTTAAAAAGTTCAGGATAATATTAACATCTCTGTCATCTCAATGATGGCATCTGTTGATTACATTTTCCATTTGGTTTAAGATCTTTTGGGTTTTTATTATGACAACTGAAATTTGGATGTTTTTCTATTGTGTTATGAGACTGAATTTTATTTAGACCTTTATTTAGCCTTTTTCTACTGACACCACTCTAGTAGGGGAAGAAGGGGCAATGTTTTATGTCTTTCAAGTGGAAGTAGAAACCTAGATTTCTCCATTTGATGTCTGCTGACTCCTAATGTAGAAAGATACTTTATTACTGCTGGGTAGGGTGGGATTTCTAAATTCCCCACTGATATCTGCTAACATTATGATGGGAGTTGCCCTGTTACTGCTGGTCAATGAAGAAAGTTATTATGTTAACAGTTATTCTCTAACACCACCTCACTGAGGAAGAGAAATGTATCTCCTCTACTGCTGGAGGCGGGTGGAAGTTCAGACTTCCCCTATGGCCTCCATTGTTTCCATGGAGGGAGAGGGAGACCTCACTACTGACTGGTTGGGATGAATATTCCTGTTCCTTACTTGGCTTTCTGTGACACCATCTGTGGTGGGGGATCAGGACACTGTTATAGTGCCAAGAGAATGGTAAACTAGGGTTTCCATCTGTCTTTTGCTGGCATGCATGAGAGGAAGGATACAATTTTTTTTCTGCAGTGTTTGTATGATGTAGAGTGTTTTTCTTACAAGACTTACTTGTCTTGTTAGTCTTCTCCTTACCTGGTTCTTTGGTTGGAGATAGGTAATCTTTTGGGGGACAATTTTATCTGTTTTTGTTGGCATTTCAGTGTTGGCACCTTCAGCTCCTTGTCTAGAAAATATGTAGCAAAAAAAAAAAAATTCCAGGGATTTTAATCACTAAGTCTTTCCTCTGGTCCTGAGGTCAATAAATAGTTTGCATTGTTCTTTTTACCTTTTAGAATTTTATATTTGTTTCACATATACTGTTCATGGTTTTTAACTGTACTTAAAAGTATCTCTACTCCATCTTCCTGGAAATCACAGTCAAGACATGTATTTAAACAAGTGAAATTTGTTCATTTGTTTTTTCCATTGGAAGGCATGATTTATTTGGAAAACATAATGCATACATTTTAATATTATAAAACTTCATTGGAATTATACAGTATATACTCACTCTGTCTGGTGATACTTTACCAGAATTCCCTCTGAGTTATTGTGCATAGCAGATTGTCCATTTACATTGCTATATAGGATTTTACTGTGTGATTTCACCATAATTTACTACACATTTTCTGCTGCTATGTAATATTTTCACATTTTTCATTGTGAATACATGAATAGTTTTCTATTATGTACATAACACAAGATCAGAACTCTTGATACATAAAGTATCAATATGTTAAACTTTAATAGATACTGACAAGTAGTTTCCTTAAGTGATTATACCAATTTATAGCATTAACAAATAATATTTGGGAGTTCCAGTTGTTCTCTAATTTTGCCAGCACATGATATTGCCAACTCTTTTAATTTCAACCATAATGCCAATTATCTTCTAATTCATTTGGCATTCCTCTGCTGTTTAAATAAATTCATCAATTTTTAATATGCCATATGATAACAAAAATAGACAACAAGAGACCTACATTAAAAATCTGAGGAACTCTTATTAAGTAGAGTTATTAAATGAATATGTCCATTGACTAGAATAATGCCATTAATTCATTTTGTCAGAGTTTTAAATTTATTAGTTATGAGTTATCGGCATTTTTAAGATCAAAGAGATAGTTACTCTTATTTTTAAATATGAAGGCAGAGAATAAGGTCTCAGAGACTTTCTGATGTGAATTATTCAGGAGAGAGACTGCAACTAAAGTTGGAAAGTAAAATACAGGCAGGTAGCGAAGCTGACTCTCCACTCTCTGTACTAGATCTGGACTTAACAGACTATTCATGATTGAGAATCCTAATGAAGAACTTCCATCCAGCAGATAGAAATAGGTGACTAAAATGAAGGAACTAAAATGAAAAGTAGGCTACTGTGTATTCAGTTATTCAACATACACTTATTGTGTTCTTGCTAGAAATAAGTACTGGTCCAGATACCGGAAACACGGTACAGAGTAAGATATGAATTTCTACCCTCGTGAGATTTGATATTGTGTACAGCATTATGCCATTGTATAAAGCAAGTTTTTTCTACGTGCATGTTACTTTTTGTTTATTTTGCTTTGTCTTGCTCTCTGCTCATAGCTAAGTCTTCTTGACTGGTCTGGTCTAATCTACAGGAAAATAAAGAAAATTAATTTGCACTCGTAGGACAGAACACATTTCCTTTGAAGACATCAAAGGCCCCAAGACTTAGTGATTGATTTTCACTCACTCCCAGCAAGTAAAAACACATCTCTATGTACCAGCTAAGAAATTTATCTGGCACTCACAAAGTGGTCTTCTGCCTCCATTGAAACCAGTGCGTTATCTGGGATTGGTTTGTTTTCAAGGAAATGACAAGCTAAATTTTACTCAGGCTAAATATTAGAAGGTCTACTGGTAGGAATCAGTATCAGGAACATAAAACTTGGACAACAACCAGAGTTCTGTCAAAGTATTAAAAAAAAAAAGAAGGGAATAGTTTTGATTTGTGTTTTGTTTCTGCTGCTAAAATAAAATCAAAGTTACAGAAGAGATTCTATAGTTAATAGACACAGGTAGATTTTATTACACTTGAAAATATGTTGTTTTATGTGTGTCTTCATGTGTGTATTTATGTGTGTATGCCTTTGCATTTATTATTGTATGTGTGCATTTTTCCAGGGAAAAGGACTGCCACCAGATTCTCAAAGGGATCTGTGGTACTGAAATGATGCAAACCATGGGATAGAGGGCATGGGCGGTGAAAGACAAATACCATATTATCTCACCTTTAACAGGAACCTAATCAACAAAACAAACAAGCAAGCAAAATATAACCAAAGACACTGAAATTGAGAAAAGGCAGACAGTGACCAGAGGGGAGAGAGGAGGGAATTTCAGAGAAAAAGGGTGAAGGGTTTGTAGGAATAATTATAAAGGACACATGGACAATAACGGGGGATAGAGTGGGGGGCGGAAATGGGAGGGAGGTGGGGAGGGCTGGGGATTAGGCTGGGATGGGGGGAAAAGGCAGAGAACTGTACTTGAATAACAATAAGATTAGGGAAAAAAAGAATAACAGTGGGCTACTAGTAATCAAAGCTTTAGAATAATGAGTAATGTTTTGGAAGCAAATCATACAGTCATGGACATATATTCTCCTGAACTGTTCTTACCTGAAGTATCTTCAAACCTATATATTTATTTCCACTGGACCTAGTAGTTATTTAGAGGAGCAATTTTTAAGTTCTTTTCCATGTTCTTTGAACATTTGTTAATTTATTTAATTACTAGCTAGTAATAAATTGTGATCGCAAGTTGTAGCCTGCAAAATTTTTAAACTGGAATACTTTTGAGCTACTTTTTCATCTATTACATGTTTAATTTTTCATGAATGTGTGAGAAGTTTTCTTCACAAAATACATGCATATTAGAGCTATCTTATTTATTATGTGATTCAACTCTTGAGTCCTTATACTTTGTTGTCAATCTTTGAAACCTTGAGAGGAGTATATTGAAGTTTTATATTAATATCAGATATATGTCTTCTTACTGCTTTGTGTGTTCAAGTGCTGTAGGTTGCCTTCTCTGCCCTGCCTGATTTCCTTCTGGGAGACTTTCTTTTCCTTTCCAATGGATTGTTAATCTGAGCTCCTAACAGACATACCACTCACACAATGAAAGTACCCCATTCCAAGAGCTATCATTTAAACAGTGAGTCACCAGTGAAGCACATGAGTTTATCTTTTAGAATAAGCCACCAACCTTGAGAACAGATGCTACCCATAAAGAACCAGTATGATCTGACAAATCCTCTGTAATTTTTCTTTTCATATTTTATATAGAATTTACTGAATTATCTTTAGTTCTTTTTTGCTTTTCTTCTACTACCTCTAAAATTATAGTCCTATCTTTCAGTAGATATACTTGTCTAACATACTTGTATACTTGTTAACATGTCTTTAACAAATTTTAGAATTAACTATGTATGTTCTGCTAAAATATAAGTAGCATTAAACTTTGATATCTTAAACTTGCTAATTTATATACATACTGGAATTTAATAAAAATTAACATGTCCTGCTTATATAATGATACATGTCTAATAAACAGTCAATACATACTTAAGTTTAGTGAACAATTATGATTTATTTGCAGATAACAACTTTTTCATCTTAATTCCATTTAAGTTTAATGTTGTTATCGGACTATATCTTTCAGTGAAAGCCTGTAAATGTTAATATTTTTATTTATTTTGTAAATTTTTTTTCTAAATAATAATTTACATAGGTATGGAACACTAACTTGACATTTATTTTCATTTTATATCTGAAAAAGTGATATTCCATCTGTCTTAGTGCATCTTATTAGTGATATCTTCTGTATTTTTATTATTCTCAGTAATGTGTTTTTATCCTTTAGTTACTGTGAGAATTTTCTTTGCCTCTTTAATATCTGCTTGCCTAAGAGTGAATTTATTTTGGTTTCTTTGTCTTAAAGATTAGTGGTTTATTTTAAAATGAAAAATCAAATCTTTCCTTATTTTTGAAGTTTTTAAACTATTGTATATTCTCATATTTCCCCATTTCTCTTTATTTTCATTTATATAACTTCTATTAAACAAATATCAGAGCTTCTTTATACATCTTAAATGTTCTGTTATAATTTTCATACTTGCTGCATTTTCTATAATTTTTCTACATCAATTTCAAATTTATTGATTGTTTCTTCAGCTGTGTTTATTATTTAACCAGTAAGTTGTGTTTTGAAATTTAGTATTTTTATGATAACATTTTGTTTTGCATTCCTTATTTTATTTCTTGATAATTGAAATTAGTGATTTTGTAGTCTCAGACTGTTCAGTTTTTCTTAGTTACTTTGTCATACTTGATAATTGCTCAATGTTGTATTTATTTCCTCATGTAGCCTTTCTCTTTCTTCCTTCCTTCCTTCTTTCCTTCCTTCCTTCCTTCCTTCCTTCCTTTTTCTTTATTTCTTCTCTCTCTCTCTCTTAAATTTTCAGCCTTTCTCTTGTGTGAATTCTGGTCCCTCTGTCTCCTCTGAATTCTGCACTATAAAGACATGATTTTTTAAAGATTTTATTTCTCTATTTTCAGAGTGAGGGGAAGGGGAGAAAAAAGAGAGAGACAGAAACATTGATTTGCCACCTCTTGCCCACGCCAACTGGTGACACAACCTGGATGTAACCCAAGGCATGTGCCCTGACTGGAAATATAACCAGTGACCCCTCAGTTTGCAGGATGACACCCAACCCACCGAGCCACACCAGTTAGAGAAAAAGACATTTTTGATATTACTCTTATTTGTGTTAAACCCTGAGAAATTAATCGTTATGACTTTTACATACTTTTCTCCTAATAAATATCTAATAAAAGTGTTTTGCAGATAGCACAATTTAAAAACATATGTGACAGGTAAGACAGTACTGTGATGTATTCAAACAAAAATTAATAGATTTAGAAATTATTTATTTATTTAAAAGAGCAAAAGTAAATTAAAAAAAAATAAAACTCAGCTAGACTGGAAAGATTATTATATCTTAACATATTTTCCCACAGCTTCATATATACGGTCGATATATATTCAGGTGTTGTAAAATCTAATTGCTATAACACTCTATCTTAGCTAATCATGTTTTGAACATGATTCTGCCCAATGCTCCACCCTTTGTTGGTACTGCTATGGAATTGACTTATACAATAGAATAAATAAAACATGTGGTATTCTACTGAACTAATAGAGGTTCCACCCAAATAATTATTAACTTCATATAATTTACTGTAGTAACCCTGGATATAGTTTGCTTTGAGATTTTGACACTTTCTAAAGACGGCAATTTTTCTCACTGAGTTAACAATCTCAGCTTGAGTGGACACTAACAGAGAGCTGATACTTTTGGAAGTATGACACCAATATGGCTCCATTTTCCATTTTGGCCATCCTATTTAGTTGACCACTCCTCCTTCAAAAAAAGACCCACAATCCCTTATTAGTCAAAAATTATACTTCAATTATGGAACAGAGATAGTTATCAGTAAATTTTTCACTTTGTAAGAAATACTTTTAGAAAAGAAAAATACAAAAAAATGAGAAATGCAGAAAAACATATGAAAATATTACTAGGAACTAAGTTTCTAACTCAGACATTTGGTCTTTCCAGAGTATAACTGAACTACATTTGAATCACATAATGTCAGGATTTGTAAAGAGTTCTTAATATATATAATAGTGCTTTTATGGTAACATAGGAACATGATAACAGCTGCTTTTTTTTTCACTCTAGGAGTTCATGAAGTCCTGAAAATTGAGAATTGTGCAATTTAATAAAAAATAGAAAAAAGTTCAATCCATATAAAATATTATACCTTTATTTCATCTTTTTTAAAAAATTAAGTTTATACCAATGCTATTTGGTAAAAACAAACAAACAAACAAAAAACCACCAAAAAAACATGTTTACTGACTTCAGTTTTAGCTTCATTAACTTTTTCTTGTCTTTTCTGTCATTGAACAGGTAATGAACATAATTTTATTTAATTTTTTAAATTTTATTTTACTTTTTTTAGTGATTGACAACTCAAGTAGTTCATGCTGAGGCAGTAGCAAAAGCATAAGCAGTACTAGACCCCTTTAATACCTCCAAGTCTATAATCTTCTCTGGTTTATGCTCATTTATTTTATATTTATATACAACTTAAAGTCCTTCACTGAGCAGTGCTCTGGGTGCTGCATACACATTGCTCCATTCAATTCTCTCATAATGGGGGACAGACATTATCCACTATCTTGCAGATCAGGACAAAGGCTTAGAAGAATCAGACACACTCTTTGTAAGAGGGAACAGGAATTTAACTGAGATCTTTCAGCTTTGAAGACTTCCATGCCTCTATTATGCCTCCTCAAATACAGACCTTTTTTGCTTCCCTCCTTCTGTGACTCCCATAATAAATTTTACTTTTTTTATCACTAGCTGTGACATTGACTTTCTTTTATTATTTCCTTTATTATTCCAAAGGAAAAAGAAACCTTGAGCAAGGGAGGTACCATGTGATTTCAGAGTGTAACACTATGTTATAGAATCATCATCATCTTTCTTGACCTCCCAGAAATGCCAGGAAGGGAAATGTGTAGGTTAATTGGAATTTTTTTCCCCATGAATATTGAGCATTGTTCATGCCTGTGGGGAAGAGAACGGATGAGGGAAATACCTAACCAAGCTGTACCTGGAAATCTATGTTGGTGAGGCAGCCTTACATGGATGGTTGGGGATGATAGAATTCAGCTAAGAAAACAGGCCTCAGGGCAGGCTCAGAAGCTCAACAAGAGAAACCACTGCAAAGCTTATGGTACTGTGCAAAGAACATAGGCTAGTAATTCAGAGATCTGGATTCTCCCAGACCATCAGAAATGGCCTCTCTTTGGTCTCAAATAGACTATATCAACTTTTCACCTCTCCCACTTTAAGTTTCTGTAACTCTGTTCTTCCTTTCACGTCATCAATTTTTTAAATATTTGTGAGCATTCTTCTCTCCCTGTAGTGTTCTCCTCAATAGATTAAACATTCTCACATGACACTCATGTGACTTAAACCCTCTGCTCTCACTCAAGTACCAGAATCAATCATTGTGCTTCACGTAGGTTTAGGTTTGGTGGTGAGAGTACATAGAACTTTGACCTGGCTGTTCTTCAGTGATGTCACCTTCCCTAAGGTGCCCCACATCCCCCAGGTGACATCCTATATAAAAGTCAAATTATTCTGTTCACACCAATTATATTAGAGGATGAAAAGTGGAGCAGATCACATAGATCTGCTACTGAGACTTGTTAAAGGATTGAGTGAGCTGGAAATGACTACAATTCTGCTTGAGGATTCTTGGTGATTTTGACATATAATCTAACCTCTTCAAAATCTTTCTTTAAAAAACAAATCTTGTCTTTCAGGAGGAAGTAAAACTGTCATGGTTTGTAAATGACATGATAGTGTGCATAGAAAACCCTATAGACTGCACCAAAAAACTTTTTGACCTAATAAGTGAATTCGGCAAAGCAGCAGGATAGAAAGTCAATATTCAGAACTCAAAGGCATTTTTGTACAACAACAACCAACTATCAGAGACAGAAATCAGGAAAAAATCCCATTTGCTACAACAATAAAAAAATAAAGTACCAATGAATAAACCTAATCAAGGAGGTAAAAGACCTATACTCAGTAAACAACAAAACACTGAAGAAAGATATTAAGGAAGACACAAATAAATGGCAGCATATACCATGTTCATGGTATTGGAAGAATTAACATAATCAAAACATCCCTACTACCCAAATCAATTTATACATCCAATGCAAACCCTAGTAAAATATCAATGACATATTTCACAGATACAGAACAAACATTTCAAAAAATTTTATGGAACTATAAATGACCCTGAATAGCCTCAGTAATTTTGAGAAAGAAGAACGAAGTAGGAGGAATCACAATACCTGATATCAAACTAAATTACAAGACAACTGTAATCAAAACAGTCTGGTACTGGCATACGAATGAACGCATAGTTCAATGGACCAGAATAGAGAGCCAAGAAATAAACCCATGTATCTATGGTCAATTAATATTTGACAAAGGGGGAAAGAGCATAAAATGGAGTAAAAATAGCCTCTTCAACAAATAGGGAAACCTGGACAGCTACAGGAAAATAAAAAAGAAAAGAAACTAGACCACCAACTTACACCATACACAAAAATATACTCAAAATGGGTAAAAGACTTAAATATGGGTTGTGACATCATGCAAGTCCTAGAGGAAAACTTCTAGGCAGGCAAATCTCAGATATTCCATGCAGCAATATTTCACTGATATGTCCCCTAGAGCAAGGGGCATAAATGAAAGAATAAACAAATGGGATCTCATCAAAATAAAAAGCTTCTGCATGGCTAAAGAAATCATCAGTAAAGTGGAAAGAGAGCCAACCATATGGGAAGATATATTTACTAATGATACCTTGGACAAGGGTTTCATCTCCAAATTATTTAAAAGAACTCACACGACTTCACATCAGGAAGACAAACAATCCAACCAAAAAATGGACAAAGGTCTTGGAAAGACATTTGCCCATGGAAGGCATACAGAGGGACCACAGACATATGAAAGGATAGCACTAGCCATCAAAGAGATGGAAATTAAAACCACAGTGAGATACCACTTCACACCAGTCAAAATGGCCATCATAAACAAATCAAGAGGTAAGTGCTGGCAAGGTTGTGGAGAAAAGGGAACCTTAGCACACTGTTGATGGGAATGCAGACTGGTGCAGCCACTGTGGAAAACAATATGGAATTTCCTTAAAGAACTAAAAATGGAACTGCCTTTTGACCCAGCAATTCCACTGTTGGGATTATACTTTAAGAATCTTGAAAACCATTTCAAAAGAACATATGCACCTCAATGTTTATAGCAGCACAATTACAATAGCCAAGTGCTGGAAATTGCCTAAGTGCCCATCAGTAAATGAATGGATCAAAAAACTGTAGTACATTTATATGATGGAACACTACACAGCAGAAAGAAGGAACTCCTACCCTTTGAGACAGCATGGATGAAACTGGAGAGTATTATGCTAAGTGAAATAAGCCAGGTGATGAAAGACAAAAAACATATAATCTCATTTACAAGTGAAATATAATCACCAAAACAAACAAGAGAGTGAAATACAACCAGAGACATGGAAATAAAGAAGAAACTAACAGTGACCAGAGGGGAGGGGAAAGGGGGATAATGTGGGAAAGAAGAGGAAGGATCCTTAAGGAACATGTATAAAGGACCCATGGACAAAGACAGTGGGGATGGGAAAGGATTGAACGTGGGAGGTGGGGATGGATAAGGAAAGGGAGGAGTAATGAGATAATTGAACAACATTAAAAAAAACACCTTGTCTTTCAATTACTGACAAGGACCTAGTCTTATTTTAGCTTTGGTTCCTACTTTGTGAAAGATGGAAGAAAGCCTACAAAATCTGAAGAGGAAGTAAGAAAAGGTGAAGCAAAGTTTAGATAATCTGACCCTGAAAGCCAGGGAATATCCAGTTGTGACATTTACAATATCTAAAAGGCTGAATTTGGGAAGTCATCTTATTGCATCTGACATCCTATAATTCCTAATGTTCACCATGTGCTAGAGAAAAGAGATCCCTACTCCACACAGATGAAGACAAACCTGTGTTTCAATAGGAATGGATTTATTTATTATAAGGTTAGTACTTTGAATATTCAGGAGCTGACCTGGCCAACTAGACCACAGCTCCAGGAAGAATAGCCATCCACCTTGGAAAATTTTTGTCATGTGCCAGTGACCCTCAGAGTTTCCATTTAATAGTCCAATGTTTACTTCTGGCTTGTGATAAAGAAGGGGGCAACTGTCTTCTCAGCCTTTGGCTTTGCACCTTATGTTTCTGCCTTTCACCCTGGTTACTTTAAATTGTGCTATTCTTGCCTCTCTAATTATGGACTATACTCAGACCCACAGGAGCCTTGCAAAGCCAGCCTGACTCACCACTCTCCAGTTAGTTTAGTTCAGGGTAATGAGACAAAAGTCAGAATTCCCCACTGTCCACCCAACAGGGAAGGTTTTATCCTGCTTGGGCTCTGTGCATAGCTCTAGGTATTTATTACAGGAGGTATGGGAATAGCTTTCTTCATGTAATTCTCTCAGTCCACCTTTGACACAACTATGGAGTCAGAAAAGCTAGACTGTCTGCCTACCCCAAGTCCCTAGGAGACCTCAGTCAGGTGGCTCTAGGCCTTCTTGAAAATTAGACACTCCTAAACTCTTTTATTTCTCCCAAGCCAGTGATCAAAATGAATGCACATTGAGATGTGTTGAGGCAATCAGGAATATTTATATTTTAGCATTCTCTAATGTAGGGGTTGGCAAACATTTCCATTAAAGAGTCAGATATTCTATCCAGATAAGTATAAAAGTTGGTTAATTTGAACATTTTAGTTTGGTAAGGAAGACTGCCAGATTCTATGGGAGAGGAATGAGCTGCCTCAGCTCTAAGAGCCATATAAAATCCTACTGACCTCTTCACAGATTTGCTGGGTTCTTTTTTCCATATGAAAAACCCAGTTCATTTGCTTGTAAATAAATACCTTTTCTGAACTATGAGGCTAGTAGTTTGGCTAGAAATGTTTTCTTAGAACTTTCCAGATTAGAATGATAAAGAATTTACTTTTGTTAATAAAACAACAAGTAAAATGGTTGATAGCCACAAAATCTAAAAGTAAGAGTTATATATAATATCAAAACAGATCATTAATACCTAAACTACAAATTATTATTCATATTGTCTTTGCCAGATAGTCTTTTTTATTTTTTTTAACTTCAAGGATAGGTCACGCAAATCAAACAATTTAATTTCATTATCACTATCAAGTCTTATGTGAAGAGGAAGAAATTAAAATTAGATGTCTGGTTGCCTTGTCTACTTATCCACTATTTTTCCCACCAAACCATGCTATCTCTCCCCAATATTCTCATGTGCAGCTTTAGAAAATAATATATCTTAAGTCTATTTTAATACAATTGTTTTCAAAAATGCTTTAAAGAAAATTAAATATAAAAATTTTCAACTGCTCTCATATGTATTTTTAACTATGCCTTGAATATTTTTACACATTATATCATTTAGATTTTTAAAATGTAAATTAAAAACCCAGCCTTATAAGTTTGAAGAATGGACAGCCCATTATTAAGACATTTAGACATTCTAGACATTCTTTTTTATATCAAAATAGAACAATTCTAATGCTTAAAATCTAATATCTTAAGTTGACAACCTTTCCTTCATTCACTGTTCCCTATGAAAATCTGTATATCTTTAGGAGACCTCTATAATAACTATGGGTGAGCTTAAATGAAGAGGCATGAGTGGGAAAGTAGGGAAAAGAAGATGGTGATAGTTGGGTAAATCTAACAAGTCTCCACTACCTAGCATGTTAATCCTAGGCACATTTTCCTCAAAATCAACAAAATATTAATCTCTGCCTCTCAAACTCATGTGGAGATAGCTAAAATTTTATGCATTTATAGGCAAATATATAGATTATTTTTAAATAAAGATGGCACATAATCCTCTATTTTGGGGACACTTACAGAATTGCTAATTTTGTCTTCATTTCTTCCCTAAGACTCATGTGTTGCAATATGATTTAATGATTAAATGTACTTTAACTTTGCTATTATTTTTTTCTAATAAAACTTGGTCAGTTTCACCAAGTCAAAAAATGAAAATGTCATCTATTCCTAAGAAATCACCACTTAATTGCATTTTCCAATCAGCTTGTTGTTTCTTCACATTGGTCATCTCATCAACCATGTGTATCAGCCATAGGTGACCCTAATGGCAAGCCTGTGTTGAGAGGAGGTTCATCTGTAATTTTTTCATCTAAAAGGCATAAAAGATACTCTGTTCTGGATCAGATACATTTTGTCTAAGAGGGAAATTTCTTTAGATTTCCATTTTTCCAAAAGTAATGGACTGTAGGTGTATTTTGTTATTTGTTGCATTTAAAACAAACAAAAATAATAACGAAAATAAACTTTGTATGTCTAATTGCAAATTACTTCCTGAGAACAGATGCATATGGGGATAAATATAAATAAATATCCCTCAAATAAAATGTATTTATTCTTACTCTATCCAAGAGGATTTTAAATCACACTAATACAATTCAAAAAATCCATTAAATAAAAAGAAAATATCAATTCTGGGTAAAAGTCTTCTCACAACTCAATTTTCAAAGATATTTGTTTCCTCCTGAAAATGGCAATTTATGACAGAAAAATGATTGTTAAAATTTTGCCACAGAAGTATTCCCTTGTTAAGACGTAAACACTACGAACTTTAAAACAAATTTAGAATTGGCAACTCAAAGATCATTTTGCATATTTTCTTACACTCTACACCAAAATAAACTCAAAATGGATAAAAGACTTAAACATAGCCACTACACCATAAACATCCTAGAGGAAAACATAGGCAGTAACATTTTAGATATCTCACACAGCAATATTTTCACACATACATCCTTTAGAGGACAAGGGAAATAAATGAAAGAATAAAAAAATGGAACTACATCAAATTAAAAAGCTTCTGCACAGCTAAAGAAAACATCATCAAAACAAAAAGAGAACCAGCTGTATGGTACACCTATTTGCCAATGATACCTCAGACAAGGGTTTGATCTCCAAAATATATGAAGAATTCATACAACTCAATGCCAGAAAGACAAACAATCCAATTGAAAAATGGGCAAAAGACTTGGACAGACACTTCTCCAAAGAGGGCAAACAGAGGGCTCATGGGTATATGAAAAGATGCTCAACATCATTAGCCATCAGAGATATGCAAATTAAAAGCACAATGAGATACTATCTCACACTGGTCAGAATGGGCATCATTAACAAATCAACGAATAACAAGTGCTGGTGAGGATGTGGAGAAAGGGGAACCTTACCTAGTACACTGTTGATGAGAATGCAGACTGGTGCAGCCACTGTGGAAAACAGTATGGAATTTCCTCAGAAAACTAAAAATGGAACTGCCTTTTGGCCCAACAATTCCACTGCTAGAATTATACCCTAAGAACCCCAAAACACCAATCTAAAAGAATTTATGGACCCCAATGTTCATAGCAGCACAATTTACAATAGCCAAGCACTGGAAGCAACCTAACTGCCCATCAGTAAATGAATGGATCAAAAAACTGTGGTACATTTACACAATGGAATTCTATGCAGCAGAAAGGAAGAAGGAGCTCCTACCCTTTGTAACAGCATGGATGGAACTGGAGAACATTAAGGTAAGTGAAATAAACCAAGTGGTGAGGGACAAATACCATAAGATCTCACCTTTAAGTAGAACCTAATCAACAAAATAAACAAGCAAGCAAAATTTAACCAGACATTGAAATTAAGAACAAATGGACAGTAAGCAGAGGGCAGATGGGAGGGGATAATTGGGCGGAAAAGGGAAAGGGTTTTCAAGAACAACTATAAAAGACACATAGACAAAACCAGGGGGGCATGGAATCAGAAGAGGGAGGTGGGTATGGCTAAGGTGGGGGCGGAGAGGTGAGGGAAAATGCAGACAACTGTACTTGAACAACAATATTTTTTTAAATGAAAAAATAAAATAAAATTATGAGAAACAGAAAAATTAAAAATTAAAAAAGAATAAAGCAAAAAATTATTTATCAATTTTACCTCAGGACATAGACATGAAAATATTAAAGGAAATAATATCAAGTGAAATTAATAGAATTGCTAAAATAATTATAAATAGCTATGATTTATCTAAGTATTACATGATTACTTCAACATTACAAAATTTTCTAGTATTTTTATTACATTTCTATATGTAATGTAGAAAATGTATGATGTAAATAAAAATAACAACAATATTTTTTAAGTGGTAGACATTTCTGATTTAAAAAATCATAGAGTAATTGTTCCCTGGCTGGTGTGGTTAAGTTGGTTGAAGCATCATCCCCAACACAGATGATTGGGGTTTGATTCTGGTCAGTACACATACCTAGGTTCCAGGTTTAATCCCATGCTGGGGAATATATAGAAGACAGCCAATCAATATTTCTCTCTCACATTGATGTTTCTCTCACTCTCTGGCCCCCTGCACTCCCTTCCTATCTCTTTAAAATCAAAACAGATATTTAGAAAATCTTAGAGTAATTTTTTGTATACATATATAAAGATGTGCCAGTTATCCTTTTAAGTGAAAATAAGATATATGGATTTAAAACATGGGATAACAATATATTTCTATATGAAAACATGTATTATATATCCTATTTATGTGTATACATATATACATACACATACTACACATACAATATGCATAGATTTTGTGAAGTTACATGAATGTTCACAACCACTCTATATAGATTAGGGTTTGCAAATAACCTCAATTATTTTTATTTATTTATTTATTTATTTATTTATTTATTTATTTTCTCAAAAGTTTGTGGGACTATGTATTGGTTATATTTTTAAATATTTAATACCATTATTTAAAGTGTAACATTATAATCATTTCCAATAAATAGAATATCAAATTTATAAGCTAGTATTGTCAGAAAATTCTTAAGTCTCTCAGTTTAATTTATCAAAAGTGTACACGAGATCTTTGAAAGCCCTGATAACTTATTCTCACAAGTAACATTTATTGATATAAATGTTATGTTTAATTGTCATTAAGTTACTAATAATCTAGTTTGAATGAAGCAGACAGACATAAACCACTAATTTTATAACATTTTAATGAATGCTAAAATAGGGAAATGGGCAAAAACCCGTATGCTCTGTCCAGGCCAGTCTTTCATTAGTTCTCCAGTTGAATGAGCACTCTGTAGTTTCAGGATCTTTTCATGTGCCATCTTTGCTTCTCACTTTCACAGAGATTACTACCTTTTCTTCCCTGTGGGCTCAGTTTACATGGTCCTTTCTCAGAGACTTTTTCTTTGACCAACCTAACTCAAGTCAGCCTTCTCTGTTGTTATTCCTTACCCTTCCTTTTTATTTTTCTCTGAACAAATTTCCAAACCTGCAATTATTAATATTTTTCTGTTCATTTTAATTTTTAATTAGTCTCCTTAATTATAACTCAAAATCCTAACAGGGAGGAGTAAATCTTTTTAATTGACTGCTCTGTCTCAGTAAATGACTGATAAATGGCTGGATTATAGAGTAATTATTATTTTTTTCTGATCCATCATTTAAAAGATTTAAAATTATATCAAGGTTCAGTTTAAAACTATATATGTCAAAAGCATCTTTCTAAATTTAATTTGGTGAGTGATTTGGAATAAGTTCCAGCCTTTGCTCCAATGTAATGTGACTATAAACATTTATCTCTGTCCATTTTCAGACCTGTTATCTGCCTTACTAGCCCTACACATGTATAAAATTTGAACTCAATTTTTAACTCTAGCATAAAAGTTTTTTTTATATTCAAAATAAAGATTATATGCCATAGAGCACAACATTTGAAGAAAAAAGCTTATGAATTATTTTATTGGACTTTTTCATGTTCCTAATGAGGATATAGACCTGGAAAACCTGATTAATTTTCATAAAATATTCTGGAGGGCTGTCTCAATGCTTTGGTAATGAGGTTGTATATAATTACATAGATAGATAAGTAGATAGATAAAATACTTTAGTCTAATAGTACCCTGCAAGAATTGCAAGAGTTTTACCAAGCTTATTTAAAATTGACCACAGTCCTGGGGTGGGGTGGAGGGATGGGGAGAAAAGGCACACAACTGTAATTGAATAACAATACAAAATTAAAATTAAAAAAATAAAATAAAATTGACCACAGTCCTGATGAAATAAAGCACAATGCTCAGCATACACAGGTTCTCAATAAATATTTGCTGAATAATGATAAATGTGTGTATGCTTTAAAAAATAACAGTAACATGTAAGCATAGGGTGGTGTTAATCTATGCTTTTATCATGATAACGATTGTAATGACAATAATATGACTTTTTTAACTAGGTGGAAAAACAGTAACATTGACATCTTGCTAGTGTATAAAATAATTATAATTGATATAAATAAAATACTCATACATAAGAGTGTTACACTATTTCATTTCATCTTAAAATTGGGTCTGATTAAAATAATGAGTGTTTTAATGGAAATCCCAATTCTCAAAAAAATTCAACACAAACACAAAACAACGTTTAATTCTTTTGTAACAACACTATATCTCAGCTAGAAGCAGCATTCTTACATGTTTGGACAGCAAACAGCACTTCATTTATAAATAACATTTTTATTTAAATAATCTTGAATTAAAATGAAACCTTCGGCCCTGCTAGTAACTAAACAGCAGTGCTTTATACTAGCCTTATTCTGAACATGTAGACAGAGAAAAACACTTTACAAATAAAAGCACACACAAGCTGCAGTTTTTTGGTCCATTAGGGATGAGAACACCTGCAAAGATTTTACTTCTCACACTTAGGGTGTTTTTTGGGGGATTGGGAGTTGAAGTGTAATAATACTCTTGTCCCCATATTGGAAGCAGAGATCAGCCCCAACTAAAACATCCAGCACACTCAGCTACCTGCAAGCAATTGAGTCACCTAAGCTTAACTGATATGTAGAGCTGAAATGAAAAACAATTGAAACAACTGGCTACACTGGGAACAAAGAGAAGGGCATGCACAAATCCAAATACACTATGTGCTTATTTGTCTGCTACGAGAGTGGAAAAAGTCACTCCTCAGGGTTGCCCTATAAACTTTAACACAGTTGGTGGAACGGGCAGAGTCTCTCCATTGAAAACCTCATGGAGCTCTGGACCCAGTGGACCTGAGCATGAGAGCAGCAATCAGAGTAGGACTCTGGCCAACAGATCCAATAACAGTATGAGGGAGATTTTTAAGGTCTTAGCCTTGAGGCACAGTGACATACAGGAATGCATACTTCTGTTTTTCTCCTTGTGAGGTGGGGTTTATATTTTGCTCTTTCACCCTCAGAAAATTATTTTATAGTTTTAAAGTTATTTTATAGCAGTCCATAAGAAACTAAAATAAGAGATGTTTGTATTTTTCCTCAATATATTGGCTGATCATTTAGTCTGTGAATCAGTTGCACAAAACAAAAGGCATCTTAAAATAAGATCTAAATGCTCAATGCCTTCTGAGCTGTATGTGCACACTCGGGTACCCATGGCCGATGCCATGGCACCTTACATGCCGTGAGTACAATGTGGGTGACAGAGCCTCAGATTTCAGGCTTCAGAAGCTGTGACACAGTGTTAAATAAGAACACTTGTAGTTAGAAAACTCTAAGGTTTTATTGTGCTTAATTTTAGATGTATCATGTGAACAAAATTATTTTGATCATAAAGAGCTTAGAATTTTTTTATTGTTATTCAATTACAGTTGTATGCCTTTTCTCCCCTTCCCTCCCCCCCACCCCAGCTGAACCCACCTCCCTCCCCCACCCCCATCATCCCCCCCGATTCTGTCCATGTGTCCTTTATAATAGTTCCTGCAATCCCCTCTTCCCACTGTCCCCACCCCACTCCCCCCTGGCCACTGCTAGACTGTTCCTAGAATTTATGTTGAGAGAAGAATAATAGGTAAAGGTCAGGAGCAGCTCCTTGCAGACATACCTTAGGCATGTTTCACAGGCTTTTAGTCTAGAACTCTGCAACAAATAAGTTTCCAAAACACATCAACCTCGGACTTTAGTCAGCTTTTCATCTAGCTTAATCATTTATTTGTCATGCAGCTAGCAGAGTGATCTTTCTCAAACTCTCACTTAATCAAATCCCCCTTTTCCTGTTTAAAATTTTCCAGTGGTTTTCCATTTATACCATCATAACATATAAATCGAAACAACAATTTTTCAATTGGTCCCTGCTTACTTCTATAATCTCATTTCTTGGAGTTTTAATCTACCTCTCTTCAAGTAATCTTTGTAGCAGTCCATTTAAGCTCACTTATTAACCTTCCTTTATTATTTCTATACTTATACATATACTGAGTCCTTTAACAGATTAGTCTATCCTGACTTCAGAATAGAATTAAAAATCAAAGATTTATACAAGAATTGATAATTTGTTAAGAAATAAAGCATAGGCAATGATGATTTTTAAAACTCCCAGATTATTAGATCCATTCACAGCTGATACTTTTTTGGTTTAAACATTCATATCTGTAAGTTCACCTATTCCTCTTTGATCACTCTGAATATCTCAACTTTAAAATTGAATACAAAATGCAGACCAGACTTATTTCATGCACACAAGTGAAACTTAACTTAGGTTTTGTTTTTTTTTTCCATACAAATGCATCTAACAATCATAAAAGGAACTCAAGTCCTCTTTTTAAAAATGGTATAAGATAATCACTATTAACCAAGCCCCTGTTGTCTGCAAATCCCCATTGTATAACCAATTGTTGTAAACGTTAAGGACATCCTCATTTTCACTTTATAAGCCATCCTGTTAGTAGAATATGGAATGTTCCAGTCCACAAACTGTTCTTATAAGTACAGTAAACTCTAACAGAATACTATTTATTAATTTGGTGGTTTTAATTTGATTATTTCTAGATCTTTGACACCAAACTCCTCCCTGTTCATAATAGAATCATCTTGATCTTGTTCCTATGTCATCTAGTGTTCATATCCTCACGGCCCTTCTCATGTCTTATTGGAACCACATGTCTTGTGTTTCTCTTCTCTAGCAGATTTAACTAACAAATTTATCTAACAAATTGAGATATTGAAATTAAGCTTAACAAATCTTTGTATCAAACCTGTTTATCAGGCACCCTTCTAATCTCTTGGTATGCACATACTCCCTGGTACATTGAGGTTATGGAAGAGTAAGGGAGATAATAATTTAACCAAAACACTACACAACCAAAGAGTTAATCTGAGGTACAAAAAATAATAATTTGTATGGGTTAGTTCAGTGAAGTTTTTCTTAAATAATTGCATTCATATTTAGAATGAAAATATGAGTAGGGTTTTCCTAGACTCAGTAGAAGCAAGTATGTTTTCAGCAGGAGAAACAGGGTGGAATTAAAGTGAATTTACATTGAATGTAAAAGAGAAGTAGTGGAAATGTAAAAGGAATGACAGCAAGGAACACTTTACAGGTGGAACCCATGTCAGGTCCATGCGGGTGGAACCTGAAATTACATCTGGAGATACTGCCCTCCATTTTTCACAGGCTACTGTGAAACTAACCAGGGGGAAGGGAGCCCAGGAGATAGTTCTTTGTGATAAAGAGTAACACATAAAATGTAGAGAATGTATCCAATGGCAAACAGATACACCATCAAACTGCAATAAGCAGGACAGTTTTGTGAAGACATGATCAGGCATAATTTCAAATTAACTCTGGTGCCCATATGACTTTACAAGTAGAGCAAGAAAAGAGTAGAGCAGAGATAAGGAGGTTCCTAGAACTGTGATCCAGGTAAACGAGGAAGAAGGCTGAACTAATATGCTGGGAGCAGTGATGGAGAGAGATGCCTGTGTTTGAAATATATTTAAGAGGCAGGTAGGAGTAGTGGAGATAATTTCTTGAAGGAGGATAAATTTGGACTTTGTTCTTTGTGTCATGGGGACTCCCTGAAGTCTTCTGATCAGAAGAGACAGAAGTAGTGCAATCCATCTGAGATAGATTGAATAGATGAGACACTCAAGACAGAGAAAACTGTGAGGAGGCTATTACAATAGATCAAGCAGTAAGAATATCAATGTATCAAGCTGAACAACAGTACAAACAGGAAAATGAAAAACATAACAACAAAGCCTGAAGTTAATTTTATTTATTTAAAGAATGAGTATAAAAATAAACTGATTTTAAAATGCTTTCCAATTTATTTTATTAATTTAATAACACCTGATTTCAATAAAAGTAATTTTATTAGATTTATTGGTTGTAAGCCCAGAAACAATTGGCATTTTGCACAGAGGCCAGTTCATTTGATTGATTTCAATTTCAACATAGATGAGCAAACATCAAGCCCTAATGACTGCATATGATTAATTCCAAATTTATTCATTTGGAAAATATTTGTTAAATGCCAAAAGTATATTTTTATATTTAGGTACTAAGAAAGTAAATATTCAAAATCATAAGTACAAAATTTTTCTCTTCAACATAGATTTGAAGTAATATGTATCTGGACAAGAAGACATAAGTTGCCATAGATTCATAAATATTCCATCATTTTTAGACCAGAAATCGGCAGCCTCAAAATTCCTAAAACATCATGGTCCTAGAAAAAAATGACAATTTTATTTATTTTTCTCATTTAATATTTAAGATTTGAATTGTAGTAGGTCAGTGTTTTTATTCTTCATTAAACAAATATTTAAGAGAGAAGATAGCGGGGAGACAGGTGGGAGCAGAATTAACTTCCCTCTGCACCTGAGTGAAACACCTACCCATTCTACAGAGGAACAAAGCGAACAGCCAAAATTAGCCCAGCGTTTATGAAGACAGGAGACCAAAAAGTACAGAGGACACTGAGAAAACAGAAGGTAAGGGGATTGCTTCAGGACAAGAAGGTCCCTGGGACCAGCACGGGGACCAGGGTGGCTGCAGCCCCAGGTTGGCCCCTGCCAGGCCTGCCACAGGACTCCTGGGAGAGAGCTGGGTTTACGGCCTCCTCCCCTGTCAAACAAGGCCTGAGGAACACTGTGAGAGACCTGGTTGCCTGAAGTCGCAGGGTGGGGAATAAGGATGAAGTGGTAAACCCAGGGAGACTGTGGGCACTGGCTGAGGAGAGTTGAAAGTTGGGCCATGTGCGATCCAGACCAGGACAGTCCCTGGCCTAGCTGGAGAAGTGGGCTGTGTGAGAGGACAGGCCCTTCCTTGTACGGAGGGAGCCACAGGATCGAGCAGGAGGATTTTTCCCCAAAAGAAAAAGACCCTCTGGGGCACTTTGGGGAATTCCCCTGCAGCAACAGCTCCAGTCTCCTCTCCACCCAGCCACCCGTCAGGGGAATGTGCACACCTCATCTCAGAGGGAGCTGAGACTGCAGGCACCACCCGGGGGAGGGTGCCCAGCAACCTGCAGTGTGCCCAGCGACCGGGGAGTGTGCCCATCCACCAGGGAGTGCCCGCACCTCATCTCGGAGGGAGCTGAGACTACAGGCACCACCCAGGGGAGGGTGCCCAGCGACCAGGAGTGCGCCCAGTGACCAGGGAGTGTGCTCATCCACCAGGGAGTGTCCACACCTCATCTAGGAGGGAACTGAGGCCACAAGCACCTAGGAGAGTGCGAATCAAGGAAGGCTCCATGCTCACACCCATAGCCCGGAGGATACCTACCATAACAAAGAGTAGGGAGAAGCTGGGAACACCAGGATACCTCCTGGAAGAGGAAACTCACCAACAAAGGAAACACCAACAGATAAGAAGAGAAGAAGGTGAAGGAGGGAGGGGAAACGACACTAAGTCAACCCGGGGCCTATCTGAAAATACAAATAAATAGTGAAGAAATTACTAAGAACAAACAACTGAACAAGAGCAAGAGAAAAGCCTCAAAACCTTCTACACATGGAAGAACCAGCTCCAACACAACCTGCCCACACCTGCAAAACAGAAAACAACAGGTGGGGGACACACTGACCCTCAGATAACCAGCTGATGGGAAAGACTCACCAAAGAAAGACCTAACAAGAACCAAAAACCAAAGTCATACACAGAGCCAACATAAACCACAGCCCAAGATCAGACTGGAGGCCAAAATTGTAGAGGACACTGAAAATTCAGATGGTAAGGAGAGTGCTTCAGAACAATAAGGTCCCTGGGGCCAGCATGGGGACCAGGGTGGCTGCAGCCCCAGGCCTGGCACCTGCCGAGTCTGCGTCAGGATTCTTGGGAGAGAGCCAGGTCAATAGTTCCCGCCTATGCCAAACAAGGTTTTAGAAGCACCAGGATGGATCTTGATACTTGAAGTTACTGTGGGGAATAAGGACAAAGTGGCAAACATAGAGGGGTGGTGTGCACCTGCTGAGACTGTGGACCCGGCTGGGAAGAGTTGGGCGGTGATGGACCCTGACCCAGATAGTCCCTGGTCTGGTTGGAGAGTGGGGCTGTGTGAGAGGCCAGGCGCTTGTTTGGAGTGTCAGGTTTGAATAGTAGGAATTTTTCAAAAAGGAAAAGAGGTATTCAGCAGCTGTTTAAGGAACTCTCCTGAAGCAGCCACCCCTGCCTCCCCCGGTGCCTGCAGCCTCCACAGCCTTAGCCATGGGCCTACCTCTGCTGCCAGGACTGCGACTGCACCCCTAAGCCTGGCCACAGTGGTGGAGGGTGCCCAACCACGCCCACTACCCCAGTGGCGCCCCACCGACTCAGCTGCCCCCACACTACCACAGCTGCCGGCAGCAGCAGAGGCCAGCAGGTGCCCACCTCCACTGCCCCATGACTGTGCTCCTTCTGTAGCAGCAGAGGCCGAGCACTCATGCCTGCAGCCTCAGGAATAGAAAGCACCTGGCCCTGCTGCCCCAGCCACCACAGCAGCAGCAGCAACAACAGCAGAGGCCACTCGATCACACCTGAAGCCCTGGAGATGGCCCACACCTGACCCCGTGGCCCAGCAGCTGCCCATCCTGCCCCAGCAGCAGAGGCTGAACACTCATGCCTGCAGCCCTGGGGACAGAGTGCAGGGACAACTGGCTCTCTAAGAATAAGGTGGAGATACCCCCACAGAAGAGAGCAACAGGGCACAGGGTGTCAGCAATTCCCAGAAAGAATTAACTCAGTGGGGGTTCTGAACTACCCTGAAGAGACTCTGAGAGTCTAGGACAGCATCTAGGACAGCAAAGAGTGAGAAGGTCATGTGTGAGTTGTCCCTAATTGGTGCACCTCAAGGACAGCACAACTGGTGGGCTGAAGGTGTAGGCCAGGCACATACGTGCACAGGGGGCCCAGCAGCAAAGTGAAGAACAGGGCTGGAGACTGAGAAACTGCAGAGTTCAGCTCAGACCTGGCCCCCATCCATGCAAAACCACAGGATGAAAGAAAACCTAAACCAAGCTCCCCTCAGCCTGCTGCAGCCAGGAAGACCAGCAGAACAGGCTTGGCTTGTTTAAAGCCAGCAGGAGGCCTCTTTTTTTAAAAAATCTTTCTTTCTTTCTTTCTTTCTCTTTCTTTCTTTCTTTCTTTCTTTCTTTCTTTCTTTCTTTCTTTCTTTCTTTCTTTCTTTCTTTCTTTCTTTCTTTCTTTCTTTTTCTTTCTTTCTTTCTTTCTTTCTTTCTTTCTTTCTTTCTTTCTTTCTTTCTTCCTTTCTTCCTTTCTTCCTTTCTTCCTTTCTTCCTTTCTTCCTTTCTTCCTTTCTTTCTCTTTCTTTTTCTTTCTTTCTTTTTCTTTCTTTCTTTCCTTCTTTCTTTCTTTCCTTCTTTCTTTCTTTCTTTCTTTCTTTCTTTCTTTCTTCCTTTCTTTCTTTCTTCCTTTCTTCCTTTCTTTCTCTCTCTCTCTCTCTCTTTCTCTCTCCCTTCCTTCCTTCCTTCCTTGCTTCCTTCCTTCCTTACTATTTTTTTATTATTCCCTTAAGTAAGAAAAGCTAACCTGGAGCTGTGAAAGAATCAGAGATAAAACCAAGGAGGGGTCATCCCAACAACTGACAAACTGAGACAAATTTCACTTTGCTACTCCAAGAACTTGCAAGTTATTGGATATTTGTATTATTATTATTTCATTATTTTTACACCTTTTATTTTATTAGTATTTTTTAATTTATATTTTTTCTGTTTAGTCTTCTTTGCTTGGCTGGTTAAATTGCATTGTTTCACTGGTTTATCTTGTTCTCTCTTTCATAGTATATTTTTAATTTTCTGTCTTTCACTTCACTTGTGTTATGATAGCACTCTACTCTAGGTCCTGTATTTCCTATTCTTGTTATTTAGACCACATAGATTCTGTCATATGATTATTGCTCCATTACTATTGTAAATAATTACTGCTTCATACAATTGTAAATACTACACAACACCCCTCTTGGATCTTAGCTCACTTCACTATTTCTGGAACTTTATTACTGTTAGGGTTAACTCCATTTTCTCGCACACTACATCTATTTATCCTTTACTCTCACTTTATCTCATAATCTGACCTTCTACAAGCTCACTGCTTTCTAGATCCAACTCACAATACTTCCTGGCCCCAACAGGAGTCCTGTCTTTTTTCCAAACTTTCTAAAAAGTGGCTAGTTGGTGAAATATCACAGTTAACACTTTACATATCCAATGGATCAACTATATCTTTTCTATGGGTCTTTAAATACCATAGAATACACTCCCTCTGTATTCAACCATTTGGCCTTCCCCCTCCAATTGATCACAAAAAAGAGTAGGTGGGAGCTCTAAACAACAGTTGAGAGCCCACAAACAAAGGAACCACCAACAGATAACAACAGAAGAAAGTGAAGGAGAGAGTGGAAGCCATACTAACCTCCAGCCAGGACAAATCTGGAAATACAAATAAATGCTGTAGAAATTACCCAGAACAAAAAACTGAACAATAGCAAGAGGGAAGCCTCAAAACCTTGCACAGACAGAAGAAACAGCTTCAATAAAACCTGTCCACACCTGTACAACAGAATACAAGATGTGGTAGATGGAGTGACCCTCAGTTAACCAGCTGAACGGAAGGATCCACCAAAGAAAGACCCAACAACAATCAAAACCCAAAGACATGCAGAGAGCTAACATGAATCACAGCCAAAGACCTGCAAGCTCAGGACACTGAGGAGACTGCATCACTGAATCTCACATGTCTTCTACCACAGAAGTCAACACCATAAACCCAGGGAGTAAGAAGAGATCAATTTAAGAAGCTGAGGCTAACAAGAAGAGTCTCAGAAACAATGGGAAGGCAAAGAAACAATCCCTAAATGAAAGGAAAAGAGGAAGCCCCAGAAAGAATGCAAAATGAAATAGAGGCATATCAACTATCAGATATTGATTTAAAGCAATGATTATAAGGAAGTTTGATGAGCTCACAGAGCATTACCAAAAACTACAGGGAAATTACACTCAACTCACTGCAAACTATATCAAAATGAAAAAGGAAATAGAAACTATCAACAAGGGCCAAGAGGAAATGAAAAATACATTTCTGAACGGAAGAACACAGTAGAAGGAATGAAAAGCAGACTTGGTGAAGCAGAGGATCGGATCAGCGAGCTGGAGGACAAGGTAGAAAAAACCACCCAGAAAGAGCAAGAAAAGGAAAAGAGGCTCAGAAAGAATTAAGAGGTGTTAAGGGAACTGCAGGACTACATGAAATGTAATAATATCCCTATAATAGGGATACCAGAAGGAGAAGAAAAGCAAGGGATAGGAAACCTGTTTGAAAAAGTAGTGATGGAAAACTTCCCTAATTTGCAGAGAGAAAGAGTCACACGAATCCAGGAAACACAGAGAGTCCCAATCAAGAGGAACTCAAAGAGGCCCACTTCAAGACACATCATAATGAAAATTGCAGAATTGAAAGACAAAGAGAGAATCTTAAAGGCAGCAAGGGAAAACCAGGAAGTAACATACAAGGGAGCCCTGGTAAGACTAGCTGCTGATTTCTCAATGGAAACACTCTAAGCCAGAAGGGAAAGGCAAGGAATATTGCAATACTGAAATCCAAGGGCCTGCAACAGAGACTCCTCTATCCAGCAAGGCTCTCAATTAAAATGGAAGGCCAAACAAGGAGCTTCCCAGACAAAAGAAGCCTGAAAGAATATACCTCCTCCAAACCAGCTCTGCAAGAGATGATCAAGGGTCTGCTTTAAGAACATGAAGAAAAAGAGTGAGAGAGAGAACTCAGGTTTGAAAAATGGCAATGGATAAGTACTTAATAATAACCTTAAATATAAATGGATTAAATGCTCCAATCAAAAGACATAGAAAAGCTGAATGGATAAGAAATCATAACCCACACATATGCTGCCTGCAAGAGAGCCACCTCAGAACAAAAGACCTACACAAACTTAAAGTGAAGGTCTATAAACAAATATTCCAAGCAAATGGACAGGAAAAATAAGTCTGGGGTAGTAAAACTCATATCAGATGAAACAGACTTCAAAATAAGAGCCATAAAAAGAGACCCAGAAGGTCATTTCAGAATATTCAAGGGAAGAATCCATCAACAAGAAATAAACATTATAAATATATATGCACCCAACATAGCAGCACCCAAAAACATTTAAAAAAATCTTGGAGGACTACAGGAAAGACACTGACAGCAACACAACTACAGCAGGGGATTTTAAATCCTACTGTCAAAAATGGACAGATCTTCCACACAAAATATCAACAAAGATATAGTGTCATTGAACAATGTCCTAGATAAAATTAACTTAATTTATATATATATATACATATACATATATATATATACATATATATATGTATATGTATATATATATGAGAGAGAGAGAGAACATTTCATCCCAAAGAAGCAAAATACACATTCTTTTCAAATGAACATGGAACATTTTCAAAGACAGACCACATAATAGGACACAAAGCAAGCCTCAACAAATTCAAGAAAATTGAAATCCTATCAAACATTTTATCTGACCACAAGGGACTAAAACTAGAAACCAACCTCAAGGAAAAAACTCAAAAACACCCAACCTCATGGAGATTGAATAGCATGCTATCAAACAATGAATGGGTAAAACGAGATTAGGGAAGAAATCAAAAACTTTCTCAAAACAAAAGAAAATGAGCTCACAACAACCCAAAACCTATGGGACACAACAAAGACAGTCCTGAGAGGGAAGTTCATAGCAATAAAGGCCTACCTTAAAAAGATAGAAACATTTCTAATAAACAACCTAATCCTATGCCTACAAGAACCCGAGGAAACACAACAAAGACAGCCCAGAGCAAGTAAAAGGAAGGAAATAACCAAGATCACAGCAGAATGAAATGACATAGAGACTAAAAGCACAATTCTAAGCATCAATAAAGCCAGGGGCTGCTTCTTTGAAAAGGTAAACAAAATTGATAAGCCTTTAAAAAGACTCATCAAGAAAAACAGAGAGAGGACCAACATAAACTCAATCAGAAATGAAAGAGGAGAGATTACAACTGATACCACAGAAATACAGATGATTGTAAGGAATTACTATGAAGAGCTATATGCCAAGGAGTTTGAAAGCCTAGGTTAAATCGAAAAATTTCTATAAACATATACTCTTCCAAAACTCAATGAAAAAGAAGCATAAAACCTATTCAGACCAATAACTACTGATGAACTCAAAGCAGTAATCAAAAAACTCCCAACACACAAAAGCCCTGGACCAGATGGTTTCATAGGAGAATTGTACAGAGCATTTAAGGAAGAGCTAACCCCTATGCTTCACAGATCATTCTAGAAGGTTCAAGAAGATGGAAAACTCCCCAACTCTCGAAACCAGCATCATACAAATCCCAAAATCAGATAAAAACATAACAAAGGAAGAAAACTTCAGGCCAATATTGTTGATGAACATAGACACTAAAATCCTCAAAAAAAAAAATTGGCAAACTGCATCCAGCAATACATTAAAATGATGATACACCATGATTAAGTGGGATTCATCCCAGGGATGCAAGGATGGTACAATATTAACAAATCAATAAATGTAATATATAACAAATAAAATGAAAGACAAAAATCACATGATCATATAAATAGATATGGAAAAGCATTTGATAAGGTACAGCACCCATTTATCATAAAAACATTTAGCAAAGTGGGAATAGAAGGAGCATTCCTCAACATAATAAAGGCCATATAAGAGAGACCTACAGCCAACATCATACTCAATGGGCAAAAACATACAGCTTTCCCACTAAGATCAGGAACAAGACAAGAATGCCCTTTCTCACCACTCCTATTCAACATAGTATTGGAAATCCTAGCCACAGCAATCAGACAAGAAAAAGAAATAAAAGGCATTCAAATTGGAAAGGAGGAAGCATGACTGTCATTGTTTATAGATGACATGATAGTGTACATGGAAAATGCTATAGACTCCACCAAAAAACTACTCGACCTAATAAATGAATTTGGCAAAACAGCCGGATACAAAGTCAATACTCAGAAATCAAAGGCATTCCTGTATACCAACAATGAAACACCAGAAACAGAAATCAGGAAAAATATCCCATTTGATATAGCAACAAGAAAAATAAAGTACTTAGGAATAAACCTAACCAAAGAGGTAAAAGACCAGTACTCAGAAAACTACACAACACTGAAGAAAGAAATGAAGGAAGACACAAACAAATGGAAGTATGTACCATGCTCATGGATCGGAAGAATTAACATCATCAAAATGACCATACTACCCAAAGAGATTTATAGATTCAATGCAATCCCTATTAAAGTACCCATGACATATTTCAAAGATATAAAACAAACATTTCAAAAATTCATATGGAACCATAAATGACCTAGAATAGCTGCAGCAATTTTGAGAAAGAGGAACAAAGCAAGAGGGATCACAATACCTGATATCAAAGTGTGCTGCAAGGCCATTGTAATCAAAACAACCTGGTACTGGCATAAAAACAGGCACGTAGACCAATGGAACAGAACAGAGAGCCCCAAAATAAACCCCAGTCTCTACATTCAATTAATATTTGACAAAGGAGACAGGAGCATAAAATGGAGCAAAAATATCCTCTTCAACAGATGGTGATGGGAGATCTGGACAGCTACATGCAAAAAAAATCAAACTCGATCACCAACTTACACCATACACAAAAATAAATTCAAGGTGGATAAAAGACTTAAATGTAAGTTTTGACACCATACAAGTCCTAGAGGAAAACATCAGCAGGAAAATCTCAGACATTCCATGTAGCAACATCTTCACTGATATGTCCCCTAAAGCAAGGGACATAAAGGAAAGATTAAACAAATATGACCTCATCAAAATAAAAATCTTCTCCATGGCTAAAGAAAATAGCATTCAAATGATAAGAGAACAAACATTATCGGAAAACATATTTGCCAATGATACCTCAGACAAGGGTTTGTACTCCAAAATATATAAAGAACTCACGGCACTCCACTCCAGGAAGACAAATAACCGAATTAAAAAACTGGCAAAAGACTTGAACAGACACTTCTCCAAGGAAGACCTACAGTGGGTCCGGAGACATATGAAATGGTTCATAGCATCACTGGCCATTGGAAAGATGTAAATTAAAACCACAATGAGATAACACTTCACACTTGTGAAAATGGCCATAAGAAACAATACCTGTGAGAATGGCCATCATAAACAAATCAACATATAAGTGTTGGAGAGGATGTGGCAAAAAGGAAACCTTAGTGTACTCTTGGTGGGAATATGAACTGGTGCATCCACTGTGGGAAACAGTATGGAATTTCCTCAAAAACATGAAAATGGAACTGTGTTTTGACCCAGCAATTCCATTGCTAGGATTATATCCTAAGAACACTAGAACAATGATCCAAAAGAACCTACGCACCTCAATGTTCATAGGAGCACAATTCACACTAGCCACATGCTGGAAGCAACCTAACTGCCCATCAGTAAATGAATGGATCAAAAATTTCTGGTACATGCACACAATGGAATACTATGCAGCAGAAAGAAAGAAGGAGCTCTTACCCTTTGTGACAGCATGGATGGAACTGGAGAGCATTATGCTAAGTGAAATAAGCCAGGTGGGAGGGGCAAATACCATGTGATCTCACCTTTAACTGGAATCTAATCAACAAAACAAAAATGCAAGCAAAATATAATCAGAGATACTGAAGGTAAGAACAATCTGACAGTCACCAGAGTGGAAGCGGGAGGGGATAATGGGGGGAAGGTTTTCAGGAACTACTATAAAGGACACATGGAGAAAACCAAGGGGGAGGGTGGAGGCAAGGGAGGGAGGGGGTTTGGTTAGGGTCTGGGGGAGTGGTGGGAGGGAAATGCAGACAACTACAATTGAACAAAAATAAAATAGTAAAAAAATACCCCAGCATAGAAAAAAAATAAAAGTAAATGAACATAATATTTAAAAAATATGAAACTTGGTTGTGAATTTGAGCTTTTTCTTTTCTGAGATAGGCCTGTGATGCTAAAGATTTCCCTATTAAGATTCCTTTTCCAGTTGTTCACAGTTTTTCCATTGTAGTGTTCTCATTTTCATTTGTTTCAAGGTATCTTTTTATTTCTTCCTAGATCTTGTTGTTGACCCATTCATTGTTTAATAACATGTTATTAGGTTCCATGTCTTTGTGCATTTTTCAATTTTCTTCTTTTGATTGATTTCTGGTTTCATAGCATTGTGATCAGAGAAGATGCTTGATACGATTTCGGTCTTCTTAAATTTATTAAGACTTGTATTGTTTCCTAACATATGCTCTATGTCATAAAACAATGCATGTACACATGAAAAGTATGTATATTCTGCTGCTTTTCCATGTAAAGCTCTGAGGATATCAATTAAATGCATTTGATGTAGTGTTTCATTTAAGGTTGCTGTCTCCTTGTTATTTTTCTGTCTGGAAGACTTATCCATTGAAGTTAATAGGTTGTTAAAATCTAAACTACTGGAACTGGTAAATGATTTCAGCAAAGCAGCAGAATACAAAATTAATATTCAGAATTTAATTGTATTTTAATATGCTAATAACAAACTAACAAAAAGGGAAATTAAGAAAACAATCCCATTCACAATTGCTACAAAAAGGATAAAACACCTAGGAGAACTGTACTAGGAAAATTATAAGACACTGAAGAAAGCAATATAAGAAGATACAAATATGTGGAAGCACATTCCACGTTGAAGGACATGAAGAATTAACATCATTAAAATGTCCATACTACCCAAAGAAATCTATCGATTCAATGCAATTCCTATCACAATTCCAATGACATATTTCACAGAACTAGAACAAATATTTGAAAAATTTATATGGAACCTCAATGGCGCTGGATCACAACAGTCATTCTGAGAAAGAAAAACAAAGTTGGAGGAATCACACTACTTAATATGAAACTATAAGGCCATAGCAATCAAAACAGCATATTAGTAGCATACAGACATACAGATCAATGGAACTGAATACAGAGCCTATAATTAAACCCACACCTTTATAGTCAATTAATATTTGACAGATAAAGCAAACACATACAATGGACTAAAGATAGTTTCATTAAATGTTGTTGGAAAAATTGGACAGATACATGCAGAAAAATGAAACTGGGTTACCTTCTTACACCACACTTAATAATAAATTCAAAATGGATCAAAGACTTACATGTTAGACCTGAAACCATAAAAACCATAGAAGAAAACATAGGCAGCAACATCTCAGATATTGCTTGTAGCAATATTTTATTGGATATATCTCCCTAGGAAAGGGAAACAAAAGAAAAACAAACAAATGGGACTACATCAAACTAAAAAGTGTTTGCACAGGAAAGCAAATCATCAACAAAAATAAAAAGACAACCCACAGAATGGGAGAACATATTCACCAATGCATCTGAAAAGGACTTACAAACTCAATATCAAAAATGCAAACGACAAAATTAAAAAGTGAACAAAGAATGGACCTGAATGGACACTTCTCCAAAGAGGACATACAGATGTTCTATACACACATGAAAAGATGCTCAGCATCACTAATCATCCAAAATGCAAATAAAAACCACAATGATATATCATTTCACACCTGTCAGAATGGCTGTCATCAATAAATTGACCATCAATGAATACTGGTGAGGATGTGGAGAAAAGTGAATGCAGACTGTTGAAGCCACTGTGGAAAGCAGTATGGAGATACCTCAAGTAATTAAAAATGGATTTTATGCCCTGGGTGGTGTGGCTCAGTGGTTTGAGTGCTGGCCTGTGAATCAAAGGGTTGCTGGCTAGATTTCCAGTCAGGGCACATGCCTGGACTGAAGGCCAGGTCCCCAGTGGGGGGCGCTCATGAGAGGCAACCACACGTTGATGGTTCTCTTCCCTCTCTTTCTCCCTCCCTTCCCCTCTCTTAAAATTAAATAAATAAAGTCTTTTAGAAAATGGATCTGCCTTTTGACCCAATGATCCCACTTCTGGGAATATACCTGAAGAAACCCAAAACACTAATTTGGAAGAACATAAATACCCCTATGTTCTTTTCAGTGTTACTTGAGTGGATAAAACAACAATGAGATATTTATACAATGAAATACTCCTCAGCCATAAAAAAGAAGAAAATTTTACCCTTTGCTACACTATGGATGGACCTGGAGAATATTATGATAAGTGAAATAAGCCAGTCAGAGAAAGACAAATACTATACGATTTCACTCATATGTGGAATGTAATGAACAAGCTGAACCAATAGGGAAAATGGGGACATACTCATAGATGGAGAGCAGGATGACAGCAAGTGTGGGGCAGGGTGGTTAGGAGGTGGAGGGATGGAGCAAAAACGAAAAAGAACTCATGGACATGGACAACAGTGTGGAGATTGCTGGGGGGAGGGGTTATAAGGGGACTAAATTGTAATGAAAACAAATACAATTATGATTAAATACAAAAATACAAAGAAATTAGAATGTAAACAACTTAAAAAAGTAGGAAAAAAGGAATAAATAATAAAATTAGAGTGGGTTTTAGTGAAGTAGAAACCATCTTCGAAATGATTGAATAAAAATGACTTGGAAAACACTAAAAAAATCATTAAGTAGCTGGCAAGAGTAATCTAAAAGAAGTCGCCAAAACCAAAAAGCTAGAAAATGTACTTCACATTGGAAATTCCATATTTAGCAAGACATTTAGAGGATTCATCACTATACATTAAATTTCAGATTTTGAGTATTGACTTTTTCCTTAGTAAAATACATCTCACCAAAACCATAATTTTGGCTCATCATAAAATTAATTTTTAATTCTTTTAACTGCAGGACAAAACTAGCTAAAAATATAGCCCAACATCTTAACAGCTTTATAGCAAATCAATCACAAAAGAAGTTGAATGCAAAGCCTCACCATGCCTTCTATGTGAAACTTAGGATATTGATTTGGGAGGAATGGGAGGAACTTGAATAGGGTGGTTTTTAAAAAAACTTATTCTTATTAAATTACTGTTGTGTGCATTTGCTCTCCATCCCTCCACCCCATCCCAGCCAAACCCACCTTCCACCCTCGCCTCCACCCTCCCCCTTGATTTTGTCCATGTGTACTTTATAGTTTTTCCTATAGAAAAAGACTGTGGTTATTTTTGACTTGTTTATGTAATCAATGATTTTAACAGCATCCTTATTTTCTAAATAAAATATATTCCAAATAAGGACTTAATCCTTTAAGGGACTATAATTTATCACTAATATATTTTTTTAGCCTGTGCTTTATCAGTACAGTTTATTTTCAGGGTTATTTTCTGTTAGATTTTTTTTTCTGGTCAAGTTTTAGTATCATGGTTACATAGAAGCTTAACAAATTTTACTGTTAAAATTTTAATTTTTTTCTGTGCTAGAACAATTTACATATGATACATATTCACATATTATTTGTTTCTTGAGGGTTTAACATCCTAGAATAGAGAGTAAAAAGCAGCATTTTGGAAGACAAATAAAAATTGTATTAAAAATTAGTGGGGGATAGATTTGAAAGGCAAACGAGTCCCTGTGCAGTTCTGAACGGAATACTCAAGGTGAGGTTAATTTTGGCTGATTGAAAATTAGGGCCCTGTTTGGTGTGTCTCAGTGGACTGAGCACTGGCCTGCGAAGCAAAGGGTCACCAGTTTGATTCCCTATCAGGCACATGCCTGGGTTAAAGGCTGGTGCTCAGCTTGGGATGTGTGAGAGGCAACGGATTGATGAATCTCTCCCATGCTGATGTTTCTCTTCCTCTCTTTCTCCCTTCCTTCCCTGCTCTCTAAAAATAAATAAACAAAATCTTTAAAAAAGAATTAGTAATGAGGACAGAGACTGGCACAGATAAATTCAAGTTATTCCACTGAAGAATTTTAAGTAAGATCTGAGGATAATCCATGGTAAAGAAGAGAAAAGCTAACATTCCAGTAATCTATCCAATAATTGTTTACCATATAAGTACTAAGACATTAATTCCTGCTTCATATTTAAGATTAAATTGAATCAATAAAAAGTAGCACACATTTTAAATAAAATTGAGGATATATTTTTGAGCACTTAACACATGTCAGGCATTGTGTTATTAAATGTGTATGTATTATTACTGGCCTGGTGGCTCACTTGGTTGGAGCATTGTCCCAAACACTGAAAGACTGGAACTTTGATTGCTGATCAGGCCCATACTTAGGTTGCTGGTTCTATCCCTGGTTGGGGCATGTACAGGAGGCAAGCCACTGAAGATTCTCTCTCTCTCTGACTTTCTTCCTCTCTTTACCCTTCCTACTCTCCCTTCCTCTTTCTCTAGAATCAATAGAAATATCCTCAGGTAAGGATTAAAAATACATAAATGTATATTATTATTTTGTTTAGCTAACAAAATCCTCTATAAAACATATTCTATTATGCATTTTTTTAAAAAAATAAGGCTTTATAAATTTTAGAAATTACTCAAAGACTCAATGACTATTAAAGTGAACAAGTTTTCATGTCCAACAATTTACTTACACACAGAAGACTGACAGAAGAGGTTAATATTTAAAATTTTTTAAATTATAATTTTGTATTGTTATTCAATTACAGTTGTGTGCCTTTTCTCCCAATCCCTCCACCCCACCCAAGCTAAAAACCCCTCCCTCCGTAACCTCTACCCTCCCCCTTGATTTTCCTCATGTGTCCTTTATAGTAGTTCCTATAATCCCCTCTCCACACTGTCCCCTCCCCACTCCCCCTTACCCATTGTTAGATTGTTCTTAACTTCAATGTCTCTGGTTATATTTGGTTTCCTTTTTTCTTCTATTTATTATGTTCCAGTTAAAGGTGAGATCCTATGGTATTTGCCCCTCACTGTCTCCTTATTTCACTTAACATAATGCTCTCCAGTTCCATCCATGCTGTTGCAAAGGGTATAAGCTCCTTCATTCTCTCTGCTGCGTAGAATTCCATTGTGTAAATATACCATAGTTTTTGGATCCACTTGTTTGCTGATGGGCACTTAGGTTGCTTCCAGTACTTGGCTATTGTAAATTGTGCTGCTATGAATATGGGGTGCACAGGTTCTTTTGGATTGGTGTTTCAGGGTTCTTAGGGTATAATCGCAGCAGCGAAATTGCTGGGTCAAAAGACACTTCCATTTTTAGTTTTCTGAGGAAATCTCATACTGTTTTCCACAGTGGCCTCACCAGTCTGCATTCCCACGAACACTGCACTAGGGTTCCCTTTTTTCCGCATCCTCTAAACATTTGTTTGTTGGTTTGTTTATGTTGGCCACTCTGACTGGTGTGAGATGGTACCTCATTGTGGTTTTAATTTGCATCTCTGTGGTGGCTAGTGATGCTGAGCATCTTTTCATATGTCTCTGGGCCCTCTGTATGTCTTCCTTGGAGAACTGTCTGTTCAAGTCCTCTGCCCATTTTTTAAAGGGTTGTTTTTCTTCCTGGAGTGGAGTCATGTGAGTTCTTCATATATTTGGGAGATCAGGCCCTTCTTTGAGGTATCATTAGCAAATATGTTTTCCCATACTGTTGGTTCTCTTTGTAATTTGGTGCTATTTTCTTTATCCATGCAGAAGCTTTTTATTTTGATGAAGTCCCATATGTTTATTCTTTCCTTTATGTCCCTTGCTTTAGGGAACATGTCTATGAGGATGTGGCTGCATGGAATGTCTGAGATTTTCCTGCCCATGTTTTCCTCAAGGACTTTTATGGTGTTACAACTTATATTTAAGTCTTTTATCCATCTGGAGTTTATTTTTGTGTATGGTGTAAGTTGGTGATCGAATTTCATTTTTTTACAGGTAGCTGTCCAGATCTCCCAAAACCATCTGTTGAAGAGGCTGTTTTTGCTCCATTTTATGCTCCTGCTTCCTTTTTCAAATATTAATTGAATGTAGAGACTGGGGTTTATTTCAGGGCTCTCTGTTCTGTTCCATTGGTCTATGTGCCTGTTTTTATGCCAGTACCAGGCTGTTTTGATTACAGTGGCCTTGTAATACAGTTTGATATCAGGTATTGTGATCCCTCCTGCTTTGTTCTTCTTTCTCAAAATTGCTACAGCTATTCAGGGTCGTTTATGGTTCCATATAAATTTCTGAAATGTTTGTTCTATATCTGTGAAATGTGTCATGGGTACTCTAATAGGTATTGCATTGAATCTTTAAATTTCATTGGGTAGTATGGCCATTTTGATGATGTTAATTCTTCCAATCCTTGAGCATGGTACCTGCTTCCATCTGTATTTGTATTCCTTAATTTCTTTCTTCAGTGTTGTGTACTTTTCTGAGTACTGGTCTTTTACCTCCCTCATTAGGTTGATTCCTAGGTACTTTATTTTTCTTGTTGCTATATCAAATGGGATTTTTTTCCTGATTTCTGTTTCTGCAGTTTCGTTGTTGGTATACAGGAAAGCCTTTGATTTCTGAGTATTGACTTTGTATCCGGCTGTTTTGACAAATTCATTTATTAGGTCGAGTAGTTTTTTGGTGGAGTCTATAGCATTTTCCATGTACACTATCATGTCATATGCAAACAATGACAGTCATGCTTCCTCCTTTCCAATTTGGATGCCATTTATTTCTTTTTCTTTTCTGATTGCTGTGGCTAGGACTTCCAATACTATGTTGAATAGGAGTGGTGAGACAGGACATCCTTATCTTGTTCCTGATCTTAGTGGGAAAGCTGTAAGTTTTTGTCCATTGAGTATGATGTTGGCTGTAGGTCTCTCTTATATGGCCTTTATTATGTTGAGGAAGGCTCCCTTTATTCCCACTTTGCTGAGTGTTTTTATCAGAAATGGGTGTTGTATCATCAAAAGCTTTTTCCGCATCTGTTGGTATGATCATGTGATTTTTTTTTTTGCTGTTGTTGATGTGATATATTATGTTTATTGATTTGCGAATATTGTACCATCCTTGCATCCCTGGGATGAATCCCACTTGGTCATGGTGGATGATCCTTTTAATGTATTGCTGGATGCGGTTTGCCAATATTTTGCTGAGAATATTAGCATCTATATTCATCAGCGATAATGGCCTGAAGTTTTCTTTCTTTGTTGTGTCTTTATCTGGTTTGGGGATTAGGATGATGCTGGCTTCATAAAAAGAGTTTGGGAGTCTTCCATCAGTTTGGATTTTTTCGAATAGTATGTGAAGGATAGGGGTTAGCTCTTCCTTGAAGGCTTTGTAGAATTCTCTTGTGAAACCCTCTGGTCCAGAGCTTTTGTGTGTTGGGCGTTTTTTGATGACTGCTTCAATTTCATATGCTGTTATTGGTCTGTTCAGGTTTTCTGCTTCTTCTTCATTCAGTTTTGGAAGATTATATTTTTCTAGAAATGTGTCCATTTCACCTAGGTTTTCAAATTTCTTGGCATACAGTTCTTCGTAGTAATTTCTTACAATCCTTAGTATTTCTGTGGTATCAGTTGTAATTTCTCCTCTTTCATTTCTAATTGTGTTTATTTGGATCCTCTCTCTTTTTTTCTTGATGAGCCTACTTAAAGGCTTGTTGATTTTGTTTATCTTTTCAAAGAACCAGCTTCTGGATTCACTGATCCTTATAATTGTGCTTTTAGTCTCTATGTCATTTAGTTCTGCTCTGATCTTGGTTATTTCCTTCCTTCTGCTTGCTCTGGGCTGTCTTTGTTGTTGTTCCTCGAGTTCTTGTAGGTGTAGGGTTAGGTTTTTTGTTTGAACTGTTTCTAACTTCTTAAGGTAGGCCTGTATTGCTATGAACTTCCCTCTCAGGACTGCCTTTGCTGTGTCCCATAAGTTTTGTGTTCTTGTGAGTTCGTTTTCGTTTGTTTCCAGAAAGTTTTTGATTTCTTCCCTAATCTCGTTCTTCACCCATTCATTGTTTAACAGCATGCTCTTCAGTCTCCATGATTTTGAGTGTTTTGGGTTTTTTCCTTTGGGGTTGCTTTCTAGTTTCAGACCCTTGTGGTCAGAGAAAATGCTTGATATGATTTCAATTTTCTTGAATTAGTTGAGGCTTGCTTTGTGTCCTATTATGTGGTCTGTCTTTGAAAAAGTTCCATGTACACTTGAAAAGAATGGGTATTTTGCTTCTTTGGGATGAAAAGCTCTATATATATCAGTTAGGTCCATTTCATCTAGGGTATAGTTAAGTGACACAATATCCTTGTTGATATTTTGTCTGGACGACCTGTCTATTTTTGACAGTGGGGTGTTAAATTCCCCTACTATAATTGTGTTGCTGTCAATATCTTTCTTGAAATCCTCCAAGATTTTCTTTATGTATTTGGGTGGTCCTATATTGTGTGCATATATATATTTACAATGTTTATGTCTGCTTGGTAGATTCTACCTTTGAGTATTATGAAGTGACCTTCTGGGTCTCTCTTTATGGCCCTTCTTTGGAAGTCTATTTTGTCTGATATGAGTATTGCTGCCCCTGCTTTTTTTTCCTGTCCGTTTGCTTGGAAAATTTGTTTCCAGCCCTTCACTTTCATTCAGTGTAAGTCTTTTGTCCTGAGATGGGTCTCTTGTAGGCAGGATATGTGTGGGTCATGTTTTCTTATCCATTCAGTTATTCTATGTCTTTTGATGGGGCATTTAATCCATTTATGTTGAAGGTTATTATCAATAGGTAGTTATTCATTGCCATTTTTTTCCTACCTCTGTTCCTCTCTCTCTCTCTTTTCCTTCCTTTCCTTAAAGCAGTCCCTTTAGCATCTCTTGCAGAGCTGGTTGGGTGGAAGTGTATTCTTTTAGACTTCTTTTGTCTGGGAAACTCTTTATTTGACCTTCAATCTTGATTGAGAGTCTTGCTGGGTAAAGTAGTCTTGGTTGTAGGCCTCTGGTTCTCATTACTTAGCATATTTTTTGCCATTCTCTTCTGGCTTGGAGCGTTTCCATTGAGAAGTCAGTTGCTAACCTTATTGGGGCTCCCTTGTATGTTACTTCCTTTTTCTCCCTTGCTGCCTTTAAGATCCTCTCTTTGTCTTGGAATTTTGCCATTTTAATTATGATGTGTCTTGCAGTGGTACTCTTTGAGTTCCTCTTGCTTGGGACTCTCTGTGTTTCCTGGATTTGTATCACTTTTTCTCTCATCAAATTCGGGAAATTTTCCATCATTACTTGTTCAAATAGGTTTTCTATCCCTTGCTCTTCTTCTTCTCCTTCTGGAATTCCTATTATAAGAATATTGTTATGTTTCCTGTTGTCCTGCATTTCCCTTCATCCCTCTTCATTCTTTTTGAGCCTCTTTTCCTTTTCTTGCTTTTTCTGGGTGTTTTTTTTTCTACTTTGTCCTCCAGCTCACTGATCCGATCCTCTGCTTCATCAAGTCTGCTTTTCATTCCTTCTACTGTGTTCTTCAATTCAGAAATTGTATTCTTCCTTTCCTCTTGGCCCTTGTTGATAGTTTCTATTTCCTTTTTCATGTTAATATAGTTTGCAGTGAATTCATTGTAGTTTCCCTTTAGTTTCTGGTAGTTCTCTGTGACGTCAGTGAGCTTCCTGATAACCATTGCTTTGAACTCAGTATCTGATAGTTGAGTTGCCTCTTTTTCAGTTAGCATTCTTTCTGAGGCTTCCTCCTTTCCTTTCATTTGGGGATTGTTTCTTTGTCTTCTCATTGTTTGTGAGACTCTTCGTGTTAGCCTCTGCTTCTTGAATTGATCTATTCTGACTCCCTGGGTTTATGGTATGAACTTCTATGGTAGAACACCAATGGGATTCAGTGTTGCTGTCTCCTTAATCTCCTGTGCTCACTGGTCTTGAACTGACGTTTATGGGTATAACACTGTCTAACTCTGGTCTTTTCAGCGCTCCAGGATTTATTTTCTCACCTGTGGGAAAAAGAGAAAGGGGAGATGAGAAAAAAATAGAAGAAGAAAAAAAAATAAGGGAAAGAGGGAAAATGGGAATAGAAAAGGAACGGAAGGAAGGGAGTAGGAATAAAGAAAGATCGGAGGCAATATAAGAAGGAATTTTAACAAAAATTAAAACAACAGAATAAAGAAAAGAAGGCAGGAAGAAGGAGTAAAAAAGGTAAAGGATGGAAGGAAGAAGGAATAAAAAAAGAACGAAGGACAGAAAGGAAGAAGGAATTCAGGGGGAAAGGAGGAAAGAAAATAAAAAAGTCTTCTGCTGGCTTTAAAAGGGTCAGGTTAGTTCTGCTGATCTTCCTGTCTGTGGAACGGGAGGGTGTGTTTGAAAGGATTGGTTTCACTTTTCTCCCTTCCTGAGCCACACTCTTCGATGTTGTTCAGCCTTCAGTCCAGTTCCTCATGGTCCTTCTGCTCCGTACTAGTCCTTTAGTTCACCAGTTGTGCTTTCCTTGAATTGCACCAATTAGGGGCAACTCACACTCCCCCTTCTTGCTCTTTGCTGTCTTAGATGCTAGGGGCTCTCGGTGCTCTATGGGGTAGTTCAGCCCCCTACTGGTTTGAGTCTTTTGGGGGAAAGAAGTCTCCCCTTGTCCTGCAGCTCCCCTCTGCTGGGTGTTCTGCCTTCATCCTAGACAGCCAGTAGGCCTTGCAGGGCTCTGTGCACAGGAGTAGGTAGGAGTTGTTCAGAACCGGTGCTTTTAGGTGTAGTGCCTCCCAGGCAGCCAGGCTGTTGATCAGTGGATCTGCTGCTTTGGGTCTGGTTCACAGGCGGCCAGCTGGTCATCAGCTCTGGGCCTGTGTCCCGCATTCTGGCTGTTCCTCTGCTCTGGGCCTGAGTTGAGTGGCAGGCCAGCCTACAGCTCTTGCCCTGAGTTGTGCGGCCTGAGGGTCCGCTGGTTTGGGACTGAGTCGCACAAGGCAGGCCAGTCTGCTGCCTTGGGCCTGTGCGTGGGGCAGCTAGGCTCTGCTCCAGGTGCGCACCCACTGGAGGTTTCAGGTGTGGGCACCTGCCGGGGTTTCAGGTGTGGGTGGCCAGTTGGGGTTTCAGTTTGGACCCCCAGTGTGCTAATCTTGGTGCGAGCAACAGGGCTTCAGGTGAGCGCCAGGGCTGCTTATCCTGCTTTCACAGTCCAGGAGCTGAGGGGGGAGGGGCGCCGGAGGCCATGGCTGCTGCAGAGAGTTCTCTAACTAGCCGCTGAGTGCCTCTATTTACTTTTTCTTTTTGAGAAATTCTTCCTTTTCAAGCCCCCCTCATCCAAACAAGCACCTTGCTGCTCACACAGCTCAGCCTTGCTCTCTCCCAGGAATCCTGCAGCAGACCCTGTGCCAGGCCAGGGCTTCAGCTGCCCTGGTCCCCGTGCAGGTCCCAGAGACCTTATTGTCCTTAAGCACTCTTCTTACCGTCATATCTTTCAATGTCCTCTATCTTTGGTCTCCAATCTTCATATATGCTGGAATACCATTGGCTGTTCGCTCTGCTCCTCAGATCAGCTAGGTATTTCACTGGTATTGAGGGGAAGTGGACTCTGCTCCCACCTATCTCACTGCCATCTTCCCCAATATTAAAATTTTTTAAAGAACTTACAACACTCAATGTCAAAAAAACAAACAATCCAATTAAAAAAAATGGGTAAAATACCTGAATGAACAATTCTCCAAGGAGTACATATAGATGGCCAACATATGTATAAAAAGGTGTTCAATGCCACTAACCATCAGATACCACCTCATAGTGCTCAGAATGGCTGTCATCAATAAATCAACAAACAACAAGTGCTGGCAAGAATGTGGAGAAAGGGGAACACTTTTGCGTTGTTGATGGGATTGCAAATCAGTGCAGCCATTGTGAAAAGCAGTATGGAATACCTCAAAAAACTGACAGTGGAACTGCCTTATGACCTAGCAAATCCACTTCTTGATATTTATCCAAACAAACCCAAAACAACTGATTAGAAAGAACATAAACACCCCTATGTTCATTGAAGCATTATTTACAATTGCCAAGATATGGAAGCAGCCCAAGTGTCCATCAGTGGATGAATGGATAAAATGATTATGATACATTTACACAATGGAATACTAATCAATTACAAAAAGGAAGAGAATTTTACCCTTTGTGACAGCATGGATGGATCTGGAGAACATTATGCTAAGTGAAAGAAGCCAGTCATAGAATAACAAATACCATATGATTTTACTCATATATCAAATCTAATGAACAAACTAAGTTAACATGCAAAAGAGAGATAGACTTATAAATACAGAGCAAGCTGACAGCTCTGGATTAGGGGTGAGTTAGGAGGTAGAGGGATCGAGCAAAAAAGAAAAAGGACTCATGGACACAGAAAACAGTGTGGTGGTTGTAACAAGGGTATAAGAGGATAAATGGTAATGGAAAAATACATTGAAAATTTTAAAAAAAAGAAAAAATAAGAATAAGAATATATATAGACAATACTCCTTGGAGGGTAATTGATTTAAATATATAGTAAGGTGACTTCCAGCCAAGACAGAGGCATAGGTAGATACAGTGTGCCTCCTTGCACAACCAAAAGAAGGATGGTAACAATTTAAAAACAAAAATCAAGCAGAAATGACAGAAAATTGAACTGTATGGATGTCAGACAACCAAGGAGATAAAGAAGACACATTCATCCAGATCAGTAGAAGGGTCATAGATGGGCAGCTGGGTGGAGAGGACTCCAGGCAAAGCAGTGGCTGGAGAACTGGGGCAGGCAAGGCTGCAGCTGGCAGACCCAGCAACAGACCATGCAACCCAGGGCTCCAGCGCTGGGAAATAAAGCCTCAAACCACTGATTGAAAATACCTGTGGGGGTTGAGGCAGCGGTGGGAGAAACTCTCAATCCCACAGGAGAGTTTGTTGGAGAGACCCACAGGGGCCTAGAGCATGCACAAGCCCACCCACTCAGGAATCAGCACCAGAGGGGCCCAGTTTGATTGTGGGTAGCAGAGGGAGTGACTGAAATCTGGCAGAAACTGGAGCAGGCGCCAGTGATCCCTCCCGGCCCCTCCCCCACATACAGCATCACAACGCAGCCACCAGTGTTACCCCACCCCAGTGAACACCTAAGGCTCTGCCCCTTTATGTAACAGGCACACCAAGACAAAAAAAATGGCCCAAATGAAAGAACAGGGCAAAGCTCCAGAAATAATTCAACTAAGCAAGAAAGAGATAGCCAGCCTATCAGATGTACAGTTCACAATACTGGTAATCAGGAAGCTCATAGAATTGGTTGAATTTGGTCACAAGTTAGATGAAAAAATAAAGGCTATGCTAAGAGAGACAAAGGAAAATGTACAGGGAACCAATAGTGGTGGAAAGGAAACTGGGACTCAAATCAATGGTGTGGACCAGAAGGAAGAAAGAAACATCCAACTAGAAAAGAATGAAGAAACAAGAATTCAAAAAAATGAGGAGAAGCTTAGGAACCTCTCCAGGGCACCTTTAAATGCTCCAACATCTGAATTATAGGGGTGCCGGAAGGAGAAGAGGAAGAACAAAAAATTGAAAACTTAGTTGAACAAATAATGGAGAACTTCCCTAATCTGGCAAAGGAAGTAGACTTGCAGGAAGTCCAGGAAGCTCAGAGAGTCTAAAAGAAGCTGGACCCAAGGAGGAACACACCAAGGCACATCATAATGCCATTACCCAAGATTAAAGAGAAGGAGAGAATCTTAGAAGCAGCAAGAGAAAAGGACACAGTTACCTACAAAGGACTTCCCATAAGACTGTCAGCTGATTTCTCCAAAGCGACCTTACAGGGAAGAAGGGGCTAGAAAGAAGTATTCAAAGTCATGAAAGGCAAGGACCTACATCCAAGATTACTCTATCCAGCAAAGCTATCATTTAGAATGGAAGGGCGGATAAAGTGCTTCTCAGATAAGGTCAAGTTAAAGGAGTTCATCGTCACCAAGCCCTTATTGTATGAAATGTTAAAGGGATTTATCTAAGAAAAAGAAGATCAAAAATGTGAACAGTAAAATGACAACAAACTCACAGTTATTAACAACCACACCTAAAATAAACACATAAACAAACTAAGCAAATAACTAGAACAGGAACAGAACCTCAGAAATGGAGATCACATGGAGGGTTATCAACAGGGGAGTGGGAGAGGGAGAGAGGGGAGAAAGGTACAGAGAATAAGTAGCATAAATGGTAGGTAGAAAATAGACAGGGATAGGGTAAGAATAATATAGAAAATGTAGAAGCCAAAGAAGTTATATGTATGACCCACGGGCATGAACTATACGGGGGGAATGTGGGCAGGAAGGGGTGTGCAGGGTGGAGGGGAGTGAAGGGGGAAAATGGGACAACTGTAATAGCATAATCAATAAAATATATTAAAAATAAATAAATAAATAAATAAAAATAGCCCTTTGTTAAACAAAATCAGTATGGCTACAAGCTGACAGGGTATATCTAAGTTACAGACTTACCGAAAAGTTGTTTGTGTGTATATCTATATATGACATATCACAGCATAAAAGAACACCCATTTGGCACTCTTAAGGTACAAGTTAGACATACAGGGTGGGGCAAAAGCAGTTTTAGTTTTGTACATATGGAAAATAAAATTAACAAATAATAATACAAGAATAAAGACTGTTTTGTGTACTCAGAAGTATAAAAAATCAATAATAAAACTGAACTGAAAGGAAAATTTCTAAGCACTTGTGTCATTCTCTGATATTACTTGCTTCAATCTTTATGTTCTTTGAGATCATAAAAAGAATACAGTTTATTTAGGAAATAAAGAATCAGATGGACAAATTTACCACCACCTGGAAATTGTGTAATAGCACATCTGTCCTACAATGTTTTATACTAAGTAATTCTATATTCTTATTAATAATATGATAATTTTCCCATATAATATGTAAAAAACATTAAAATGATGTATATATACACATACATATATATGTATGGATATGAATTTGCATATATAATCACATATATGCTATGTGTAATGCTATACAAATACTAACTTATTAACAAATAAAATGCTCTATCCTAATTAAGCACATGATTATTTCACTGAATATTTTTCTGAATGAGTATTTAGTAAATTTCCTAACTCATATTTTTTTCTCAACAACTTGAATTTCATAGTATATAAGTTGTTTGCTCCATACTAAAACAATAGCAAGCACTTAGGTCTCATATAGTTTTGTCTTAATCTAAGGTAATAGAACCTCTTTAAAATTTTTTGCATAACTACTGTAAAGTTTTAATGAACTAAAAAGTTAAATACAAACTTTCATATGCAAAATAGATTATTGTGTAACTGGTAACCTGAGCGCCAAGTGCTAAATTTTCTTCCACAAATTCCAGTAGTGGTGGAATGGGGGAGGATTTAAATTTTAACTAAATTATTCTATTAGCAGGGGTCACTTTAGGAATAATTTTAGCTTTTGTTTTACCTTAATATTTTCTTCTTTATTGGCAGATTAGGAGCTGGGGGCTAGGAGATACAATTGATTGAAAAAGATATTTTTGGTAACTCTTACTTAGATACTTTGTTAAAAAACAGTTAAAGCACCGTTTATGTTGCAAATCTGAACCAGAGCACTCCATCAGACTGGAACTTCCTGACACAGTAAGCATCAGGTAGTTTTCTGGCGTATTCTCAGCACATCAGCACTCCATATGTTGCAAGAATGTCACTGAAGTCTGGCAACAATTTAAAAAGGCTCTTGACATGTTGTTCAGTGTCATTCTCTTGTAGGAAGTGCCTGGGGTTGTGGCTGAAAGGGGAAATTGTGGCAACAAGAAACACAAAATCCTAACAAAAACTGGAATATGTAAAATATTTCTAGAAAATAACAGATGCAAATGCTTCATAGTGGGGAGCGACTGAAGGAGAGTGAGAGGGAGAGGAACAAAGTAGCCTATAGAATATAAAGATCTCCAAATCATTGTCAATTGGATGTTCTTTAAATAAAACTGAAAAACAAAATGTCATATTTCAGATTGACATATTAAAATTTGAGGTTCTATGTCTTAGAAAATTTTTTAAATTTAACTGGAAAACAGTGATTAGAATAATAGAAAATGTTCTTGTCACTACTAATCATAGTGTAAGTGAATGATTTTAAATGATATCCTCCTCAGTTGCTTTTGTGTTGTGCCCATATGAAAGGTACATTTGTAAGAACCTGACCTCCCTATTCCCTTTGGCCATATCCAGCAGGATATGTGCCACATTCACAGTATATTAGACTATTTTTGTTGAGTCACTATATAAATCATTTGCCGTCTTGTCACTGCTGGACACAGTGGGAAAATTGTTCTTTTAATTCAAGGCTGGACTATTCCAGAGGGTTATTTGTCACACAATAGGCTGTTTGCTTATGGATTTTAACTACAAGCACTGGAGGCAGGAATGGAAACAAAGGTAATTTACTATTCATAAAAACTGACAACATGAACACTGGCACTCTTCTGGAATGTTTTGCAATGGTCATCATCATTTGTGTAATATTAATATTAACAACTTTAATAAATCTACAAAATGCTGGCTAGGGAGTAGAGAAAAGGGAACACTTTTGCACTGTTGGTGGGAATGCAAACTGGTACAGCCACTGTGGAAAACAGTATAGAATTTCCTCAAAAAATTAAAATGGAACTGCCTTTTGACCCAGTGATTCTGTTGTTGGAAATTTACCCTAAGAATCCCAAATCACCAGTTTAAAAAAAACTCATGCACCTTTATATTCATAGCATTGCTATTCACAATAACCAAGTGCTGGAAACAGCCTATGTGCCCAGGCTAAGTGTAAACAAGTGTATCAAAAAACTGTGGAATGTTTACACAATGGAATACTATGCATTAGAAAGAAAGAAGGAACTCCTTCCTTTTGTGACAGCATGGGTGGAACTGGATAATATTCTGCTAAGTGAAATAAGCTGGGTGGTGAAAGACAAATACCATGTGATCTCACCTATAAGAGGGATCTAATGAACAAAATAAACTAACAAACAAAATAGAACCCACTGGTGTGGGAACATGGAATAAACTGACAGTGGCCAGACAGGAAAGGGAGGGAAATAGTGGTGAGAAGAAGGGGAAGGGAATAGAAAAACATGTATAAATGACCCACAGACGTGGACAACAGTGTGGGAATTGATTGTGGGAGTGAGGGTGTAAGGAGGGCAAAGGGGGATAAATTGGGACAACTGTAATAGAATAACAATAAAATATCTTAAATATTAACAACTTTTACAGTACTTTAGAGTGGGCTGATTTACTAAAAAATATAGCTCAAGATTCCTCACAACACATTCCTTTATACGTTATTCTGCAAATGTCAAAATTCCTATACTAAATATTCATAAATATTAAAACATCAATCTATTGCCTATTTACTCATTGGTGCTTATACTTGTTTATATTTTATTTTAATCAGAAGAGTCTTAAGTTGGACTATTTGTTAAGTGCAATGTCATCCTGATATTAAGTGCATGTCATACTGGTATAATATGAAGTCAATATTAATACAATTTACTTCTATGTATTTGATAATGCTTTGGAAAATCCATAGTTACTTGGTATTTTTTAGTCTTAAAGCCTTTTTATGAAAGTATTTGAGTTTGTAATGAGAATAGAAGTTATAAATGTTTTGGTCTCACCAATATTTGTTAGCACAACAAGCTTGAAAATATATATGTAAGAACAAGTACTTATGAATGAGCTATGTAACAGCTAGGAATGAGTGGCCAGAGGGGAAATAATGGCAGGGTCATCACCATTACAAGATAAGAAAGAATTTAATACAGGTTGCTAGAAATAAAGGAAGGCTTATGTCACCCATGGACCCAGCAGTCCTGAGCCTGGTCCAATAAGATTGCCAGGCATTCGGGACAACACAAGCAAAATTATGATAGTGCAAGGGGATGGGGGAGGGAGCTAGAAAAATCTGTGTGTATCATCTCTTCTAGCTAGGAAAAGGAAAGCCTTGACAATGTATATCCATCCCAAGGCTTGGAAGAGAGAAGGAGAGGGTGTTCACAGTGCCCACAGAAAAAGCCCATAAAACAACTTTGATTAATTGCTTGCCTTCTGTCATGCATGCAAAATGAACAAATGGAGTATGGAATAAGGTAAGGATTGAGGCTAACAGACCCACCCCCACATACCTACATTAGGGTAGTCGTGTATCCCTGGGAAAGCTGGCACCACCTTTACCCATCAATCAATATGTGAACTTCTTCACCCTCATCCTGCCAACTATATAAGTCCTCAGAACAAAGGACTTGCTCTCTTCACTCTCTCTTGCCACACAGAGGGCCTCAGGCCATCTGGCCTCTCTCTCTGTCTCTGGTCCCCCAGCCATTGGCCAACCTGCTCTCGCTATGCCTACCTATTTCGACCTTTGTTTTGTTTTGTTTTGTTTTGTGTTTTTTTTTAGTGGTAGGATTTATTTTTATTTTTTAATATATTTATTGATTATGCTATTACAGTTGTCCCATTTCCCGCCCCCCTCACTCCACTCCATCCTGCCCACCCCCTCCCTCCCACATTCCCTCCCCTATAGTTCATGTCCATGGGTCATACTTATAAGTTCTTTGGCTTCTACATTTCCTACACTATTCTTACCCTCCCCCTGTCTATTTTCCACCTATCATCTATGCTATGTATTCTCTGTACCTTTCCCCCCCTCTCGACCTTTGTTTTTTCTATCCCATTAGAACTTAGCACTAATAAACTTTGCCTGTACAGTAATAGGCATGCTGATCTGTAATTCTTTACTGCTTCAGCAAGATAAGCCAAGTTTCTCCCCTAAAATGTATGACTAAGAAAAGAAACTGAGTCAGAAAACTACACAACACTGAAAGTAATTAAGGAAGACACACAAAAAATGGAAGCATATACTGTGTTCATGGATTGGAAGAATTAACATCATTAAAATGTCCATACACCCAAAGCAATCTATAGATTCAACACAATTCCTATCAAAATACCGATGACATATTTCTCACATATAGAACAAATATTTCAAAAATTTACATCGAATCATCAATGACTCAAAATAGCCTCAGCAATTTTAAGAAAGAAGAATAAAAGTAGGAGGGATCATAGTACCTGATTTGAAACTATATTACAAGGCCACTGTCATCAAAACTGTCTGGTACTGGCATAAGAAGAGACACAAAGACTAATGAATGGAACAGGATAGAGAGCCCAGAAATAAATCCATGTCAGTAGTGTCAGGTAATATTTGACAAAGAGGACAGGAATAAAAAATAGAGTAAAATAGCTTTTTCAACAAATTGTGTTGGGAGATCTGGACAAGTAACTGTGAGAAACTGAAACTAGACCACCAACTTATGCCATACACAAAAATAAACACAATATGGATAAAGAACTTAAATGTAAGTTGTGATACCATAAAGTACTAAAGGAAAACATAGGCAAGAAAACTTCAGACATCCCACACAGCAATATTTTCACCAATACATCCCCCAGGGCAATGGATATAAAGGAAAAAATAAACAAATAGCACTACATCAAATCAAAAAGCATCTGTGGCTAAAGAAAACATTGACAAAATGAACAAAGAATCAACCATATGGGAAAACATATTTGCCAATGATACTTCAGACAAGGGTTTGGTCTCCAAAATATACAAAGAACAGCAATACCAGGAAGACGAGCAATTCAATTAAATATTGAGCAAAGGACCTTAACAGACAGTTCTCCAAGGAGGGCATACAGAAGGCCCATAGACACATGAAAAAATGCTCAGCATCACTAGCAATCAGAGAGATGCAAATTAAAACCACAGTGAGATACCACTTCACACCTGTCAGAATGGTCATCATTAATAAATCAACAAAGAAAGGCTGGCGAGGTTGTGGAGAAAAAGGAACCCTAGTGCACTGTTGGTGGGAACATAGACTAGTACAGCCACTGTGGGAAAGAGTATGGAATTTTCTCAAAAAACTAAAGATGAAACTTCCTTTCCATCCAGCGATACTACTGCTAGGATTATACCCTAAAAATCCTGAAACACAAATCCAAGAGAACCTATTCAACCCAATGTTAATAGCAGCATTATTTATAATAGCCAAGTTCTAGAAATAGCCTAAGTGTCCAACAGCAAATGAGTGGATCAAAAAACTGGTACAATTACATAATGAAATGCTATGCGGCAGAAAGAAAGATGGTAAGGGAGAACTGTAACTGAACAACAATAAATTTAAGAAAGAAAGATGGAAAAATTAGTTTTTCTGCCTTTCTTCCATCTACTTTTGAAATGGAGTCTTTAAACAGTTATGTAGCTTATTGAATAATAGCTTTTAAAAGACACAGAAACATCTCCTCATATAAAAATTCTCTTTATATAAAAAAAGAGGAAAAGGAAAAGAAACTGAAGATTTATAAGAGTTTTGTATCCAAATATGAAGGTAATCCTGGATGGGGCTCCTCTCAACCTTTCATAGTAGATATCCATGTATCCTGTTTCCTTTAGTAAGTTTCATCATTTAAGTTGGTAAGGCAGATATATTTCTCAGATGTAAAAAAACAAAGGATAACACAAATATTCTTAGCAAATGATTATTCAGAAATCCATTCAGAAAGCAAAATGTTAGAACTAAGGAAATTGGAATAATTAGATCCATGAAGATTAAGTGGTATTGGCTGGTTTCAATTAGAACAAAAATTGATTTAACTCTAAAATAAAATAAAAATTTGGATGTAAACATAGCGTGTGGATAAAATATAATGCTCCCAGCCTCTAAGAATGGTGATTATTTCCAGTAAAACCTACAATTATTTCCAAAACAAATGAATGTATATATATGTGTGTGTGTGTGTGTATACATATATACATTATATGTATAAACGTTATTGTGAAATTTTATTATATATTATATTATATTCAAATGCTGACAAATATATTATTGTGAAATTTTACTTTAATTGTCTTGGTGAGAAACTTGATTCAGTGATATGAATAAGCATAAAACACCATATTCAAAAAACATTGTAATGTTGTAGCTAAGAGTAGATCTTCCCATAGAAAGTCAAGGCAATCACTATTTAAATAAAGTACATAACATGTTTTTAAAAAGGGGAAGTGTTGTAAAATGTTGTGTGGTAGAATTTGAAATTTGACTGGTGTTACTAATACTGGCATGAACCAGGAATGAAAATTTAATGTATAAAATAAATTTAAAGATACGTGTAAAGAAATAAAGTTATATTTCAGCTTAGAAAATGTAAATCTAGAAAACAAAAATATGAGTAAGCTGGAAAAATCAATGAAACTCTGTGAAATATAGTCAAATTATAAAGCAATTCTGATTTTGTTATGCAATAAATTGTCTCAATAAACAAGATTTGTACTTTAGGGTAGTTTTGAAGGTAAAAGTGTTTGTAATACACTTAGCTTGGTTTGTTGCTCTTGGATAGAAGGGAGTTTAATATTTTAATGGATGACTCAACAGTGGGTTGGAGAACACCAAAAAATAAAAATTAATTAGTTCAAAGAAGTATATCTAAAACAACTATACTAGAGGGGAAAAAAAGATTGCTTTAAGGTAGAGAAACTAGTTAAAATTTAACAGAGCAATGAATAATAAAACAAAAAAGAAACAAGAGTTATTTAATGTGGTGGTAGAAGTAATACATTTTTTCTCCAAAAATTAAATGATTTAGAGAAATGCTCATTTAAATTTTGTAAAAATAAGAAAATGTGAGAAATAACTGGTTAATAGAGGATCTAGCTGAGGAATTCATGAAGGCTAACCTCTAGGAACCACTGAGGTGTGAAATTGATTTGGGATGATCTAGTTATCTCAATTACCTTATTTTTTAGAATATCCCCTCAGCAGAATCAGCTATTGCTTTCATTTAAAAATAATATGTTAATTATTTCAGGAGATAAAATCTCAAAACTAGCATTTCTGTTAAATGATCATTTTCAGATTCTAAGGATTTAGTGTTGTATATATTTATATTTAAAGCATCTCCTCGGAAGATGGCAGCAACATAGGTGGGAGCGGAGTCCACTTCCCCTCAACGCAGGGAAATACCTAGCTGATCTGAGGAGCAGAGCAAACAGCCAACAGTATTCCAGCATATACGAAGATCAGAGACCAAAAATAGAGGACATTGAAAGATCTGACCATAAGAAGAGTGCTCAAGGACAATAAGGTCCCCGGGACCCGGGACTGCGCGGTACAAGGGCGGCAGAAGCACCAGCCCTGGCGCAGGAGCTGCTGCAGGAGTCTTGGGAGAGGGCCAGGCTGCACTGTGAGCAGCCAGGTGCTTGATTGGACCAGGGGGGCTTGAAAAGGAGGAATTTCTCAAAAAGAAAAAGAAAATAGAGACACTCAGGGGCTAGTTAGAGAACTCTCGGTAGTAGCTGAGGCCCCTGGCACCCCTCCCCCCTCCGCCCCTGGACTGCAAGCAGGGGATAAGCAGCACCGGAGTCACGGCGCTCACCTGAGGTCCGGTAGCGCGCACCTGGAGATTAGCAAACGGGGCCCATACGTGAAACCCCGGAGGGGCGCCCACACCTGAAACCTCCGAGATCCTTTGGAGCAGAGACTAGCTGCTCCACCCACAGGCGCAAAACCTCAGACCCAGTGCCACGTGATTCAGTCCCAGGGCGCCCCCGCCTGCCTGAGAGACTCAAGCCCAGGGCGGCTGGATCGGCCCCCAAGCACAGAGCCTCTGGCTCGGCTGGCTGCTCGCTCACCAAGCGCAGGGCCGGCTGGATGCGCATTTTCCAAGCACAAAGCTGCTGGCGAGTGTCCTAACCCCAAGGCGGCTGAATCCTCCCCCTGTGCACCAGCGTCCCAAACCCAGCCGGCTGCGCGCTCAGAGCACAAAGCAGCTTGAGAGCGCCCCAAGCCAAAGCAATTGGAGCCACCGATTGTGTGTCCCAAAAACAAAGCTGCGGGATTGGCTGATCAACAGCCTGATTGCCAGCCAGGGACCACACCTACAAGGCCTACCTAACAAGTGCTCAACCTGCAGGGCCTAAAAGCTCTCTAGGACAAAGGCAGAACACCCAGTAGAGGTGAGCTGCAGTGAGAAGAGAGTCTGCAGGCTGAACAATAGCTAAGAGTGTGACCCAGGAAGGGAGAAAAGTGAAACCAATCCTTCCAACCACCCCCTCCCATTGCACAGACAGGACACCAGCAGAACTAACCTGACTGGTTTAAAGCCAGCAGAAGATTTTTTTTTTCCTTTCCCCCTGAATTCCTTCTTCCTCTCTCTCTTTTTTTTTCTCATTCCTTCTTCCTCCCATCCTTTACCATTTTTATGTCTTCTTCCTGCCTTCTTTTATCTATTTCTAAGTTTTAATATTTGTTAAAATTCCTTCTTATCTTGCCTCCGATCTTTCTTTATTCCTTCTTCCCTCCTTCCTTCCGTTCCTCCTTTCCTATTTCCTTGTTCCCTCCTTCCCATCTTTATTTTTTTTTCTTTTCTTTCTCCTCCCCTTTCTCTTTTTCCCACAGGTGAGAAAACAAAACCGGGAGTGCTGAAAAGACTAGAGTTAGACCGTGTTAAACACATAAATGTCAGCTCAAGACCAGTGAGCACAGGAGAGTAAGGAGACAGCACCACTGAATTCCATTGGCATTCTACCATAGAAGTTCATAACATAAACCCAGGGAGTCAGAACAAAGCAATTTAAGAAGCAGAGGCCAACAAGAAGAGCCTCACAAACAATGGGAAGACAAAGAAACAATTCCCAAATGAAAGGAAAGGAGGAAGTCTCAGAAAGAATATTTACCGAAAAAGAGGCAAGTCAACTATCAGATACTGAGTTCAAAGCAATGGTCATCAGGAAGCTCACTGAGCTCTCGGAGCTCAAAGAGAACTACCAGAAACTACAAGGAAACTACAATGAACTCACTGCAAACTATATCAACATGAAAAAGGAAATAGAAAATATCAACAAGAGCCAAGAGGAAATGAAGAATACAATTTCTGAAATGAAGAACACAGTAGAAGGAATTAAAAGCAGACTTGATGAAGCAGAGGATCGGATCAGCAAGCTGGAGGACAAAGTAGAAAAAAACACCCAGAAAGAGCAAGAAAAGGAAAAGAGGCTCAGAAAGAATGAAGAAGCAATAAGGGAAATGCAGGACAACATGAAACGTAACAATATCCGTATAATAGGAATACCAGAAGGAGAAGAAGAAGAGCAAGCGATAGAAACCTGTTTGAAAAAGTAATGATGGAAAATTTCCCTAATCTGAGGAGAGAAAAAGTCACCCAAATCCAGGAATCACAGAGAGTCCCAAGCAAGAGGAACTCAAAGAGTACCACTGCAAGACACATCATAATTAAAATGGCACATTTCCAAGACAAAGAGAGGATCTTAAAGGCAGCAAGGGAGAAAAAGGAAGTAACATACAAGGGAGCCCCAATAAGGTTAGCAACTGACTTCTCAATGGAAACGCTCCAAGCCAGAAGAGAATGGCAAAAAATATTCCAAGTAATGAGAACCAGAGTCCTGCAACCAAGACTACTTTACCCAGCAAGGCTCTCAATCAAGATAGAAGACCAAATAAAGAGTTTCCCAGACAAAAGAAGTCTAAAAGAATACAGCTCCACCAAACCAGCTCTGCAAGAGATGCTAAAGGGACTGCTTTAAGGAAAGGAAGGAAAAGAAAAAGACAGAGGAACACAGGTAGGAATTAATGGCAATGAATAACTACCTATCGATAATAACCTTAAACGTAAATGGATTAAATGCTCCAATCAAAAGACATAGAACAGCTGAATGGATAAGAAAACATGACCCACACATATGCTGCCTACAAGAGACCCATCTCAGGACAAAAGACTTACACAGACTGAAAGTGAAGGGCTGGAAACAAATTTTCCAAGCAAACGGACAGGAAAAAAAAAGCAGGGGTAGCAATACTCATATCAGACAAAATAGACTTCCAAAGAAGGGCCATAAAGAGAGACCCAGAAGGTCACTTCATAATACTCAAAGGAAGAATCCACCAAGAAGACATAAACATTGTAAATATATATGCACCCAACATAGGAGCACCCAAATACATAAAGAAAATCTTGGAGGATTTCAAGAAAGATATTGACAGCAACACAATTATAGTAGGGGATTTTAACACCCCACTATCAAAAATGGACAGGTCTTCCAAACAAAAGATCAACAAAGATATTGTGTCACTTAACAATACCCTAGAGGAAATGGACTTAACTGATATATACAGAGATTTTCATCCCAATGATGCAAAATACCCATTCTTTTCAAGTGTCCATAGAACTTTTTCAAAGATAGACCACATGATAGGACACAAAGCAAGCCTCAACAAATTCAAGAAAATTGAAATCATATCAAACATCTTCTCTGACCACAAGGGTCTGAAACTAGAAACCAACGCCAAGGGTAAAAACCCAAAACACTCAAAATCATGGAGACTGAATAGCATGCTATTAAACAATGAATGGGTCAAGAACGAGATTAGGGAAGAAATCAAAAACTTTCTGGAAACAAACGAAAACGAACTCACAAGAACACAAAACCTATGGGACACAGCAAAGGCAGTCCTGAGAGGGAAGTTCATAGCAATACAGGCCTACCTTAAGAAGTTAGAAACAGTTCAAACAAACAACCTAACCCTATGCCTACAAGAACTGGAGGAACAACAACAAAGACAGCCCAGAGCAAGCAGAAGGAAGGAAATAACCAAGATCAGAGCAGAACTAAATGACATAGAGACTAAAAGCACAATTGTAAGGATCAATGAATCCAGGAGCTGGTTCTTTAAAAAGATAAACAAAATCGACAAGCCTTTAAGTAGGCTCATCAAGAAGAAAAGAGAGAGGATCCAAATAAACACAACTAGAAATGAAAGGAGAAATTACAACTGATACCACAGAAATACTAAGGATTGTAAGAAATTACTACGAAGAACTGTATGCCAAGAAATTTGAAAACTTAGGTGAAATGGACACATTTCTAGAAAAATATAATCTTCCAAAACTGAATGAAGAAGAAGCAGAAAACCTGAACAGACCAATAACAGCAGATGAAATTGAAGCAGTCATCAAAAAATGCCCAACACACAAAAGCCCTGGACCAGAGGGTTTCACAAGAGAATTCTACAAAGCCTTTAAGGAAGAGCTAACCCCTATCCTTCACATACTATTTGAAAAAATCCAAACTGGTGGAAGACTCCCAAACGCTTTTTATGAAGCCAGCATCATACTAATCCCAAATCCAGATAAAGACACAACAATGAAAGAAAACTTCAGGCCAATATCACTGATGAACATAGATGCTAAAATTCTCAACAAAATATTGGCAAACTGCATCCAGCCATACATTAAAAAGATCACACACCATGACCAAGTGGGATTCATCCCAGGGATGCAAGGATGGTACAATATTCACAAATCAATAAACATAATACATCACATCAACAACAACAAAAACAAAAATCACATGATCATATCAATAGATGCAGAAAAAGCGTTCGATAAGATACAGCACCCCTTTCTGATAAAAACACTCAGCAAAGTGGGAATAAAGGGAGCAGTCCTCAACATAATTAAGGCCATATATGAGAGACCTACAGCCAACATCACAGTCAATGGACAAAAACTTAGAGCTTTCCCACTAAGATCAGGAACAAGACAAGGATGCCCTGACTCACCACTCCTATTCAACATAGTATTGGAAGTCCTAGCCACAGCAATCAGACAAGAAAAAGCAATAAAAGGCATCCAAATTGGAAAGGAGGAAATGAAACTGTCACTGTTTGCAGACGACATGATAGTGTACATGGAAAACCCTATAGACTCCACTCAAAAACTACTTGACCTAATAAATGAATTTGGCAAAACAGCTGGATACAGTCAATACCCAGAAATCAAAGGCATTCCTGTACACCAGCAACGAAACTGCAGAAACAGAAATCAGGAAAAAAATCCCATTTGATATAGCAACAAGAAAAATAAAGTACCTAGGAATAAACCTAACCAAGGAGGTAAAAGACCTGTACTCAGAAAACTACACAACACTGAAGAAAGAAATTAAGGAAGATACAAACAAATGGAAGCATGTACCATGTTCATGGACTGGAAGAATTAACATCATCAAAATGGCCATACTACCCAAAGCAATTTATAGATTCAATGCAATCCCTATTAGAGTACCCATGACATATTTCACAGATATAGAACAAACATTGCACAAATTCATATGGAACCATAAACGACCTCGAATAGCTGCAGCAATTTTGAGAAAGAATAACAAAGCAGGAGGGATCACAATACCTGATATCAAACTGTATTACAAGGCCACTGTAATCAAAACAGCCTGGTACTGGCATAAAAACAGGCACATAGACCAATGGAACAGAATAGAGAGCCCAGAAATAAACTCAAGTCTATACGATCAATTAATATTTGAAAAAGGAGGCAGGAGCATAAAATGGAGCAAAAACAGCCTCTCCCACACATGGTGTTGGGAGATCTGGACAGCTACGTGCAAAAAAATGAAACTCGATCACCAACTTACGCCATACACGAAAATAAACTCAAGATGGATAAAAGACTTAAATATAAGCCATAACACCATAAAAGTCCTTGAGGAAAACATTGGCAGGAAAATCTCAGACATTCCACGCAGCAACATCCTCATAGACACATCCCCTAAAGCAAGGGACACAAAGGAAAGAATAAACAAATGGGACCTCATCAAAATAAAAAGCTTCTGCATGGCTAAAGAAAACAGCACCAAATTACAAAGAGAACCAACAGTATGGGAAAACATATTTGCCAATGATACCTCAGACAAGGGCCTGATCTCCAAAATATATAAAGAACTCACACGACTCCACTCCAGGAAGACAAACAACCCAATTAAAAAATGGGCAAAGGACTCGAACAGACACTTCTCCAAGGAAGACATACAGAGGACCCAAGAGACATATGAAAAGATGCTCGGCATCACTAGCCATCAGAGAGATGCAAATTAAAACTACAATGAGGTACCATCTCACACCAGTCAGAGTGGCCAACATAAACAAATCCACAAACCAATGTTGGAGAGGATGTGGAGAAAAGGGAACCCTCATGCATTGTTGGTGGGAATGCAGACTGGTGTGGCCACTGTGGAAAACAATATGGAATTTTCTCAGAAAACTAAAAATGGAACTGCCCTTTGACCCAGTAATTCCGCTGCTGGGATTATACCCTAAGAACACTGAAACACCAATCCAAAAGAATCTGTGCACCCCAATGTTCATAGCAGCACAATTTACAATAGCCAAGTACTGGAAGCAACCGAAGTGCCCATCAGCAAATGAGTGGATCCAAAAACTATGGTATATTTACACAATGGAATTCTATGCAGCAGAGACAAAGAAGGAGCTTATACCCTTTGCAACAACATGGATGAAACTGGAGAGCATTATGCTAAGTGAAATAAGCCAGGAAGTGAGGGACAAGTACCATATGATCTCACCTTTAACTGGAACATAAGCAATAGAAGAAAAAAGTGAACAAAATATAACCAGAGACATTGAAGTTAAGAACAATCTAACAATAGCCAGGGCGGGGGTGGCGGGTGGCGGCGGGGACAGTGCGTAGAGGGGATTACAGGAACTACTATAAAGGACACATGGACAAAACCAAGGGGGAAGGTGGAGAGGGGGGAGGGATGTGGGTTCACCTGGAGTGGGGTGGAGGGATAGGGAGAAAAGGCATACAACTGTAATTGAATAACAATAAAAAAAAAAGCATCTCCTAAAATTTTGAGCACTTAGTATGTCTTTATTACAGTTTGTGGAATGCACTGATAAATTTATGAAAGTAGATGTAAATTACTGCGTTTGAGCTTCATTCTGATATTCAAGTATTTTAACCCACTATGTATAAAACAAGGTGACTTGTGCTATAGAAGATAAAAAGACACCTCTGCCACCAAAGAGCTTAAATTCTAGTTAAGTGGATGACGAGGGTAAAAGTGTGTGGAAAATAAACTAAAGTTTAGTTAATATAGTAGGTAAACACACAGGAGGTGCGATGTCAGTACACCTAATGGCTAGCATAGAGCAGATGGAATTAGAAATGACTCAAATGTTTTGACTGTAGACTTATTTTAATTATCTATACATCTAGAGAATGAACACATAAAATAAAAAGTGGAACCCACAGCAAAATAAAGAAGAAACCATTAATTTGATTTTCAGTTTAGAAATTCTCAGTTGAATGAAGTGTCTAGGTGAAGCAGGTGAAACTGATAAATTGGTTTGTGCAAGATTACTCAACTATTTATTATCAGAGTGTAGAAGGCTTGGGCAAAAGCCCTCACACCATTCTCAGGCCAGTCTACAGTTAAATGACACTGGAGGAATGAACACAGCATTCAGAGAAGCCCAGGGGAAACTTTAACATCCAGGTCTCATTCCTAGTCAGTGACGATTCTTCTGTGTTTCTGCGAAGACAGTTTCTAGCCCCCAATTCAAGTCTATTTTATCCATTTTAATATATTTCTGATTTCCTTTAGAAATTAAAGTGAATTTCTCCAAAATGTATGTATAAAAGTACTAATCATACTCTGTCTAATAAGTGTGAAAAATGGCTTACTAAAGATATTGATTACTGGTACTATTTTTTTTTACTTTTAAATGTTATCAAATTGTATTTTATTTTTTAATTGTAGCAAAATTTTAGTCTATTTTTTATTGTTCAATTATAGTTGTCTCCATTTTCCTCCCATTACTCTCCCCCTCCATCCACCCCCATATTCCCATATTCAATCCTTCCCCGTTGTCTTTGTCTATAGGTCCTTCATACATGTTCCTTGATGACCCTTCCCCTTCTTTGCCCCATTCATTATTAATTTGAAGTGTATATATATGTCTCTCCATCTGAGATTTTTATGTTGAAAATAAAAGCATTTTAGTGTTAAGACATCATAAAATATGGCTTCTCAAAAAAAGAAAAAATAAAGCATATATGATTAAATTTGTATCATGCAAATGATGGGTATTTATAAAATATTAGTTATTTTACTTTCATCTTATCTATATGAAGGTGAACACATTCATAAAGTCTTTGCCATATTAGAGAAATTATTATACATTTAAATATTTAACTTTTCCATGAAGTCAGATGGAATATTATATCAAGATAGAATTATACTTATTTTTCCAGTTAATATAATACCTATTTTTTTAATGAAAAGTTTGAAAATAATGCCACATGTGGCCAATAGGCCGATGAAACTTCCCAAATGTATTATATGTTGATATTGTGCTAATATTTTACTAATGTTGTAATACATTGTAATAATTTTAAATGAAACTTTGCATTCATGTTTATTTCAAACAAGTAAATTTAAGCATACTTCTTGTTTTGTAGTAATAGTAGTAGACAAAAATTGCTCAGCTATAGATTAACAACATAAAAACAGTCTCTTTTCTATGCATCTATATTTAATGATGACTTTGTAAAATAAATATATCAACACTACATTTTGTTTAGGAATTAAGTTTTTGTGATTACCAAGCACTTACCAAATACCAAAATATATATAAGAAATAGAAAAGCGATTGTGTGTATGTCAACAAGTTGCCTAACAATCAAGATCAATAAACAAAACCATAAGGCTTCAGAACACTCTTCCTCCTCCAATTCATAGATGAATAGAATCAATGCTTGAGATTTCCCTGGAGGTACAGGGTGGAATTTGGAAACTGTAAAAGGAGCAATGAAAATGAGAAGAGCAGATGGAAGCTATTAAATCAGAATAACATTGCCTCTCACAAAGACTCAAATCAAATGTCATGAACTTCTATTATTGACAATACAGGCAGGCGGCAGTTATCTTTGGACTTTAAAAATATAATATATGCAATATTACACTATAAATAGTTATAAATTCTGCTTCAGCAAAGTACCAAGCACCTGGTAGGTAAACAATATTTTTTTGATGATGCTGTCTTAATTTTAATTGAGTCACATGTCTAAAAATGTTAACATAAGAATAAAGACTACTAAGAACTTAGTGTACATTTCATATTATAAAAATGCAGAAATTCTAAAATAAAACATTTTAAATATAAATTTTCTAAATCATTAAAATGCCCTCCAGTTTTAGACAATGGTGTATTTGATGCTTTAATATAGTTTTAGTGTTTCTTTAATACAGTGATCACTGATTCTTATTTCTTTATCAAAAATAATCAAAAGCTTTTAGCACATGCTTTCCACCTGCATTCCCTCCTTGACCTCTATATCCTGGTTGGAGCATTTTAACACCTCCGGAAGGCATGAAACTATTGAGATATTTGCAAATGTGTTTCTTCAAATGGGGCATACAGGTCTGCAGGTCACATTGATGTAGTTTCTAGGTCTCTTTCTGCAGCCATGTGGTCTCTTGATCTCCTACTAGCCCAGCTGTCAGTACACATGCGAGCACAGATGAAGGTCTAGCAATTCCTTGCTTGCTTCCCCTACCTGCTCTACTTCTTCCAATGGACACTTTTAAGTAAATAGCAATGTTCTTGATTTTACAGTTTATTTAAAATTATACTTTTTAATGTATTTGCTAAGAAATCCCATATATTTATCAATATCCCTTCTTTCTTCTCCATCTTCTTTTCCTTCCATTGCTTCCTATCCCAACACATCAAGAAATGCGGACAGGACCTAAGAGAACAAATCAATCAAATTTCTTAATGAAGAAAAAGGAGTCAAGAGGGAGAAGAAGATGAGAAGAAGGAAGAGAGGAAGAGAAAAGTTATTGCCTTATTGACATCAGTTGATAATTAAAATATTAAGTCATTGGTTTTCATTCTTTTTCATTTTTTAATGTTTCAATGACTTTACAAAGTGCTTGTGACAACCTATACAGTTACTTGAAGGAAATATTTATAACATATCACTTAATCCTAGAATTATCAAAAAGATTATTCTAGGAGAATTGCCTGATTGTCGTGATCTCACGGTCAGTTTTGTTGTGCTTACAAAAGGAAACTCTTGCAGCCTACTACGAGCTCTAGGTTTGGCGGAATAGTGTGGGATCTTCAAAGCACTGATAATTCCTTGGTTCAGGGGGCATTATAGTCAATGAATTGAAATGATAATTCTGCTTAAAATTGTAGAAAACAATTTTAAATGAAACAGGTCTGAAACTTTTTACTGACGCTACAGGTTTCTAGCCCTTTATTCATGATCATTATTATCTACAACATTTGTGAGTGCTGAGTGGCTCCTAAGTTCTCTCCTTCTTGTGTCTGGTGGCAACTTGTATGGACTAGCATTAGCCAAGCATCCCAATTAAGCTGATGTAAACTTGAACAAGCTAATACAATCTTGTATCTCCTAGTGTTGTAGTCTTAAACGTACAGTTGAAAGGGATCCATTAATTCTCTGAAAGAGTTCAATTGGCTCTCATTAATGAATTAAGTTATTCAGAACTTGGTATACATACCTGCAAATACAAACCCCATCAAAATGTATTCAAGACACCATTTAATTACTTATTTTTATTATTGAAGCTTTTATTTATTTTAATTATAACAACTCATAATTTGATACAAATACAATGAATCAAAAATAGTTTCAAATATTAATAGTTTGCATGGCTTCTAAAGCTTTATTCTCATTGTCTTAGTAAGAATAATAATATCTGTATCTCTCTGATTGCTAGTAATGCTGTGCACCATTTCATATGTCTGTGGGCCCTCTGTATGTGCTCCTTGGAGAACTGTCTGTTCAGGTCCTTTGTCCATTTTTTAATTGGATTGTTTGTCTTCCTGGTGTGGAGTTGTGTGATTTCCTTATATATTTTGAAGATCAAACCTTTGTCCACGGTATCATTGGCAAATATGTTTTCCCAAATGATTGGTTCCCTTTCCATTTTGTTGATGCTTTTCTTAGTCATGCAGAAGCTTTTTGATATGATGTAGTGCTGTTTGTTTATTCTTTCCTTTATATCCCTTGCTCTAGGGTACATATCACTTGCCACCAGAGAGATGTAAATTAAAACCACAATGAGATACCACTTCACAATGGTCAGAATGGTCATCATTAACAAATCAACAAACAACAAGTGCTGACAAAGATGTGGAGAAATGGGAACCCTAGTGAACTGGTTGGGAACGTACACTGGTGTAGACACTGTGGAAAACAGTATGGAATTTTCTCAGAAAACTAAAAGTGGAACTGCCTTCTGACCCAGCAATTTCATTGCTGGGATTATACCCTAAGAATCCTGAAACACCAATTCAAAAGAACCTATGCACCTCAATATCCATAGCAGTGTTATTTACAATAGCCAAGTCCTGGAAACAGCCTAAGTGCCCATCAGTGAAAGAGTGAATCAAAACACTGTGATACTTTTACACAATGGAATACTAGGCACCAGAAAAAAAGAAGGAACTCCTACCCTTCGGAACAACATGGATGAAACTGGAGAGTATTATACTAAGTGAAATGAGCGAGGAGTTGAAAGACAAATACCATGTAATCTCACCTATGAGTGGAACCTAATCAACAAAACAAACAGGCAAGCAAAATAGAACCAGAGACATGAAAACAAAGAACAAACTGAAAGTGACCAGAGGGTTGGTGGGAAGGGTATAACAGGGGAAATAAGGGGAAGGGTCAAATCAAGAAACTCATATAAAGGACTCATGGACAAAGACACCTGGGGTGAGGAGGAATGAATGTGGGAGGTGAGGGGTGGGTATGTCAAGGGAAGGTAATGGGGGAAAAATGAGGACAACTGTAATTGAACAACAATAAAAAAATAAAATAATATTAATAATATTAATAATTAGAGAAAATACAGAAAATAGGATTTTTGAAGAGATAAAAGAAAATGTTTTTTTAAATTTGGATTTGGGTCACTGTTTATCTAAATGTGTCTACTTTTTCATAAATTTAATCAATCTTTATTGAGTATGCTTGTGTACCCAGAATTGGCAATGTTATAATGATGGTAAAAGTGAAATTCTAGGGCAGTAGTTGTTAACAGAGTGTTGTGGAAGGTACTGGATATGTACCTTCCACATGTACATAGTATCTATATGTACTAGATACTAAGTACTAATACATCCTTGCTGCATGAGCACACAAATATTAAGTCTACTCTGGTCTTAGAGAATGGGGTGTGCTTGGGTGTGGGATTAGGAAAGTCCATTTAACATGGGTTTGGATGAATAAGGGGGAATCAGGCAAGCAATCTGTCAGGAATAGTCAGTCATTCAAAGTGGAAAAATCCAAGCCCTGCCTTTTAACTTGCTATTAAAACTTGGAAAGTTACTTCTCTGAGCCTGTTTTATAAAGTAAAATGAATATAATGATAGTTCTTACCTTCTAAGGTTGCTGTGAGAATTAAATGAGCTAATATGTGTAAAGTGCTGGGAAGGACATCTGGAGCATTGTAGGCCCTCTATAAGTGTTCACTGATGTTACCACTGTAACTGGAGTCTGGATGTCAGGAAGAGTAAGAAGGGATGAACAGGAATGAGGCTGAAAGAGTGAGCTGGAAGTAAATGCTAGGAAAGAAAATAAGGTTCATGACATATTACAGAGTTCAAAATTCCTTTTGAGGGCCATGTGGTGTTTGAAGTGTTTTACAGAAGGCAGTGACAGTTAGGTTTGCAACTTACAGAAATGAGCGTGGCTCTACTGTGATACAGGTGTTGTCAGAACAGGAGGCAAGAAGTAGACAAGGAGGAAGCTGCAGCAGGATCCTCAAAAAACGATGATGTCCAAAACTGAGATAAAGGTGAAGAGATGTAGTTGTGAGATAAATCATGAAGATTTTGCTCCTGATTTAAAATATAACTTAATATATGTATTTCCACATCTCAGATCAAATTGTGATAATATTTGTATAATTTATTTTCTTTATTAGGTATTAAAACTAAATATCTTTTGTTCATTTAGTTTTTTCTAAATTGTAAATTATTTATTCTTATATGTTATACTGGGAAGTATTTGATACATGTAAAAGAATATAGCTGCCACATACATAATGTAGAAACCTAATAATAAAGCAGACACTGCTGAAACACAAACTCAACTGTAGAAATTGAAGCTTATCATAACCCTTGATATCTCTTTAATCTTCTTCCACAAAATTCCAAACTCTTGCCTCTACCCTGGAGGTAAACATTATCCCAAATTTAAAATAATGAAATAATAATAATAGTTTTCACATATAAATTTATTACACTTAGAGATATCCCTAAGCAATGTATTATTTGTTTTCTTTCTGAACTTCATAAAAAATGATATACATATGATTACTACCCTTGGTAGTATGGTGACTTGTACCTTGGTAAATGTTTCAACATTATGTATCTAAGATTTATTCTTGCTGCATGTGCACTTACTCATTTTCTCAGCTATATTGTATTTCATTATATCACCTTAGAAAATGCTATGCATTTATTGATTTAGTGAGTAAGTTAGTTATTTTTGGTCCCACAAACAATGTTGCTATAAATGTTTCTTGCATGTTAACTTTTGCATGTTTTGGGAGTTAACTTGATAATGCCAATTGTTTTCTACGGAAGTTATGGCAATTTTCACCTGCTGGCAGCATTTAGAATTCCTGTTTTTCCCATATCCTTACCAACATTTGGCATTACTTAATATTTCTTTCCTTGGCAACCTTGTGGTGGTAAAAGGCATCACACTGTAACTTTGTTTACTTGATTATTAAGGAGATCAAATGTCCCTACATACATTTACTGATTCTTCATGCTTTTTCTGTGACATGCTTATTGTTTTTTATTTGTTTTGCCATTTTACCATGAATTTTTAATTGTGGATTCATGAGTTCTTCAGATATTATGGATATTAGTTGGTTATACATGGCTAAAATCTCCTCTGAATTTGTATATTTCCTTTTCACTTTCTCTATGGTAATTTTTTGATGAATAGAAACTCTTGATTTAAATGTAATTATTAGTCCTTTCTTTGAAGGTAGTGCTTCTTGAGCCTTATATGTGACCTTTGTTGCCACATTACCTAAATATATTCTATACTTTGCTTTAGGAGTTGTATTTTCACCACTTACATTCATTTTTAAATCATATTGAACTGATATTTGTGTGAGGTAAAGAATTTTCATTATTTTATCTACCTAACATATGCTCTGCATTATAACTGGTACTAGGAACACCAAAATAAAATGTAATAATAAAAAATAAAATAACACAACAGAAAGTATGCCTCACTTTGAGAGAGAAGAACAGTGAAGAAAATGAGTTAATACTAATCACACCTTGAGATCATATGGTACTTTATAAATTAAACAGCGTTTCCCAAAACCAGAAAGCCATCATGTGAACTTTCTAAATGCAGATCATGTCATTTCACTCACTTGTTTAAAACCCTCAATGTTTTCTTATACTGTCCAAAGTAAAATTTAAACTCCTTTGCTTAGCCAACACCATTTAGCCATCTTTCACCTCTGTAGATATTGCTGTGTCCACTAGCCCTCCTCTCCCAGATGCACTGAATTGTGTGAAGTTCCAACATGCCATGCCATATCTTAGTCTCATTCTTTTCTTCTGCTCTGAGAGTGATAATTTAGTTAGGGGGCTGGTACAAGTCTAAACAAATAATGATGAGTTCCTAATTTTGTGGGTATGGAAATATAATGACATCATTTGAGGATTGTGAAGGAAAAGTAGGGCTTGTGGGCTAAATAAATGTACAAGAATGACTGAGACAGAGTAGATGAGCGTTGATCTCATCATTTTTATTCAGCAAACTTCCTGACATGCTAAGAAATGTTTGTTGAGTGAATAAATGAATTAACGAAAAAGTAGGCAGTGATAAAAACAGTTCTTTGATTTTGGCAATTCAGTTGCTTGGCTATAAATTTTCAGCTATGTCTGGTTATCTATATAGGTGTATTTTCACTGTACTCCTTATATGGCAAAGTTTTATGTAGCCATCTTCAAAATGCAATCTGTGTGCAAAGATAATACTTCTGTTTGAACATAAGTTTTAGTAAGTTCAGTCTATACTTTTATGACTAAAGCTAATCATTTTTAAAGAAAATTCTTGATGGTAGGCTTTAGGTATTCAAAGTATTTATTGGATCTTAATATGCAATTAAAATACATTTAAAACTACTTTTTACTTGGTCACAGGCAACTAATGGCTTCAATGAAAGAAGAATATCAAGGTATAAATACAATTTTAGTTCACAATTTAACTTATGATTCTAATTATTGTAGACATTAGCCAGTACTATTGCTTTTACTAATTATTTAGTTGAATCAAGTACTTGGAATTTTGAACTAATTTTGGTATTCTTATTCTATATTTCTTTAAAATTATATATATATAGAAATTCTTCCAAGTTTCCTTCGTGCAATTTGCTTCTGCATGGGAAATGTACAATCCCCCTTTAAATTGTTATTTTTGCAGAAATTAATTAAAATCCAACTGAATTTGCAGTGATGTGTGGCAGTGCAGCAGGCTTCTCATAATCAATACCAGTCTGTGTCTTTTCAGGTCACTGCTGTACTTAGTAGCCCACTGAGCTCAAACTACAACCCATTTTTGACGCTGCAGACCTTTTTCTGATCAATACCAGCTTCATGATCTGTGAGGTCAAATTTGTGTCCTTTTTGCTAAAGAGCTACTTCTAGGCAAGGTCACTTTCCTTTGTGCTCCTGGGCTCTCACTCACTTCCTTTATTTTGGGATCACTGGATCTCTGCCTGCAAGCTCTCTGCATTCAGACCTTATGCCTTTGTCACAGATGCTTCCCAGAGAAGGCCCTGCCACAGGCTCACCTTGGCACCCAGCACCCTGCCCCTCCACAAACTCCCAGGAAGGCAAGGTGTCTGCAGAAACTCATCTATTGTCTTTCCAGCTCTGAATATTTTAAATAGACACCAGCTATTTCTCCAATTTTTTAACAGGTCTCCTAAGAGGAAACGAAAAATGTTACAAAATGCATGGACTTTGGGAATGGATAAAGTCCTTTTCTATCTCTGACTTTATTAGCTTTAATTTTCTTAGAACTTGGTAAGAATTAACATTTTATCAAGCATAAACATGGCATTTTAATACACAATAAGTAGTAAGTAAATGTGAGATAATACTCTTGGCCAGGACATCACTCTCTGTAAATGACCACACCTTTTGCTTACTACTATTTGGTTTTTCTCAGTCTCTTAGGTGATTGATTGATTAACTTATTAATTTTTACTCCTCCTCTTTTGATTCCATCTCCTCTATGGGCACATAATAGTGGCATCTTATTAAATTATTTAATATAACTCATTACTAACTCTAAGAAATCTAAATTTATAAAGTTCTCTAGACTTTTCACTGGCCTTGCTACCTCATGCATCATGTATCCTCAGAGGTTTTGAAAATGGAGTATAAGTTAACTTTAGTTCTGTGAAGACTCAGTTTCTCAGGAAATGCTCTATTTTTGATTTTCCATTTCTAGACTTGGAATGCTCAATTACATGTCTTCTTGGGAGTGAGGGGGGTAGGTTCTCCTTCAGCCACCAACCCTACAATATTGATAGAAGATTTCTTTTAGGTTTGCAATACATAAATTTGTTCGTTATTATTATCCCACATCAAAATAGGTGAGACACTAATAAGAAAGCAGAAAATATTTTAACAGGTGATGGCTGGTACCTTTAAACACAGCTCTGGACTTCTCTTCCTAGGTGTCTATTGTAACAATAATAAGATATCTAGGTACCAATGCCTTCCCAAGCCCTTCTCTATTTATCCACCTATCTATCTATTTATTGTTATTTATTATTTACATAATACATTGTTATTTACATAATAAATAACAACTATTACGTAGCTGCTCTTGCCATACATTGGTTTTGACACATACATTTTTAATAACTATTCATAAAAAAAGAAAGGATAAAAACAAGGGAGGTGAAAAGACAGTCAAAATGAATAGTTTAAAAGGCTATGTCCAGGCATAGTATTTCCTTCGTGTAGCCATGCCTGTCCTTTTTATAGCTTTTTCTCAGACTTACAGACTCTTCCTCTGTGTCAGTGCCATTATTCTGTCTACCTTCTGAAGCATAAGAGATTTCTCCTAACCTTCTTTATGCAAAGTTAGCCACATTTGGGGACAAGAAAAAATGCATGCACAAAGACTAAAGGACTTAGGTTGGGATTAAAATCTGCAAATGAATTAGTGAAAGAATTTTCTTTATTACTAAAGACTTCATGGGCCCCCTCCTGGGAGAAGATGTGGATTGTTATAAATTACTGACTACAGGAATATTTGAATACAGATTTCATGCAGGCCCTCATTCATTGCAAAAAGTAATCATTGCGTTACACCTTTGTGCCAGGTATAGATCTGGGGATTCTTTTCCAACTAAAAGAGTGTAGTTAATGATGAGTCCACAAGTTGCTTAAGACTTTCTGTGTATTTTGACTGTAGTTGTATGTTCCATGAAATTTCTGAGAACTTGCATGTCTTACTGGGCTCTTGTAACAAAGCAAACCACAATTATCCTACTAATTTTTTAATTGAATGTATTGGGGTTACATTGATTAATAAAATTATATAGGTAACATCTGTACAATTCTATAATACATCTTCTCGATTTTGGATGTGTTCACCATCCCAAGTTGTCTCCTTCCATCATCCATCATTATTTATGCCCCCTTTACCTCTTTTACCTCCTCCTACCTCCTTTCCCTCTGGTAATCACCATGTTTCTTTTTACTCAGTCCCTCCAACATTTTTTGCTAATTTTTAAATATATCTACTCATTGGTCCACTTTCTTCCATATATTATGAGCAACTTTATAAATTGAGTATTTTCAGAATATATAGCATTAATAAACAAAATTTCCATTTCTGCTTGATTTTGCTAGATTTATTAATGTTAGGGGAAATGGGAGTAGTTATAGAAACTGAGTCCTGGAAGAAGAATTTTTTCAAATCCACTTTTATTCACTCATGAAAGATGGACTAGGTGTCTATACATATCAGGCACTGTTCTAAGACATTTGGTATTAAATCCTATCAACTACATTATGAGAGGAGTAAAATTATTATGCCCATTTTACAAGTAGGTCAATGAGAAACATGAGAAAACTTTTGTAACTTGTCTGAGTTCATGTCACTTGTGGATGGTGGAGCTGGAATTTCAATCCAAAAGCACAATTCCAAAATTGAAGTCACAGTTGATAGGCTATACTTCCTCTAGGTTAAAGACAGAATCTTTGTCCTTAGGGAGATAATAGTTTCTGGTTGGAAAGACAGATATGTGAAATAAAGATGGACGTGAGATGTGAAGGATGGTGGAAAGATTTGGGAGCATATAGTCGGATGGGCAGGAAGGGTACTTAGGTTGAAACTTGCAAAATGCTGGGAGGTAAGTTAGCCAGAAAAAAACACTTTAAGGATAGCATTGATGTGGTAGAACAAAGAGAGTGAATGTGGGATATTCCCAAGCCATTTTTTTCTACTAAGTGAACTGCATTTTTTCCCTCCAGAGACTAAAAATGCCAAGAACAAAGTTTCAATATTGAAGGAAAAAAATTCTTTTGGAACAAATACAGGACTTTTTTTTTCTTTCTCCCCCAAATAACTTCTGTTTACTTTCCTTTTTGTTGTTGTTGTTTAAATTTAAGACTCTGAAGTTTTCTAACTATTAATGTTGGGTATAGAAATGCAATGCATTCCATCTTTTCCCTTACTAATGGCTGGAAGAAAAGGGTAATTTTTAAAGAAAGTTATAAAATCCTGGAAATGAGGATACAGCATCAAATTAGCATCTTGCCCTTAAATATCATGCTGCTTCTGTTATTTTAAAGCAGGTGAATGTTGGGTACAGATGCAGCCTCAAAGCCATTATTCTAACTCACACTGTTAGTGCGGAGATTTCATTTGCAAGAAGTTGCCGTGCCCCATCATGCTTGGAGACCTAGAACATGCGCTGCATTTACTCAGTGGCAGTTGCACTTACATTTTAACAGCATGCAGTGCACTGAGGAGATGGGTCCTGGGCACATCCTTACACATATGAATAAATAATGTTGAAGCTAATAAGATCTCTGAGAGAAAAGGATGATTGTCTTTAATCACTAACCTTAAGCAGGAGTGAACCATATTATCAAACACCTTCATTTCTTATAAAACTATCTATCACACACAATAAAGACCTGATGAAAAAGAAGGTGGAAGTAATCAGGACAGAATGCCAATTACCTCATTACTTGTCATAGCACATTGTAACTGGAAATTGCTTCTTTCAGGTTCTGTTTGCTCAGGCAATTACAATAAACTCTCTGCTTGACATGTTGTTTGCACAGATGTAGTGCATTAATAAACATGAGGGCTAATCTGAATTATTGAACCAGCCACAATAATTCCAACAAAGGATTTATAATAAGTCCAAGAAAGCTGAGGTATCACTGGAATTCCCTGTAAGCAACACTGACATACTTTATCACATGTAAAATCCTCAAATTTAATGTACAGTACTGGAATATGTCCCATAGGTATTTTGTATTTTCTGTAGCTTTAAGTCCTAAGCAACTGCCATTATGAAAGAGAATCAAGATTGCTAAGGTAAGCGGCTATATCACAGACGTAGAGAGAATTACTTTATTTGCTACATACTGCTGGCATGTTGAGCCCTTATCACCTAATTTCTAAAATCTAATTTTTATTTGAAAGGAAAAATGTGATGTGGTATCAGTAAGGCATTAAATGTTTCAAGGTCTCATGAAAGACATACAGTTGCCCAACAACTGCATGAAGGACATGTCTACCTTTTAACCTACTCACATTGCTAAATGGGCATCATGCAGGCATAGAAAGACTTGTTACGAACAGGTACCTACCACAGTCAGAATGCTCAATAATATTTTAGAGCAAAGCTCAGGTCAAGTTTGCTTCACCTAAATTAAATTCACTTGAGTTCATGTTTTTTTTATAAAAGTTTTTTATTCAAAATAATAATACATTTTATGTCAAAAATAATCACTTGAAATAAAACCTGTGTGCCTTCTCAATTTCTACCATACAAAAACTGGATTTCAAAATAACTTTGCTTCTTGTCATATGAGTAAAAAATAGAATTAAATTTAGAAATGTTTTCAGAAGAGAATGAGATACATTTGTGAATAATGATTTAATAGGGGATTATTAACTTTATTTACTTCAATTGAGAGCACTTTCTAGCCTTCAGAGTTGGGGTCAAAATAGATTTGGCAGCCTCAGATCAGTGACTTGATAGTGTTGTAAAAAGGACATGATCCTGTCAGCAAATAACCATAGCAATTCAACATTCTTAAACAAAGTAATACTCACAGAGTTGAGTCCTGTCATATTTCTTTATTTCCCCCTAAATTAGGCAAGACTTACAACTTACTCATTTCTCAGTTTCCTTTCGTGCTCAGTCTCCTTTGGATGCCATGTGATTAACTGCATCTTAATATTGGTGTAGTGGGTTGATTATAAATCTAAATTATAGTACTAACAAATAGTCAATTTTAATGAGTCCATATAAAAAAGGAGACAAGTTTGCCACCATGGATGCTATTTTCTAATGAAGAACACATATTTTCTAACTCTAAACATTGGTCAGATATATGATACACTAAATAACCCTGAGATTGTCAATTCATCTCAGAAAATTATTGAAGAATAGTTTGTGTACCTTTTCTTCAAATTTTCTTTTATAGAAATTAAGAAGTAAAACAGTTTTTTTCATTACAAATGTCTTTTAAGACTTTTAATAGTTAAATGTAAAATTAAAAATTTTGCTTATAAAATATCTTTTAATTCAAATCCACAGACTCATATAAAAAAATTATCCATTTTCCCTCAATTCCACGATAACTTCTGATCTCCCTTTCTTTTCATACTCCTTCTCTCAGCATCTTTACTTCCTCTACCCTACCCCTAATTTCATAAAAGGTTGCATTGCTTGGATGGAAACTGTCCTTATATGGCCTGAAAGGAAAATATGAATCAAGATATCTCAAACACTAATGGGATATATTAAAGCAATTCAATTATTTTAATCTGTTTCATATATCATGAAATTATGTAGAACAATTACATTTAAGTGTTACTATCACTGTTGAGACTGCAATTGTGAATTGTCACACCAGCAAATATTGAAGAACACGAGTGAGGTGAAGTTCTATTGCATACGTGAAAGTCAGGGTCCGGATGACACTAAGAAGAAAATTTCCATCATAATCGACTTATTCATTCTATAATAACCCCCTTAAGAATCATGCCTTAATATTTTAATGTATTCTGATTAGTTTCAGTCAAAGTTAATGTTGTTCTTTGAGTTAAAGTTATAACATTCTCACACAGAGTGATAATACTTTTAATTATAAAATAATTATAAAAATAAATTGAATAAAGCAACTGAACAATAGGTTATAGGAAGATGAACTAGAGCATTTAAATACTACATAGAGTAAGATTTCTTTGAAAGACAAAATTCTTATGAAATTTAAAAGTAAGGAAAGCCAGGTTCCATGAAACAAAAATTACTCTTTAGTTATTTCAATCATATAAGTTTCTATTCTGTAAAGTTTATTTTTCTGTATTTCCTTTAACTCACTGAAAGGCATAGTTTTATATACTTACATATGTGGTGGGAATATCTTGGTTCCAATGATTATTTCTTAATGGTTATATTTATTCAAGTAAAGATTTGGAAACCAAAATACAAACTATATGATTTTTAAAATACTGTAATATAATGACACAAATTAAATTACAGAAAATCAAAGCCTCTAAAGGTCTTAATTTATACTCCACTATTAACTAATGCAATTTAAGTATATATACAATTGGAGTGTGTTAATAAGATTATAAATAATAAAATTTGTGTAGAATATGCACAGTATTGACAATGAAAACATCAATCTCTTTGTATCAGTTAACACTATTGATATTTATTCATATATACATTAAAGTTCTGTTGATATTAATGTGTTATATATTTTCCTGATGTATAACTTGGTTAGTAAATGAAACTAATAGGAAATTACATACAAGCAACAAGATAATTAAAAAAAACATAGTACACATTCCTACTTATTTTAGTGTAATTTTAATCCCAATGATCATAATTGAATACAAGAGGATCTATCCATTCTCTACAACATGAATTCAATAATGATTTTCTCTAATACATTTACTTTGTACTTAGTCAGTATTAAAACCTAGGAAATGTGTGTGTAAAACTGAGAGATAACAATGTGAACATATTCATAAAATAGCACATATGGATGTAAACTATGTAATAGTTGTATTTAATATTTTACACAAAATATTATGTATAGCCATGTACTAATATATATTATAGCTATAATATGTTAGTTAACTAAGTAATATTTATCCCTTCCCTTTAGTTCCAGCTTGATTAAATTATTTTAAAAATTTACTTTATAGTAGCTACTATTTTTAGTTAAAATAATATTTTGGAAAGTAATTTTAGTATCTTAGTTCAGAAGAAGTAAAATGATCAAAACTGGTCAAATATTGTGAACACAGAGATGGGACCAGGAAGAAATCACACATTTGAGATCTTAATAGCAATCAACGGTGCTGGAGTAAAACCAGTCTAGTATCACTGTCTTCACATTATTTTATTTCCACTAATTTTTAATACTTTTCCCCATTATAGACTAATGATACTTCCAGTTGAAATATAAAATTGACATTTTTGTTAGCTCTCTTCTTTCCTCCAGTCCTTCTTAAGCTCTGGATTCAATTAACTCCAACATACAAATTTTACAACACTTAAAAAATCACAATGAAGCATTGTATATAGAGGCATGGAAAAGGAAATATAAATTGTGTTCCTAAAATTTATAAAACCTGTTAATTAAGTTTCAAAATAATTGAAATTTGTGAAAATTACATATTTTAGACAGTTAAAATGTTTTAAAATTCTTTTAACAATACAATTTTGAAATTTTACTTTATATTACTATCAGATATTATCAGGAATTATGCAATAATTAAATCTACAGATAACATTTTAGCCAAGATACTATGTTTTTAAGTATATTTTTCTTATCAGAAAACAGAATTTCAGATTTCAAAATAAACAATCACTAGAAATCTACTAAGAAGTTAATCAGGAGAGTCCTTGAATTTCTGATTCCACATTGAGAAATCATGAATCATTTCTGTGAATTTTTCCTTCTTATTCACATTCAAAGACAAGAAAACCAGAAAATGTCTCTATCCATATTTTTAAAAATGACCAAGAGTTATATATATCCAAGAGTTAATTTATTAAAATACATATTTGTTGCATATTTGTGAATATCTAGTTCAATGAATCTATCCCAAACATTTATATTATGAGTGCTATTTATTTTTATATACTGTATTTTTAAAAGGGTGTTGAAGTGCTATTGTATGGCAACATCCTTTGGTTTCAAAACACAACATCAGCAAGTCATCAGTCTTACACTTCCATGTAAATCTACTTCTTTCCTAGGAGAGACTAGCAACTGGAATTTGAAAACACTGTGTTGTCCTTTTTTTCAGAGCTTATCAACATGACAAGGCTGAATGTTGTTTTTGGATACCTCATTCTCAAAAGTGAGTGAAGTTGGTCACCTAGGGGCCACACCACTTTGAGATGCTGTCTGTACTCAACTATTTTCCAATTTTGTGTTGAGTTTCACAATGCATGTACTCCCAGGAAAATAAAGCAAGTTGCTACAAAATTAGAAGCTGACAGCTTTTATTTATCTTAAAGTATTTTTTTAAAAGCCTTTCTTTTCCTTATGCAGAAACAAACCAAGCAGCCTTTGAAATATTTATCATAAACTCTGTTCCTATATGTTGTTCATCTATTAGAATGAGTGTGTGTAACACCTACAAAGATGAAAATTTTTGAGCATGAGAGTTTTTTCATCTAAGGACTCCATTTATTCTTAGGTGAGAAGGTTGGAAAAACAAAGAAAGCAGGAGAAATCAATGAGGTTTTGCATTTCCTGGAGATGGTGAATGACTACGAAATCGGGATGAGTGTTGATAGACACCTGCTGAGAAAATCTAGGCTGGAACAGTAAGGGACATTGTAGAGAGCTGTCAAGACCATGTAGGGAGTAGCACTGAAGTATTGACTAGAGGCTTTTAGAAAGCATTTTAGGGAAAGTATCTTGCATTTACTCTAGCAAGAAAACTCAATACTAGAGAATTTGGAAGACTAAAACCACAGAACTTGCTATGGACAGAAAAGTAAAAACATTCATCACTCCATTAGATCTTCTCTCAAGGATACAACAAAGAGTAGGTCAATTATTGGATGGGTGTCATAAATGTCAGTCATCCACCCTGAGATGATTTAGCAACTTCTACTGAAAAAAATTCAGCACCTATGAAGTTAAGCTTTATTGGGAAGCATTCTAAAGAAAAATGTTTTAAAACACCCATTTTAATCACAAGCAGAGAGTGCAGCAGAAAAGACTCGGGAAATAGTCATATAATTGGCAGCTATTTTGCTTTTAGATCAAGCTTATTAGACCATGCTTATAATTTTCCATGATCAAATTACGTAACAGAGTTCCATCTTCAAAAACAACTTACCTGGAAATTATCCAAAAGCTTCAATTCTGAGTTAAGAAATTCAGTAAGTTATGCTTTTCTGAGGAGACAATTCTATGTGTAGTCTATATTTAAGTGCAAACCTATGGCTTTTCACTGTGTTTTATAAGTGAAGTGGCATCAAACTCTCTTTTTCCTCCAACACTTTCAGCTATCAAAAACAGCAACAAGATTAACTTATTTGACACAGGGTGGATATTAAACTTCTCTCAGCCAAGAAAAGTAAATCCTTTGCCAGCAAAGAAACAGACATTCAAAATACTGCAAGGAAGCAAGCTTACCTTTTGCTCCTTCTGTTCATCTTAATATTTCAAGTGCTAACGTGGCAATATCCTGTTAAGTTTACCCCCTTGGAAGAACTGCTTGAACTGATACAGATTCAAAGAAAGCAAATAGGAGCTTTACCAATGAAATGTGGAAAATCCAAGAAATAAGGTGCCGTTATTTCAATTTGAAGAGAGTACAGTGTATTTCTTAGAATAGGTGACTCAGTGCATATTTCTTTGTCATTGTTTTGAGGTTCATTTAACCATGAAGAGGAAACAGGACAAGGAAAGTAGAAGGGAGCTCAGTGAAGCATGGCTGGCTTGACAATGGGCTTTCTGCAGGTTAGCCAAATTTAACTGGCAAAAGCTCGCCAAGACACTTTTGTCTGTGACATTTGCACCATAATGTCTCTCTCTCCGCACATATTTCACAGATCAAGTTCGACTATTTGTCCCAAAATATGGAAAAAGTCGGTTTGGGAACTGTTCATAAAAGTTACTTTATACAGTATTGTACAATTCTGATACAAAAGATACAGAAGTGGAAAGTGCACTTCACATGGCCACAATTAGGGCTTCTGTTTCCGCTCTCCTGCCCTTGTCAAAGCTTTGATTTAGTTTCCTCCGTTTTTTGTCCGAGGGTCATTACAGATGTCTGCAGACGATTAGCATCTCCCCCACAGCCCCTACCCAATGTGGTGATTAGTAAACTAAAACTTTTCATTCTCCTCTGTCTACTGAAACATATTGTAAAAGATTAGTAAATGTGGCTATTTGTGAAGGGAGATTTGAGGGGAGAATCAAGGTGTTTCTCAGAATTTTAGTAGCTAAATATTAAGTTAGCAATTGGTTATGCCATCATGTCACATGCTCCAGTATTTAATGAAGCATTCAACTCTGAAACTTATAAATAATTGTATCCTAGAAGAGGAGCCACAAGAACATTTTGTATCTATGCCATATCCAAAAGGTGCCAAGCAAACTCATTCTAATCCATATTTGGTGTATATACTATATTTACAGCCTTCATTTCTGAAACTGAAACCCCTACTCCATACAAGGACTCAGTATGTTTTTCAAAGCATTCAAGCAAGACCTATGCATTAGAGTACATGCCAAGTATAAATGAAGTATTCAAATGATCCATGGGAGATTGTGTCTTTGGTTTCAAGGGGAAATTGAAATGTATGAAAATCTTTCATTACTCCATCTTTGTTGTAGCAGAGCAAATGTTAGATTAGGTTAGCAAACAGAAGTATTTAGTAGAATTATCTCAACTACACATAGAATATAGAATCTATAGATGGCTAGAATGAATGAGTCCCAAATGTCACACTTCCACTCAAAATATACATTCTGCAAGTTTTATATATATAGGTGTGTGTATATGTGTTTATATATGTGTATATATGTATATATGTGTATATGTGTGTGTATATATATATTTCTAAATTGTATTCCATAAGAGAGAACACAAAAATTATTTAAGTGTTTCCTCTCTTTTTTTCATAATCTTTTGGTTGTAAATCAAACAAGTGGGCACAAATGCCCCCAAAAGTATAAAAAAAATCAGTAAAACATGGAAAGGTAGACAGTCACATTAGCCCTAACACTGAATCAAAAAATAAAATAACACCCAAATGCAGTCTATTCTAATTTCAGTTTACTCTTCAACACCTCTACTTAAGCTCACTACATTGGCAGCCAGACACCTCAATGGTCATGCTACCTGCTTCTTGACCTTGCCTTCTAGTGTTGCCAGAGGTCCCTACCATGTAGAAATAAAATGAGTTACCATTATCATGTGACTCACTCAACTTCTTCACTAGGAAGGCATTCCCTTACTGCTAAAACAAAGGGGCCTATTGATAAATTCGGAAAAGCCAAGTTTAATGTCTGAGGCCATCTGCAGTTTTTAGTTTTTCAAAAAAAATGTTTATAATGATATACCTCAAGTCCATTGTTGAGGAGTAAGGAAAGAACATACAAAGATATAAATGTGAATGAAAAGTCTCTAGACAATCTCTTTATATATTATAAATAAGAAATTCCCAAACCAATACATTGACTTAGAGTTCATTAATGCATCCTGCCAAAGTGAGCTAAACCCAATTTTTCAGTTCTCGGGTGTTTTGAGATCACAAAGTGTTGCACTAAATAAAGTTTATTAAATCACCTAGCAAGATGTGAACTACAGATGAGGGTTGTGTGCTGATAAATAGTTTTTTTTTATTTTATCAAAAAGTTTAAATTCTATAGTGTCTAACAGAACAATTTTAGTTTAGCAACAAGAAAACATTATTAGTGGCCAAATGTAAATAATAACTGTTAATAGAATGAAGGTAAACATCACCAGACTTTATTAATGGTGACATTTTTAAAAATGCAGTTTTCAACAGTCTACACTCCTTTTGCAAAAGTAAAAAAGCTTCTTAGAAAGAGGTCTTTTTCCCCCCTCAATATTATTAGTATGCTTTCCCATTTTCAACTTCTAAGTTCCTTGTTCTTATTAGAAAAGTGAATATTTGCACAAAATGAAAAAAGAATACTTGTAAAGATAAAGTTAGAGATATCATACAGAAGCATCTCTCCTTGCCAAGTAAATTACTTAATCAACTAATGGATAATTTTGCAAACCCTTCCTCAAGGTGAGTGGATGATGGACATTGCTATGATTTTCATTAACTTTTCTCTCCCCATCTTGTCAGTTGTAACCATAAAGAAGCATTTTCATTCTTCACCAGATCACAAGTTCTCTTTCTTCTCAGAATCCTCAGCACTTCCTACCTAAATCTCATTATTTCTTCTCTCTATACCATTTTGCTTTATTTCATTGGAGTCTTATATTCCCAACAGAATTTCATATTATATTTAGGCCTTCCCTGTGTTTTCTAGCTTAGTAGTAAGCACACAAGACATTAAAAATATACTTGCTCACTTAATTTTATTTTGCCTTTCTTTAGATATAATCTGGAACTTTCTATATGGTAATAATGAAGAGGAGAAGTGGGTGGAGAAGGAGGAGAAGGATATGATGGTTATGGCTAGTTTATGACCATTTATCATCTAAAACTTTCATTTTTGGAAGAGAAAACAGATACTCTAATATACTAGAAAACAAATATTGTCATAGGCCACCTGGATATATAGCCACCTTACATGAAACTAATATCAATACTTCTTATTGTAAGCTACTTTAAATCTGTCTATTATTTATTCTTTATTATAGTGCTATGAGGCAAATGTTATTATTACTCTCATTTAACAAGTGAGTAAACTGAGGAGCAGAGAGATTAAATAATTTCACCATAATCACTTAGCTCAATGTTAGCAGAGGCCAGGATTCAAATATTGACTGATTCTAGAGGAAAAAAAGTTTTAAAATAAACTTTTTGTCTTCTATATATTTCCCTGAAAATATGTATGTTTTCTAAAGAAGAAATTAAATAATTGTGTAAATCAAGATGAAGTTATCATGATATCATTGAAGAAAGTATAACCATTTTGCCATAAAGTACTATATAAGACATATTTTCCATACAATAATTAAAAACCAATTGTATTACACATTTTTGTAGGTCTTCTTTAGCAAAAGTAGGTGCATTATTAATAAAATACTAGAGAATATGGTTAATGTATAAATATTATAGGGTAGAACAGTTTTGTTTTAATGGTTTTACTCATAGCTTCTATAGTTTCATAATTTTGTGGTTACCCCATAGTTCACATACCTCATCCACACACACACACAAACAATTATGAATCATTTGTAAGTCCAAAGTGATGTCTTAAAGAAAAAAAAATTTTAAAAGATGGCATGGATTGAATATTTGTATATCCCCACCAATTTATCTATTGAAGTTTTAAGCCCCAAAGTGATGGTATTTGAATATGGGGCCTTTGAAAACTAATTAGATTTACATGTGATCACGAGAAAGGTCAGCCCATGTTGGGATTATTATCCTTATAAAAAGAAGAGAGATCAGAGAATTCCCTCTCTCCACCGTATGAGTACACAGTGAGAAGGATATCTTTCAGCATTTTAATCATGGAATTCCCAGCTTCCAGAACTGTAACAAAGCATGCCTCTCATTTATGCCATCAATCTGAGGTATTTTGTTATGGCAGCCTGAGCATACTAATACAGACACCCTGCAACCTTCAGAACAAATGTAATTTCCTCCCTGTCCTGTCATTGGCTGACGCCAGCCTTCACAGGACATCTCTTTCTTTGTTTGGGCTGTTTACTCTCTTATCTTCTAATTTCGTCTGGTTAATATGTGTGTGTGTGTGTGTGTGTGTGTAGGGAGAGGTGAAAACCTTTTAAAATTAATTACAATTTTATTACCTTTTTATTGAGAGATAATTGGCATGTAACTGCATTATTTTAAGTTGTATAACAATTTCATGTATGTATACATTGAAAAATGATTACAACAATTTTAGTTAACACATCTACCACCTAAAAGAGTTACAATATTTTTGTGTGTGTGTGATAACTTTTAAGTTCTAATTTCTCAGCAATGTTAAAATATACAATACAGTATTCTTAACTCTACTCTCCATATGTACTTTACATCACCAGAACTTATTTATAATAGGAGGTTTATGCCTTTGACTACCTTCACCTATTCCTTCATAATTAATGATATTTTAATACTTTTTAATGTACCTATTGGCCATTTGTATATCTTCTTTGGAAAACTATTCATATTTTACCCATTTTAAAATTGGATTTTTTTCTATTGAGTTGGATGAGTTCCTTACGTATTTTTGTTATTAACACCTTACTAGATAATATGGTTTGCAAATATTTTCTCCCATTGTATAGGTTGCTTTTTAATTTTGTAGATCTTTTCTTTTTCTGTGCAGAAGCGTTTTTATTTTGATGTAGTCTCACTCGTTTTTCCTTTAGGTGTCAATCCCCCCAAAAAAAAGGAAGAGAAAAAAAAGAAAAACATGCCAAGACCAATGTAAAAGAACATTAGCTCTCTATTCTCTTCCAGGCACATTAAGGTTTTAGGTGTTACATGTAAGTCTTTAACCATTTTCAGTTACTTTTTAAAAATGGTTTAATGTAGGGTTTCAGTTTTATTCTATAACATTTGAATGTCCAATTTCCCAGAATCATTTATTGAAGAGAATGTCTTCTCCATAGAGTATTTTTGGCTCTCTTTTCAAATGTTATTTGGCTTCATATGCATGGACCTACATCTGGATTTTTAATCTTATTCTATTGGCCAATGTGTCCATTTTTATGCCAGTACTATATTATTTTAATTACTATAGATAGGTAATATAGTTTGAAATCGGGAGGTGTGATGCTTCCCACTTTGTTCTTCTCTGGATTGCTTTGGCTATTTGGGGTCTTCTTGGGTTTAATACCAATTTTGGGATTTTTTTTCTATTTCTGTAAAAATGCCACTGGAATCTCGATATGGATTGCACTAAATTTATAGATGTCTTTGGGTAGTATGAACATTTTACCATTATTAATTTTTCAATCCCAGAACAGAGGTTATTTTTCCATTTATTTGTATCTCCTTCAGTTTCTTTCATCAATGTCTTATAAATTTTAATACCTAGATCTTCCAGCACCTTGATTAAACATATTCTTAAGTATTTTATTGTTTCTGATGCTATTGCAAATAGTAATGTTACCCTTATATCTTTTTGGATAACTTATTGTTAATGTGTAGACACACCATTGATTATTTTACTTTGATTTTTCATCCTGCAACACTACTGAATTTGTTGATTAGCTCTAACAGTTTTTTGGTAAATGTTTAGGAATTTTTTAATGTAAAATTATGTCATCTGTAAACAAAGACAATTTTTCTTCCTTTTAAGATTCAGATGCCTTTTATTTCTTCTTGTTGCTTGATTGCTCTGCTAGGCCTTCCATTACTATGTTAAACAGGAGTGATGAGGATTGGCATCCTTGTCTTGTTCCTGATTGAAAAAGAAAAGTTTTTAATCTTTCACTATTGACTTTGATGTTAGCTGTGGTCTTGTCATGTACAGCTTTTATTATGTTGAAGAATGTTCCAACTATATTTAGTTTGTTGAGAGGTTTTTTTTTTTATTACAACTGGATGTTGAATTTGTCAAAAAGCCTATTATGGATCTATAAAGAGCATCATTATTTTTATCTTTTATTCTATTAATATGATGTATCAAATTTATCGATTTGTGTATGTGGAACTATCATTGATTGCATCCCATAGATGAATTCTACTTGATCCTGGTGTATTATCCTTTTAATGTGATATTGAATTTTATGTGCTGGTATTCTGCTAAAAACTTTACATTTATATTTATCAGGGATATTGGCCTGAAATTTTCTTTTCTTGTAGATTGCTCATCTTTAGTATCAAGTCAATGTTAGCCATGTAAAATAAGTGTGAGTGGGTTCTCTCTTCTTTTGATTTTTGGAAGAGATTAAGAATGATTGGCATTAATTCTTCTTTAAATGTTTAATTAAAAATCCTGGTTCCAGGCTTTTCTTATTTTAGAGATTTTAGAATACCTAGTCAATCTCTTTGCACTTTATTAATCTGTTCAGATTTCCTGTTTCTTTGTGGTGCAGTGTTGGATTCTAGGAACTACCCATTTCTTCTAGTTTGTCCAATTCATGGTAGTCTGATGATTCTTTGAATTTCTGGTATCAGTTGTAATATTTCCTCTTTCATTTATGATTTTTTATTTGTATTTGCATGTATTCTCTGTGTGTGTGTGTGTGTGTCTCTCTCTGTCTATCTAACTAAAAGGTTTGCCAATTTTGTTTATCTTTTCAAAGAACCAATTCTTACTTTTGTTAATATGTTCTATTTTTTCCTCATTCTCTATTTCATTAATTAATAATCTAATAATTATCTTTTTAATTTGTTTCACTAACTTCAGGCTTTGTTCTTTTCCCTCCTAGCTTATTAAAATATAAATTTAGAATGTTTCTTTGAGTTTTTTTGATGTATGCCTTTATTACAGTAAACTTTCCTCTTAGAAATTCTTTTGTCATATCCCATAAATTATTGTAACTTAAATTTTTACTTTCACTTGTCTCAAGGCATTTTTTATTTTGCCTTTTGTTTATTCTTTGATTTATCGGTTATCCAGGAGTGCCTTGTTTAATTTCAATGTATTTGAGAATTTTCCAGTGTGCTTTCATTTATTGATTCTTAGTTTCATATTATTGTGGTCAGAAAACATAGTTTATATAATTTCTATATTCTTGAAATTTTTGAGACCTGTTTTGTCTCCTGGCATCTGATATATCCCAGAAAATGTTCTGTGTGCACTTCAGAAGAATGCATATTCTGCTACTTTTGGATGGGATGATCTAGAAAGGTCTGCTAGTACTTATGATGTATAGTGTTGTTCAAATCTTCTATTTCCTTACAGAGTACTATTTATTCTCTGTGTTATCCAAAATTATTGACCTTAAAACAAAGAAGTTGCAGGATCTAATGGATGTTATGCAAAGGATGGCACTAGACATGAGGAAAAGATGGGAGGATGGTGAAAAAACAATAATAGAAATCCAGGTAACATATAACTGGGCTTAGACTGCTGAAGGAAATATTGATAGGATTTACTGATGAGTAGGATAAAATGGGTAAGAGAAAGAGAGGCAAAAAGAAAAACCAATTTTTTTTCAACCAGAGTAACTCCAGAAAATAATGTCATTTTGATGGTTAATTTTATGTGTCAACTTTACTTGGCTAAAGGATGTCAAGATTGCTAGTAAAACATTTTTTTTTTCTTGGTATGTCTCTGATAGTGTTTCCAGAAGAGATTGACATTTGGCTCTGTAGACTGAATAAAGAAAATAGCCCTAACCAATATTGGTGGGTATTATACAATCCAGTGAGACCTGGATAGAGCAAAAAAGTTAAGAAAGGTTGCGTTTGCTCTCTTTCTCTGAGGTGGGATATCCATCTTCTCTTGCCCTTGTGCATCAGCACTCTGATTCTGGAGGCTTCTGTTTCTCCAGACTTCAAAGTGGAACCAAAAATTACATCGTCAGACCCTCCTTCTTAGGCCCTTAGACTCAGACTGAATTACACCCCTGGCAATCCTTGTTCTCCAGATTGCAGATGGTAAATTGTGGGACTTTTGAGCTTTCATAATCTCATGAGCCAATTAATATAAATAATATGATCTTATATCTATCTATCTATCTATCTGTCTATCTACATATCTACTTATATCTATCTATCTATAACCTATCCTATTATGCTATTTCCCTGGGGATCTTTAATATAGCCATTTATGCCTGTGAGAAACCCTGTCTGGGAATGAGGGGTGGAAAGTTGGAGGGATGAACAAAAAGGCAGGGAGAGAAGAAGTTTAAAGGTTATTTAGGTTTCCTGAATGTCATGTTGTTGATCTGAGATAAGGTAATATATCCTACAAAATCTATTGGAAAGTTTATGAAATAAACTATTTGAGAATTACAAACACATATCATTGGCCCAATAATGCAAATCTCTTTTCCTTATTTCCTCACTTGTTCTTAATAAAATCTTGCACTCTGACATAAACCTATTCTTGTATTGATTATTATGACTTCAAACATTTTATTGAAAATAATTAGTTATAATATTATTAAATGGTAGATTCAAAATAGTTCTTTTCCTTTAAAATTAATATTGAAATTAAGAACAATGTAACAATAGCCAGAGGGGAGTGGGGAGGGGATAGTGGGGAAAGGGGTCTACAGGAGCTACTATAAAGGACACAAGGACAAAATCAAGGGGGAGTTTAGAGGTGGGGGAGGGAGGTGGGACTGGCTGGGGTGGGGTAGAGGGATGGGGAGAAAATGCAGACAATTGTAACTGAATAAAAATAAAATGAAATAAAATTAATAAGGTTTTCACTTCAAGTAAATATATTTTAAATAAATAAAATTCAAATAATTGAAAAAATGTGCTTTCTATTTATTTATTTTTTAATTTTAATATTTTATTGCTATTCAGTTACAGTTGTGTCCCTTTTCTCCCCATCTCTCCACCCCACCCAGCTGAAACCCCCTCCCTCCCCAACTTCCACCCTCCCCCTTGATTTTGTCCATGTATCCTTTATAGTAGTTCCTGTAATCCCCTCTCCTCACTGTCCCCTCCTCACTCCCCCCTGACCATTGTTAGATTGTTCTTAACTTCAATGTCTCTGGTTATATTTTGTTCACTTTTTTCCTTCTAGTTATTATGCTCCAGCTAAAGGTGAGATCATATGGTATTTCTCCCTCACCGTCTGGCTTATTTCACTTAGCATAATGATCTCCAGTTCCATCCATGCTGTTGCAAAGGGTATAAGCTCCTTCTTTCTCTCTGCTGCATAGAATTCCATTGTGTAAATATACCATAGTTTTTGGATCCACACGTTTGCTGATGGGCACTTAGGTTGCTTCCAGTACTTGGCTATTATAAATTGTGCTATGAACATTGGGGTGCACAGGTTCTTTTAGATTGGTGTTTCAGGGTTCTTAGGGTATAATCCCAGCAGTGGAATTGCTGGGTCAAAGGGCAGTTCCATTTTTAGTTTTCTGAGGAAATTCCATACTGTTTTCCACAGTGACCTCACCAGTCTGCATTCCCACCAACAGTGCACGAGGGTTCCCTTTTCTCCACATCCTCTCCAACATTAGTTTGTGGATTTGTTTATGTTGGCCACTCTGACCGGTGTGAGATGGTGCCTCATTGTGGTTTTAATTTGCATCTCTGTGGTGGCTAGTGATGCTGAGCATCTTTTCATATGTCTCTGAGCCCTCTGTACGTCTTCCTTGGAGAAGTGTCTGTTCAAGTCCTTTGCCCATTTTTTAATTGGGTTGTTTGTCTTCCTGGAGTGGAGTCGTGTGAGTTCTTTATATATTTAGGAGATCAGGCCCTTGTCTGAGGTATCATTGGCAAATATGTTTTCCCATACTGTTGGTTCTCTTTGTATTTTAGTGCTGTTTTCTTTCACCATGCAGAAGCTTTTTACTTTGATGAGGTCCCATTTGTTTATTCTTTCCTTTGTGTCCCTTGCTTTAGGGGATGTGTTTGTGAGGATGTTGCTGCGTGGAATGTCTGAGATTTTCCTGCCAATGTTTTCCTCTAGGACTTTTATGGTGTTATGACTTATATTTAAGTCTTTTATCCATCTTGAGTTTATTTTCGTGTATGGCGTAAATTGGTGATCGAGTTTCATTTTTTTGCACGTAGCTGTCCAGATCTCCCATCACCATGTGTGGGAGAGGCTGTTTTTGCTCCATTTTATGCTCCTGCCTCCTTTTTCAAATATTAATTGACTGTAAAGACTTGAGTTTATTTCTGGGCTCTCTGTTCTCTTCCATTGGTCTATGTGCCTGTTTTTATGCCAGTACCAGGCTGTTTTGATTACAGTGGCCAAAGTGTGCTTTTTAAAATATTGATACAAAGGTGGCTATATTTCTTATTATGTCTTAAGATAAACCCATACTTCATTCTTTAATTTCAATGTGACGAATGAGTGCTAATATTACTTACCTTTGAAATAAATAAGGAAATCTCAAAGGAATCTATATATTTAATGTAATTCCTATGCATACAAAGGGGTAAATACAGTCATTTCAATAAATGGCATTGGGAAAATTAGGTACATGCAAAAATATGAAACTAGACCACCAACCTACTCCATACACAAGGATAAAATCAAACTGGATATAAGACTTAAATGTAAATGCAAAACCATAAAAATCTTAGAAGTAAACATAGGCAGTAAAATCTCAGACATCTCACATAGCAATATTTTTGCTGATACATCTCCTAAGGTAAGAGAAGTAAAGATAAAAATGAACAAATGGGACCACATCAAATTAAAAATCTTCTACACAACAACAGAAACCACGAACAAAATGAAAAGGGAACTCACTGTATGGGTGAACATATCTGCAAATGATATATCTGATTAGGGGCTAATTTCCAAAATATGAAGAACTTGCACAACTCAACACCAGGAAGAAAACAATCCAATTATAAAATGGGCAAAAGACCTGAACAGACACTTCTTTAAAGAGGACATACAGATGGTCAATAAACATATGAAAAATGAAGAGATGCAAATTAAAGCCATGATGATATATCACTTCATACCTCCTTGAATGGCAATTATCAATAAATCAACAAACACCAAATGCTGGCAAGGATGCGGAGAAAAGGTGACAGTAGTGCACTGTTGGTGGGCATGTAGACTAGTGCAGCCACTCTGGAAAACAGTATGGAGTTTCCTCAAAATATGAATAATGGAACTGCCTTTGATCCAGTGATCCCATTTCTGGGAATATATCCTAAGAATCCTAAAACACTAATCAGAAAGAACATATACACCTTTATGTTCAGCGTTATTTATAATTGCCAAGGTCTGGAAACAGCCCAAGTGCCCATCTGTACATGAGTGAATAAAAAACTGTGGTACATTTACACAATTGAATTATCAGTGGCTGTAAAACAGAAGAAACTCTTACCCTTTGTGATAGCATGGATGGACCTGGAGAATATTATGCTGAGCAAAATAAGCCACTCAGAGAATGACAAATATCATATGATCTCACTGATTTGTAGAATCTAATGTTCAAAACAAACTGATGAACAAAATAAAACCAGAGGCATGGATACATGGAATAGACTGACATGTCTCAGAGTGGTGTGGGGTTGGGAGGACTGGAAGAGATTAGTCAAAGAACATATATGCATATATGCATAGGTCATGGACACAGACAACAATGAAGTGAAGACTAGGGCTTGAGGGGCAGGGGCTGGTTGGAGGGGAGTATAAAGGGAAAATCGGGGAGAAAAGAAAAAAAAGTAAGCAAAGTATATGACTTTATCTTAACTGAAAGGATGATATTGTCCTGCCAAAAGAGAATTATTCTAATCACATTGTATCCATCTTTATCCTTGTCAGTGCTTCCCAGTTAACCTGAGTTTCATTTGTCAATCTATACCCTTGAAAACTTCATAGAAACAGGCTCATAAGAGAAACCTACATACAGAGAGGACACTGTACCTAGAAAGTTTAGGAAGTAAGTTTGTGAACTTAACTCCCTAAATAGTATGAGAATCCTACAAGAATAAGTAAAAAATAAACAAATACATAGGTCCAAGAGTCCCAGAGTACAATAGAGTATCCGTGTTCTTAGACTCTTTCTTTAATACATTTATTCAACAAATTTATTGAGCTACTTTTGTTCCACACACCGTGTAAAAACTAAGGCATGGTGTGGGGAACTGTCCCAAGCATGGGAAATGTGGCTCAGCCCCCACTCGGAAAAGCCAGTGGGGAGCAAGTTTGGCGGGCAGGACCCACATCCATGGATAGGTTCTCCAGTGGGAAATCAGGCCTCTGTTGTACCTAGACTGCTATGAGACTTGCTCTTGCTAAAACTCCCTCACCCTGAGGCAAGCAAATGTTTACTGAGTATCTTTATCTTCCCAAAATCTGGGCTAGACCTTCCAGGCATGGAACATAGCCGGTTTCAACCATTTCTTCCTTTACATTGCAAATATCCTTCTTTGATGTAGTCAGTGACATCCTCTCCTTTGTTGTCTGTAAAAGATAACCACCGAAAACAAACCTATGAAGACCATCTTTGATGTAAGGGGCCTAGAAAAACAATAAAAGCCTGTCAAGGCAAGGGTCAGGTCCTCTCCTCTTGAGAGAGTGGCCGTGCTGTCCTTTTTCCTCCATAAGATTTCTGTAGTCCACGTGTATTTGTATATTGTGGCCACAACAACAGATCCTGCTGGCCAGGATCTGTGTCAGCATAGTTATGTTAAAGTATAACTATTTAAAATGAAATTATAATGTAGAGGTAGGAATGTTTAAGACTACCTCAGCATTACCAGGACCTACAATTAAGACATAAATTAATTAATATTTATTGAATTTTTCCTTTATAGTAGCTAGAGTATATGTTGAAATTAATCCTCAAAGCTTACTTAGTATGTTCGGGCTATTGTTTATTCCTCTCAGTCTTAAATAAAAGCTACAAGATGCATTAGCTATTTGTGTGAGATTTTTGTGTATGCTTTACAAAGTACTTCTATTTTACAAGTTGAAATTTTCCCTGAGCATACTAATTTTTAATAACTTTACATCTAAACTTATAGCCAAACTTACTTTCATTTAGATGTCAAAAATTTAAATAAGTCAAAATTTTGTTCTTTTTAAAATATATTTATTTATTTTTAGAGAGAGGGGGGAGGGAGGAGAAAGAGAGGGAGAGAAACATCAGTATGCATTTGCTTTTCATGCACCCCTCACTGGGGACCTGGCCTGCAACCCAGGCATGTACCCTGACTGGGAATCGAGCAGGTGACCCTTTGGTTCTCAGGCTGGCACTCAATCCACTGAGCCATAAGAGCCAGGGCTTGTTTTGTTCTATTCATTTGATCACTTGCATTTATAACTCCTTTTCTCTCCTTGTTAATTAGAACATTTCATTCTGACCAGATATTAAAGTGATGACTGACTATTCTGGATAATGGAACAACAGGAAAAAATGCTGCATGTGTCACTGTGAAATTTATTCCTGAAATATTCTTTCACCAAGTTTTGTCTTAACTACACTCTCAGCCTAAATATCTCCTTCTTACTTCCTCAGTCTCTTCAATGGCCTTATTCACTCCATTAAATTTTATTAATTTTCTTATTATTTAAATTGTGTTATTAGTCCCCCCAATTTTTATGTATGTAAGAAAGAGGAAAAATTTAGTGTACCCATTACCCCACTATTCAATTCCAAGTTAAGTGTTTATAATAATCCCTATCTCTCACAATTCTACCTCTTACCTACTTATTATAGGATAATTGCTTACTGAATTTTATATTTTCCTCATTTTTACCAATAGTTTTATCAATACATGTGGATTTAAATATATATTTTAGGTGTGGCTCCTTTTTTGATTTTTATGAAATAGCTTTGACCTTTTTCTCCTCAACCTAAAATATCTAAGACTCATCTCATGCATGTAGATGTTGTTGACTTTTTTAATATGGTCCAGAATAATTTAATGAAAACAAATCATACCTGAATTATCTAATTGATGGCTGTGAATATATAATTGATGGCTGTGAATATATATATATATATATATATATATATATATATATATATATATATATGGGTTGTTTTCATTTATGTGCAGTAATGAAATGGCTGCTACAAGCATTCTTGTACATGTCACCTGGTCTGTATACAGAGGTATTTGGAGTATATTCCCGGGATTGAAGTTTGTTGGTTCACAGAGGAGCTGAATATTTGACTTTACAGGTAGTGCCAAACTCTTTTCCTAAGTACTTGTATAAAATATAATCAGTGGTTGTGTGCTGAATAATAAATGTTTTTATCTCCCTACCACCACTTTGTAATTAGAAAGAAAGCCCAGAATCTGAGGCCAGAATACCTGCTTGCTTTCCCAGGGAAAGTTACAAAACTTCTGCGCTTCAGTTTCCTGATATATAAAATAGATCGCGGGTTTTTATGTAAATAAGGAGAGGGTGTATGTGTGCGTTACAACATTTTACTCATCTGATATTTTGTTTTATGATAATATGGTAAATTGTTTTGTTTTTCAAGTAAATTTTTTCATGCTCGCATCCATGTTTAAAATATTTTTATCTGCATCATGTTTTTGTTTACTCTTTTCTCCCTCTACTTGTGTTTTCTCTCTTTGACGTTTTTAATTTATTTTTTTATACAGCACAACCTAGACTGGAATTTAATAGCTTAGAGAAATAGCATCTTCCAACATCATAGCTTTTTTCTAAATTTAGACATTTCTCAACACTATTTCACATGACCAAGGAGCAGTGATATTGTTTAAGCACCATTGTCCTCAAACTTCTTCTCCCCAGTTGCACTTAAGTGTCTCTGTGAACTTTTAGCATCTTTTGACTTGCAGATTCTGGTAACAATTAAAATATCAGAGCAACAAAGAATCATTATCTCTTCTCATATTTGTAAACAAATAAGTGAAACAATGTAACTCCTTTGCATCAACTTCTATAGTAGGGTTCAATGTTGTCCCACAAAAGTTCATGTTAACTTGAAGTCTTAAATATAACATTAATTGGAAATAGACTGCAGATGTAATTAGTTAAGATGAAGCTACATTGCCTTACGGTGAGCCCTAAATCCAATGACTGGTGATCTTATAAGGAGAGGAGAAGACACACAGAGAAGGACCTCTGAAGATGGAGCAGAAATTTAGTTAATGGCCATACATGAAGGAAACCCTTCACTGTAGCTAGCAGACACTGGAAAAGCCACGGTGGAATTCTTCCTTAGAGATTTCAGAGGGAACATGGATCTACTGGCACCTTGATTTTAGACTTCCAGCCTCCAGATGTCTGAGAGAATAAATTTCTGCTGTTTTTAAGCAACTGACTTTGTGGTAATTTTTATGGCAGCCCCAGGGGAATAACATGACAAGGGAAAAGGTAAAGCACACTCTGAGACCCAAAATGTGTGTGTGTGTGTGTGTGTGTGTGTGTGTATATATAAATATATATATATATATAATATAAATATAAAATAATTTTGCCTGTAATAAATGACGATAGTAATCACTGTAGTAGGAAATTGTGCTATAAATTGTTGATGTGAAGAATGTGTGTTTGTAGCATAGGGAGATGGTAAAGTATTTTTAACTCTGGACTTTGCCCTTAGCAAGAATTCAGAACATCCATTCTGTTTCCAATTGATGATTACTCATTTTAAGTTCTTCTTTATAAGCTTTTGGGCAGAATAATTTGTTTCCACTGAGAGATTGTGTGGTTTAAAGGCAAAATGTCCTTCCCTTAAAGGATGCCATTTTAGTATGCAGAACACATAAATCTTTAAAACTCCAGAAGTGCATTTTTTGACAATTGTTTATTAGCAGTTTTAAAGACACATACATCTGTAAGTAACAAGCATCTATCGCAAACTTATCCAAGTTCATGGCACAAGCTTTAACCTCAGGCACCTAATGACCAAGGTGTGCCATGAACATCTTTAGGTGAAACTGGGTGTGATACAAAGCTTTAGCCTTTAAAACCAGATAAAACTTATTATTTGGGCATTAGGGCCAATCTGTTAATATATGATTTATACCCAAATGGCACCCTTGAGGCATAATAGAAGTTGGTTTTGATTTGGTTGACAAATCTGATCCCAAATGACAAGCTTAACATAATCTCCCTTTGATTTACAGTGTCTATTGGCTTTCATGAAAGAGGAGAGACAAGGAGTCGCAGTATATGCCACTAGGAAACACTCTATGGCCTACTGCTATCCACAGTGGGAGTTATAAAATGGCATTAATTGTAGCCTATTCATATGTGGCACCACTGGACTGCGAGGCCCCTGCTTTGGCCAATAATGACAAGGGTTTTGCTTGAAACTATCACTTTAATAAAATATGACTTAAGCATTTGATTCAGTATAAAGGTCACTAAAAATTACCGCAATAATGGCAAAGCCCAAACCTACGCTTTCTAAACATTTAAATTTTAATGTTAAGCTTCCTTCCACTCCTTTCTGCACATCTTTCTTCCCTACTACCAATAGGCAGAAATGTGGTATAGCTAATACACTAACAGTGAGGAAAACAAAGCACTGTGGTTTCTGTCATCTCAAGAGATCAGATACTTACATGTTAAATAGCGCTAAATCAAATCTGTATTCTTAGACCCTTGTACCCCCAAACCTGGGACCTATGTGCTATACATCAGAGATGAGGGCAGCCAGGCTTCCCAGTGTGAGGTAAGCAAAAATATAGAGGTTTTGTTTCCCTTTGAGTTAGTAAAGAAGGTTTGATTTTCTTCTTTACAGTTTATTAACACATCCCAAAGTAGGGGATACATCATTTGGATTACTAGCGTATTCCTTATGAATACCATATCACTCCTGTTGTGATGCTCCTCAACTTGCATTCTCTCTCTGAATGAATATTATATCTAAAATGTACATTATGCCTGTAAATCAGCCAACTGGCTCCTGAAGCCTGGGAGACTTTTCAGGCGTTAAGCTAAATGCCTGATGTTCTGCTCCATCCTGAGTTACAGGTAGGTTTACCAGGGCAATTTGTGTGCAGAGCTCATGACAACCCCTGGACCAGCACAGGACCCACACCTGGATAACTTCCTTTTGTCGAGGGAGTTCAGCTAAACTCCATGGTCAGAGCCTCCACAGTTTCCATACCTGTTCTCACTCTACACTTTAGGATGAGCTTCAAAACACATTGTAAATTTAAACTGAGAATCTGCTCCTAACAAAACTTTCCCAAATGATTTTATTTCCTTCCCTTTCTTGTTTCTTTTAAATCTTAGTTTTCTCTCATCTTTGTCACCTCTTGTATTTCCTTATGGTTATAGACTTTCTAACCTCTAACATCTTCTACTCAACAGGGGGAAAAAAGGACTGTCATAGCTAACAACATAGTGGTGAGCTCTCTGGATTGTGGAGTGTTCTGTGTGCTTTGGTTCCTGCTGAGATTGCTCCTCAGTCCTCATGAGTCCCAGCAGCAACAGCATGGACACCACTACCAGCAGGAGCATTTGCAAGCATCCAATTATGAGTTAGACACTCAACAAGGAAATTACATTCACCCAGCACCCCCACAGAACCAGAGTCTTGTCTCAGAACTTCTCATACTAACAGAGGACAGTTTCCTCCATGGTGTGTAGCCAGTTGGGGTGATGAGCAATTCTCCCCCAAAACACCTCTTGAGACAGCTGGTTACTGTGGTAGCAATGGCACTGTCCCAGTGTGCAAGCCTATAAAAATTCGAGATTGAGGTACATGTCTAGGGCAAGGTTCACCGAACTTGTTTGTTCTTGCCTGTTGAGGATCTCTCAAGGGGCTGCTTAATTCCCACCCCCCTTCTTTAACATTCTTCCAACAGAGAAGCTGAGCATACTTCACCCAGCTGCTCAGTCATTATCTTTTTTTCTCCCCAGTTTCAGAATAACTATACTTGGCCATTGCAGTAAGTTTGCTGATTGTTCTGAATTCATACCAACTTCAGTACAAGCTGGAGAATCCAGTGGAAGTAGTAATAATGCCTGAGGTTTGGGAATGAAGTCCAAAGGCAGGTAATGAAGCCATGCTACTGCGATAGCTGTAAGAGGACTGAGTGTGGTCTCCATGAGGTAAATATCCTACCATACCCAAGGGCATTCAAAAATTGGGTAGGGATACATCAAATAGTGGTAAAGTGGATACAGTCCTATTTCTATGGGAACAAGTGACTCTCTGAGAAAATAAACCAGAGGATTCTTCTAAAGTTTCATTTATGGAGGTCCTGTGACTGCACTGCCATTTTTTAGCACCTCTGTACTAAGTAGATTACTATACTATAGAGCAGAGACAAAGAGTGAGATGTTCCTATGTACAGAACAGAGCAATAAGTCTATATATTTTCTTAATGATTTCTATGAAATGGATTATTTAATGGCACAGTTATTTTAAGTCAACTGGTATCATCAATGAAATCGAACAAATGAATTTTATTGTTCATATACTGAAATTAGTAAGGGAATACCCCAGTATATGTCCATAAATTGTCCAAAATATTGTTTCCATTAATATAGTCAGAGAATCTCAGATCTGAAATGCCCAGAAATCTCTTCAGGAATCACAACCAATTCTTTACAGAGTCCACTAAGTGCTGAATCCACATGATCAGATAATCTATTTCCTAGTGATAATTTCCAGTGACACAGTCCTCACTTCCTTTTGGGAAGATACTCCATTTCTCAGAAGATGAGGGGTAATAATAGTCTTCCTTATTGGTGCTGTCTTATGTGTCACAGTATCTTTCCATTTATCTTAATTTGGGGCATTGGTACTATGAAAAACATAGAATTATACATGTGAGACCTATGTAATCTTATTAACCAAAGTCACCTCAATAAATCTAATAAAAAACATGACTTTGGTCCTTATTTCACAATTTTTCAAAAATTTAAGAGTAGCAATCATGTCTTTCATCTTTTTCTATGGACATGTATAAAGGACACATGGACAAAGCCAAAGGGGGTAGGATTGAGGCTGGGAAGCAGGGATGGGTGGAAAATGGAAACACCTGTACTTGAACAACAATACAAATAAATCCCAAATTCCTTCAATAACATCTCATATAATATCTAATTATAACATATCACAATTATCTTCTCTTTTTTGGTTTCTTTATTCTAATTAAATTCTACTTAGACAATATTATTTTTTAAAATTCAAACCCAGAATAACTTCTCTTATCTTGGATTCTGTGGTTCTATACATGTATCCTACTATCCTGACATACATTTAATTTTGGATTGATCAAGGAGTTCATGTTTACTTTAGAAAAATTGGAAAAATATAAAAACAACTTATATATTTTAGTACATTTCCTTAGAATATAAGGCCAGGGTTTTTTGTTTGTTTGTTTGTTTGTTTTTGAGAGAGACCCAAAATAACAGTAGTTAAACAAGTTGGAATTTCATTTTTTTTTATGTAAAACTCTGGGTAGGCACTCCATGCCTACTGTGGTATCTCCCCAGTTACCACTTATATCATGTTGATCTGCTCTCATTTTAGCTCATGTAGTTGGCTCCACTGGCTATTGTCATTATGTTTTTTTTTAAACCTTTTGAAATTTTTTTCAATTACAGTTTTTATACAATATTATTCTGTAGTAGTTTCAGGTGTACAGCATAGTGATAAGACAGTCATATACTTTACAAAGTGTTTCCCCTATTTCCAGTACCCAACTGGCACCATGTATATTATTGACTATATTTCTTATGCTGTACTTTATATTCCCATGACTATTTTGTAATGACCAGTGAACATGAGGAGAGGAAAAAAAATAGAGTGAATACATGGATTCCTTTTAAGGAAGTGTTCTAACATCACTTCCATTCACAAATCACTGGTCCAAGGTTGGACATAGAGCAAAACCTTCCTGCAAAGTATACTGAAAAGTAGTCTCTAGATGAGTGGGTGTGGTTCCAGCTCAAATCTTCAATCTTGGGAGGGAATAAGATCGCATCTTAATATTTGCTAATTAATGTTGTATTTTATTTTCCTTCAAAATTCTCTTTCATTTTTATTGAATTAGAATTACTTGGAATTTGCAGGGTTTTTTTTTTTTCACTTGATATCGTACAGTAGAAATTCTCTTAGATAGTTAAAATATTTTTTCTGGGACACATCTAAAGAACAATAAGCTTAATTTAGTGATTAAGTGGAAATTATTTAACTGATTACAAGAAACGTAATTTTTCAGATTTATTTTTTAACATAGTAAATATCTTGACCCATAAATCCTTATCTACATTTTATCCTTAGAATAGATGCAGAACAGACAAAATTCTAGAAACTCTTTATGAGTTTTGTTCAAAAAAGAATGTTGCTTCATTTGAAAAGTATTTTCTCTTTAAGAAAGTTATATTGATGTATTACTACCATAACTGTATACAATATTTTTCTCAGTCTACTATATTCAAACATAGGGTCTCTTTGATAAAAACACCCTAGCTAATTTATAGTAAAAAATTCTATTGTATTATTAATTTAGTTTGAATTTATGAGATACTATACATATTATCAACTCTTTGTCTTTTGTAATACATTTGGTGCTATCTCACATAATAATTTGAGACCATAGATCTTTAGTGTAACATATAGGAGATATATTCGGAAAACAAAAGTACAAATCTGGCCTTTGAGCTCCTTAAAATGTTCGGGGGAAGTGAGATAAAGAAAGTAATCAAATTATGATAAATTGGTAAGCAGTTTTCAGGATGTGTGGCAATGACTTTCCAAAGCCCCTCTTTCTCATCTGAGGATTGAAATCCTTACAGAGGTTTGAAGGCTTGATTCCACATGTCAGAGCTCAGGCAACACAGACTTCATTTCCTGTTGTCATGTGTTATTTCCTCACTCTACTACAGCACCTGGCCAAACTCCTCCCTGTGTGCTCATGCTACCTCTAGAATGCTCTTCTGCCCAAATCCTACACATGCACTTGTTCAATTCCTTTAGGTTTCCACTTGCTCAAATGTCATCTTATCAGTAGAATGTCTCCAACATCCTGCAAAACAGCAGCCCTCCCTCCCTTCTACTCTTATTCTCTAAACCCTTACCTCACTTTATTTTTCTCCATGCTTTTCTCGACTGACATAATATATAGTTATATGCTATGTGTTTATTGTTACCTCCACTAGAGGGTATACCTTTGAAAATAGGAATTTTACCTCTTTTGAATATTCCTGCCTGTTTTCATGTAGAAAGAACATTAAGTGAAAAATCTTCAAGAACTAGAATTAAGCCTTGACAGAATCCTTGAAAACAAAACCTGATTGGAATTACAGAAGTATATTCCAGCTCTGGGCAAAGCACTAAGCAGAAAAATTCTTCAAACAATTGAGGTATAGTAGGGAACAGTAAGAGACAGAACAAATAGGTCAAATTGTATTTGGTAGGAAAATCATGGATGTTGAGCTGAGGAGTTTCAGGGCCTCTTTCAAAATCATAATCCATGAGTGATGATTTTAAATAAGCAATGAAACGGATTTCACAATCTTCAAAGGCAAGCTTGTTCAAATTCAAATGATTCTTCTTATGAAACCAAAGGATTTCCCAGCATAAATATGCTCCTAGTGTTGCAGAAACAATGTACCAAATCATTATTAGTACCCTACACTCATGATTTCATTCTGCTAGTGAAGACAAACTTTTACATTTCTGCCTCCTTCTTGGAATGTTATGGGTGATGACATTGTCTCTTAGGTCTTTAAGGTGCCAACAGAATTCTTCCAATATGTTCCTTTGCATAGTTGTCTGTTTTCCAAAGAGACGGTTTTTTTTTTTGTCTAGTTTTTTATTTACAATGTATTACCTATACTTCCAAAATCTAAAATCATCAATAATTTAAAGTGAGTTTTTAAAATTTTTTATTGTTATTCAATTACAGTTGTCTGCATTTGCTCCCCATCCCTCCACCCCACCCCAGACAAACCCACCTTCCTCCCCAGCCTCCACCCTCCCCATTGATTTTGTCCATGTTTCCTTTATAGTAGCTCCTGTAAACCCCTCTCCCCACCATCCCCTCCCCACTCCCCTCTAGCTATTGTTAGATTGTTCTTAACTTCAATGTCTCTGGTTATATTTTGTTCGCTTTTTTCTTTTGTTCATTATGTTCCAGTTAAAGGTGAGATCATATGGTGTTTGTCCCTCACCGCCTGGCTTATTTCTCTTAGCATAATGCTCTCAGTTCCATCCATGCTGTTGCAAAGGGTGTATACTCCTTCTTTCTTTCTGCTGCATAGAATTCCATTGTGTAAATATACCATAGTTTTTGGATCCACACGTTTGCTGATGGGCACTTAGATTGCTTCCAGTACTTGGCTACTGCAAATTGTGCTGCTATGAACATTGGTGTGCATAGGTTCTTTTGGATTGGTGTTTCTAGCCATCAGAGAGATGCAAATTAAAACCACAATGAGGTAGCATCTCACACCAGTCAGAGTGGCCAACATAAACAAATCAACAAACAAATGTTGGAGAGGATGCGGAGAAAAGGGAAGCCTAGTACATTGTTGGTGGGAATGCAGACTGGTGTGGCCACTGTGAAAAACAGTATGGAATTTCCTCAGAAAACTAAAAATGGAACTTCCCTTTGACCCAAAGAGACATTTTAATTTGAAAGTCTAATTCTTGACACCAGTGCTTTCTCTCTGTATTATGTTATCTGATTAAGCAAAGGTATGTTTCAATAGTCATTGCTAGCATTAGCAAGAAGGTAGGGTATATCACCACTTGGTCCTAATTATGTGTACCCATCCTGTTTTATGAATACTTTGGGGAATAAGTTTACTTGTAATATTTCAGCTTTGTGGATGCTTTCTTGGCTAACGCTATGTTTCATTTTTTATAACTATCTTCCCTTTGAAAATATGATACACAAGAAATGCTGCTTCTCCAGCTTGCTAAAATTTTGTCAAGAAAGAAGTGAATATTCATAATAGATGAAGATTTTTTTGGAGAGAACAGTCATATAAAAATTAGGCTTCTAATTTTTTGACTCTTAAGGGATTATGAAGTGCAACTTGCAGATATTTGATTTAATTTGTGCAAGCATTGACCATTCTGACTCAGCATCCTTAAGTAGTTATCTTATTCGAACCTCTTCATAAATGCCTGGCTACTCACGTTGATCACAGATAAACCCTGCTTCACAGACCACATCTTTCACGGGGGAACTGAATGATATAAAGACTAATTTTCGTTGTCATTTTCATAAGTATTATCATAAAAGTTTGCCTTTAATGACATTAATAGATAAATCTCACAATTAATTGAGTATGTTTTCTGATTATCTGTGGTCTTCAATCTTGAAGTAGTGTTCTTAGTCTCATATTTCTAAATAAATAACTTGCAAAGTCATTGTCCTTCCCAAGATGATCATGGTTTTGTAATAAATCTTATGCTTGGATCACACATTATCTTCTTTATTAATTATGATCATCTGTATATTATGTGTGCTTATTTTTCTAGATGATAATATGACATATAATAAAGACTTTTTTCAAACATTTTAATCTTTATATATTATTTATTTTCATTGCTCACTCTGCTGTCCAAGACTTACATTTCAATGTTAAATAGAAGTGATTGTTTGTTTTTTATTTTTTTAAATAAATTTAAAAGGAATGCTTCAAATGTTTCAACATTTGCATCATATTTGCACATGATTGAATTTATTTATTTTTATAATACACTTTTATCTGGTTAAGGAAGTTTCCTTTTGTTTCTTCTTTGATAAAGTATTATATGATTAATGCATGTTGACTTTTAACAAATTATTTGATTATACCTTATATGAAGACTATACTTTTCCCTTTTTAATCCATTAATATTAAAATCTATAAAATTACATTTGAAAAAATGATTAAAACTAGCATCCTAACTTAACTTTATTCTCATAACTCATAAGAAAGTTTTGCCTTTTAGGTTTCTTTTATTTTTTATGTAAGGCTAATTAAGGCATTATTTATAAACAACAAAATTTACTCTTGTTAGGTATTTGGTTTTATGAGTTTTGACAAATGCATACACTCATATAACCACAATTAATATATAGAATATTTACATAATCACCACAAAAAGTTTCCTCATGATCCTTTGTAGTGAATACCTTCTCCCAAAACCCAGACCCAGGCAACACTGATCTGTTGTGTGTCCCTATAACTTTGTCTTTTCTAGGTTTTCACAAGAAATTATTTCATGGATTCATTCAGTGTGTAGCTTTTTGGGAGAAACTTCTTTCATTTATCATAATGCTATTCAGTTTCACTCATGTTGAATTATCAAATATCAAATATTTGATAATACTAATATTTCTAATAATAAAATACTAATATTTCTAAGTAGTATTCCATTGGATGGATATACACTCATTTTTTTATCCATGTATCAGCTGATATATATCTTTGTTGTTTCCAGTTTTGAGTGTTTTTTATGAAGCTGCTGGGCACATTTGTGCATGGGATTTTCTATGAATACAAGTTTTCATTTCTCGGGGGTAAAGACTGAGGAGTAGCATGGCAAGATCACAGGACAAGTGTACATTTAGCTCTAAGACACTGTCAAACTGTGGTCAGAGTGGCGGAGCCATTTTTCATTCCAACCAACCAGCAATGAATTTTCATATACTATGTATAAATCTCTTTTGAGATGTCAATTTTAAAAAAATAAAAGGTTGTAGTATACTTATTAGTCTCCACACTTTAAACAGTTCATGTATAGTTATTTACATCTTCTGCATCTAGTGACTGCAATATACACATTCACCAGGAAGCTATATTTACAGTTTTCCTTTTTCCTGATCCTTACTTCTGGTGACTAATTTCCTTGTAGGATTGGTACTGAGATTAAAATTGTTAAAAAAAATTTTTTTATTTTTCTATTTTTTTATTTTTATTTTTTTATTTTAATTTTATTTTATTTTTGTATTGTTATTGAATTACAGTTGTATGCCTTTTCTCCCCATCCCTCCACCCCACTGCAGGTGAACCCACCTCCCTCCCCCCTCTCCACCCTCCCCATTGGTTTTGTCCATGTGTCCTTTATAGTAGTTCCTGTAATCCCCTCTACCCACTGTCCCCGCCCCCACCCCCCACCCAGCCCTGGCTATTGTTAGATTGTTCTTAACTTAAATGTCTCTGGTTATATTTTGTTTGTTTTTTTCTTCTATTGCTTATGCTCCAGTTAAAGGTGAGATCATATGGTATTTGTCCCTCACTTCCTGGCTTATTTCACTTAGCATAATGCTCTCCAGTTCCATCCATGCTGTTGCAAAGGGTATAAGCTCCTTCTTTCTCTCTGCTGCATAGAATTCCATTGTGTAAATATACCATAGTTTTTGGATCCATTCGTTTGCTGATGGGCACTTCGGTTGCTTCCAGTACTTGGCTATTGTAAATTGTGCTGCTATGAACATTGGGGTGCACAGATTCTTTTGGATTGGTGTTTCAGTGTTCTTAGGGTATAATCCCAGCAGTGGAATTACTGGGTCAAAGGGCAGTTCCATTTTCAGTTTTCTGAGGAAATTCCATATTGTTTTCCACAGTGGCCTCACCAGTCTGCATTCCCACCAACAGTGCACGAGGGTTCCCTTTTCTCCACATCCTGTCCAACATTTGTTTGTGGATTTGTTTATGTTGGCCATTCTGACTGGTGTGAGATAATACCTCATTGTGGTTTTAATTTGCATCTCTCTGATGGCTAGTGATGCTGAGCATTTTTTCATATGTCTCTGGGCCCTCTGTATGTCTTCCTTGGAGAAGTGTCTGTTCAAGTCCTTTGCCCATTTTTTAATTGGGTTGTTTGTCTTCCTGGAGTGGAGTCCTGTGAGTTCTTTATATATTTTGGAGATCAGGCCCTTGTCTGAGGTATCATTGGCAAATACGTTTTCCCATACTGTTGGTTCTCTTTGTAATTTGGTGCTGTTTTCTTTAGCCATGCAGAAGCTTTTTATTTTGATGAGGTCCCATTTGTTTATTCTTTCCTTTATGTCCTTTGCTTTAGGGCATGTGTCTGTGAGGATGTTGCTGCGTGGAATGTCTGAGATTTTCCTGCCAATGTTTTCCTCTAGGACTTTTATGGTGTTACGGCTTATATTTAAGTCTTTTATCCATCTTGAGTTTATTTTCGTGTATGGCGTAAGTTGGTGATCGAGTTTCATTTTTTTGCACGTAGCTGTCCAGATCTCCCAACACCATCTGTTGAAGAGGCTGTTTTTGCTCCATTTTATGCTCCTGCCTCCTTTGTCAAATATTAATTGATCGCATAGACTTGAGTTTATTTCTGGGCTCTCTATTCTGTTCCATTGGTCTATGTGCCTGTTTTTATGCCAGTACCAGGCTGTTTTGATTACAGTGGCCTTGTAATACAGTTTGATATCAGGTATTGTGATCCCTCCTGCTTTGTTCTTCTTTCTCAAAATTGCTGCAGCTATTCAAGGTCGTTTATGGTTCCATATGAATTTCTGCAATGTTTGTTCTATATCTGTGAAATATGTCATGGGTACTCTAATAGGGATTGCATTGAATCTATAAATTGCTTTGGGTAGTATGGCCATTTTGATGATGTTATTTCTTCCAATCCATGAACATGGTACATGCTTCCATTTGTTTGTATCTTCCTTAATTTCTTTCTTCAGTGTTGTGTAGTTTTCTGAGTACAGGTCTTTTACCTCCTTGGTTAGGAATTTTTAAATATATTTTATTGATTATGCTATTACAGTTGTCCCATTCCCCCCCCCCTTTATACCCCTCTATCCTACAACCACCTCCCACCAGCATCCCCTCCCTTAGTTCTTGTCCATGGTTCATACATATAAGTTCTTTGGGTTCTTTATTCCCTATTCTATTCTTTACCTCCCCCTTTTTTGTAGCTACTATTTATGCTTCTTATTTCCTGTACCTTTTCCACCATTCCCCACCCTCCCCACCAATAACCTCCATGTGATCTCCATTTCTGTGAGTCTGTTCCTGTACTAGTTGTTTGCGTAGTTTGTTTTTGTTTTTGTTTGTGTTTTGGGTGTGGTTGTTAATAACTGATTTTGTGCTTGTTTTACTGTTAATATTTTATCTTCTTTTTCTTAGATAAGTTCCCTTAACATTTCATATAATAAGGGCTGGGTGATGATGAACTCCTTTAACTTGACCTTATCTGGGAGGCATTTTATGTGCCCTTCCATTCTAAAGGAAAGCTTTGTTGGATAGAGTAATGTTGGATGTGGTCCTTGCCTTTCATGACTTTGAATACTTCTTTCTAGCCCTGTCCTCTAGCTCTGCCTTGTCTCAAGTCCTCTCCATCCCAGCTGCCCATCTCTGCCCTCCTACCAGTGGGTGAATGTTTCTTTAACTCCTTCATTGTCGGACTTCCATACAGTTCAATTTTCTGGCAGTTCTGGTTGTTTTTAGTTTGTAAATTTATTTTTGTCCTTCTTTTGGTTTTGCAAGGAGGCAAAGTGTGTCTACCTATGCCTCTATCTTGGCTGGAAGTAAATTGTTAATAATTTTTTCAGAGAGTATTTCTTTTTGCCAATGATTTAGGCTTGTCGTCACCATTTAAAGACACTTCTTGAGGGTTAAATTAAATGAGGCATGTTGTGTTTTGGCATCATCTCCAAGAATGTGCCTTGGTCTTAGTCCACAAGTGAAAGTGCTGATTATCTTAGCTCATGTTTCTTTGATGCTTCTGTCTGTTCTATTCTTTCTCCTCCTCTTCTTTCTTCTCTTATTCTTAGTTCTGCTCTACCTCCTTTTCTTCTTCTTCCTTTTTTTCTCTTCTTTGTTGGCCCTTGAAGATTCTCTATGACTCTGCACTAAAAAATTCAATGCCCATAGAAGTGAGTGCTTCTGTCTACCAGTAGACTTGTACAAGAATGTTCAAGGCAATTCATTCATGACCAGGAAAACTTGGACAACCTAATGACTATCAAACAGTGTGTGTAAATTAAAGAATGTATATTTATAGAGTGGGATTATACATAGCAATGAGAAACAATGAATTATTGATGCATGAATCTCAGAGACATATGCTGAATAAGAGAAGCCAGACACAAAAGAGTGTATTAGGTCATTTACAGGAAGTTCAATGTAAGACAAATCTAATTCATGATAATAGTGGTAAGAATACTTGTTACCCATGGGGTTATTGATTGGGAGTAGGCAATCGGAGCCTTTGATGTTGCAGAAAATATTCTATATCTCCATGTGGTAAGTGGTTATATTAGTATAGAAATGTGTTAAAATTTTTCAAGTGGTACACTTAAGAGTTCTGCATTTTACTCATGTAAATTACCCCTCTCTATATTTATATCTATAAATTTGTGCATATACATAACTAAAAAGAAAATAAAATATTTTATAGAACATGGGCATGTTTATACATGTTAAATATTTGTAATAAGATGAGAGAGAAAAGTAAAACAAATATCTATGTGTTTTCAAATAAATGCTTAGTTGAAATACCAAGTGATAGGGCTCTTTGAACTTCTGTGGTTTGCATTGTTTGAAAGTGAATCGTGTCTCTGTAACATTTTATTATTCTTTCAAATTTGAGAATCTTTTAGAGTAATTGTGCTGATTTCACCTATACAGAAAATGAGTGAAAAATTAAAAAAAAACGTTTTAGTGGATGCAGAAATTTGGAAGTCCTCTTTAAGGAAAATTTGAGTCAGCCTTATAGAGGCTCACGACTAAGTTTTGATTTACATATTCAGTTTTCTTAAAATTTTTAAACACAGAATAGGAAGAATTGTTAAACCAAGGAAGAGGTTATTGGACTGCCATGTGTTTGAGGTTGTAGAATAGGAGGCACATTCTTTCTTTTACTTACAGGGAGGAACTTTCTAGTTTCTATATGTTCCTTGCTATGAAAACCACTTTTATGTTTCAGTAGGCACTAATGATTAACAAAATTAGAGTATACTTTTCAAATTGTCTATAAAATGTAGTTAAATGAAATAAGCAGAAGTAAATATTAAAAAGAAAAATCCATAATCAATTATTAAATAAAGCAGTGTGATCATTTTGTTAATTAGGAGGTGACTAGATCCATTGCTCACTAACACAGGTCACCAGTAGGTAATGACGACATAATTAATAACTAACAGAAACAGGACAATCTATCCTAGCCAGAAATATCTACAGGGCAGATTAAACTTAATTTGCCATGATTTGTTCATTGTTTTTCTTTCCAGGGCTTTTTATATCACTTTGAAACTATACAAGTAAAAAATCTTTTTACTTATTTACTTCTGCATCTTCTAGAATATCATTTCCTCCTCACATTTTCCCTTGAGAATCTATTTGTTTTCTGAGTCAAATGGGTAATATTTTATATTTAAAAATAAGATACACTTTAGAAACACTATTCTGTTACAAATTAGTTTTGCTGGCTTAGTGTCAGAGTTCAATATGCATACTTTACAATATTTGAAATGATTATCACAATGTAATTTGAACTCAGTTTATTTGCAATCTTATACAAACATTGTCAAAATTGAATAACAAAGATTAAAAAAGCAAACCTTTGGAAAGTCTTTCAAAACAGAACTACTTGATGATGTTCTGACTATAAAAAGAGTTACATATTGTCAGTCTTGCACAACCTCTAGAATGAAAAGACCAAGATGCTAATCATTGTCCAGTTAATTTATTCACTTTCCTTACCAAGTTGTTACTACTTTTTTTTTTAAAGAAAATAACATTAAAGAATTATTACCTCATGATACTTGGTATCTATAGCTTATACCTTTTTATGTTAATTAGAAACCTATTTTTTTATGTACTTATCACAAAAGAAATACCATTTCATTAAAATCCAATTAGATTCAGACAATATCTGTAAAGACTGCTGTTTGAACACAGGCAGCTTTGTTCTGTTTTCATTACTTGAATGAAAGCAACCACAGCAAACAATCAAAGGAAAAAAATTATTAACCTCTGAGGTTACAGACACACTTGCATTTTGAGTAGTATTTTGTTAGGGAAGAGAACAACATAGAAGATTACATGTTTCATAGACCACAATTTAGTTGAGTTTAATTATAATGACTCTTATTTGTCTCTCTTCCAGGAAAGTAACCTTCAGTCAAGAGAGAGGGAAAGAGAGAGAGAGAGAGAGAGAGAGAGAGAGAGAGAGAGAGAGAGATCTAGTTCAACAGTTGTATTATGACAAGTTCAAGATAAAAAATTATAAAGCTACATGTTTATTTAAAAAATTAAAAAACACAAGCTAAGGCCAAAAAAAAAAAAAAAACCCACCTCCATGACATTTGTGGGTTTTTACTTCATTCTGCCTAGTAAGCTAATAGACACAGAAAATGAAAACAGAAGATTTTGGAACTGACCTTTGTTTGAAGAGTCTAAGCAAGTAGACCTAGAGCAATCAGAATTTAGTGCACTACTCTTGGAGAGCATTCACTGAAGGTCTGTTCTGAGTTTTTGTGACAGGCTTAGCACAGATCTGACCACATATTAGGAATTTAATAAGTTCCTCTTTCCCTGAGACATGTTGTAAACAAAAGGTGTTCTGCAAATATTTTTGAGAGCTAGTGCTACATAGTCTCAAGTGCTGCCTGTGATTCGAATGGTTACAACTGGAGCACAACTTAACCACCCACTAGCTGTATTATGTTAGACAAGCAAACCAAACACTTGTAACTTTCCTTTCTTTATCTGTAAAATACTGACAATAATAGAAACTACTTCAAAGAGAATTTGAGTCTAAATATGATAAAGTACTTAGAACATTTGCTGGCACATAATACTCAGCACATTGGTACTTCCGTGATTATTACTATTACATTTGATCCTAAGGAAACAATGAGATTGTCTGTATTTGTGCAGAGAAGCAGGACAAAGTAATCATCCCATGTAATTTTATATCATTTTATGCAAAACATATCAATAATTATAATAGCTTTGAAATGTTTCCTTAGAATTATTCAAATAAACAAGAAAATTAAAAGTTCACTTAATATTTTATATTTGTTAAAATATTCTTAAAATATACATTGTATATACATTTGTTTTACTTTGTTTACTATGAAAAATGGTGCATTGTATATAGATAGTGGATACTCAATAATATTTGAGGAACAGATGAACAGAGAAATGCTTAAATGGAAATCATGCAAAGTTTTCTTAAATCATCCCAGTGAAATAAGGTCAAAATGTCAATTTTGCCTAAAAAGACTGCTCTAAAAATGAACAAAACATCACTTCTGTGTTAAAAATAATTGTGATTATTTTAACAACTTTTAAAATAATTACATTTTTATGCATTCACTTTAAGTAATTGCCGCTTCTGAGCTAAACATTATTTTCCCCAGAGTTTTATAAAGTGAAATTTAACATATTTTTTAATTTAATATTTTTATAATTCCAATTTTTTATCTCTCTCATTTGGCAACCATTAGCTTATTCTCTATAACTATGGGTCTGTTTTGTTTTGTTTTTTCATTTATTTTTGTCTCATAGATTCTACATATGAGATCATACAGTATGTATCTTTCCCTCTCTGACTTATTTCATTTGACATAACACCCTCTAGGTTAATCCATGTTGTCACAAATGACAAGATTTCAATATACAATGAAATACTTTATATATCTTGTTTATCCTTTCATCTATTTTTGTTCTTGTTTGTTCTATTACAGTTGTCCCAATTTTTTCCCCATTGGCATCCTCCACCCAGCCCACCCTCCTCTCCCATAGTCTGTCCCCACACTGTTGTCCATGTCCATGGGTCATTCATACATGTTCTTTGACTAATCTATTCTCCTTCTTTCCACCAGTCCCCCTTTACCCCCTTTCCTCTGGCAGCTATCAGTTTCTTCCCTGTTTCCATGTACCTGGTTCTATTTTGCTCGTTGGTTTATTTTGTTCATTAGATTCTTCATATAAGTGAGATCATATGGTATTTATCTTTCACCAACTAGCTTATTTCACTTAGCATAATAGTCTTCAGTTCCATCTATGCTGTTGCAAAGGGTAGGAATTCTATCTTCTTTTTTCTAATTTGTAGTGTTTCATTGTGATAATGTACCACAGTTTTCAATCTATTCATGTACTGTTGGGCACTCAGGCTGTTTCCAACACTTGGCTTTGTAAATGATGCTGTTATGAACATAGGGGTGCATAAGTTAATTTAAATTGGTGTTTTGGACTTCTTAGAGTATATTCCTAACTGTGGAATTGCTGGGTCAAAAGACAGTTTCATGTTTAACTTTTGAGGAAATTCCAAACTGGTTTCACAGTGGCTTTGCCAGTTTGCATTCCCATCAACAATGCACTAGGTTTCCCTTTTCTGCACATCTTCTCCAGCATTAGTTCTTTATTGATTTATTAATAGATAGCCATTCTGAGAGGTGTGAGGTGATATCTTATTATGGTTTTAAATTGAATCTTTCTATTGGCTAGCAATATTGAGCATTTTTCTTATGTCTATGGGACATCTGTATGGACACACAGATGTCCTTGGGTTAGTGTCTATTCAGGTCCTTTGCCCATTTTTTAATTGGATTGTTTGTCTTTCTGGTGTTGACTGATATGAGTTGCTTATGTATTTTGGAGATTAAACTCTTGTCCAATGTATCATTGGCAAGTATGTTCTCCCATAAGGTCAATTCCCTTCTAACTTGAAGTAGTCCCATTTGTTTTTCTCCTTTATTTCCCTTGCCCTAGGAGATATATCAGCAAAAATATTGATACATGGGACATCTGTAATTTCACTGCTGATGTTTTTCACTAGGATTTTTATGGTGTCATGACTTATATTTGTCTTTTATCCATTTTGAGTTTCTTCTGATGTATGGTGTAATTTGGTGGACTAGCTTCAGTTTTTTGCATGTACCAGTCCAGTTCTCCCAATACCATTTATTGAAGAGACTATTTTTACTCCATTGTTGGCTTGTGACTTCTATGTCAAATATTAACTGACCATAGAGAAATTTATTTATTTTTTGTGGTCTCTATACTGTTTCATTAATCTATGTGTCCATTGCCAGATGGACACATAGATGAATGACACATGGATCCATTAATCTATGTGTCCATTATGCCAGTACCAGACTTTTTTGATTACAGTGGTTTTATAGTATAGTTGGATATCAGGTATTGTGATACCTCCTACTTTGTTCTTCTTTCTCAAGATTTCTGTAGCTATTCAGGGTCTTTTTTGGTTACATATAACTTTTTTTTTTTGAACTTTTGTGTAGCTATTTTATTTTAGTTTTTTTAATTTTATTTTTCCCTCATTTAAAAAAATATATTTATTGATTCTGCTATTACGGTTGTCCCATCCCCCCCCCTCACTCCACTCCATCCTGCCCACCCCCTCGCTCCCACATTCCCCCCCCCATAGTTCATGTCCATGGGTCATACTTATAAGTTCTTTGGCTTCTACATTTCCTACACTATTCTTACCCTCCCCCTGTCTATTTTCCACCTATCATCTATGCTACTTATTCTCTGTACCTTTCCCCCCTCTCTCCCCCTCCCACTCCCCTATTGATAACCCTCCATGTGATCTCCATCTCTATGGTTCTGTTCCTGTTCTAGTTGTTTGCCTAGTTTGCTCTTGTTTTTGTTTTATGTGTGATCGTTAATAACTGCGAGTTTGCTGTCATTTTTACTGTTCCTATTTTTTTTTTTTTTCACCTTGAGGTGTGCTAAGGGGAAGAGGTTACTATTTTCTTTTTTTTTTTTAATTTATTTATTGTTATTTAATTACAGTTGTATGCCGTTTCCCCCATCCCTTCACTCCACCCCAGGTGAACCCACTTCCCTCCCCCCTCTCCACCCTCCCCCTTGGATTTGTTCATGTGTCCTTTATAGTAGTTCCTGTAATCCCCTCTACCCACTATCCCCGCCCCCACCCCCCCACCCCCGCCCTTGCTATTGTTACATTGTTCTTAACTTCAATGTCTCTGGTTATATTTTGTTTGCTTTTTCCTTCTATTGCTTATGTTCCAGTTAAAGGTGAGATCATATGGTATTTGTCCCTCACTTCCTGGCTTATTTCACTTAGCATAATGCTCTCCAGTTTCATCCATGCTGTTGCAAAGGGAACCCTCGTGCACTGTTGGTGGGAATGCAGACTGGTGAGGCCACTGTGGAAAACAATATGGAATTTTCTCAGAAAACTAAAAATGGAACTGCCCTTTGACCCAGTAATTCCACTGCTGGGATTATACCCTAAGAACACTGAAACACCAATCCAAAAGAATCTGTGCACCCCAATGTTCATAGCAGCACAATTTACAATAGCCAAATACTGGAAGCAACCGAAGTGCCCATCAGCAAACGAGTGGATCCAAAAACTATGGTATATTTACACAATGGAATTTTACGCAGCAGAGAGAAAGAAGGAGCTTATACCCTTTACTGTTCCTATTTTTGATCTTCTTTTTCTTAGGTAACCCCCTTTAACATTTCATATAATAAGGGCTTGGTGATGATGAACTTCTTTAATTTGACCTTATCTGAGAAGCACTTTATCTGCCCTTCCATTCTAAATGATAGCTTTGCTGGATAGAGTAATCTTGGATGTAGGTCCTTGCCTTTGATGACTTGGAATACTTCTTTCCAGCCCCTTCTTGCCTGTAAGGTCTCTTTGGAGAAATCAGCTGACAGTCTGATGGGAACTGCTTTGTAAGTAACTGTGTTCTTTCCTCTTGCTGCTTCTAAGATTCTCTCCTTTTGTTTCATCTTGGGTAATGTAATTATGATGTGCCTTGGTGTGTTCCTCCTTGGGTCCAGCTTCTTTGGGACTCTCTGATCTTCCTGGACTTCCTGGAAGTCTATTTCCTTTGCCACACTGGGGAAGTTCTCCTTCATTATTTGTTCAAATAAGTTTTCATTTTTTTGTTTTTCCTTTTCTCCTTCTGTCACCCCTATAATTCGGATGTTGGAACTTTTCAAGATGTCCTGGAGGTTCCTAAGCCACTCCTCATTTTTCCGAATTCTTGTTTTTTCATTCTTTTCTAGTTGGATGTTTCTTTCTTCTTTCTGGTACACACCGTTTATTTGAGTCCCAGTTTCCTTCGCCTCACTATTGGTTCCCTGTACATTTTTCTTTGTCTCTCTTAGCATAGCCTTCATTTTTTCATCTACTTTTCAAACAAATTCAACCAATTCTGTGAGCATCTTGATAACCCGTGTTTTGAACTGTGCATCCGATAGGTTGGCTACCTCTTCGTTGCTTAGTTGTATTTTTTCTGGAGCTTTGAAATGTTCTGTCATTTGGGCCTTTTTTTTTTTTTTTTTGCCTTGGCACGTCTGTTACTTAAAGGGGTGGAACCTTAGGTGTTCCCGGGGCGGGGTAACGCTGGTTGCTGCGCTGTGATGCTGTACGTGGGGGAGGGGCCCAGAGGAATCAATGGCGCCCGCTCCACTCTCCACTGGATTTCAATCTTTCACTCCACTACCCACTATCAAACTGGGCCCCTCTGCTGCTGGTTTCCAAGTGGGTGGGCTTGTGCACGCCCTAGGCCCCTGTGGGTCTCTCCTGTGAGGCTGGGAGTCTCTCCTGCTGCTGCCCCAACCCCCATGGGCTTTTTCAATCAGAGGTTTGCCTGGGTTGCATGGTCTGCTTCACTCCCTGCTGTTTGTCCAGTTTATCTGTGCGCGAATGTGGGGCCGTGGGGTGCTACCGGCTGCTCTTCCTGCCCTGTTCTCTGCCACTCTGAGTCCGGCCCTCTTGGTTTATCTGTGGTCAAATGTGGGGCCGCAGGGTCTGCTAGTGGTCAGACTGCCTGCCCCGTTTGTCCCACACTCCACCAGTCTAGGTCCCGCCAGGACAACATGAGTCCTCTCTGCCCCAGCTGCCCGACTCCGCTCCTCTTACCGGTCTGGATGAATGTTTATTTTTTATTTCCTTGGTGTTGGACTTCCTTGCTGTTCGATTTTCTGTCAGTTCTGGTTTTGTGAGGAGGGGCAGTGTGTCTACCTATGCCACCATCTTGGTTCTCAACCTACATATAACTTTTGAAGTATTTGTTCTATATCTGTGAAATATGTCATTGGTATTTTCATAGGAATTGCTTTGGATCTATAGATTACCTTGGTTAGTGTGGACATTTTAATGATGTTAATTATTCCAATTTATGAACTTGGTATATGCTTCCATGTATTTGTATCTTCCTCAGTTTCTTTATTCAGTGTTCTATAGTTTTCCAAGTACAGGTCTTCTAACTCCTTGGTTAAATTTATTCCTACAAACATTATTTTTTTGTTGTTACTACAGTAAGTGGGATTTTTTTTTTCTCAGATTCTTTTTCTGATAGTTCATTTTTGGTGTGGAAAAATGCATTGATTTCTGAATACTGACTTTGTATACTGCTAGTTTGCTGAATTCACTTATTCAGTCTATTAGTTTTTTGGTGGAGCCTATATAGTTTTCTATGTAAACTATCATGTCATCTGAAAATAATGACAGTTTTATTTCCTCCTTTCCAATTTGGATATCTTTTATTTATTCTTGTCTTATTGCTGTGGCTAGGACCTCCAGTACTATGTAGAATAAGAGTGGTGAAAGTAGACACCAATGTATTCTTCTTGATGTTAAAGGAAGCACTTTTATTTTTTGTCCACTGATTATGATGTTGGCAGTAGGTTTCTCATATATGGCTTTTATTATGTTGAGGTATGCTCCCTAATTCCCTCTTTGCTGAGGGTTTTTTTTTTTTTTATCATAAATGGTTGCTGGATTTTCTGAAGTGCTTTTTCAGCATGTATTCATATGATTGTGTGATTTTTCTATTTCATATCATTTATGTGATTTATTACATTTATTGATTCGTGTGTATTGTACCAAACTTGCATCCCTGGGATAAACCCCACTTGATCGTAATGTATGATCTCTTTAATGCATTTATGAATTCAAATTGCTAATATTTTGTTCAGTATTTTAGCATTTATATTCATCAGCAACATTGGCCTGTATTTTTCTTTCTTTGTTGTGTCTTTACCTGGTTTTAGAATTAGGATGATACCAGCCTTGTAAAAACATTTTTGGAGTCTCCATTTTTCTTGATTTTTTTTGGAAGAGTTTGAGAAGGATAAGAGTTAATTTTTCCTTAAATGTTTGGTAAAATTCACCTGTGAAACCATCTTGTCCAGGGCTTTTGTGTGCCTTAAGTATTTTAATTACTGCTTCAATTTCATTAGTTGTTACTGGTCTATTCAGGCTTTCTGCTCCTTCTTGGTTAAGTTTTAGAAGATTGTATTTTTCTACAAATTTATCCATTTCACCTATGTTGTCCAATTTCTTGGCATATAGTTGTTCATAGTAATTTCTTACAATCCTTTGTATTTCTGTGTTATCAGTTGTAACTTCTCCTCTTTCACTTCTTATTTTATTTACTCGGTTCCTCTCTGTTTTTTGCTAGATGAATCTGGTTTTGTCAGTTCTGTTTATCTTTTCAAAAAACCAGCTCCTGGATTTATTGATCCTTTGAATTGCTCTTTTAATCACTATGTCACTTAATTCTGCTCTGATCTCAATTATTTCCTTCCCTCTACTTGCTCTGAGCATTGTTTGATTTTGTTCCTCTAGTTCTTTTAGATGTAGTGTTAGGTTGTTTACTTGAGATTTTTCTATCTCTTTTAGGTAGACTTGTATTACTATGAACTTCCCTCTCAGTACTGTCTTATCTGTGTCCCATAGATTTGGGGTTGTTTTGTGTTCATTTTCATTTGTTTCAATACATCTTTTGATTTCTTCCTTGATCTTATTGTTGACTCATTCATTATTTAACAACATGTTATACAGTCTCCATGTATTTGAATGTTTTTTAATTTTTTTTTCTTGAGGTTTGTTTCCAGTTTTAGTCCTTTATGATCCAAGTAGATGCTTGATATGATTTCAATTTTCTTGACTTTCTTGAGGCTTATTTTGTTTCCTATCATGTGGTATGTCTTTGAAAATGTTCCATGTGCATTTGAAAATTATGTATACTTTGCTTCTTTGGGATGAAAGATTCTGAATATAGCAGTTAAGTCCATTTGATCTAGAGTGTTGTTCAGTGCCACAGTATCCTTGTTTATTCTTTGTTGGGAAGATCTATCCATTATTGACAGTGTGGTCTTAAAATGTCCTATGATGACTGTGTTGTTGTCAATATCTTGAAGTCCTCCAAGGTTTCCTTTATATATTTAGGTGCTCCTATCTTGGTTGTATATATGTTTACAAGGGTTATATCCTCCTGTTGGAGTATTCCTTTAAGTTTTATGCAGTGACCTTCTTTGACCCTTTTTATGACTTTTGTTTTGAAGTCTATTTTGTCTGATATAACTATTGCCACCACAGCTCTCTTCATGCCTGTCTGTTTGGAATATGTTTTTCTATCCTGTCACTTTCAAACCCATGTGAATCTTTTGTTCTGAGGTAGGTCTCTTGTAGATAAGCAGGTCGTGTTTTCTCATTCCTTATGTCTTTTGATTTAAGCATTTAATCCATTTACACTGAAAGTTATTATTGATAGGCACTTATTCATTGCCATTTTTTCCATACCTTTCTCTCTCCCTCTCTCTCTCTCTCTCTCTCTCTCTCTCTCGCTCTCTTGACTTTATTCTGGTATATGGTCTAAGTTGGTGGACTAGTTTCTTTTCTTTCATTCTTTTCTATTTTTTCTTTTTCTTTTTCCTTTTTTTTTTTTTTTTTTTTTTTGCCTGTATCAGTCCAGTTCTCCCAGCACCATTTACTGAAGAGACTATTTTTACTTCAGGGATGATGTTGGGTGTGATCCCCATCCCCCAAGCCACTAGTCTGAATCTGTTTGAGATTATTCTCTGTAATCTTCAGGGGGTGCATATTTTGGGTCTGCCACATTCAGAAGGGTGTTTCTGTGGCTCTCCTGTGAGGGGGAAGCACCAGTCTCTTTCCCAGAATAGTGTATGGATTGGCTATGATCTACCACCCATCTTTAATGAACCCCAAGTCTGTTTATGTTGCTGTCTTCTCAGCAAGTGTTAAGATGCAGGATGGGAGAGAAGAAAGATGAGAAAAGAAAAAGAAAAAAACCTCCAAAAAAACAGAACAACAAGACAGCAAAACTGAGAAAAGAATGAAAAAAAGTTGCTGTGTGGTATGAACAGGATTTGAGGTTGTGGTGAGATTTCCAGAGGGTGGAGTAAGTGTATCCCATAGGGTAAGGTAATTGACTTTCTCCTGGGAGAAGCTAGTTCTTCTCAAGAAAAATGTTTTCTGTGGAGCCCAGGTATATACAGGCCCTGAAAATCCCACAGCCACTCCCCAAGACACTCCCCAAGACTCCCCCCAGTGCCTACCACTCCAGACTCTCCTCATACCACTCCAGTCCTCACCACTTTCCCTTCGCCGGTGCCCAAGGTGGACAGGTGCAAACACAACGTTTATTTTGCTCCCCCCCCCCAAAAAAAAGATCATGGGATGTGTCCAGTGGTTTTTGTCTCTCCCTAGAGCAGAGAGCACGCATGGTGTAGACTACTTGGTCTCGATGCTCTAAGAATGTTCCTTGTGTGAGTTATGTGAACTATCCTCTTGCATTTGCATCCTGTTTTTGTTTGTTTTTTGGTTTTTGTTTTTTGGTCCATTTTGCGGTGGGAACATTCCCCTGTCTGGCTGACGAAGGGGCTTAACCCATACCATGACCACCTCTGCCTTGAGAGGGCTTCTAAGTGTGGGCTGAATCCTTGGCTGGAGTATGTACGGAAGACCACCAATTGACACTTTGCTCTCACACAGACACCTCTCCTCCTCTCTCCCAAATCAATGAATTATATCTATTGTATCCATTGTCTTCTTTCTAGTCTCATATCATCCTGATAGGTTGTGGGAAGGAAGGGAAGAGTTCAGCAGCACAACTATAACACTGGATGGTGGCAGGGTGCTTGTGCTGCTCCCTCTAGTGAGTCTCAGTCTTGTTCTCCTGCCATGATCTCTGCAGCCAGTGCCACCCTAGATACTTCTCTCTGCCCCCTGAACTCCTGGCTCCTTGGCCAATCCACAGTGTCCTCAGTCAGACCCTGTCTCTTTTGCTGTTCCAGTGGTACCTCGGGCCAAGGAGAAAACAGCCCCCTCTCCAGCCAGTGCTGCACTCCCTGGACCTTGACTCCTGGTGGTGGCAGGGCGCTTATCTTGCCCATGGTGGAAGGTACAGAGACAACACCAGGTATCAAGTAGCAGGTGCTCCAGTGGCTTCTTCCTATGGGGGATATTATAAAGTCCACAAAATGACTCCTGCTCCAAATATGCAGCAGCCAGAAGCACAAGGCTGGGCAGCAGTGGTGTCAGTGGCTCCACCAGGACAGCTGGGGCTGCACACCCCAAAGTTCTCTCACAGGCAGAGAGGCACTCACACACACACACACACACACACACTCACGCACTCATATGCGCACATGCTCACTCACACATGCTCTCACTCACACTCAGCTAGATTTTTGAGTTGATTGTTCTGTGGGTTAGCTGTAAGACTGGTCCAGGGCTAGGAGCATGTGGATGGGGCGTCCAGGTATTCTGCAGCCTTTTGGAACCCCCTATCTTTTCAGCTATTGATGGACATATAAGTTTCTTCCATATCTTGGCTATTACTAGTATGAAATTTCATATTGTAAGGACATTATTAGAGACTACATCAAAAATGAGATTTTAAAATGTATTAAATATCTTAATTGATTTAGACTCCTAGTGGTTACAATACTCATGTACACATCATGTCAGGGAGAACACTTACTGAATGCATTACCATCATGTTCACAAAGTTGTTTCTTCCAGGTCTCTGTGAACTTCTTGGCTGTTGTTTTCTTGTGGCAGTTTTTGTTTGTGTTCTAATTTTTAATATTTATAACTCCTTCAGGGCACTTACATAAAGCCCAACAATTGTTTATTTAATAGATAAAGTATTAAATTTGGCAACATTGACTGTACTAACCAGTGCTACTCAAATACTCACTCCTCCTTTTGTTTTTGCACCCACACATAACTGAAAGGCAGAACTTATTGTACTCAGTAGGACTTTAGGGGAGGTATGCCCAATAAAGTGGTATATCAGTAGTCATGGGGAGAGTGGAATTGGTGTGAAATATGGAAACCCTCCTTCTTCTTTCACTTTAAGATGCTGATTTTATTTTATTTTATTTATTTAATTTTTTTAAGAGGCTGATTTTAATCTCAACAATATCATTACCCAGATGAAAGGAACTTCCTCCCTTATTAGCATCCTTATCTTTTGATTCTTGCATGTCCAGCCATTATAACTGACCTACTACTTAGTACCTAAACCAGTTTTCACTGGCTTTGACAATGCTACTTTCTCTACTTTAGATGTCACCTTGCTTTTTCTTGACTGTTTTATAGTCTCCCTGTTGTGCCAAGCACATTGCAAACATTTTTTTATGGAACCCATTATGATTTCCACAGATCAACAGCGCCACCTTTGAACACTTAGAATACTTTTTATGTCTTTTAACAAATTAGATGTTTCACTTAAAAAAATTGAAGCTGTTGAAGTTTGTGGATTTTTATTGTTTTCTCAAATACAAAATTGAAGGACATGAATGGCTCCCGTTGTACACTGTCAAATGCCTAGGTGAAAGAATAAAGTTATTAACAATGTTAAATATTTAAAACTATTTGAAAACATGTCATTTACCTGTGCTTGCCAAATTAATAATTTACTTCAATTTTCAACTTCTTAAAGCATACATAGAACTAGGAAACTGTTAAAAATTGGCTAATGGCATAAGCTGTCTGAAATCTCATAGTTTATCTTATTCAACACTCAAGTTTTCATAAAGAAATGAAAACTAGGATTTTAAATGATTAGCTTAATATCATCTAGGTGATGGTTAAAGTTAGATATATATAGACATAGAATAGTAAATAAACAAACAAAAGTGAACCCGCCAATCATGGAATGTAGCTACTGAAAAAGTAAAACATAACTACCACCTGTGAGAACAGACATAAAGGAAGAGAACAGGTAACCAAGACAGCACGCAATAGCTACTGTTAACTTTGAATGAAAAAGGCTTCTATAGTAGTTCCTGTAATCCCCTTTCCCTATAAAGGACACATGGACAAAATCAAGGGGGATGGTGGAGATGGGGGAGGGAGGGGGTTCGGCTGGGGTCGGGTGGAAGGATGGGGAGAAAAGGCATACAACTGTAATTGAATAACAATAAAATTTTTAAAAAAAGAAAAAAAAATTAAAGTTAAAATAAAAAAGAAAAAGGCTTCTATGTGAAACAACTAATGTTCCTTCAAGGTGACATCCGGAGGGGTAAGTAGAAGGCAAAAGGTGAGAGACAACCCATTTTTTTTTTTTATTTTGCACAAGGACAGTAATTAGATAAGAGCCTGTACTGTGTGAAGATATTCTTTCTCATCAAGACAGAACATAGCCCAACACATTTTGACAGATTTTTTCCCACTGCCATAGCAATATTCATAGCAGATTAGCAATATAGAGTGGTTTTCAATAAAATGTCAACACTTCTCATTACGGTGTGTTTAACAATGAAATCTCACTCAAGAAAAATATTGTGACTTAGATCTCTAAGGTAAATATTATGAAATGAGAACTAATGCTGGTTATTGAATAAAAGTACATCAACATTATATTTTTATTCTGTTAACAAGCTTGCTTAGAATTGCATTTACTATCAATTTTCATTCTGAGGAATTGATGTAACTGGTAGTTTTCATCAGTGTTTTTACATGGTGATTTGATTACAATGACAACTTTTGACACATCTACGAAAATTGTGAAAACTCCATAATAATAATAAATGAGAAGAAAATAATAATAAATTTCCAGAAATTTACACTGTTAAAATTCCTCTTTGAATAGAGAAAGTGGAAGGAAAATAAATTTGTTTAGAAGAATAGTTACACATGAATTATTTAAACAATTCTGACAAGTACATAACATGGCACATAATTAAACCAAAACAAATATGATTAAAATGCAGGGGTTTTTAATGCTTACCTTAATCAATTAAAAGCAATTCTGAAAAAAGTCATTAAAATAATAGAGTGTCATAAAATAAAATTAAAAATTGTAACTTTCTCTGAGAACTAAAAACTAGTTTGAATTACAATGGATGAAACTCAAATGACAGCAAGACTTTTAATATCAGTTTATAAGACCAGATGTATCTAAACAGTTTCTCTAGAGTATATGTATACCTAGAAGTGGAGCTGCCAGGTTATGGTGTTTGTATTCAACTTTATTAGCAAACATATTTTTCAAAGTGGTTGTAGCAAGGGAATTTCCTTCTACTTGTGTATAAAAGTTTCTGTTTCTTCAAATTCTTTTCAACACCTAGTATTGTCCACATTTTCAATTTTTTTCCTGTCTGGTTGGTGTAAAAGTTATCTCAGTTTACTAATATACATAACTTGATTTAATATAAGACTAAGCCTATTTCCACTTGTGCATTGACTGTTGATATTTTCTTTTTTCTAAAATTACAGTTGATCTCTGAACACACAGGTAGTGACAGACCACACTGCTGAAAATCTGCTATGGTGATTGCCAGAGAGAAAGGGAGGTGGGGTAAGGAAGAAGAGGGTGTAGAGGGGAATAAACAGTGATGTAATGAGACAATTTTTGGTGATAAACACACAATACAATATACAGATGAAGTATTGTGGAATTATACACCCAAAACATATATGATGGGGTGCCCAAATAAACAAAATTATCTTCTGGAGGGCAGGCCCTTATAGTACAGGCTTCCCCTTCTAGGTGAGTGTTCGAGGATTTGATCTGTATCAGTGTACCAGCTGGCATTGTTGTGAGAGGTGGCGTTCAGCTTCAGTGATTTTTTTTAAGACTCTTTTAATGCATTCATTCATTTCATGATGCTTGATTTACAAGCACATCTTCCCACACCATACTGAGTGTTCAGAAGTTATAGACCAAAAACAGCATAATCTGCATAACCCACTTGCCCTATTCATCCAGTCTTTCCCCCAGTGACCTATTTTGTTTCCCCAGATTAAAAAAAAAAGTCCTCAAACGGAAATGTGTTGCTCATATGGAATAGAGAAAACAAAAAACAACAGACACAATAAAAGGCATTAAAATTGACAAGTTTAAAAACTCTTTTGAGCAGTTGAAAAATGTCTGGATACATGTATTGCCTCAGATGGAGAGTACTTTGAAGGTGAGTGAAGTTTAAATATGTAAGAATAACTCCATATTGTTAATAAATAAATTAGAGTGTTTTGGATTCCTGCCTCATATAATTTTATTAACCAATGTCACCCCAATATATTCAGTAAACAGTTTTTTAAAAAACAAGAAAAGAAAATCCACTATAACTTAATTAGTGTCTCCACAATTGTCAGTTCAATCTTTTTTAATCATTTTTTTAAAAATTTTATTGTTATTCAATTACACTTGTATGCCTTTTCTCCCCATCCCTCCACCCCACCCCAGCTGAATCCACCTCCCTCCCCCATCTCCACCCTCCCCCTTGATTTCATCCATGTGTCCTTTATAGTAGTTCCTGTAATCCCCTCTTCCCACTGTCCCCTCCCCACTCCCCCCCTGGCTATTGTTAGAATGTTCTTAACTTCAATGTCTCTGGTTATATTTTGTTTGCTTTTTTCTTCTATTGATTATGTTCCAGTTAAAGGTGAGATCATATTTTTATTGTTGTTTAAATACAGTTGCCTCCATTATCCCACTGCCACTTTCCCATGCCCCATCCACTCCCATCTCCAACCCTCAATCCTACCTCTCTTTGCTCTGTACACAGCTCTTTTATACATGTTCCTTGATGACCCTTTCCCTTCTATCCCTGGTTATTTCCCTTCCTCTTCCACTCTGGTTACTGTCAGTTTGTTATTCATTTCTATGTCTCTGGTTTTATTTTCCTTACTTGTTTGTTTTGTTGATTAGGTTCCACTTACAGGTGAGATCATATGGTATTTGTCTTCCACTGCCTGGCTTACATCACTTAGCATAATGCTCTCCAGTTCCATCCATGCCATTGCGAAAAATAGGAGCTCCTTCTTTCTTTCTGCTGCCTAGTGTTCCATTCTATAAATGTACCACAGATTTTGATCGAATAATTTACTGATGGGTACCTAGGCTGCTTCCAGAACTTGGCTACTATAAATTGTGCTACTATGGACATTGGGGTGCATAGGCTCTTTTGAATTAGTGTTTCAGGGTTCTTAGGATATAATCCCAGCAGTGGAATTGCTGGGTCAAAAGGCAGTTCTAGTTTCAGTTTTTTGAAGAAATTTCATACTGTTTTACACAGTGGCTGCACCAGTCTTCATTCTACCAACAAGGTACTAGGTTTCCACTTTCTCCACAACCTTGCCAGCACTTACTGTTTGTTGATTTGTTTATGATGGCCATTCTGACCAATGTGAAGTGGTATCTCAGTGTGTAATTAATTTGCATCTCTCTGATAGCTAGGGATGCTGAACATACTTTCATATGTCTCTGGGCCCTGTATATATCCTCCTTGGTGAAATGTCTGTTCAGGTTCTTTGACAATGTTTTAATTGGGTTGTCTGTCTTCCCTGGAGTGGAGTTGTATGAGTTCTTTATATATTTTGGAGATCAAACCCTTGTCTGAGGTATCATTGGCAAATATATTTTCCCATGTGGTTTGTTCCATTTTCATTTTGCTAATGTTTTCCTTAGCCATGCAGAAGGTTTTGTTGTTTTTTTTTTTGATAAAGTCCTATTTGTTTATTGTTTCCTTTATGTCCCTTGCTCTAGGGGACATATGGGTGAAAATATCGTTGCTTGGAATGCCTCTGATTTTCCTGACCATGTTCTCATCTAGGATTTTTATGGTTGCATGACTTATATTTAAATCGTTTACCCATCTTGAGTTTATTTTGTGTGTGGTATAAGTTGGTGGTCGAACTTCATTTTTTTGCATGTAGCTGTCCAGATCTCCCAACACCATTCATTGAAGAGGCTACTTTTACTCCATTTTATGCTTCTGCCCCCTTTGTCAAATATTAATAGAGACATAGAGACATAGGTTTATTTTTGGGCTCTCTATTCTGTTCTATTGATCTATGTGTCTGTTCTTATGCTAATACCAGACTGTTTTGATTACCATGGAATTGTAATATAGTTTAATGTCAGGTGTGGTGATCCCTCTTACTTGCTGGGATCTTCCCTGCCTGGTTTCCGAAGCTGTGACCCCTCATGGCTAAGGCTGAGTTAAAAGACCTTGGGACCATAAGCCATTAAGGACACAAAGCTCATCTTCCTTGTAGGGGCACATCCACTGCTCCCTTTTACTTCACACTGCTTGGCCCCAGGTGGATGACTGATTAGCCAATGACAGGTAAGATTCTGCAAGGGAGGGAAGACCTAAGACAAGCATGGTCATGAAGGGGCCCTCAGGCAAGGACTTGGGGAGCTATAGAAAAAGGGGATGATGGACTATAGACTCTCATCTTTGACATAGCCTGAGTCCTCATTCTGTCTTCCAGAAGTCTCCTAATCTCTTGGCTGCCTTACTTCCCCTGCCTGACTTAAGCCTGGAACAATGCCTTATGCCTGAAACAATGCAGGAGGTGGTGCAGCCCTGTGCTGGAAAGGGCAGGTTCCCTGGGGCGATCAGGTCTAAGAAAGAATGCATACAATCCTATGAAACCAATGTTGCTAATTCCTTCAATTTAAATGATAAGGGTCCAAACATGAAATGAATGTTTCCCCAAAGTTTTATGGCCCTTTAGCTATCTGACTCTGACTCTAAGTAATCCCTCATAGTTCTTTGAATGTTATCTATTGTTTGATCATTACTGCCTGACAATTATTGATGAGCTTTATGTATATGCCCTGCATTCCTATACAAATAAAGCCAATGAAAGCCCATTAAGGAACAGGCTCCTGGCTCTTCTCCTTTGAGAAATTGGCCACCTTTCCTCCCCAAGCAGATCATATCTTGGTAGACTTATTTACATCTGTGACAGCTGGGGTGGTGGGGGTGCCTGTGGGCAGAGTCCCCCCACACTACTTTGTTCTTCTTTCTCAAAATTGATGTGGCATTCAGTGTCATTTATGGTCCTTACACATTTTTGAAATGTTTGTTCTGTATCTGTGAAATATGTCATTGGTTTTTTAATAGGTATTGTGAACCTATAAATTGCTTTGCATAGTATGGACATTTTGATGATGTTAATTATTCCAATCTATGAACATGGTATATGCTTCTATTTATTTGTGTCTCCCTAAATTTCTTCCTTCACTATTGTGTCATTTTCATAGTAAAATCTTTTAACTCCTTGGTTAAGTTTATTCCTAGGTATATTATTTGTCTTGTTGTTATGGTAATGGGAAATTTTTCCTAATTTCTCTTTCTGATTTTTCATTGTGGGTGTACAAAAATGCCTTCAATTTTTGAATATTTACTTTGTATCCTACTCTTTTGTCAAATTTACTTACTAGGTCAACTTGTTTTTTGGTGGAGTCTATAGGGCTTTCCACATACACTGCCAAAATAAACAATGTCAGTTTTACTTCCTGCTTTCCCATTCAGATGCCTTTTTTTTTTTTTTTTCCTTTTTTTCTTGTCTGATTGGTTTGGCTAGGATTTTCAATACTATGTTGAATAGAAGTGGTGAAAGCAGACACCCTTGTCCTGTTCCACATCTCAAGGGGAACACTTTTAGTTTTGCCCATTGAGTATGATGTTAGCTGTAGGTTTTTCATATATTGCCTGTATTTTGCTGAAGAAAGTTCCCTCTAATCCCACTTTCCTGAGTGATTTTATCATAAAGGGGTGCTCTACCTTATCAAATGCTTTTTCTGCATCTATTGACATGATCATATGATTTTTGTCTTTTGTTGTTGGGAACCGCCCTGCCTGGTTTCAGAGGCTGTAACCCCTCATGGTTAAGGCTGAGTCAGAGTTGGGACCATAAGCCACTAAGGAGACAAAGCTTATCTCCCTGGCAGAAGTGCCACTTCTGCCCACTTCACCCTGCTTGGCCCTGAGCTTGGCCAGTTAGCCAATGACGGGTAAGAATCCTCAAGGGAGGATCAACCTAAGACAGGCTCTGGTCACAGAAGAGGCCTGCAGGGAGGGACTCGGGGGGCTGTGGAAAAAGGGGGTGATGGACCCTTACCCCTCGACTTTGAAATAGCCTGAGTCCTCATTCTGTCTGCAAGAAGTCTCCTAATCTCTTGGCTGCCTTACTTCCCTTGCCTGACTTAAGCCTGAAGCAATAACAGAGGGCAGTGCAGTCCTGTGCTGGGAGGGGTGGATTCCCTGGGGAATCAGGCCTAACAAAAATACATACATTCCTGTGAAACCTACTTCATTTGCACCCTCAGTTTAAGAGATAAGGGTCCAGACCTGAGATGAGTCTGGCACCTAAAGTTTTATGGCCCTCTAACTAATTGGCTGTAACTCAGAATAAGCCCTCAAAGTTCTCTGTAAATCATGTATTGTTTAACCCTTACTGGCTGACAATGATTGATGAGCTTTACCCGTATTCCTATGTGAATGAACCTAATAAAAGCCCATGGAGAAAAAGGATCAAGTCCCTTCTCCTTTGAGAGATCGGCCACCTTTCCTCCCCAAGCAGATCATGTCTTTGTAGTCTTTTTCTTCATCTGTGGCGGACCCGGGGGGCTGCGTTAAAGCCCCCCGACATTTTGTTTATGTAATGTATTATATTTATTGATTTGAAAATATTGTAACATCCTTGTCTCCCTGGTATGAAACCCACTTGATCATGTTGTATGATTGTTTTGATGTATTGCTGGATGCGATTTGCCGGTACTTTATTGAGGATTTTAGTATACAGGTTCATGGGTGATAGTGGTCTGTATTTTTCTTTCTTTATTTTGTCTTTGTCTTGTGTGGGGATTAGAATGATGCTGGCCTCATATAAACAGTTTGAGAGTCTTCCCTGTTCTTGAAATTTTTGGGGTAGTATGAGAAGGATAGGAGTTAGGTCTTACTTAGATGTTTTGGAAAATTCTCCTATGACAGCCTCCAGTCCAGTCCAGGGCTTTTTTTGTGCTGGGAGTTTCTTTTTCTGTTTTTTTTTAGTGCTACAATTTCACCAGCTGTTATCAGTCAGTTTAAGCTTTCTGCTTCCTCTTTGTTCAGTTTTGGAAAATTATATTTTTTTAGAAATTTGTCCATTGCACCTAGGTTTTCAAATTTCTTGGCATGTAGTTGTTCATAGTAATTTCTTATAATCCTTTGTATTTCTGTTGTATCAGTTGTAATTTCTCCTCTTTCATTCCTGATTTTATTTATTTCGGTCCTCTCTCTTTTTTCTTAATGAATCTGGTTAAAGGCTTTTCAATTTGTTTATCTTTTCAAAGAACCACTCCTGGATTTATCGATTTATTGAATTGTACTTTTATTCTTTATGTCCTTTAATTCTGATCTCATCTTCATTATTTCCTTCCTTCTACTCCCTCTAGGCTTTCTTCGTTGTTGTTCCTCCAATTCTTGTAGATGTATGGTTAGGTTGTTTATTTGAAATGTTTCTTGTTTAGGTAGGCCTGTATTATCATGAACTTCCCACTCAAGACTGCCTTTGCTCTTTCCCATAGATTTTATAACATTATGTGTTCATTTTCATTTGTTTCCAGACTGTTTTTGATTTCTTCCTTGATATCATTATTCACCCATTCATTGCATGCTATTCAGTCTCCATAAGTTTGAATACTTTTCTTGAGGTTGGTTTCTAGTTTCAAGCCCTTGTGGTTTGAGAAAATACTTGACATTATTTCAATTTTCTTGAATTTGTTGAGGCTTGTTTTTTGTCATATAATTTGTTCTATCTTTGAAAATGTGCAATGGGCATTACAAAAAATATATATTTTCCTTATTTGGGATGAAATGTTATATATATATATATATATATATATATATATATATATATATATATATATACACACACACACACATACATGCACACACATATATCAGTTAAGTCCATTTTATCTAATGAATCCTTCAGTTCTACAATATACTTGTTGATTATTTGTTTGGAAGATCTATACATTTTTGACAGTGGGGTGTTAAAATCCCCTATTATAATTGTGTTGCTGCCTATATCTGGAAGTCCTCCAAGAATTTCCTTAAATATTTGGGTGCTCCTATTTTGGATGCATATATGTTTACAATATTTAGGTCTTCTTGTTGGATTCTTTCCTTGAGTATTAAGTGTCCATCTCTGTCTCTTTTACAGCCTTTGTTGTTTTTTTTTTTAATCAAAAGGTGTTACTTTTTATTTTTTAATTAATTTTTATTTTTATTTAGTTACAATTGTCTGCATTTTCTCCCTATCCCTCCACCCCACCCCAGCCAGTCCCACCTTCCTTCCCCACCTCTACCCTCCATCTTGATTTTGTCCTTGTGTCCTTTATAGTAGCTCCTATAGACCCCTCTCCCCACTCTCCCCTCCCCACTCCCCCCTGGTTATTGTTAGATTGTTATTAATTTCAATGTCTCTGGTTATATTTTGTTTGCTTTTTTCTTCTGTTGATTATGTTCCAGTTAAAGGTGAGATCATATGGTGTCTGTCCCTCATCACCTGGCTTATTTCACTTAGCATAATGCTCTCCAGTTCCATCGATGCCATTGCAAAGGGTATAAGCTCCTTCTTTCTCTCTGCTGTGTAGAATTCCATTGTGTAATTGTACCATAATTTTTTGATCCACTCATTTGCTGATGGGCATTTAGGTTGCTTCCAGTACTTGGCTATTGTAAATTGTGCTGCTATGAACATTGGGGTGCATAGGTTCTTTTGGATTGGTGTTTCAGGGTTCTTAGGGTATAATCCCAGCAGTGGAATTGCAGGGTCAAAGAGAACCAATACTATGGGAAAACATATTTGCTAATGATACCTCAGACAAGGGCCTGATCTCCAAAATATATAAAGAACTCACACAACTGCACTCTAGGAAGACAAACAACCCAATTAAAAAAAATGGGCAAAGGACTTGAACAGACACTTCTCCAAGGAAGACATATAGAGGGCCCAGAGACATATGAAAAGATGCTCAGCATCACTAGCCATCAGACATATGCAAATTAAAACCACAATGAGGTACCATCTCACAGCATAGTGGCCAACATAAACAAATAAACAAACAAATGTTGGAGAGGATGCAGAGAAAAAGGAACCCTAGTACATTGTTGGTGGGAATGTGGAAAACAGTATGGAATTTCCTCAGAAAACTAAAAATGGGACTGCCCTTTGATACAGCCTTTGTTTTGAAGTCTACTGTGTCAAATATACTTATTGCTGCCCTGGCTTTTGTTTTTCCTGTCCGTTTCCTTGGAATAATTTTTTCCAACCCTTCACTTTCAGTCTATGTTGGTCTTTTTTTCTGAGGTGGGTATCTTGTTGGCAGCATATGTGTGGGTAATGTTTTCTTATCCACTCAGCTAACCTTCATCTTTTGATTGGAGCATTTAATCCCTTGATATTTAAGGTTATTATTGATAGGTACTCATTCATGCCATTTTACTCCCTCTGTACCTGTGTTCCTCTCTCTCACACTCTTTTTCTTCTTCTTTTTAAAGCACTTCCTTTAACATATCTTGCAATGCTGGCTTGTGGAGGTGTGTTCTTTTAGCGTTCTTCTGTCCAGGGAGCTCCTTATTTCACTTCCAGTTTAATTGAGAGCCTTGTCAGATAGAGTAGTCTTGGTTGCAGGCCTTTGTTTTTTATTACTTGGAATATTTCTTGCCATTCCTTTCCAGCTTTTAATGTTTTGTTTAGAAGTCAGGTGCCACCCTTATAAGGGTTCCTTTGTATGTTACTGCTTGTTTCCCCCTTGCTGCCTCCAAATCCTCTCTTTGCTTTGAATTTTGCCACTTTAATTATTTCATGTTATCCATTGAGCCTCTTTGCATTCTTCTTGGTCAGAACCATCTCTGCTTCCTAGATTTGTGTGTGTTTTCTTTCATTAAATTAGGGAAGATTTCCATAATTACTTTTTTAAGCATATTTTCTATTCCTTGCTCTTCTTCTGATATCCCTATTGTATGGATATTATTGCATTTCATTTTGTCCTGCATTTCCCTTAACCCTTCTTTGTTCTTTTTGAATCTTTTTTCCTTTTCTTGATCTTTAGGGGGTTTTTTTTCACCTTGTCTTAGAGGTCACTGATTCCATCCTCTGCCTCATCCATCCTGGTTTTTGTTCCTTCTACTGTGCTCTTCAATTCAGAAATTGTATTCTTCATTTCCTCTTGGCCCATATTGGTTCTTTCTATGTCCTTTGTTATGTTGATATAGTTTGCAGTAAGTTCCTCATAGTTTCCCTGTAGTTTTTGGTAATTTGTACTGAGCTCATTGAGCTTCCTTATAACCATTGTTTTGAACTCAATAACTGATTGTTGACTTGCCTCTATTTCATTTAGCACTCTTTCTGAGGATTTCTCTTTTCCTTTTGATTGGGGGTTGTTACTTTGTCTTCCCATTGTTTGTGAGACACTTCTTGTTTGCTTCTGCTCCTTAAATTGATCTGCTTTTACTTCCTGATTTTGTGATGGTAACTTTGTGGTGGGAGGGTGTGAGATTCAGTGGTTCAGTCTTTTTGATCACCTGAGCTTGATGCTCTTGGGATGCCTTCATGGCATTTATGTTGGTTCTCTGGATGTAATTCAGTTTTGATTGTTGGTGGGCCTTTCTTTGGTGGGTCCTTCCTTCCATCTGATTGACTAAAGGTCACTCCTCTTACCACATCTTGTGTGCTTTTGTGCAGATGCTGCCAGTACAAGGCCACAGATCTCAGGAAACAAACCCACACCTGCCACAGTAACTCCTCCCCACAATCCTACTATTAACAGCCAATGAAAGAGTATTAATAAGGGTATAAAGAGATTAAGACTATTATAAGAAAGGAGAGTGGATATGAGATGACTTACTGAAAGAAAAATAATTTTGAGAGGGTAAAGGGAGTAGCGCTACTAAGGGTTAGGGGTTGGAGCAATGGAAAGAGAGATGGTAAAATTTACCTCATGAATAAAAAAGGGAATGAAGAATGTGGAATGGAGTAGGAGAAGGGAATCATATATTAATAGGTTTAAACAGAAAATAAAATAAAGTGGGATAGAGAAAGAAAAGGGAAGGATAAATAATAAGTAATTAATAAAAATATAGGAACCAAATGGGAGAGAAAGATCCACCGCAGCACTATCAACAACAAATGGGCTAAAATTAATGTGGGTTCTATGGGAATAAGAGGAAAAATAGAAACAAAGAAAAGTCTGAGAAATGTTTACAGGAATGGTAAGTGATTTTGGAGTGATAGAGGGTGAAGGAATACTAAGAGTGAGGAACAAAAACCAGGCTAAGATGGGGAAAAAATAAAATTTTGGATGCAAATAAAAAGAAAAAAAGAAAAAAAGGAGAATAAAGAATAATAAAAGAGTAGAATGATAGAAAAATATAAGAAAGACAAAAAAGTAAATAAGCAGTCTAAGATGGCAAAATTAAAATTTGTGATGAAGAAGAATAGGAGTGGGACCAGTGAAATTTGATATTTGAAATACAGAATCAGTGAAGCTCTAGAGATAAAATTGAAAAAAACAATTCTACAACAACTACCCTACCTACATCCAACTAGCAAAGATTGTTAAAGGTGGAGAGAGAATGAATATTTTAAGAGTAGGGGAAAAGTATGTGAGATAACCCTTGACAAGAATATTGGTTTTGTGCGTCTGCATAGGGGAGAAATAGTAAGACTGTGGAATGGAAACAAGTTGTAGCAAGAGAGAAAACAAAATTTGAGATGAAAATAATGTGAGGAAAGAGGAAGGTAAAATGGGCTAAGGGAAGGGAGGGCCAAAATATGTGATTTGAAATACACTATAGTATAAAATCTAGTGACTTAATATGTACCAACTTGCTGGACAAGAAATGAATGTTATAAAGCTATGCAGGAAAGAAAATATCACAAACCATGGAGAAGACTGTTGGGGGGCTTTAACGCAGCCCCCCAGTCTGCCATGGATGAAGAATAAGTCTACCAAGACATGATCTGCTTGGGGAGGAAAGGTGGCCGATCTCTCAAAGGAGAAGGGCCCAAAGCCTTTCTCTCCATGGGCTTTTATTAGGTTCATTCGCATAGGAATACAGATAAAGCTCATCAATCACTGTTAGCCAGTAAGGGTTAAACAATACATGATTTACAGAGAACTTTGAGGGCTTATTCTGAGTTACAGCCAATTAGTTAGAGGGCCATAAAACTTTAGGCGCCAGACTCATCTCAGGTCTGGACCCTTATCTTTTAAACTGAGGGTACAAATTAAGTAGGTTTCACAGGAATGTATGTATTTTTGTTAGGCCTTATTCCCCAGGGAATCCGCCCCTCCCAGCACAGGACTGCACTGCCCTCTGTTATTGCTTCAGGCTTAAGTCAGGCAAGGGAAGTAAGGCAGCCAAGAGATTGCAGACAGAATGAGGACTCAGACTATTTCAAAGCTGAGGGGCGAGGGTCCATCACCCCCTTTTTCCACAGCCCCCTGAGTCCTTCCCTGAGAGCTTATTTCTGGTGATCAGAGCCTGTCTTAGGTTGATCCTCCCTTGAGGATTCTTACCCGTCATTGGCTAACTGGCCAAGCTCAGGGCCAAGCAGGGTGAAGTGGGCAGAGGTGGCACCCCTGCCAGGGAGATAAGCTTTGTCTCCTTAGTGGCTCCCAACTCTGACTCAGCCTTAACCATGGGGGGTTACAGCCTCTGAAACCAGGCAGGGCAGTTCCCAACAGAAGACCACAGTGGATTTCATCTCCATAGCTTCTTGTATTTACCACTGTTTTTTCTCTTTCTGGATCTTCCTCTGGTTATGTCAGATGTCTGACCTTAGGCAGCCTGTTCAATATTTCCAAGTATCTGCTTCCCTGGCTGTCTCCTTCAGTTGTTAATCTAGTCACTCTGTACTCAATTGGGTTCAAGCACCATAGGGCAGGACCAAATCTCTCCTGGGGAGGAGGCTATCGTTTCATTTCAGGCTGTTGCTGCTTGGAGGATAGTGGTCTGCCAGAGAAGTATGGTTGCCATATGTGTGTTTGCTCAGCACCGTGTTTGTGTGTGGGGTTATTCTCTCATTTCTTTCCTCAGGGCCTCCATCCTCAGTCTCTCCTCAAGTCTCTCTAGTCTACTCTGCCTCCCCTCTGTTAGGGAGCTACTGTTTGTGGCTATCTCCTTTGGTTGTTAATCTATTCAATCAGTACTCAACAGTCCAGCTTAAGCACCACAGGGCCAGGGCAGAGACCCTCCTGGGGTCAGGGATATTGTCTCCCTTTAGGCTCTTGATGCTTGGAGGGGAGTGGTCTGACTGAGCAGAATGGCTGCTGCTGTTTGGGGGATGACTCAGCACTGGGATCCTAATGGCTACTCTCTCAGATCTCTCCCCAAAACTTCAGTCCTTAGTCTGTCCTCAGGCATCACCAACCCACTCTTCCACCACCCTGGCCAGAGCCTAGGGTAAGTGGCTGCAAATAAAAATTTATGTGTTGACCTTTTAAACTGCTCTTTGTGTCTACAGCCATCCATTTCTGGCAGAGAGAAAACCTGCTGATTTTTGCTGCTGGTTGTTATCTGTGTACTTTTTGGGCTCTGGTGCTAGGCTGAGAATCCTAGCTTAGGTTTAGACCCCATTCTTCTCAGAGGGATCCAACAAGCCACTTAATTATCCTTCCAGTGCTGCTGCCTGTGGGCACCCAGCCAGCCCTCTTTAGTCTCCACTGCACTCCTTACAAAACAGGCTGTGCTGAAGCTGATTCTTCTGTCTGTCCAAGGGTATAAGGCTTCTCTCTCTCTACTGCTCAGTTGTTTGTTCTGGGTAGTTTCTCCACAATTGAGTTGTAATTCTAGATTGGCCCTGGGAGGAGGTTAGTGTGGTTTCCATTCACTCCTCCTCCATCTTCTCAGTCTCTTGCCAGATGTCTTTTGAATAATAGGTGCCTGTTTGAACTGCAAATGTCAGTTGAAAAAAAATGCATGTAAGTGTATCCATGCAGTTTAAACCTGTGTTGTTTGAGGGTAAGCTGTACTATTTTTGCACAATTTATTTGATGCAATAATTATTTATTGATTTGTAAGAATTTTTAAAAACTATTTCCTGATTACTAAACTTATAAAATCTCCATACATGACAAACCCTCAGCTCATACCATGCTCAAATGTGAAGAAATGAAAAATTTTCCTCTAAAGATCAAGACAAGGCAAGGATGTCCACTCTCACCACTGTTTTTCAACGTGGTACTAGAAATCCTATTCAGGGCAATCAGGCAAGAGAAACAAATCAAAGCCACTCAAATTGGGAAAGAAGAAGTAAAAGTGTCACTTTTTGAAGATGACATGATTCTTTCTTTAGAAAACCCTAAATCTTCTATCAAAAACCTATCAAAACAATAAACAAACACAGTAAAGATGCAAGATACAGAATAAATGTTAAAAAATATTGGATTGTTATGTATTAACAATAAAATTTCAAAAAAAGAAATAAAAAATAATATTTTTGCACTTACAACAAAACAATAAAATACCTAGAAATAAACAAAGTATGTGAAGGACTTGTGCACTGAAAATTATAAGATGTTATTAAAAGAGATTGTAGAAGACACAAAGAAATAGGAAAGGATTCTGTGTCTAGAAATTGGAATAATTGGTATAGTTCAAATGGCCGCATTACCTATCCAAAGCAATATACAGACTTCATAAAATCCTAATGAAAATCCCAATGGCATTTTTTTAAAGAAATAGAACAAAAATATCATATTTTTATAGACACACAAAAGACTTTGAATATTCAAAGCAATCCTGAGAAAAATGAATGAAGCTGGAGGTTTCACACTCTTGGCTTCAAATTATACTACAGACATACAATAATCAAAACAGCAATGTACTGGAAGAAAAACAGACACACAGAACAGTGGAATAGAATTGAGAGTCTAGAAATAAACCTATCTATAAAGGGCAAATAATCTTCAACAATAAATCAAAAACATGATGGAGAAAAAAAAAAAGCCTCTTTAATAAGTGGTACTTGGAAAACTGGAAAGCCACATGCAAAATAATGAAATTAAACTGTTATTTTTGTCTCCATATACAAAAAATAACTCAAAATAGATCAAAGATCTAAATATAAGAACTGAAACAATAAATTATACAAAAGAAAACATGAGTACTGAACTCATAGACATTAGTCTTAGAGTAGGAATTTGACCCTAAATGCAAATTAATGGAACATATCAAACTAAAAAGCTGCACAGCAAAAGAAACCATCAACAAAATGGAAAACCAACCAACCAAATGGGAGAAGATATTTGAAAAGCAACAGCTCTGACAAGAAGTTAATATCCAAAATATATAAAGCACTCATGTAACTCAATACCAAACAAACAAATAATCCTATTAAAATTGAGCCAAGGACCTGAACAGACACTTCTCCCAAGAAAATATACAAATGGCCAACAGATATATGAAAAGATGTTCAACCTCACTAGCTATTAGGAAAATGGAAATCAAAACCACAATGACATACTACCTCACAACTGTTACAATGACTATTATCAATAAGACAGGTTATAACAAGTGTTGGAGAGGTTGTGGAGAAAAAGGAACTCTCATTCACTGCTGTGGGAATGTAAACTGGTACAGCCATTATGGAAAGTTACTATATGACCCAGCAACCCCTTTTTAGGGTATCTACTCCAAAAATTTGAAAAAAAAATTCCCAAAACATATGCTCCCCTATATTTATTGCGACATTATTCATGGTGACCAAGACATAGAAACAACTAAAGTGTCCTTCCATAGATAGTTGGATAAAGAAGATGTGGTACATGTATACAATGGAATACTACTCAGCCACAAGAAAAGATGAACTATTGCCATTTGCAACAACATGCAAGGATCTTGATAATATCAGTTTAAATAATATAAGTCAGAGAGAAAAAGTCAGGAACCATATATTTTTACTCATACATGGGATGTAAAACTGAAAATAACAAATGAACAAACAAGACTAACAAAAACTCATAGACACAGACAATAGTTTGGTGTTTACCAGAAAAAAACCGGGGTTGTGGTATAATGAAGGGTAGAGAGGTATAGTGTATGGTGATAGGAGACTTAGTTTTGTAGGTGGGCACACAATACAATACACAGATGATTATAATAGAATTGTATGCTTCAAATGTATATACTTTTTAAAAATAATTTGGACTAGCTATTTTTTTCAATTTTTAAAAACTGTTTAAATTACAACTTACAATCAATATTATGCTTTTTTGTTTGTTTGTTTTGATATACAGCACAGTCATTAGATAGCAGTGTAGTTTACAGAGTATATTTCAAATACACACCTGGTTCCACACACAGTTATTGCAATATTATTGACTATAATCTTTATCTATACTTTGTATCTCCATGACTGTTTTCTAACTACCAACTTGTACTTCTTAATGCTTTGACTTTTTTCTCCCAGCCCCCAAACCTGCCTCCCTCTGGAAGCCTAATATAATTTTATTAACCAATGTCACTCCAGTAAATTTAATAATCATCCCCCAAGGAGACCTGTATACATTATGTGTGTTGCAAATATAGCTATGTCTGTCTTATTTTACAAATTTATGCATATTTTGGTGATAGAAAGTAGTTTTTAATTTTAATGTGGTTGAACTATTCTATAGTTTTTAAGTTGATTTTGTTTTTTGTGTTTTATTTTTAAAAAATCCTTCCTATGTCACCATCAAGCTATTTTTTTTACAAATTCTTCTGAAATTTATAAAAGTTAGCTTTTTATATTTGTTTTACTACATCTTTAACTTAGTGTGTGTAGTTTGAGGTAGGGATCTACTTTTATCTTTAACATGTATACCCAATTATTTCATGACAATTTATTATAAAGCCCATTTTTCCCCAGCATCATAAATTCTACTTCTTTCATATATCAAGTTTCCATATATGTGTGATCTGTTTTCCAACCCCCTTACATAGTTTACACACTAAAGTTATACTCTGTTATCTTCAACGTTATGGGGAGAGTCATTTCCTTTCTGACCTCTCCCTGTGCAAGATCTCAGGCTTTGTCTCGTGACCTCACACAACCTATCCAACCATTGAGATTATGGTCTCCTGAAATTGGTGCATGTCCTTCTTCATCAATTTATGCCATGTCTCCAATATTTTCTTTAAATCAAATCTCAACTAAAGTCTTAAAAACAGAGTTTTTAATATCTTAGATTTTCCTGGAGGAACACACATTTTTCAGAAACACTAATTCATTCTGTAAATGTTGCTTTTGTAAATATTAATGTTTTTATTTTGTAAGTATTCTTGTTTCTGGATTATTGGATGTGGATTATTGTAACATGTTAAATTAATAATAATATCTTACTTGAGAAAAATATTGTGACTTATTTTCATATGGGAATAACATAAAATAGAAACTAATGTTAATTGCTAATGTATTTAGCCTCAGTATAAAATTTGTGGGAGTTCACTAAATGGTGGCTACTATGATACATATACATATTACTAATAATAACAATAACTAGAAATAATTTTCAGGATTACAAAGACTTTAGAAAAATTTGAGAAATCTCTCCTGAATTATATTTTATAAAATTTTGGAATGAGAGTTGACAACCATAAATAAATTATTACACAATTACTAAACAAGAGAATGATTTGTGAAATTATTTTTTCATTTATTTTTATTTTGTTTTCAAAATCTTTACTTTCCATCCTAAAACCAAATGGTATTGGCTAATCATTTACAAAATATCCTGATTGTTTAAGCAAACACATAAAAGTCCTCATTTAAGCCCTTATAATAGGCCATTTTTATCACCCATTCTGTTTCCCTTTGTTCAGGGTTGTATAAATTTAATCTTACAGTGATCTTTCAAATAGACAAATATGACCATATCACTTATTTTTCATATCTCACCTTTGTGATTCCTGTTTCTTCCTCACTCCACACAGCCCAAGAAGTGAAGGTAACAGAGTTGCATCATCCTGAACTGTAATCTTCATACTTTATCATGCATGAAAAACAATTGTCATACTTGCCAAGGTTGCAAATTCATAGATTTGACTCCAAGAAAATATCATTTGGGAGGTGTGGGGAAAAGCTAGGATTATGCTGGGTTTATAAGTAGAATAAGACTACAAGTATATATATATATATTACATTTCATACCCATTTCCTGAGATTTTATGAGACTGAAGCGCTACCTACTGTGCTAAGGAGGCACCTAATTTCCTGGGATTTTAGAATCTCAAAATTTCTGCTGCCTCTAAGCTCCTGCCTGGGCTGAATAAGTTTTTGTCTTTTCCTGTTTTTCAGTGTATGCTGTTCCCATTTATCCCATCAACCTAGATGTGGACTCACCCACTTTCTTTGATTTTCATATACATTCAAAATACACACACATACACACTTGAACGGTCTTTGTGTGGCCACCAGGCTTTTCTAAGTATTTGGAGTAACACAGCAGATGGCATTAAATAATTTCAACAATCTTGAGGTTTTACAGAGCACCTCTATTCTTAAAAGTGGCCACAGTGAATTTTTTCATTTTTATTTTTTTTATTGTTTTTCAAGTACAGTTATTTGCATTTTTACCCCACCTCACCCATTCTTGCCTCCCACCCTCAAACATACCCCCCTTTGGTTTTGTCCATTGGTCCTTTATACATGTCCCTTAATGGCCCTTCCTCTATTATCCCCTATCATCCCTCCCCCCCACACACACCTCTCTGGTTACTGTCAGTTAGTTATTTATTTCAACGTCTCTGGTTGTATTTTGTTTGCTTGCTTGTTTTGTTGATTAGGTTCCACTTATAGGTGAGATCATATGGTATTTCTCTTTCACCACCTGGCTTATTTCACTTAGCATAATGCTCTCCAGTCCCATCCATGCTGTTGTGAAGGGTATTAGCTTCTTCCTTCTTTCTGCTGCATAATATTCCATTGTGTAAATGTGCCACAGTTTTTTGATCCAATTATTTACTGATGGGCACTCAGGCTGTTTCCAGCCCTTGGCTACTGTAAATTGTTCTTCTATGAACACTGGTGTACATAGTGAAATTTTTATTGGTTGTAATAATCAGGTAGGATACTGACCTCTCTCCATCTTTACCTTGCCAGAACCCCTCTCCTTTACCCTTTAAATATATTTCTTTTTTCCTCTTGTGTTCAAAGAATTCTGACTTCTCACTCCACCCAGCTTCATCTAGTCCTTCCATTCAATCTCAGTTTATGCCAACTTTTATATAACCTGTTCTTTATAATAAAACTGGCATTTATTGATGTGGCAAAATAGTAACCGCCCCCAATTGTGATGTATTAGGAGATGGGGCCTTGGGGAGGTCATGAGAGTGGAGATCTGGTTAATGGAATTAGTGCATTATAAAAGAGACACTTCATATGAGGACACAGGGGGGAAAATACCAGCTACGAAGTAGAAAGAGGGCTTTCACTGGGACACAACCCTGGTGGCACCTTGAGGTTGGACTCCTAAACCTCCATAATTGTGAGAAATAAATTTCTCTTGTTTACAATCCACCCAATCTGTGGTATTTTGTTATAGCCTGTAACCTGAACCAACTAAAAGGATATATTTGCTTACATATTTATATTTTAGGCACTATTCTAAGCATAATAACATGTACTACTATCTAGTTCTCATAAAACTCTTCTGACATATTCTCTTGTATTCCCATCTTACAGAATAAAAATCATTTTATTTGTGGCTAAAAATCATTTTATCTGTGTGCCCTTGAGCAAGCCACTTTATTTGTGCCTTGCCCAAGGGCACACAGCCACAAATGATAGATCCTAGAGGTGAGTCCCCATATGTCATTCCTTTGTTGACTTTACTGTCCTTTCAACTATGTCATCAGAGTGACATGAGTGGGGCCCTTGTTACGTCACTTATAGTTTTCATTTGAAATATTGGAGTTCTGCCAACCAGACTGTTAGCACCCAGAGGATTTGCCCCATGGTTGCATGTCCACTTCCTTCTGATGACCAAAGCCCTGACCATTTGCTGACTTACTACTTTAAGTTATCATCCTAAAAATACCCTAATTCACTATTTGTTTCACCAATCTTAGTCCTTTCAAGTCAAAAACCTGCTCATTGGTATATCTGTTTTCTAGATTCATGGGTGCTAGCCAGACCTTTGTTCTGCCATCGTTTTCATACTCTACAATCCGTGTAATGTTATGCCACCTGATAACTTTGCCTGATTTGGAGAGTTTTATAAACACTCATTGCAAAGATTCCCTACCTTTTCCCACTTCTCATATCTCTATACACTTCAGCTTGAGACTTCTAATGTGGTCTAAACAACAGCTTAGCCTTGACCACCAAATTTTGGCCATTATTCAGGTCTCACTTATGTATCTGAGTATAGGCTTATACTCGACACTATAAAAACAGAGCCCACTATCCCATAATCCTACTTGTTCTGTGTTTCAGCAATCCACTTTTTAATGCTTGTTCTGCAGAAATTAGATTAACACATCAGGTTGCTCATATATATATGAGCATTTGTGTTCTCTTTCTCATCCTATATGCTCTACAACTAGTACATTAATTTTAATTTTATGTAATCAAATATTGCTTCCTTTTGAAAGTTTGATATTTTAATTAAAATTTTATTAAACCCATATTGAACACTCACTCTTGGCAAAAGTAGACTGTGGCATACTCTTCTGTTTTCAGATCCACACATTCAAGCCAAATTCTCAGCCTCAGAGACCCCATATACCCTTTTATTTTTCTAGTGAAAATAACCCTAAAGTATCACTTTCCACCCAGTGACTTGACAGGAATTAATGGCTTCAAGAAAACATTTAAAATAAATTACAGAGACATTGACAGAAAAAAGAAAATAATTTAGAAGGAGAGTGACTTGGAGGAACAACAGATAGAATGGGCACAATGCCAGTGAGAAAGGAAGTTCAGAGAAGGACCAAGAGTAGCTTGACTACAAGGAAAAGCAGCAATCTCTGGCTCAGCAAGTCACCCAAACTCAAATCTCACATCTGCATGACAAATAAAAAGTTTACATACAGATATATCACTGGTGATGTATTATTCAGTAAGTTGCCTTTTTATTTTGTTGATGGTGTTATTTGCTGTGCAAAGACTTTTTAATTTGATGTATTCTCATTTGTTTATTGTTCCTTTTTTTCCCTTGCCTGAGGGGATATGTCTGAAAAAATATTGGTAAGAGAAATGTCAGAGATTTTATTGCCTATATTTTCTTCCAATAGTTTTATGGTTTTAAGACTTACATTTAAGATTTTAATGCATTTTGAGTTAATTCTTGTGTGTGGTGTAAGAAGGTGGTCCAGTTCTACCTTTTTTGTGTGTATCCATCAAATTTTCTGAATACCATTTATTGAATATACTCTCTTTGTATGTTTTTGCCTCTTTTGTCAGAGATTAATGGATCAAACTAATACAAAAAATGTTGAATGCAAAGTATAATTAAAAACATAAAATTAAACAAACTATTACTTAAAATCATGCTAAGATATAATAATAAACAAAAAAGCAATTTAATCTTTATTTGTCTATCTAGTGAAAGATAAAAAATTGATAGTATAAAATAATAGAAAGAATAAAAACTGTACTTAGTGACACTTGCAGAATTCTCAACAACACAGCTCCTAGGGCCAGGGTGGCCTGGATTCAAATACAACTGTTACCTATTAGTTATTTTATTTAGGAGCAAGTCGTTATCCTCCTGAGTCTTAGATTTGTCATCTGTAAAATAAGGATAATCATAGTCCCTCTCTTCTGTGTTTACAGTTAAGCAAATCATCATTGTAAGTCACATTTGAACAATTAATGGTATATCTATCAGAATAAAATGTAGAAAAAAACAAGATATGTTTCTAAAGCAACTACACCTAGTGTATGGAACTTCTGAGAAATACCACTGGAACCCATAGGATTGCTGTGAAAGGGCCATGGGGCGATACAGACTTTAAGAGCCAATGAAGCCTTGTAAAAATTAGATGGATGTGGTAGTGTTACCTCAGGAAAGAAAAAAGGATTGAACTATACTATATTATATATGTCCGCATTTTGCCCCCTTGGTACCATAGCTGGAACAACAACAACAAAAAAGATGCTATTATGTAATATTTTAACTTGCACCTATTTAAAGGAAATGTTAAAAATGCATGTATTACCAAGACAGGAAGACTGTGTATTTTCAAACAAAATACCTTTAAAGCCTATAGCCTTTTAAATCACTTATTAAAGCAAAACCATTTTAATGTATACTATTTTAAGTAAGCATTTTACATAATAAATCTTGAACTACACCATTAAGGTTCTGTGTGCTAAATAATTCTTCACTTTCAGTTAGTCACACCAATCAGAGGTAGAAAGTTGATCTCCAATTATATTTTCCTAACAGTGGGAGAGAAGCAATTGAAGCTTTGGTGATGTTTTCTATCACAAGATGAACTTTAATTGTTTCTAGGTTTCACATCACTTTCAATTTCATATGTAGCAAGAATCTACAACAAGATTAAATCTAGATAAAGTCAGTCAGCTTATTATCTGAATTTACAAAGAAAAAGGAAGAAAAAAATGCATCTTAGTCATGTATGTAACATGTTGTTTAAAGGATGCTGATTATCACACTTCTGACTGAAGTTACAGAGGTTGTATGAATTAATGAATAAATGGACCTACATATAATTATCTAATTCCAGAGAAATAAAATAGCCAAAAATACACTGGTTCTTCTATGACCAGATAATTAAAATTAAACACAAGCAACTAAATACACTGCTTTTTCTGCTTTTAAGATTATCACCTCCTTCAGAACACCACAAATATGGGCACAGTTATATGGCAACAGCACATTGTACAAACAGGGGAGCAGGCTGTTGTAATGGATAGTGACAGTATAAATAGGTTTTGATTGACAAAAATATTGATAAATACAAAAATGAGGAAAATGCTGGTTCCAGAATCCCCATGATAACCATTAACACACTGAAACATCACTGCTTGTTGTATTTAGAAATTTTATGTATCTCAGAGTCCCTTTTGAAAAGGAATGTAAATTTCAGGAAGTTGTCATAACTCCAACCTTTAAAAAAACTAAATGTTTAATAAATACAAACATACATTAGAATGATAGATAAATACAATGTACTCATATGTCAAGTTTATGGATGGAAGATGTTCATATATCTGTATTTGCAAAGGCATGTGATAAAATTGTTTCTCCTTCCCTCATATTCTGGGTAAATAAACTGAATTTCTTAGAGTCTAAGAATTAACAACAACATGGCATGAGCCAGGTGTTTGAAATGTATCTAAAGATCAGACCTCCAAATTCAGCTAAGAGATATCAAAATACTTTCTTTCACATCTATAGGCTCTTAGAGGAATGGAGTTTGAGCCTAATTTGACCATTAAACTAGAAGCAAACTGAGAAAAGAAGTTACATAATTTAGTAATTTAAAATAGTGTGTGAATTACAGATATTTTGATGCCATATTTATAACAAGAGATCTTATGCCTAGCATAGTGCCCATCAAAACAGGTATTGGAAATAAATATGTAGTCAATTAAAAAAAGAGAGAATCATAAGCATATTAGGGTTGGTGAACTCTGTGAATTTTGATTTTTTTTTCATTTTTTAGGTATTTTAATTGTTTTAATTTTTCTTAAAAATTATTTATTGTTGTTCAAGTACAGTCTGCATTTACCCCCTCAACTATCCCCCCCAGCCATCCCCACCTCCTTCCTTTGCTTCCACCTTATAGGGAACTGTTCCACGCGTGGGAAATGTAGCCCAGCTCCCACTCGGTAAAGCCAGTGGGAGCAAGGTCCGGCAGGCAGGACCAATGCCCATAGACAGGTTCTCTCATGGGGAATCAGGCCTGCATTGTACCTTGGCTGCTATGAGATTTGCTTTTGCTAAAACTCCCTCACCCTGGATTGAGGCAGCAAATGTTTACTGAGTATCTTTAACTTCCTAAAGTCTGTGTACTAAACCTCCCAAGTATGGAGTGTAACCAGTTCAACCACTTTCCCCCTTGATCTGTAACATCCTTCTCTTTGAAGTGATTAGCAGCATTCTGTCCTTGGTTGTCTGTAAAAGGTAATCACCTACAGTGAACCTGTGCATAGTAAATGAGGACCATCCTCGATGTAATGTGCCCAGAAAAGCAATAAAAGCCTGTTCAGGCAGGGATTGGGCTCTCTTGGGCTCTCTCTGACCCTTTCACCCTTTCTCTCACTTAGAGAGTGGCCATGCCATCCCTTTTTCTCCACAGGATTTCTGTAGTCTGTGTGAATTTGTCTATTGCTGCCATAACACACGGATCCCGCTAGCCGGGATCTGCATCATCACCCCCTCCCTCTTGGTTTTGTCCATGTGTCCTTTCTAATTGTTCCCGAAATCCCTTCCCTGCCTTATCCTCTCCCACCTCCCATCTGGTTACTGTCAGATTGTTCTTAATTTCAATGTCTCTGGTTATATTTTGTTTATGTGTTTGTTTTGAATTTTTAAAGAATTTTTAGAAGCTTTGAAATATATCTAGAAATAAAATTATATTTCCTAAATATGCTCAAACACATCTTTCTCAATCTAAGCTCTCATCAAGGTGCACACATGACAGTGTACTATTCAATGAGTAACCAAACAAGCTGCCTTCTCTTACTATCACCAAAATTATTTAAAATTAAATAAAATCATTTAAGATTAAAATCTGGAAAGATTAAATCAGTCATTGATTTAGTCAACCAATCAAAAACAATTTAAAGAAGTTCTAAAGCATAGTTAAAAGTGAAGGGTTTGGAATTAGATCCAGAGTAATTTCTCGGCTACCATTTGTATTTAGTATAATATTGGGTAAGTCATTTAACATATCTAAATTGTAGAATGTTATCTGTAAAATGGAGAGAAAAGGCATAGTTTACTCATGAAATGGATGGAAACCACAAACTAAAATGCATGTCTGTTCCCCATCAGTATTACTGACATTTGAATTTTATTTTAATCTTTATTTTTAAAGATGGAATACATTAATTTATTATTTATTTGCATCTGCTTACCTGACTAAAAGAAAATTGATTGTAATGCTTTTATTTTATTTTGTTTTATTTATTTTTTTTCCTTCCTAGTTTATATGTCTGCATGATTTTTAAAACCATGTTATTGAGGTAAATTGCCATACAAAAATGTACATAATTAATATATATAACTTGATGAATTTGGAGCTAAGTAACATCCATGAAACCATTATCACAAGGCCATAAACAACCACAATCTCCTAAACTTTCCTCCTGCTTCCTTTATTAAAAAAAAAGTGAAAAAACTTTTTAAAATTATTTTATTTATTTACTTTTTAGAAAGGGGAAGGGAGGGAGAAAGAGAGGGAGAGAAGCGTGAGTGGTTGCCTCTCGTGTGCCTGCCATCAGGGACCTAGCCTGCAACCCAGGCATGTGCCCTGACTGGGAATCAAACCGGTGACCCTTTGGTTTGCAGGCCAGTGCTCAATCCACTGAGCTACACCAGTCAGGGTGGAAAAAAAAAAAAGCTTTTGATAAGAGCACTTAACCTTAAGTGATACCTTCTTGGCAAATTTTAAGTATAAAATAGAGGATTGTTAACTATGAGTGGGAACCACCTAAAAACTAGAATTATCTTCCAGAGGGTGGGCTCCTTGTAGTATAGACATCTCCAGCTTAATGAGTAACAGCTGGCATTGTTGTGAGTGGCTGCTCCCGGCTACAGTGGATTTTTTTTTTTGAAGAATCTTTTCAACATGTTTGCCCACTTCAGGATGGGTGATTAACAAGTGCACCTGCCCACACCACGCTGAGTGTGGAGTAGATTTTGACCAAAATGGCATCACTTCCATGCCCTATCCTCCCTATTCACCCAATCTCATCCTGAGAGACTTTTTGTTTGTTTGTTTGTTTCCCTGGATGAAAAAAGTCCTCAAAGGGAAACACATTGCTAACATGGAAGAGGTGAAACCAAAAAAAACAAAAAACAAACAAAAAAAAACAAACCCAAAAAACAAATGGAAGAATCACTAAAAGGCAAAAAATTGACAAGTTCAAAAGCAGTTTTGAGCAATGGAAAAAACATCATGATAAGTGTATTGCATCAAATGGAGAGTACTTTGAAGGTGAATGAAGTTTAAACATGTAAGAATAAATACATGATTAAAAAAAAACAAAACAAATTCCGTAGTCACATTGCTGTACCATAGATCTCCTGAACTTAATTATCTAACCAAAGCTTTGTACTTATTCTTTGACAAATACCTTCCCATTTCCTCCACCCCTCCAACACATGTTATCTACCATTCTTCTCTCTGATTCTATGAGTCTGACAATTTTAGATTTCTCCTAAAAGTGGTATCATGGAGTATTTATTTTGTGTCTGGCTTATTTCCCTTAGCATAATGTCTCCCAGGTCCATCTATGTTACAAATGACAATATTTTCTTCTTAAGGCTGAATAATGTTACATTGTATGCATAAACCACTTTTTTAAAACTCTGTATATCTCTCCATGGGCATTAAGGTTGTTTTCATACCTCTCCATGGACATTTAGGTTTTTTCCATACCTTGGTTCTTAAGAGTAATACTGCAATGAACATGGGATTTGAGGAATCTCTTTGAGATCTGGATGTCAATTATTTTGGATATACACTGCAAAGTAGGTTTGCCGAATCAAACATCTTTAGAAATAAACCACATTTTGTGTGGGTGTTGGGCTGGTGTTTCTCCATTTGCTTTCTTCCACAGGTGTACTCAGCCATTCTCTGCCCAGTTCTATGTCTGACTCTAACACTTAGGTTCCCCTGACCTCTAGTTCCTGGTTGGAAGGGCCAACCAGAGACACTGGCATGAGATTGGCCAGATTATAGCCCTCATTCCCTCTGCTGTGTTTCAAGCAGTAGCTGCAGTCTCTTTAGGAGACTATACACTCCTAAAAGGCAAACTTTTGTCCATGGCTCCAATTTTTCTCTGAGCTTTTTCTCTTTTTTATCTCTTCAGGCTAAGCAGTGGTAATGGAATCGTCATGTCACTAATCTCTGGGTTCTCTACCATGTTTGTTGCATTTTTTAATTGAATTCACACTTTTATCAATAGTCATTCTATCAACTGTCTTTTTTTAAACTCTTTCAGTTTGCCTTGTTTTCTTTCCCCCCCTGCTGGAACCTTGAGTGATACAATAATTGATTTCCAAATAAGTAGTGTCATATATTAATACCAAGTTATTTTTTATTATCATTTAATAGAGAAGACGAACACAATTCACAAGAGTGACAATCATGACAATACTTTTACAAAGATGTGTCTGCTTTTATAGGAGTAAAAGTACATTATTATAAGAATAAGTGTACAATAATATAGCATAAAAGTTTTCCTGAGGACATTCTGTATTTTGAGAACATGTAGAAGCTCTATGCAGATTCTGCTCCATGAGGTTTACTACTTCATCACAGTGCCTTGGCAGAAGGTCTCTCTTACTGTAAACATGCAATAATTATTATTTTAACTATTTAGTTAAAATATTTTAACTTACAATTAAACTAGAAGAATGGCATAGAATGTTCTTGAATAGTAAATATTTTATAGGCATATGTGTATCTTTCTTTGTGTCTGTGCTCAAATGTATTTTCCATGGATGGCTGCCACAAAGATCTCCAGCTTCACATATGTTTTAAGAAGAGGCTAGGGACTCTTCTCCAGAATAAAATGTAGTCTATTTCTTCATCCTCTTGAATCTGCTGAAGGGATAGCTCTATAATTGCACTGACGGGCAAAATAAGGTGATTGTCACACATCTGGGTTTAATCCTTGACTGGCCTGGAAGCCTCCTTTTTCTTCCTCTTACAAGGCTGGAGACTATTCTGGGACTGTCATTTGGCGAGATGCCTAAGCCACATGGAGAAAACTTGGAGGATGAAATGTTATGTTTTACAAGAGTTAATAAGGCTAAGATACAGGCAAACACTACCAAAGTCAGGGAAGAAGACTACATGAAGTTGGGTGCTCCAATATCACTCACCCAAGCTGATGCCACGTGGAGTAGAGACAATCCCCCAGCTGAGCCCTTCCTGAATATCTGACCCACAAGTTATGAGTAATGCTTATTTTATACTACTGAGTTTTAGGGTAGTTATTTTATGTGGCAACATGGACTAAATTGTGTGTGTGTGTGTGTGTGTGACTATGATACAACTGCATTCTCAAAGTATGGAATATTTAATACAATTATTAAAACAAGAAACAAAAGAACTCAAAGTAAAGATGGACATTTATCTCACATTTTACAAAATAAATTTCAGACACATCTAAGATGCAAATATTTTAAAATCTCATACAATTAATAAAAACAATATAAGAAAGTTACATGGTCATTGAAAACTTTCTCACAACTGTAATTGAATAACAATAAAAAATTAAATTAAAAAAAAAGAAAACTTTCTGTACATGACACAAATGTTGGTAACTAAAAAAAAATATTAAAAACTTTATTTACACTAAATACCACATAAAAAGTTAAAGGCAAACATAATAAACTGGAAATATGTTACAGAAAAAGGGTTAACACACTAAAAATGTAAAAACTCACACAGATTTTAAAATTATGAATACTCTTACCCACCCACCCCCCAATAGGCCAAGTATGTAAACGGAAAATTTACAAATAATTACAAATAGAGAAATAGAGATAAATAAGAACATATGTTCACCTTCACTAATAATAAAATGTAATTTGAAATAAAATATACTATATTTTCCTATGAGTTTGATCAACATGAAAAACAAATGAAAGGTAATTCTGCTGTATGAAATAAAAAGCAAAAAATATTCTCTCAAAAGAAAAATAAAAACAGTACATAATGAATAAAAATAACACAATGGTATTAGAAGGCCTGGTTCCAGTCATTCTTGAGTCTAGAATATGTTCTTGATTTTGGCGTCTATAAATATTTAAAAATCTTTATTATAATCCTCACTTTTTAATTAAGCTGGTTTGTGTTGGATTTCTGTCATCTGCAAACACTAATAAGTAATAACAACAAAATGATACTATAATATAATAATGTATATAATATATGGTATAATACAATGTAGTAAAATGAAAAATAATAACAGCACAATAATAACAAAATTAATAATAACAAAATGATCTGTTGCAGTATAGAAGAAGAATAAGGGGTCATCCATGACATCAAAATGATTTAACTCCATAAACTCATTTAAATTCAATTTTTTAAAAAATAGACTAACTATGGCTGGTGTGGCTCAATGGACTGAGTGCCAGCCTGGGAACCAAAGGGTTTGGTTCCCAGGCTGATTTGATTCCCAGTCAGGGCACATGCCTGTGTTGTGGGCCAGGTCCCCAGTAGGGTTGTGTGAGAGGCAATCACACATTAATGTTTCTCTCCCTTTCTTTCTCCCTCCTTTCCCCTCTCTAAAAATAATAAATAAACAAACAAACAAACAAATAAATAAATACATAAATAGCCTAGTTGGGTGGCTCAGTTGGTTGGAGCATCACCCATGCACCAGAAGAATTTGTCAGTTTGATTCCTGGTGAGGGTATATACCTAGGTTGCATATTTGATCTTCAGTCTGGGTGTATATGGGAAGCAACCAACTGATGTTTCTCACTGACATCTATGTTTCTCTCTTTCTCTCCCCCTGTCTCTCTCTCTAAAATCAATGAAAATACCATCTGGTGAGAATTAAAGAGAATTAATCAAACAATATCATGTGCTTGAGCAGCCTGCTTTTCCATGCAGAGGGACCTAGTTCAGGGACAGTAAACCAAACCAAAGAATAGAATAGAATTGATGGTGGGAGGGGGGATGGGTAGGGCAGGAGAGATTGGGAGGAAATGGAGACAATTGTATTTGAACAACAATAAAAAAATAGAGGGGCAATTTAGGACAATATTGTTTTATTTTTATCAGCATGGTTTGGGAACTGGCCTCGTTTTAGAGTGTTATAAATGATCCTGTGAGTAAATTCACAGTGACTAAAATGCCAGACAGTGAAATACCAGCTGCAGAAATATCTCAAAAGCCTGTGTCAGTGGGCAAAACTGGCATTTGAACTTACAAAAAAAGTAAATATAAGGAAATGCCTTTAAAAGAAAGTCATTCTATACATAAAGAGTGTAAATGACTTAAGAATCATTTTTTTTTTTAAGATATCAGTCCCACAGTTCTCATAGGAAAAGGTTTTCAAACCACCTCATGGTGTTACCTTGGCCTAAATCCAAGATACACAAAGGCAACAGAGTATTAGAAATGTCTGAGAAGAATGCACTAACTACAAGTTGCTAGGCGTATTCCACAATAATGTTCTGATAAATTTCTCCTTGAATTTTAACTATAGTATGCACAAGGTGTTTCACTGTTTAAGTGAATCTCTTAGAATAGAAAATGTTGCATAGATGCATGCTTTTTAAAATTAATTTCCCATAAAAATATTTTAATTAGTATTATTTATCTCAACTAACCTGTAGATTAAAAAAAAAAAAAAAACCTAATTCAGGCAGACTTCTGTCCCAGATGGAGGTGTAGGTAGACACACTGTGGTTTCTCGCAAAACCAAAGAAGGACAACAATAAATTTAAAAACAAAAAACAACAAGAACTGAAAGAAAATCGAACTGTATGGAAGTCTAACAATCAAGGAGTTAAAGAAGAAACATTCATCCAGACCAGTAGGAGGGGCGGAGACTGGCAGCCGGGCAGAGACAACTTGAGGCAAGTCAGTGGCTGGAGGACTAGGGCAGGCAAGGCTGCATCTGGCAGGCAAGATGGCAGCTGGCAGACCCAGAAAGGCAGCAGAGTTCCAGCGAGGGAAAATAAAGTCTCAAACCTCTGACTGAAAACACCTGTAGGGATTGAGGTGGCAGCAGGAGAAACTCCCAGCTTCACAGGAGAGTTCATTGGAGAGACCCACAGGGTCCTACAATGTACACAAACCCACCCACCTGGGAATCAGCACCAGAAGAGCCCAGTTTGATTGTGGGTATAAGGGGAAGGGACTGAAAACTGGCAGAGAGTGGAGAAAGTGGCATTTTTCTCTCTTGGATCCCTCCCCCAAATACAGCCTCACAACACAGCAACTTGGGTTTCCCCGCCCTGGAGAACACCTAAAGCTTCACCCGTATTACGTATCAGGCTCCAGGAGACAAAAACAAAAAAATGAAAACAAACAAACAAACAAACAAAAGGCCTAAATGAAAGAACAGATCAAAGCTCCAGAAAAAATACAACTGAGCAATGAAGAGATAGCTAACCTATCAGATGCACAGTTCAAAACACTGGTAATCAGGATGCTCACAGAATTGGCTGAGTAGGGTTGCAAATTAGATGAAAAAATGAAGGCTATGCTAAGTGAAATTAATGAAAATGTACAGGGAACCAACAATGATGGGAAGGAAACTGGGACTCGAATCAATGGTGTGGACCAGAAGGAAGAAACATTCACAGAACAGAATGAAGAACCAAAAATTCAAAAAAAGTGAGGAGAGTCTTAGGAACCTCCAGGGTGTCTTTAAATGTTCCAACATCCAAATTATAGGGGTACCAGAAGGAGAAGAGGGAGAACAAGTAATTGAAAACTTATTTGAAAAAAAAATGGAGAACTTCCCCAATCTGGCAAAGGAAATAGACTCCCAGGAAGTCCAGGAAGCTCAGAGAGTCCCAAAGAAGCTGGACCCAAGGAGGAACACACCAAGGCACATCATAATTTCATTACCCAAGATTAAACAGAAGGAGAGAATCTTAAAAGCAGCAAGAGAAAAGGACACAGTTACCTGTAAAGTAGTTCCCATAAGACTGTCAGCTGATTTCTCAAAAGAAACCTTGTGGGCAAGAAGGGGCTGGAAAGAAGTATTCCAAGTCATGAAAGGCAAGGACCTACATCCAAGATTGCTCTATCCAGCAAAGCTTTCCTTTAGAATGGAAGGGCAGATAAAATGCCTCCCAGATAAGGTCAAGTTAAAGGAGTTCATCATCATCAAGCCCTTATTATATGAAATGTTAAAGAGACTAAGGAAAATAAGATCAAAAATATGAACAGTAAATGACAACAAATTCACAATTATTAACAACCAAACCTAAAATAAAAACAAAAACAAACTAAGGGAACAACTAGTACAGGAACAGAATCCAAAAAATGGAGATCACAAGGACGGTTATCAGCGGGGAAGTGGGAGGGGGAGAGAGGGGGAAAAGGTACAGAGAATAAGTAGCATAAATGGTAGGTAAAAAATAGACAGGGGGAGGTTAAGAATAGTATAAGAAATGTAGAAGGCAAACAACTTATATGCATGACCCATGGAAATAAACTAAAGGGAGGGAATGTGGGTCAGAGGGAGAGTACAGGACAGAGTGGAATAAAGGGGGGGAAGTGGGAAAACTGTAATAGCATAATCAATAAAATATATTTTTAACAATTCCTTTGCAATAAACTGGCAGTAACCACAGGGAGGTGGGAGGGGATAAGGAGGGGAAGGGTTTTCAGGAACATCTGTAAAGGACACATGGACAATACCAAAGAGGGGTAGGATCAAGGGTGGGAAGTAGGGATGGCTGGGGAGGGGGGCTGTGGTGGGAGGAAAATGGAGACTACTTGAACAACAATAAAAAAAAGTTAAAACAAAAAAACCCTAAATCAGAATGTCCCTTTCTAAGAAAGGTTGAAAATGGATGGGCACATAAGTTGTATTTGTATGAATGAAAGTAGAAATATGCCTGTGTGATCTAGTCAAGTATTTCTTTTGATGTTAGGAGAAAGTAGCTCTTGGGTTGCTTTTAAAGATATTGTTTATAATAAATATAATATATGCATGCAGTTTATTTTAAAATAATATTATAAAGTAGCTAAGAAATTATCAGTTTTTTACTTTCTTAGTCTCCATGACATCCTCTTCAGGATAATCTATTTCAAGCCCTTTAGCTGTTTCTTATGGTATAATATATATTTACATGCATATATATTTTTACCTAGCTTTTACCATTCACTTAAAATAATAATGAAAACTTTATATAATATTACTCCACCTCCTTTTATATTCCAAAATAACTACAGTAAATTTTCTGACTGAAAGTGATAATCACTTTTGCTACGAATATGTATTTTCATTGCTAAGTCAAGTAATATACACTTATTACATTTCTTTTTCAAATTTTTGCTTTTCTTATAATTAGCAAAGCTTAGTTTTTCCATTTGCTTATGTTTTTACTACACTTATAAATTTTCACAAGTTTTATGACTCCTTAAAACTCCTCTCATTTGTATTTAACATTTATATAATAATCCTCATCTTCTCATTCTTCTTTTCTGTTTCTCTCTTCTCCATTTGCTTTCTCATTGTTGATATGTTTAAGCTATTGCTGTCTTTCATCTTATCAGCTTACACTTTTTGTCTTTACTTCCTTTAATGTCATTACATTGGTTTAGGGGAAGGATAATTGACAAATGCATGTGTTACTCTACATGTTTAGCTGCTGGTGGTATAATTATGGTAGTTTAACATGGCTTCTTATGGACCTTCCACTTGGCAGTTGTTAAAGCATCTCTATTGTTCCTTATGGTAGTGTCTGTTCTGATGTGAATTCCTGATTGTGACACCAGCACACACATATTTGTACTACATATACATTATAAATATATACAAATATATATATATATATATAAATGGATTTTCTGTCTAATTTAAAGTTTAAAATAAACTTTTACTGAAGTGTTTACAAAATGAAACTATACATATATCCAACATCATAAGTATGAAGATAAACAAAAGCATTAATCTTATATTTCTCAGCTCAGAATCTTTTCATATACAAACACAGATAGTAATTTTGATATAGAAACTCTTGCTTAAAGTATTTTTTACCACCAGACTACATATTCTTGAATTATTTTATAAACAGAACAGAATCCTTCATTTTACAATGATACTTTATACAGTGTACTTGTCAATGAGAGAGGTAGGGAATTTTTTGTTTTTATACTAAGTTATAGATACCTGTATTGAACATCAAGCTCTTTCATAATAGCTTGTTTTTATAATAGATGAGGAAAGAGGGTTCAAAAAATATGATCACCAAAATAGAGAATCGGTCATCTTTTTTCTTCCAAGGGAACAGGAGTTCTGAAAGAGAAAGCTGTAAGTGATAAAGACTGATTTTCCCTACCTGGTGTTTTCTGTCATGGTGGGTTAACATGTAGAACTTCAAATAAGTGTATCTCGGTCAGGCATGATCAGAGGCTACTAGCCGCTATGATCTTGACCAATACAACAAGGACCATTATCACTGCCATTTTGGGTATCCAGAAATCCTTTAAGTGACTCAGAACATTATCACTGCAGTTCTGGGTGCCTGGAAGTCTTGTAGGTGTCTTAGAAGTGATCAAACACCTGGGACCCCTCACACACATTTTGAACACAAAAGAGAGAAAAACGTATAAACAGAATGGAATTTTTTTACATGTTTGATAATAAATACAACCACCTAGATTTAATGATTTTTTTCTGTTAGGAGAACTCTTCTCCTAGACTTTTTGAGGATGATACCTGGTACAGCTACTGTTTCTAATTCCTTCTTTTCTATATTTTAGAGCTGATACAATTTGCTGTTAAAAAATTTTAGAAGGGCTCTGGCTGGTGTAGCTCAGTGGATTGAGTGCAGGCTGTGAACCAAAGGGCTGCCAGTTTGATTCCCAGTCAGGGCACATGCTGGGATTTCAGGCTGGGTCCTCGGTGAGGACAACATGAGAGGCAACCACACGTTGATGTTTCTCTGTCTCTCTATCTCCCTCCCTTCCCTCTCTCTAATAATAAATAAATAAAATCTTTTAAAAAATTAGAGTGTTTTAAGTTCAAAGATGTTGAACAATTTGAACATCACATTATTAGCAAGAGTTGACATTGTGTCTGTCCCAGATGGACTTTCAGACATGATTTATACACAGTGTGTCTCAGAAATCATTTGCTGAATTTGTTTAATTATTTGTCTCTTTTTCCTCTTTTGTCCAATATCTTCTGTGTTCCAAATTAAACAGTTCCAGTTTTTTTCAATAATTCTTCCTAAGGCATGATTTTATAGATATTAACTATTATTATGGAAGAAACATTTCATATTGGTTATAAAGGTGGGATATGAACATGATTTGGGCTCAAATCCCAGCCTCCCTCTTACTAGCTGCATATCTTCGGCAAGTTATTTAACTTCTCTACACTTTCATTTCCTAATTTTCAAATTGTGCTGTTTTTAGAACCTAGTTTCTTGGGGGGCTTTAACGCAGCCCCCTGGGTCCACCATGGATGAAGCCGTGGCATTGGTGGCTTGAAGCCTCTGGTCCGTGCAGGTCCTGAAAATCCTCAGGTCCCTGTTTAGGGCGCCAGATGTCAGGGGGCTTTAACGCAGCGCCCCCGGTCCGCCACAGATGAAGAAAAAGACTACAAAGACATGATCGGCTTGGGGAGGAAAGGTGGCCGTTTCTCTCAAGGGGAAAAGGGTCCAGAGCCTTTCTCTCCAGGAGCTTTTATTAGGTTCCTTCGCAAAGGAATACGGATAAAGCTCATCAATCATTGTCAGCCAGTAAGGGTTAAACAATACAAGATTTACAGAGAACTTTGAGGGCTTATTCTGAGTTACAGCCAATTAGTTAGAGGGCCATAAAACTTTAGGAGCCAGACTCATCTCAGGTCTGGACCCTTATCTTTTAAGCTGAGGGTACAAATTAAGTAGGTTTCACAGGAATGTATGTATTTTCGTTAGGCCTGATTCCCCAGGGAATCCGCCCCTCCCAGCACAGGACTGCACTGCCCTCTGTTATTGCTTCAGGCTTAAGTCAGGCAAGGGAAGTAAGGCAGCCAAGAGATTAGGAGACTTCTTGCAGACAGAATGAGGACTCAGGCTATTTCAAAGCCTAGGGGCAAGGGTCCATCACCCCCTTTTTCCACAGCCCCCCGAGTCCCTCCCTGCGGGCCTCTTCCATGACCAGAGCCTGTCTTAGGTTGATCCTCCCTTGAGGATTCTTAGCTGTCATTGGCTAACTGGCCAAGCTCAGGGCCAAGCAGGGTGAAGTGGGCAGAAGTGGCACTTCTGCCAGGGAGATAAGCTTTGTCTCCTTAGTGGCTTATGGTCCCAACTCTGACTCAGCCTTAACCTTGGGGGGTTACAGCCTCTGAAACCAGGCAGGGCGGTTCCCAACACTAGTTAAGATGTCTTTTGTGAGAATAAGATGACTTAATTGTGTGGCTCAATAAAAGTGTTCAATAAATATTAGTTTTTAGTTAGTTACTTTTAGCTGCTCTTCTCAGAGTATTCTTGACTTGATAATATTGTCTAAATTGAAGAATTAGCATAGGTGTGGGTTGACCAATGTTGATGGGAAATATTCCTAAGGTAATATCAGTCCAATACTTATTACAATAATTCTGTCAACTTTAAATCCACCTAAAGCTGTCAGCCTTAGGTATTTTGACTTCATGTTTAAATGTAAATAGAAAATATTTTGTCAAATATTATAATGGAATTAACTGGATGGTCTTCTGGAGTGGTGTTGTGTGAGTTCTTTTATTTTAAATTTTTTTTAAATGTTGTTCAAGTATACTTGTCTCCAATTTCTCCCCACCACCCCCTCCCACACCAACCATCCCCATCTCACCCCCCGCCCAACAAGATCCTATCCATCCTTGGCTTTGTCCATGTGTTCTTTAAACATGTTCTCTGACAACTCTTCCCATTTTTTTCCCATAAATCCCAATCCTCCTCCCCTCTGGTCACTGTTAGTTTGTTCTTATCTCAAAAGTTTTTGTTATATTTTGCTTGCTTCTTTGTTTTGTTGATTATATTCCACTCATAGGTGAGATCATATGGTATTTGTCTTTCACCACTTGGCTTGTTTCACTTAGCATAATGCTTTCAATATCCATCCATGCTGTCACTAAGGGTAGGAGCTCCTTTTTTCTTTGTGCTGACTAGTATACAATTGTGTAAATGTACCATACTTTTCTGATCCACTCATTTACTGATGGGCACTTAGGTTGCTTCCATCACTTGGCTGTTGTAAATTGTGCTTCTATGAACATTGGGGTACATAGGTTCTTTTGTTTGGTGTGCTAGGATTCTTAGGGTATAATCCCAGTAGTGGGATTGCTGGGTCAAAAGGCAGTTCCATGTTTTAGTTTTTTGACAAAATTACATACTGTTTTACACAGTGGCTGCACCAGTCTCCATTCCCCCCAACAGTGCACTAGGGTTCCCTTTTCTCCACAAATTCGCCAGAACTTGTTAGTTGTTGATTTATTTATGATGGCCATTTTGACCAATAAGAAGTGGTATCTCATTGTGTTTTTAATTTGCACCTCTCTGATGGCTAGTGATGCTGAGCATCCTTTTGTTTGTCTCTAAGACCTCTGTTATCTCCTCCGTGGAGAAGTGTCTGTTCAGGTCTTTTGTCCATTTTTTGATTGGGTTGTTTGTCTTCCAGAAGTGGAGTCATGTGAGTTCTTTATATATTTTGGAGATCAAACCCTTGTCCAAGCTATCATTTGGAAATATATTTTCCCATACAGTTGGTTTCCTTTTCATTTTTCTGATGTTTCTTTAGCTGTGGAGTAGCTTTTTAGCTTGATGAAGCCCAATTTATTTATTTATTCCATTATGTCCCTTGCTCTTGGGAACATATTAGTGAAAATATTGCTGCATGGAGTCTTTGGGATTTTCCTGCTTATGTTCTCCTCTGGGACTTTTATGGTGTCACAACTTATATTTAAGTCTTTTACCCATCTTCAGATGATTTTTGTGTATGTTATACAGTGGTGATTTAATTTAATTTTTTGCATGTAGCCTTCTAGATCTTCCAACACCATTTGTTGAAGAGGCTATTTTTACTCCATTTTATGTTTCTGCCCCTTTTGTCAAATATTAATTGACCATAGAGGCTTGGGTTTATTTCTGGGCTCTCTATTCTGTTCCATTGATCTATGTGTCTGTTCTAATGCCAGTACCAGACTGTTTTGACTACTATGGCCTTGTAATATAGTTTGATGTCAGGTATTGTGATCCTTCCTATTTTGTTCTTCTTTCTCCAAATCGTTGTGGTAATTCAGGGTCATTTGTGGTTCCATATAAATTTTTGAAATGTTTGTTCTATATCTGTGAAATATGTCATTGGTATTTTAATTGGTATTGCAGTTGATAAATTGCTTTGGGTAGTATGGATGTTTTAATGATGTTAATTCTTCTAATCCATGAATATGGTCTATGCATCAATTTATGTGTGTCTTCCTTAATTTCTTTCTTTAGTGTTGTGTAGGTTTCTGAGTATAGGTCCTTTACTTCTTTGGTTAAGTTTATTCCTAGGTACTTTATTTTTCTTGTGCTATAGCAAATGGGTTTTTTTCCTGATTTTTGTTTCTTATATTTCATTGTTGGTGTACAAAAATGCCTTCAATTACTAAATATTGACTTTCTATCCTGTTGTTTTGTCAAATTAGCTTATTAGGTCAAATAGTTTTTTGGTGGAGTATATAGGGTTTTCTATGTACACTATCATTTAATCTGCAAAAAAATGACAGTTTTACTTCTTCTTTTCCAAATTGGATTCCTTTTACTTCTTTTTCTTGTCTGATTGTTGTGGTTAGGACTTCCAATAATATGTTCAATAGAAGGGATAAATATATTTGTATATATTTATAATGTATATATAGTGCAAATATGTGTGTGCTGGTGTCACAACCAGGAAATCACATCAGAATAGGCACTACCATGCAGGTTACAGGAGGAACACCTTTGTCTTCTTCCTGACCTTAGTGGGAAAGATGTCAGTTTTTGCCCACTGAGTATGATATTGGCTGTAGGTTTCTCATACATTGCATTTATTATGTTGAAGTATGCTCCCTCTACTCCCACTTTGATGAGTGTTTTTATCACAAACAGGTGCTCTACCTTATCACATAATTTTTTCCATCTATTAATTATGTGATTTTTGTCTTTCCTTTTGTTTATGTGGTGTATTACATTTATTGATTTGCAAATATTGTACTATCCTTGCATCCCTGGGATGAATCCCACTTAGTCATGGTTTACAATCTTTTTATTGTATTGCTGGATGCAGTTTGCCAAAATTTTGTTGAGGATTTTAACATGTATGTTCATCAGCAATATTGGCCTATAGTTTTCTTTCTTTGTTGTGTCTTTATCTGGTTTTGGGTTTAGGATGATGCTGGCTTCATTAAAAGGTTTGGATGTCTTCATTCTTCCTGGATTTTTTGGAATAGTCTGAGAAGTACAGGGGTTAGTTCTTCCTTAAATATTTGGTAAAGTTCTCCTGTGAATCCATCTGGTACAGGGCTTTTGTATGCCAGGAGGGTTTTTTTTATTACTGTTTCAATTTCACCAGCTGTTATCATTCACCTGTATAGACACTTCTACAAGGAGGACATGTGGAAGGTCCAGAAGCATATGAAAGGATGCTCAGCATTATAGCCATCAGAGAGATGCAAATTAAAACCACAATGAGATACCACTTCACACAAGTCAGAATGACCATCATTAACAAATCAACAAACAATAATTGCTGATGAGGTTGTGGAGAAATAGGAACTCTTGTACATGGTTGTAGGATTGCAGACTGGTACAGCCACTGTGTAAAACACTATGGAATTTCCTCAAAAACTAAAAAAATGGAACTGCCTGTTAAGCCAGCAATCTCACTGCTGGGATTATAGCCTAAGAATCCTGACACACCGGTCAGAAGAATTTATGTGCCCCAATGTTCATAGCAACACAATTTACAACAGCCAAGTGCTGGATGCAACCTAAGTACACATCAGTAAATGAGTGGATCAGAAAACTGTGGCACATTTACACAATTGAATACTAGTCAGCACAAAGAAAGAAGGAGCTTCTACCTTTTCACTACTTGATGGTTGGAATTGGAGAGCATTATGCTAAGTGAAATAAGGCATACTGTGACAGATAAATACCATATGATCTCACCTGTATGTGGAACTTAATCAACAAAGAACGAAGCAAAATATAACAAAAATCATTGAAATAAAGAACAAACTGACTCTAACCAGAGGTGAGGGGAAGGGGGATAATGTGGGAAAGAAAGGGAGGGGTTTTCAGGGAACATGTATAAAAGTCCATGGAGAAAGCCAAAGGGGGAAGAGATTGAGGGTGGGGAGGGAGAAAGTGGTGACAGGTAATGGAGACAATTGTACTTGAACAACAATAAATATATATTTTTTAAAAATTAAAGAAAATAGTAAAAAATAAAAACAAAATTAAAGAAAAAAAGTTATACACACCTATGTTCATAGCAGCACTTTTTGTAATAGCTGTATTGGAAGCAGCCTAAGTACCCATTAGTAGATGAGTGGATGAAAAAAACTGTGGTACATTTACACAATGATATACTATGCAGCCTAAAGAGAGAAAGAAGTCCTACCTTTTGCAACAGCATAGATGGAATTGGAGATTATTTTGCTAAATGAAATAAGCCAGTTGGCGAAAGACAAATACCATATGACCTCATGTATAACTGGAACCTAACAAACAAAATAAACTAACAAGAAAAATAGAACAAAGACATGGAACCATGGAAGACACTGAAAGGTGTATGAGGGGGAGAATGAGGAGGAGAATGCTGGAAGGAAGTAGGAGGGACTAGTTGAAGAACGTGTCTGAATGACTCATGCACATGGACAACAAAGAGAGGATTGACTGTGAGCAAGAGCTGTGGGCTGGGTGGAGGGGGGCAAAAGGGAATAAACTGAGACAACTACAATAGAATAAACAATAAAATAATTATATAAAAGTACTGTAATAAAATTAAAATATGTGATGTTTTAAGATTGTGTTTTTCAAAATTACTTCATGTGTAATGATTATTTCATCCAATATGGAGCCTCTTATTTTTAATTTTTTTTAATTCACAACTGAGGATATGTTTAGTGATTTTAGGGAGAGATAAAGAGAGAAACATTAAGTGGTCCTCCCGCATAGGCCCCTACCAAGGATCAAACCCACAACCCAGGTTTGTGCCTGACTGGGAATTGAAGCCACAAACTTTTGGTGTTTGAAGTGATGCTCCATCTGACTGAACAACTCAGCCAGGACTAGAGCCTTTTATTTCCTTTTTGTAAAGCAATACTTCCCAATACCATGGTCCATGCTCATCTTTAGATTCCTGTAAATGTGTAAGGAGTTTACATCAAGATAGATTCCTTCACTTCCTAGTGCCTAATCCCTTAGTATTTCTTGGCTCCTGATTCTTGTTATGCCTTATACCCATTTAAACATACAACCCAGCCTTACTGAGTACCCCACAGGTAAAACTCCATCAGCCTAAGCAGCAGGACTTGGACTTGGGCAGAGAGTGACATCCCAGGTACACAGGTGTTTTTAAACAAAACAGCATCATGGCAATGTTTCTTGGTCACTGCTTCACCTCAAGATTTCTCTGTTCCTACACCAAATCCTACTCTCTTGTCATTTTTTCCCCACTCTTTTCTCTGTCCTTTTTTTCTCCTTCTTCTTAATGTTTTCCCTCTTTCCTTCTGGAAGTAAAACAACCATCATACTCATCTTTTTATTTCATGCATGTCAACCTGCCCCTCACCCTCCATGCTCCAGCACCCACCACATCCATGTTGGCAGGGAGATACTGCATCCATGGATTATTATGAAAACAAGAAGTCCCATCTATCCTCCAGAGGTATTCTGATTCCATCTATTAAAAAAATATGGTTTGATACTGAATGAAGTGGTGTATTTTAGGACAATTTTAGCATCCTAAAATACATCCAAAATATATTTTTAAAATTATGACTAATGATAAATAAAAATAAACAGAGATTTCCCTGGCAGGAGTTGGTCATTTGGTGGAAAGTCATCCCATAACTGAAGGGTTCTGAGTTTGATTCCTGGTCAGGGCATATACCCAGGTTGTGGGTCAAATCCCTGATCCAGCTCTGTACAATCCCCTGTCTGGGAGTGTGTGGGAGGAAAACAATTGATCTTTCTCTCTCACATCGATGTTTCTTACTCTCCCTTCCTCTCTCTCTAAAAAGCAATAAAAATGTCCTCAGGTGAGGACTATATATATATATATATACACACAGATTAATTATTAAAATAATACAAACAATGATTAATGATTGAAATATTTGTCTTTTCTAGTAACATATGATTTTGACTCTACCATCAATGTGTATATTGAGATGTCCTAAAAGAGTGTATGTCTAGGGACTCATGATCTATCCTGATCTCTGAAAATTCCACTTCTACAATATCGGGAAGAACCTAAGCTAGTTCTTTTCCAGGTCTTGTACAGATAAAAGCAACTGAGAAAATGGGAAACTCTTTAGTTATATTTTGATGTAGAATATGGAAATAAAAATTTATATCATTGTCCTTGTGTATGGATGGGCCTGATGGGTAAGAGTTGTTGTAATAGTGGCTTTGAGTAGACCATAGGCAGCATGAAAGGATGAGAAGGCTATATATCCTACAAACAATGATAAGAACTTACTTGGAGGATAGAATAAATAGCATGGAAAAGTGGTATCTAGTTTCTAGTTTTTCTTAGGCTATTTTATATGTACTCCATAATAATTCACAAATAATATATCATCTACTTTTTATAGATTCTATAGTATGGCAAGATTATTCGTAAGAGCTATGCCTTGGAAATGGTGATTTTTAGGGATTTAGATATATTTGACTCTTTAAACTATAGTCCCTATTTTTACATTAGCACTGGAAAAAAACACTGAAAATATGCATGTTTTGACATCATCTATTATGAAAAAATCATGTGGTTAAATGGAGATAGACACAGATTTTGTAAAAAATGTATATTCACTGTTATCATTTAAAATGACTATGCTGGTTAAATAAATAAATATACTAGTCAATGTAAAAAATTATATTGTATATTTTTCTAAGTAGACCCATTTTTATTTGAGACTTTTAAACACTATACATAACAATTTTTCTCTAATGTAAACATTTAAGTTTACATTAAATAATTTGGAACATGATTACTACTATTGAAATAAAAATATTAATATACACTTGCATGTTCTTTGGATATCTGTTAATACTAGATTTATTTTATGTTTAATTTTTAATCAGTTTTGGGTAGTTAATATTTGAATGCTTTTTCAAAAGGCTTAATCTTCATTATGGATTAATGGTTTGCAAAATGTTGATGTTATTATTTTATATTTAATAAATACACAATACAAAATGCAGTCATCTGAATTTGGTAAATTCATTGGATACTTTTGAAGATATAAAAAGCAGAAAATAGTGGGAAAAGGATGTTGTGAAAGAGTAGATAAGTACTTTTTCCTCCTGAAAGTCCCCACACTAAATTTTAGCCACAGTGAATACCTATGACTAATTATAAAATCCTGGAAATAGGAATTTTCCATAGAAATGCCAGCAAGCCTTTTTTTCATGGCAGCACTGAGAAGAGTACTCTATGCTCCAAACTCCGATGGCCATAGTCAAGTTTTCTCTACCCTATAGAAATGGTAATTCTGGAACATAGTGATTCAGGATACTTAGGATTCAGTGTAGCAAAGAGAATTGGAACAACAAAAACACTCTCACTGATGAAATTGGAATATTTTTTAAATTAACACTTCTAATTAGAATTTAACATCTCACTAGCTTTGTATGGGATTTTTTGCTTCCTTAACCTCACAGAAACCTATCTGTTGGCTCTAAATAAGCAGTCACTTACCATGTACCACTTGAGGATTTCAATTAATCCCAAATCTGGGGTTTTGTGAACTCGTCTTTTGCTCTACCATTACTTCTAGTTTGAACATACTCATTAAAGTCCTCTCAACAGGTTTCTGTTTTGCCACCATCAACCCATAACCTCCCTGATCGTATTTCTCTTCTCTGTTAAGAAAATAATTTCATAAAATTAACTGTGACTATAAAAGGTCATACTTGTTAATAATAATTACAGTGAGCTAGGCCTCTATGTGCCAGGGGGTGTGATGGGCTCTCTACATTCAACAAGGGAACGCCTGAGGTGCGCTTGAATCAGGGTTCATCTGCCATGCTTCTAAGCCTGTGCTGCCACCACTACCTTACCCTGGATGGTGGTCAGGAATGTGGTCAGTACAAGCATGTAATTCAAAACAGCTCTTTTGTGTACTCTTCTAATCTTATCAATAGTAATAAAAATATATGGCTACTAGTGATCTTTGGTTCTAAAAAATAAATGCACTTTGATGTAACCTGGATAATCTCAAAGCATCTTCAACCAGACACATTTGGACATTCTGTTGTTTATGTACAAAGAAAGGTCAATTTACTCTGAAGCATTAGCCACCTCAGTCAGATCTGAAAACCTGGCTGATCTTCGCCTTTGCCATAATTCTAAAGAAGACTCTGAGAATGGCCAAAGATCATCAATATAACTACAAGAGTCTACAAAAAGTCACCTGGTCTGCTTATTATTCTTGAGCTAGGAAATAATGTAGGAGCTGAAAAAAGCAAAATTATAACAAAATTAACACCTCTATAAAATATAATAACTGCATATAGCTGTTAGCATCTTTGGAACTCTGAAATCCTCAGGCAATTGAACCTGAATTCAAAGATTTTCCTCTGTAATCTGTGAAACTCTCTGTAACAATAACTTTAAAAATCTCATTATTAGACTAATTTATTTAACTTTCTCATTTTAAAAAAAAGTTGTTTAATCCCAGGAGAGGTAGGTAACATTTAACTTGGGTGAATGAACCTGCCAAAATCTTTTCTGGGAAGTGGTTAGGAAAAATACAAACACTGGACCAATATTAGCAAATGTGATTATTAGGTGGCCGACAGTCTTCCAGAGTGGGTAAAGGGAGAAGGAGAGAGAACTTTGGGAAACCTTTTCCACCCATTACTCAAGTTGCTCTAGGTTGGCCAAGCCACTGTCTTTACACTGCTTGAGAAGGTGGCAAGTGCATTAGCAATAGAAGAGGTTTAATGTGGATGTCACAGCCTTGTCACAACCAAGCATCTCTGAGAGCATACAAGATTTTTTAACATAATAATTATAGCATAGTCATTTAAACATAATAATTATACCATCTTTTGTGTAAATTCTTTCTCCATGGAGATGTGCCAACATTCATCGTCATCAAAAGTGTTTATTTAGCATATGCATAGGTATAGTTCTGCTGAGTGCTAGTTTTTTCATTTGGTAATATTTATAACATCTTAAGTGGGTAAAAATAAAAGCTGGAGGAAGAGGAAATTTAGGGAAAAGAAAGTTAAAGAAAAGCCTTGGCTATTTCAAAACTACTTTCAGTAACTTTAGAGAACAGAGGAATAAAACAATACTACAATACTACAAAACAATAAAACAATACTTTCTTTTCTGAGAAAGTCATTCTTAACAGAGAATGAAATACAAAAAAGTCATTCCTTAATGATCTTCCTATTTTTATAGAAAGATCATTAATTAATTAAGTTTTAGAAAGCCCCTACCCCCCAAATTTTGGAAAGCCCAAGTGTGCAGAACATTCCCTGCTGTCGATATCACATAAACTAAGGAATGAGTGATTTAACTAAACATATCTATATTTCACCCAAACTTCCAAGCATTTTAAAGAAATCTAACAAAAGTAAGAGCTCTTGTGGTTGGTGTTATTAAATGTTATCTTTGCTAATCTCCTTAGGTTGGCAGAGCCTTGCCAAATGCAGAGATGCTTTTAGATGTAAACAAGCTTAGTGTGAAACACTTAAATATTTCTGATGCATACTTACATGAAAAACACATTCAGCCAATTCAAGGCAAGTAGGGTGTGGAATTATATAGATCTAGAATTATTTCCACAATTATTTTCACACTACAGCTTACACATATGTTGAAAAGCCTATTGTAGGATATACAGTATTTTGAAAATTCCATAAGGACTGGAAAATAAAGTGTAGATATTTTGTAAAATACTTAACCAAATGGTTCACACAAATATAGAAGCAGACTGTGCACTTGGAAATTCCCATTTAGGTCCTCTCCACTTGAATTTAACATATGTGTCCTACTTTTTTTTAAAATACTGAAAATATTTGCAAGTATGTTTATTGAAATGTTTCTAAATTCTTTGCAGTATTCATCCCATTTGCATCCATACATAATTCCCTCTCCTTTCCGTAGGCATGGTGAGTGTGGGGAGGAAAAACTCAGATAATTATATCTTATGAGTTTATAACATTTTAAATTTCCAAAGGAAAATTAGACCCATAAATTTTGTTCAGATGTGCAGCTGAGAAATACATTTTTCAATCGCTAATTTCACTGCAGATTAACACATTCAGTTCTGCCAAAAATCTGCCTCTTTCATTCTTCCACTCTTGTGCCAGCCATACTTCCCATGCCTCACTCTTTCTTTGATCTCTTTTAGATTGAAAAAAAATCTCTTTATTCCCCTGAAGAGAATATAAGGAAAGGTTATAGTTTCTGCTTTCAAAAATAACTTATCTTAAACTGTAAAGAAAACAGTAATTAATTGAACAATTATTAAATCAGGGGGAAAGATTACAATAATGGAAGCAAGTATTTATTTAATATATTAGTCCCCTACCTCAATAAACTAATTTAATAAAGTCCAGGATATTATACAGATCTCTCCAGAACCGATTTATCCTTTTTATTAAAAAAGCATTTGTTTAGAATTAATTCCCAATCTCAAAAATATGATGCAATTTGTAAAAAAAAAATAAAAGTATGCTTTTTCAGGTATATATATATTTTAAAATATATCAAAATGTAAAAATTGCCTCAATGTAAAACCATCTATATTTATTAAAGTTTTTGTTTTTTCCAAAGAATTTTATTTTGCATTGACTGCCTCTGGAAATAAAATATGTAAGAGATAAATACATAGCATGGGGTATCAGAGTCTATTACAAATTGTATGATAACAGAGAATGACAGATGATCTAGAAATTTATTTTGACATTAGCATGGGTTATGTATTACCCATTCAATGTCAGATGAAATTATTTTATGAAATATACGTTATATATATTTATGAGATATATGTTATATATATATGTGTGTATATATACTATAGTCTTTCCTATCAGGGGTGGGATGCGGAGAAGAGAGCTTGCTGTCAGAGTGGAAGCAGTCCATGGTGAAAATATCAAAGATAACCTCTCCAGAAAACACTGGGGCCATACATAGATAATTTTCTGCTCCGACTTTAAATAATTATTCTCAGGTGACTTGAACCAACATAAAAATTTCCCTTGAACTATAGATTTCTTTAAAATAATATACTTTTTATCCTTTATTATAATGTAATAGTTTTAAGCCATTTAAAATAATAACACAATGGAAAAGTTTACCACTAAAATCTACTTTTAATTATAGTCACAATAAAATTAATCTTTATATCTTCAGAAGGATGACTTAAAGCATTTTTATTGGACTTCAACAGAGTAAAAAAAAAAGAAAAACGCACTTTACTTGAGAGGTAAAATGCTTATACACACCTTCCTAATAATCCCTCCTTTCACTTGAGATCAACTGTAAACTCATAAATGTAAGGAAATAATATCAAGCACTCTGTTGTTTACCTCAATAGCAAGCTGTATACAGTAGTTAAAAGCAGACAGAATTTAAAAACAAAATTTAAAAATTTCATTTTTTCCCTCCATTTCTGGTTCTCTCTATTCAAAATTGTGGACTTACACAGGAAATTAAACTGGCAGCCCATAGATTAGATTAAATCCAAAAGTTTTTTTGCTCTGTTTGTTGTTTTGTTTGTGGGGTAAGGAGGCTGCCTCTATGTAAGACATCTGTCCTCCTTTCTCTTTTTAAAATCTAAGTAGTTGTTGATATTTAAAACAAAAGATTTCTCTTTTTTTTGGTGATTAATGTTTTTTTTTTAACATGAGAGTAGGATATGCCTGAAAACCAATTACAAAGATTCTAATTTATAAATCTTACTAAACTGAATTTATTTATTTATTTATTTTAAAATTTTTATTGTTATTCAATTACAGTTGTATGCCTTTTCTCCCCATCCCTCTACCTCACCCCAGCTAAACCCACCTCCTTCCCCCATCTCCACCTTCCCCCTTAATTTTGTCCATGTGTCCTTTATAGTAGTTCCTGTAATCCCTTCTCCTCACTGTCCCCTCCCGAGTCCCCCCCCTGACCATTGTTAGATTGTTCTTAACTTCAATGTCTCTGGTTATATTTTGTTTGCTTTTTTCTTCTGTTGGTTATGTTCCAGTTAAAGGTGAGATCATAAGTTATTTGTCCCTCACTGTCTGGCTTATTTCACTTATCATAATGCTCCCCAGTTCTATCCATGCTGTTGCAAAGGGTATAAGCTCCTTCTTTCTCTCTGCTTCATAGAATTCCATTCTGCTGGTTTATAATTTTCTCTTGAAATTGAAAGGATTTGGAAATACCAGCCCCTCCTTCACATGTCTCAATGGTTCAAGGACCCCTTTGTAGGATGCCTAGTTACTTCGGGATGGTACTGTCAGTCCAGCTTGTGCACCCCTCACCTTTCATTTTAAGTATTAACTAGAATTTTCTCCCAATTCAGGAAGTAGCTGGGTCAGAAATATCTGTTAAATTTTTTCTATAATATTTTTACAGTAGTGTTTGCCAATTTCTGTTTTATGCAATTTTCATTTCTCAGGAACTAAACATTATGGAAAAAATAAAAGGGCTTCTTATTGTCAAATAACTTTTGGAAAAGCTGGTTTAAACAAAGTCAAATGACTCTATGCAAAAATTCTCTGTGCCTCTGGTGTGTGATATGCACTATGAATCCTCAAGTAATTTATAATGCAGCATTTGCCAACTTTATTTGATCATAGACTATTTCTTTTACAAAGTCACACCTGTTGAAATGTGGTACTTGGCAGTTCATATTGTTTATAAATACATGTAGGTGCAGTTATGGTCTTAACTTGAGCTTTAACAGAATATGAAGTGTGTCTGGAGTCCAGACTCTGGGACTGAGTCTGTCTTTATACATCTATACTTGATTTAGCATTTTCCACCACAGAGGGAAAATTAAGTCAGAGTTTTGAAAGCCGTGTTTAGAAGAAGAAATAGGGTGAAGTAGGTTGGGAGGAGCACAAAATGGCCCCAAGCTATATAATTGTGGTCCTCCAACCATTCCCATTAACTTGGGTCTGGGTCCTCAGAATAAAGAGCAAATAAAGAACTTAAAAAAGCTATTTTCATAAGGGACTCCACTAAGCATGAAAGCAGCAACTGTCATCCCTGCCTCGGTGCCCAGAGAAAAAGCAACATATGTCAAGAGAGAAGATGCTTCTTTACTTTCTTCTGGGTCCTAGTCAGCACAGGGAAAAGGACGAGAAGCAGTTGACTCTTCCATTAGATGATGTAATGCTGGGAGCCTCAGTTGAGGTGCTTACACACCAGCCTGGGCGATGCCCAGTTGGTGCCGGCAGTAGTGACAGTGGAAAGCACCTTCTGCAGAGTTTCCCAGAAGCAGATGTTCACAAGGGGGCTGGGTCTAAGATCATGAAAGACAGTCCAGGCCCACATGGGAGATTCCCTGCACACACCTTCAAATCTCTGGAGGAATGTGCATGGAGTATTCACAGCTGGTCAGAGCAGGGGTTTCTGAAAGTTGCCTCAACAGCTGGATGGAGCTGGGGTTTCTGAAAGTTCCCTCCACAGCTGGACAGAGCAGGGGTTTCTAAAATTTCCCTCCAGAGCTGGATGGAGCAGCAGTTTCTGAAATGTGTGTTTCTGCTGTTTGGCATCTGTTATGTTCTTAAATGCTGCAAGGTTTCAGAAATTTTACATTTTATATCTTATTGACTGTAAACCTTTTAACATTCCTGATTGCATAAAGACTGTGGATTTTTTTTTCAAAATTTCCATTGATGTAAAGCATTTATATTTGCCTAACAATTCCTATAAAAATGGGAAAGGAGAAGCATTCATTTTAAAACAAGGTATTATTTATCTTGAGATCTTATATCTCTTATGTATGCTGACATTGCTTCTCTTGAGGTCTGAGACATTGCACTTTTCTTTTTAATAGTAGAGGGAAAGATGGCATGGAGTATGCCAGCTGTCCAGCGCTCAGTGAGGGTCCTGACACCCAGTGGTAGGCTTTAAATTTTAATGTCCCATGCTGACTGTCAGTGCACCCCCCACCCGCCACTATAGTCCTAGTAGTAGTAGGTATTCCAGCACTTGAATGTCTGAATCATGCTGCTGATATTTAGTCTTATGCATTAAAGAAGCAGTTGATATAAAGGTCATAAATTCAGCCTGGAAGAATATAAACTGTGCAGAGCACAACCTGCCAGGACTGATGGATTCCCTCATGCTCCCCACCAGTCTTGCTCAGCACACGCCAGCTGGAGGTGATGGATTGGCCTTTTAGGTGACCTCATATTGAGATGCTTCCCTGTGAACCAACCAAGTCCTGTGCAAGTGAGACTAAACCATGGCAGGTTTGCTGCCGGGCCATGACTGCCTCACTGAAAGCATTAACCATTGTCTCACTGTGGGACTCTAAGAGGAATGTGTAGTTGGGGGCCAAGTCTCACAGCCCATCTCAGATGGCCATCTGCTCTGGCATCTTTTTCTGCTCGAGCCTGGAAGCTGTTGAAACTTGCCAAGTTAGTGAATGAGGTCAGGAGTTCTTTGGGACCCCTTCAGAACTGATTATATGACAACCTCTATGTCTACTCCCAAAGCTTTTAATTCTTTGGCTCTCATATGTCTGTTTCTTCCAACTCTCCCAATATAAAATATAAGAGAACAAACCTAAATTTGGAGAGTACGGTGAGGGGAGCTGGTAAACTCTAAACTATCAATCTCCAAATATAGAGTACTTCTTTGTTCCTAAACTCAGCATAAATATTTGCATAGAGTTGAAGACATAGGGAAATCTTTAACACTTATTTACACAAGATGTTTTGCCCTTTGAAAAGGGATGTCAAAGAGAAATTTTCAGCACTTTTGTAATTTTTTTCTACCTGGAGTAAATTCCTTTCCTAGATTTTTTACATTAAAAAATAATGTATCTGTGCTTTCAGATTTCTAATTAAACTTGCTTGAAATGGTCTTTAATAAACATACTTTAGTTCATTAATTTCCTCCTTCCTTCCTTCCTTCCTTCCTTCCTTCCTTCCTTCCTTCCTTCCTTCCTTCCTTCCTTCCCTCCATTTTCCCTTTCTCCCTTCTTCCCTTCCTTCTTTCATTCCCTTTTTTCCTTTCTTTCCTTTTATTCTTATTTATTTACAGAACACCAGCAATATATGATTGGCCAATTCAAACACTCCAAACACATCTAGTACTTGATAAGAAGACACACAAAGGAAAGGATTTCCCTAAACCTTTTCAATGTTTAAAAATCATTTTTAACTGCTAATAAGACACAATCTTCCCAGAACCTCTTTTCTGTCTATGTTCATCTCTCTCATCTACCCTCATCTTTTCTTTGTTATTCTTTTCTTTTATTTTTCCTTTCCTTTCCCTTCCTTCTTTCTTGCTTTCTCGCTATTTTTTCTCCATATTCAACTCATTCATTTATTTTTATTTTTTATTTTTAATTGTTGTTCAAGTAGGGTTGTCTCCATTTCCCCTGCATTACTCCCCCCCAATCCCCACCTCCCCACCTCCCACCCTCCATCCTACCCCTCTTTGGCTTTGTCCATGTGTCCTTTATACAAGTCCCTTGATGACGCTTCCCCCCTTTCTCCCACTATCCCCTCCCACCTCCCCTCTGGTTATTGTCCATTTGTTCTTAATTTCCGTGTCTCTGGTTTTATTTTCTTGCTTGCTTGTTTTGTTGATTATGTTCCACTTATAGGTAAAATCATATGGTATTTGTCTTTTGCTGCCTGGCTTATTTCACTTAGCATAATGTTCTCCAGATCCACCCATGCTGTTGCAAAGGGTAGGAGCTCCTTCTTTCTTTCTGCTGTGTAGTATTCCATTGTGTAAATGTACCATAGTTTTTTGATCCACTCATTTACTGATGGGCACTTAGGAGGTGAAATCTAGTCTCTACTCCATGAATTTGGCTCCTGGAACTTATCCAGCTGCAATATAATTAAGTGTATGTTAATTTGCTAGATAATGGAACAGAGAGGATCTATACCACCTGAGGACATCCTAGAACAACCAGTTAACCCATGGCAGCGAACATGGCAGCGGGATCACAAAAGCATTAGCAAGCTCAGCTAAATTCAGAAGAATTTTCTTGAATATGTACAGTCTGAGCCTAGCCCCAGCTGTCTACATGTGTGTAGCTTAAGCTACCATGTTTTTATGCTAATCTGTTGCACATCAGCTAACAACCTTTGCACTTGAACTGCAATTCTTCTCTAGGTCTTCAGCCTGTTTACTCTGTAGACTCTGAACTTGCCAGCCCAACTTTCATTTCTCTAGCTTCCCAAGTGTCTCTCTCCCTCATCCACCTATCTATGACTTTAGTATTAACAGTATCAGAAACATGGTGTTGCCCTTGGTAAATATTGATCACTTTCCTTCTCTTCCCAAAGCTGAAAATGCAAAAGAGGTATTGGCAGTGTCAGATAATGAGTATAAGGTTAATCCTAGTTTATTTTCCAGGCTCTTGACCAAGAAATTTGTCCATAAAAAATGTTTTTTCATCTCAAAGGGATTGTAGTCTAGGGTAGAATGATTTTTGGGTTTCTCTGTGTGTGTATGTGTTTTGACTTTATTTAACTTTGTGTAATCTTCAATTAAAAATCTACATTCTATTATATCTTATATTTCAATTATGAAAAAGGAAAATGGGATACATATGTACTCTTGATAACCTTTTCTGTTTTCCCACACATACCCCTATAGGCAAAAGGCTTACCCAAACCAGAAGGAAGGTTTCTTTCTTGTATGAAATGGATCTTGTATTCATTGTGTATGTCATTATATACCCAATTCTTGATGTGAACAACACCTATATAAGAATTCAGCAAACGGCAACATTAAGTTACATTTTTAAGCAAAAAAGAACTGACTTCCTCTCTCCTACAGGAGAATGAAAAGAAAATGCAGCATGTTGTAACATTTCCCAGTCCCTGTGGGCATTTTAGAGGACTCAGGCTGTGTGGAATCTGTGGCCTTCTTAGCCTGTATTTGGAATAAGCAGGGTGTCTGCAAAGTAGGCAATGGTGATTGCTGGATGGGCATCCTTCTTTTCCTTCCCTCCTGGCAACAGGTTTAATGGTCTGACCTTGAAGAAGCCTCACCAATTCTTCTGTGAGCAGATGTATTTACAGGTTAGTAATGGGTGTCTAACACCCTGGTTAAGCTGAGCATAGAGTTATTTACATAAAGGAAAACAATAATATGAAGTAGGACACCAAATCCTATGCATATTTATTTTTTGTTCAACAAGAAGATAAAAGATAGAAAGAATGTGACAGAAGATGTATTTAAGGAGATAATGGCTGAGAAATTGATATAAACTGTGAAGTCTTCATGTGTCACATTCATAAAATATTATAAAGCAAGATAAATGCAAAGAAAATCCCAGCTGGAGATATAAAACTGATTTATGGAAATCAAGATAAAGAGAAGAATTAACAGTAGCGAGATAAAAATGACATCATTTTCAATGGAGCAACAATAGGAATGTCAGCTCTCTTCCCAATGGTATGATACCTTTATGATGCTTAAGGAAAGTAAATTCCAACTTGGAATTCCATATCTAGCAACAATTTTTATTAAAAATATTCAAAATAAAGGCATGTTTCAATAAATTAAAACATAAATGATTTGTTACATTAAATTTACAATAAATTGAAACATAATTAATATACAATAAATTGAAACATAAATGATTTCATCCTCTTTAAAGGTGATCTTAAGAAAGAAGAACAATGATCCAAGATGAAAGCTAAGACAAGAAGAAAGAGTGAAGAGATGTGGGTTGATTTAAATAAAATTGCTGTAAACTATAATAATTTTGACAATAACATAATAAATAACATACAGTATATATATTGGAAAGAGGTTACACAAAATTAAACTGTACTAAGATCTGTATTAAGTGGTAAAAGTCCTAATTTATGATAGACTTTAATTACTAATTATGCATATTGTAATGTATCTTTAGGAAGATTAACTATTAAAAGAGTAGTATATTTAGTTACCAATACTACTAACAAACTAATAAGGTAAAATAATACAAAAATACTTCTTAAATATATCAAGAACAGCATTAATTAAAACAACCAGAATTCCAATAGAAAATAACACAAGGATTGGCAGATTGTACTTTAAAAAGAAAGATAAAGAGAATCAACTCATAAGATCTTTACACATATCATAGCTAGAGTATAAGGATTAAGAAATATTGGGTGGGTTAATGAACAATAAAGTTAACTATACAATCAATGAAAGAAAATTGGTATTGTTATACTGTTATATATAACAATATATTTATATAAGTAAAAGTATGGTATCATGCAAAATGCATTACATTAAATATAATGGGGTATTTATTCATGATAAAGTGTGCATTTTAGGAAAATATGAGTTCAAAATGTATATAGACATAAATAGCCCAGTCTAAAAATATATAGCAAAATTTACAGAAGTAGGAAAAACAAAACTAGAACTATAACAAGAAATTTGAACACACCTACAATGAACTGCAAAGTCAATGAGAATATAAATTTTAGTAAAATGATTACAAAACATGACCTAATTAACATATATACAATTATGTCTACAAGTCACAGAAAACACAAACATTTATAAAATTTATCATTGGCAGGGCCATAGTGCAATGTCAAACAAATTTCAAATATTGAACATATTGGTTATACTATTTGGACACTAGAAAATTAAGCAGGAAACCAACTCAAAAAGAAAAATAAAAAAATCCAAACATTTAAAAAATAGTCAAAAGTCAAAAAGAAATCATAATGCAAAATTTAAAACAGTGAGAATTTAATAATAAAAAATATCAAACTTGTATAAATGGCTGAAACCTTATTTATTTATTTATTTTAAAGATCTTATTGGTTTCATTCACCAATTCCTGAATCAAAGGCGTTCCAAAAAGCTATTCACCGCAAGAGACTTTTCTAGGCAGAAGGGAATGAAGAACAAGGAAATTGTACTAGGCAAAAAATGGATTGGTTTTGGCAAGGTTATTTTTCTTAAGGAATAACAGGGGTCTTTAGGGCTTTTTACCTAATTAGATCTGACCAGATAATTCCTGACTGACTGGTTAAAGATTCCATTTCTGGGAGAGCTGCAACTGTAATCAAGTTAAGTCTCAGTTTGGAGATGTGGGGCTTAGTGTAAGCAACTCATTTTGGACCTGTTGTCTTGTTTTTAATACCCCTCAAAGTCCAAGAGAGAGAAATGATGTACCACAATGCCTGGTCCAGGGCTCCAGCCCTTTAAAGTAGACATTAACATAAGGGTTTATATATAGGTAAAAATAAATCACACTTTTTCTTTTGTTTGACTATGTAGTTAAGAAGTTAGTATGTGGATTTCTGGGACTGCCTGCCTAATCTGTGAAACTAAATTGTATGTTTATTTAACTTTTTATTTCTACAACATCCTATTTTTATTTTATCATCTCAGTGTCTCAATTCTGAAAGAACTAATTTAGTATCATTTTCGTACACATCACAGGTTCATGTTAACTCACTTGTATATTCCTGTATTGAACAAATGTATTTTTCTATAATGCAAAAGGATTTTTGATATAATAAATCACATTGCTAAAATATTTAAGTTGTTATACAAAAACTTAGAACATAAAAATAATACTGTTAATAGTAATAACAAATGCTTTTTAAAATCTGGTATCATAGAAGATTAGATAATGTCCATATCAGTCTTCCAGATAATTGAAATTTTACCTAAACAGTATTTATATTTTAAAGGATTACTTATTTACCTTATAACATTATAAAATTTATTCCATAAATCTTTCTTCTCACATAGAGCAAGCTTACATTTCTTTCTCTCTTTTTTTTGTGATTTTTAGAGAGAGAAAGAAACATCGATTTTCTGCCCCAACCATTTATGCATTAATTGGTTGATTCTTGTATGTGCCGTGACCAGGAATCAAACCCACAACCTTAGTGTATCAGGATGACACTCTAACCAACTGAGTTACCCAGCCAGGGTAAGCAAGCTTATGTTTAAATGTAATAATTTAGTTAATACTTGAATCATTAAATGTTGTTATCATGGCTATAAAATATTAATATCTATGTGAAGTTGATGGTCTCCATATGAAATTTTTCCAACTTCTGGTGCCTTTCTAAATAGATCAGTGTTTTTACAGTTCTCTCTCTTCCTTCACTCTAAGGCTATCAAATGGCCTTTCTTACTTCTGTAGTGAGTCTTTCATCTTCAGCTAACTTCATCATATTTCTAGTAAAGCCTGAACTTAAATTACGGACTCTATAATAAAGGATTCACTGTAGCCTTTTTAACGGTTGGAAGCTTTTCTTCTTTTTCATACAGCTTCTGGATTTTCTTTTATTGTTGTTCAATTACAGTTGTTCCCATTTTCTCTCCTGTTACATACACATATATTTAAAAGAAGAAGTAGTGAACACATTCATCTTGAGCTTAATACCATAAGATCTCACCTATAAGAGGAACTTAATGAGTATTGTAATTCTATATGAAACAGTTGAGAATAGATCTTCTGTATACCTCAATTATGAGAGACATAATTATATTTCTGTTTTGAAACTTTCATTTTTTGAAATTACTTTATTGTTGTTCAATTACAGTTGTCTGCATTTTATCCCCCTCCCCCCACCTCAGCCAAACCTCCCTCTCTCCATTGCTTCCACACTCTCCCTTGGCTTTGTCCATGTGTCCTTCAGGGTAGTTATTGAAAATCCTTCCCCCCACTGTTCCCTCCCCACTCTCCTCTGGTTATTGTTAGATTGTTCTTAATTTCAATGTCTCTGGTTATGTTTTGTTTTTTTTCTTTTGTTGATTATGTTCCAGTTAAAGGTGAGATCAGAAACTGGGTCCTGAAGATGGCTGCGAGATAAGTGGGAGCAGAGTCCACTTCCCCTCAACACCAGTGAAATACCTAGCTGATCTGAGGAGCAGAGTGAACAGCCAATGGTATTCCAGCGTATATGAAGATCGGAGACCAAAGATAGAGGACATTGAAAGATCTGACAGTAAGAAGAGTGCTTAAGGACAATAAGGTCCCTGGAACCAGTGCGGGGACCAGGGCGGCTGAAGCCAGGGCCCTGGCAAAAGGTCTGCTGCAGGATTCTTGGGAGAGAGCCAGGCTGAGCTGTGTGAGCAGCCAGGTGCTTGTTTGGACAAGGGGGGCTTGAATAGGAAGAATTTCTCAAAAAGAAAAAGAAAATAGAGGCACTCAGCTGCTAGTTAGAGAACTCTCTGCAGCAGCCTCGGCCTCTGGCGCCCCTCCCCCCTCAGCTCCTGGACTGTGAACGCTGGATAAGCAGCCCTGGCGCTCAACTGAAGCCCTGTTGCTTGCACCCAGATTAGCACACTGGGGGCCCACAACTGAAACCTCAGCTGGCCGCCCAAACCTGAAACCCCGGCGGGTGCGCACCTGGAGCAGAGGCTAGCTGCTCTATGCACAGGAACAAGGCAGCAGACTGGCTGGCCTCACGACCCAGGCCCAGAGCTGCAGATCCACTGATCAACAGCCTGGCTGCCTGCGAGGGACCACACCTGAAAGCATCGGTCCTGAACAACTCCTACCTACCCCTGTGCACAGAGCCCTGCAGGGCCCACTGGCTCTCTAGGACTAAGGCAGAACACCCAGCAGAGGGGAGCTGCAGGGCTAGGGGAGAGTGCAGTCCCCGGAAAGACTCGACCCAGTAGAGGGCTGAACTACTCTATAGCAGCACCGAGAGCCCATAGCATCTAAGACAGCAAAGAGCACGAAGGGGGAGTGTGAGTTGCCCCTAATTGGTGCAATTCCAGGACAGCACAACAAGTGAACTAAAGGCCTAGTGGGGAGCAGAAGGACCCTGAGGAACTGGACTGGAGGCTGAACAACAGCAAAGAGTGTGGCTCAGGAAAGAGGAAAAGTGAAACCAATCCTTCCAACCACTCCCTCTCGTTACACAGACAGGAAGATCAGCAGAACTAATCTGAATGGTTTAAAGCCAGCAGAAGACTTTTTTTTTTACGTTCCTCCTTTCCCCCTGAATTCCTTCTTCCTTTCTGTCCTTCTTTCTTTTTTTTTATTCCTTCTTCCTTCCATCCTTTACTTTTTTTATTCCTTCTTCATGCCTTCTTTTATTTATTCTTTTGTTTTAATTTTTGTCAAAATTCCTTCTTATCTTGCCTCTGATGTCCTTTATTCCTTCTTCCTTCCTTCCCTTCCTTTTCTATTCACTTTTTCCCTCCTTCCCTCCTATTTTTTTCTTCTTCTTTCTCTTTTCCCTTTTTCTCTTTCTCTTTTTCCCAAGGTGAGACAATAAAACCTGGAGTGCCGAAAAGACCAGAGTTAGACCGTGTTATACCCATTAACATCAGCTCAAGACCAGTGAGCACAGGAGATTAAGGAGACAACACCACTGAATCCCACTGGCATCTAAAATAGAAGTACATACCATAAACCCAGGGAGTCAGAATAGTAAAATTGAAGAAGCAGAGGCTAACAAGAAGAGTCTCACAAACAATGGGAAGACTAAGAAACAATCCCCAAATGAAAGGAAAGGAGGAAGCCTCAGAAATAAAGCTAACTGAAAAAGAGGCAACTCAACAATCATATACTGAGTTCAAAGCAATGGTTATCAGGAAGCTCACGGAGAAATACCAGAATCTACAGGGAAACTACAATGAACTCACAGCAAACTATATTAACATGAAAAAGGAAATAGAAACTATCAACAAGTGTCGAGAGGAAATGAAGAATACAATTTCTGAATTGAAGAACACAGTAGAAGGAATAAAAAGCAGACTTGATGAAGCAGAGGATCAGATCAGCGAGCTGGAGGACAAAGTAGAAGAAAACACCCAGAAAGAGCAAGAAAAGGAAAAGAGGTGCAGAAAGAATGAAGAGGGATTAAGGGAAATGCGGGACAACATGAAACGTAACAATATCCGTATAATAGGAATACCAGAAGGAGAAGAAGAAGAGCAAGGGATAGAAAACCTGTTTGAAAAAGTAATGATGGAAAATTTCCCTAATCTGATGAGAGAAAAAGTCACCCAAATCCAGGAAACACAGAGAGTCCCAAACAAGAGGAACCCAAAGAGACCCACTCCAAGACACATCATAATTAAAATGGCAAAATTCCAAGACAAAGAGAGGATCTTAAAGGCAGCAAGGGAGAAACAGGAAGTAACATACAAGGGAGCCCCAATAAGGTTAGCAACTGACTTCTCAATGGAAATGCTCCAAGCCAGAAGAGAATGGCAAAAAATATTCCAAGTAATGAGAACCAGAGGCCTGCAACAAAGAATACTTTACCCAGCAAGACTCTCAATCAAGATAGAAGGACAAATAAAGAGCTTCCCAGACAAAAGAAGTCTAAAAGAATACACCTCCACCAAACCAGCTCTGCAAGAGATGCTAAAGGTACTGCTTTAAGGAAAGGAAGGAAAAGAGAAAGACAGAGGAACACAGGTAGGAAAAAATGGCAATGAATAACTACCTATCGATAATAACCTTAAACGTAAATGGATTAAATGCTCCAATCAAAAAACATAGAAGAGCTGAATGAATAAGAAAATAGGATCCACAAATATGCTGCATACAGGAGACCCATCTCAGGACAAAAGACTTACACTGAATGAAAGTGAAGGGCTGGAAACAAATTTTCCAAGCAAACGGACAGGAAAAAAAAAAGCAGGGGTAGCAATACTCATATCAGACAAAATAGACTTCCAAAGAAGGGCCATAAAGAGAGACCCAGAAGGTCACTTCATAATACTCAAAGGTAGAATCTACCAAGCAGACATAAACATTGTAAATATACATGCACCGAACATAGGAGCACCCAAATAGATAAAGAAAATCTTGGAGGATTTCAAGATAGATATTGACAGCAACACAATTATAGTAGGGGACTTTAACACCCCACTATCAAAAATGGACAGGTCTTCCAAACAAAATATCAAGAAGGATATTGTGTCACTTAACAATACCCTAGATGAAATGGACTTAACTGATATATAGAGAGCTTTTCATCCCAAAGAAGCAAAATACATATTCTTTTCAAGTGTACATGGAACTTTTTCAAAGATAGACCACGTGATAGGACACAAAACAAGCCACAGCAAATTCAAGATAATTGAACTCATGGCAAGCATTTTTTCTGACCACAAGGGACTGAAACTAGAAACCAACCCGAAAGGAAAAAAACCCAGAACACTCGACATCATGGAGACTGAATACCATGCTATTTAACAATGAATGGGTCAAAAATGAGATCAAGGAAGAAATCAAAAAGTTTCTGGAAACAAATGAAAATGAACTCGCAACAACCCAAAAGCTATGGGACATAGCAAAGGCAGTCCTGAGAGGGAATTTCATCGCAATACAGGCCTACCTTAAAAAGATAAAAACATTTCAATCAAACAACCTAACCCTACATCTACAAGAACTCGAGGAACAACAACAAAGACAGCCCAGAGCAAGTAGAAGGAAGGAAATAACCAAGATCAGAGCAGAACTAAATGACATAGAGACTAAAAGCACAATTCAAAGGATCAATGAATCCAGGAGCTGGTTCTTTGAAAAGATAAACAAAATTGACAAGCCTTTAAGTAGGCTCATCAAAAAAAAAAAAAAGAGAGAGAGAGAGGATCCAAATAAACACAATTAGAAATGAAAGAGGAGAGATTACAAGTGATACCACTGAAATACAAAGGACTGTAAGGAATTACTACCAAGAACTGTATGCCACGAAATTTGAAAACCTAGGTGAAATGGGCACTTTTTTTGAAAAATATAATCTTCCAAAACTGAATGAAGAAGAAGCAGAAAACCTGAAGAGACCAATAACAGCAGACAAAACTGAAGCAGTCTTCAAAAAATGCCCAACACAAAAAAGCCCTGGACCAGATGGTTTCACAGGAGAATTCTATAAAGCATTTAAGGAAGAGCTAACCCCTATCCTTCAAAGATTATTCGAAAAAAATCCAAACTGATGGAAGACTCCCAAACTCTTTTCATGAAGCCAGCATCATCCTAATCCCAAAATTAGATAAAGACACGACGAAGAAAGAAAACTTCAGGCCAATATCTCTGATGAACATAGACGCTAAAATTCTCAACAAAATATTGGCAAACCGCATCCAGCAATACATTAAAAAGATCATCCACCATGACAAAGTGGAATTCATGCCAGGGATGCAAGGATGGCACAATATTCGTAAATAAATAAACATAATACATCACATCAATAACTGCAAATACAAAAATCACATGATGATATCAGTAGATGCAGAAAAAGCATTTGCTAAGGTACAGCACCCATTTATGATAAAAACCCTCAACAAAGTGGGAATAGAGGGAGCATACATCAAACTGATAAAGGCCATATATGAGAGACATACAGCCAACATCACACTCAATGGACAAAAACTTAGAGCTTTCCCAATAAGATCAGAAAAAAAACAGGGATGCCCTCTCTCACCACTCCTATTCAACATAGTATTGGAGGTCCTAGCCACAGCAATCAGACAACAAAACGCAATAAAAGGCATCCAATTTGGAAAGGAGGAAATGAAACTATCACTGTTTGCAGATGACATGAGAGTGTACATGGAAAATCCTATAGACTCCACCAAAAAACTACTCGACCAAATAAATGAATTTGGCAAAACAGCTGGATACAAAGTCAATACTCAGAAATCAAAGGTATTCCTGTATACCAACAACAAAACTGCAGAAACAGAAATCAGGAAAAAAATCCCATTTGATATAGCAACAGGAAAAATAAAGTACCTAGGAATAAACCTAACCAAGGAGGTAAAACACCTGTACTGAGAAAAATACACAAAACCGAAGAGAGAAATTGAGAAAGAAACAAACAAATGGAAGTATGTACCATTCTCATGGATTGGAAGAATTAGTATCATAAAAATGGCCATCCTACCCAAAGCAATTTATAGATTCAATGCAATCCCTATTAGAGTACCCATGACATATTTCACAGATATAGAAAGAACATTTCAGAAATTTATATGGAACCGCAAACGATCCTGAATAGCTGTAGCAAATTTGAGAAAGAAGAACAAAGCAGGAGGGATCACAATACCTGATATCAAACTGTATTACAAGGCCACTGCAATCCAAACAGCCTGGTACTGGCACAAAAACAGGCACATAGACCAATGGAACAGAACAGAGAGCCCAGAAATACACCCAAGTTTCTTAGGTCAATTAATATTTGACAAAGGAGGCAGGAGCATAAAATGGAGCAAAAACAGCCTCTTCCACAGATGGTATTGGGAGATCTGGACAGCTACGTGCAAAAAAATGAAACTTGATCACCAACTTACGCCATACACAAAAATAAACTCAAGATGGATAAAAGACTTAAATATAAGTCGTAACACCATGAAAGTCCTAGAGGAAAACATTGACAGGAAAATCTCAGACATTCCATCCAGCGACATCCTCACAGACATGTCCCCTAAAGCAAGGGACATATAGGAAAGAATAAACAAATGGGACCTCATCAAAATAAAAAGCTTTTGCATGGCTAAAGAAAATAGCATTAAAATAAAAAGAGAACCAACAGTATGGGAAAACCTATTTGCTAATGATACCTCAGACAAGGGCCTGATCTCCAAAATATATAAAGAATTCACAAGACTCCACTCCAGGAAGACAAACAACCCAATTAAAACATGGGCAAAGGGCTTCAACAGACACTTCTCCAAGGAAGTCATACAGAGGTCCCGGAGACATATGAAAAGATGCTCAGCATCACTAGCCATCAGAGAGATGCAAATTAAAACCACAATGAGGTACCATCTCACAGCAGTCAGAGTGGCCAACATAAACAAACCAACAAACAAATGTTGGAGAGGATGCAGAGAAAAGGGAACCCTAGTACATTGTTGGTGGGAATGCAGACTGGTGAGGCCACTGTGGAAAACAGTATGGAATTTTCTCAGAAAACTAAAAATGGAACTGCCCTTTGACCCAGCAATTCCACTGCTGGGATTATACCCTAAGAACCCTGAAACACCAATCCAAAAGAACCTGTGCACCCCAATGTTCATAGCAGCACAATTTACAATAGCCAAGTACTGGAAGCAACCTAAGTGCCCATCAGCAAATGAGTGGATCAAAAAATTATGGTACATTTACACAATGGAATTCTACGCAGCAGAGAGAAACAAGGAGCTTATACCCTTTGCAATGGCATGGATGGAACTGGAGAGCATTATGCTAAGTGAAATAAGCCAGGCTGTGAGTGACAAATATCATATCATCTCACCTTTAACTGGAACGTAATCAACAAAAGAAAAAAGCAAACAAAATACAACCAGAGACATTGAAATTAAGAACATTGTAACAATAGCCACAGGGGAGTGGGGAGGGGATAGTGTGAGAGGGGTCTATAGAAGCTAGTATAAAGGACACAAAGAGAAAATCAAGGGGGAGGGTAGAGGTGGGGGAGGGAGGTCGGACTGGCTGGGCTGGGGTCGAGGGAAGTGGAGGAAATGCAGACAATTTTAACTGAATAAAAATAAATTAATTAATTAAAAAAAAGAAAAAAATTATGATGGAAAACTGCCCTAATTTGATGAGAGTAAAAGTCACACATATTCATGAAGCACAGAGAGTCCCAATCAAGGGGAACCCAAAGAGGTCCACTTCAAGACACGTCAGAATTATAATGGCAAAACTTCAACACAAAGAGAGTACTTGAAGGCAGCAAGGAAGAAACAGGAAGTAACATACAAGGCATCCCCGATAAGACTAGCACTTCATTTCTCAATGGAAATGCTCTAAGCCAGAGAAGAATGGCAAGAAATATGCTAAGTAATGAAAAACAAGCCCTACAACCTAGGGTCTTCCATGCAGCAAGGCTGTCAATTAAAATGGAAGGCCAAATAAGGAGTTACCCACACAAAAGAAGCCTCAAAGAATACACCTCCTCCAAATCAGCTGTGCAAAGGATGCTAAAGTGTCTGCTTTAAAAAACGGAAAAAATAGAGTAAGAGAAAGAGGAACCCAGGTATGAAAAAATGGCAAGGAAGAAGTATCTATCAATAATAACCTTAAATATAAATGCATTAACTGCTCAAAAGACATAAGGTAGCTGTATGGATAAGAAATCATGACCCGCACATATGCTGCCTACAAGAGACCCACCTCAGAACAAAAGGCCTACCCACATTGAAAGTGAAGGGCTGGAAACAAATATTCCAAGCAAATGGACAGGGAAAATAGTCAGGGGCAGCAATATTCATATCAAACAAAATAGACTTCAAAAAAGGGCCATAAAAAGAGACCCAGAAGGTCACTTCATAATATTCAAGGGAAGAATCCATCAAGAAGACGTAAACATTGTAAATGTATATGCACCCAACATAGGAGCACCCAAATACATAAGGACTTCAAGAAAGATATTGATAACAACACAATTATAGTAGGGGACTTTAACACCCCACTCTCAAAAATGGATAGATCAAACAAAATATCAACAAAGATATTTTGGCATTGAACAATACCCAAGAAAAAATGGACTTACCTGATATATAGAGTCTTTCATCCCCCAAAAGCAAAGTACACATTCTTTTCAAAAGCACATGGGACATTTTCAAAGATAGACCACATGATAGGACACAAAACAAGCCTCAACAAACTCAAGAAAATTGAAATCATATCAAACATTTTCTCTGATCATAAGGAACTGAAAATAGGCACCAACCTCAAGAAAAAAACTCAAAAACACTCAAACTCATGGAGATTGAATAGCATGCTATTAAACAATGAATGGGTCAAAAATGAGATCAAGGAAGAAATCAAAAAGTTTCTGGACACAAACAAAAATGAACTCACAACAACCCAAAACTTATGGGACACAGCAAAGGCAGTCCTGAGAAGGAAGTTCATAGGAATACAGGCCTACCTTAAAAAGATAGAAATATTTCAAACAAACAACCTAACCCTACACCTACAAGAACTCGAGGAACAACAACAAAGACAGTCCAGAGCAAGTAGAAGGAAGAAAATAACCAAGATCAGAGCAGAGTTAAATGACACAGAGACTAAAAGCATAATTCTAAGGATCAATGAATCCAGGAGCTGGTTCTTTGAAAAGATAAACAAAATTGACAAGCCTTTAGGCAGATTCATCAAGAAAAAAGTAATTAAAAAAATAATTGTGTTTATTACCCAAATAAAAACAATTAGAAATGAAAGAGGAGAGATTACAATTGATACCACAGAAATACTAAGGATTGTAAGAAATTACTACGAAGAATTGTATGCCAAGAAATCTGAAAACCTAGGTGAAATGGACACATTTCTAGAAAAATATAATTTTCCAAAACTGAATGAAGAAGAAGCAGAAAACCTTAACAGACCAATAACAGCCGATGAAACTGAGGCCGTAATCAAAAAACTCCCAACACACAAAAGCCCTGGACCAGACTGTTTCACAGGAGAATTTACAAAGCATTTAAGGATATGCTAACCCCTATCCTTCTCAGATACTCCAAAAAATTCAACAAGTTGGAAGACTACAACGCTCTTTTTATGAAGCCAACCTCAAATCCCAAAACCAGATGCAGACATAACAAAGAAAGAAAACTTCAGGTCAATATTGCTGATGAACAGAGACATTGAAATTGTCAACAAAATATTGGCAATCCAGATCCAGCAACACATTAAAAAGATACACCCTGATGAAGAGGTATTCATCCCAGAAATGCAAGGAAGGTACAATATTCACAAATCAATAAACATAATACATCACATAAAAAAAACAGAAGACAAAAACCACCTGACCATATCAATAGATATGGAGAAACCATTCGATAAGGTACAGCACCCATTTATAATAAAAACACTCAGAAAAGTGGGAATGGAGGTTACACACCTCAACATAATAAAGGCAATATATGAGTGATCTACAGCCAACATCATACTCAGTGGGCAAAAAGTTAGAGCTTTCCACCAAGATAGGAGATAAGACATGGATGTCCACTTTCCCCAATTCTATTCAACATAGTATTGGAAGTTCTAGCCAATGCAAGCAGAAAAGAAAAAGAAATAAAAGGAATACAAATTGGAAAGGAGGAAGCAAAACTGTCATTGTTTGCAGATGACATGAGAGTGTACATAGAAAATCCTATAGACTCTACCAAAAAACTGATTGACTTAATAAGTGAACTTGGCAAAAAAAGTGGGATAGGAAGTCAATATTCAGAAATCAAAGGCATTTTTGTACACCAACAATGGAATATCAAAAACAGAAATCAGGAAAAAAATCTCATTTGCTATAGCAACAGGAAAAATAAAATACCTAGGAATAAACTTGACCAAGGAGGTAAAAGACCTGTACTCAGAAAACTATACAAACTGAAGAAAGAAATTGAGGAATACACAAATGGAAGCATGTACCATGATCATGGAATACAAGAATTAAAATCATCAAAACATCCATACTACCCAAAGTGATTTATAGATTCGATGCAATCTGCATTAAGGTACCAATGACATATTTCACACATATAGAACAAACATTTCAGAAATTTATATGGAACCACAAATGACCCTGAATCATTGCAACAATTTTGAGAAAGAAGAACAACGCAGGAGGGATCATAGTACCTGATATCAAACTGTATTACAAGGCCATTGTAATCAAAAGAGCCTGGTGCTGGCATAAAAACAGGCACATAGACCAATGGAACAGAACAGAGAGCCCAGAAATACACCCAAGTTTCTTAGGTCAATTAATATTTGACAAAGGGGAAAGAAGCATAAAATGGAGTACAAATAGCCTCTTCAACAAATGGTGTTGGGAGATCTGGACAGCTACATGCAAAAAAAAAAAAAAAGAAGAAGAGGAAGAAGAAGAAGAAAGAAAGAAAGAAAGAAAGAAAGAAAGAAAGAAAGAAAGAAAGAAAGAAAGAAAGAAAGAAAGAAAGAAAGAAAGAAAGAAAGAAAGAAAGAAAGAAAGAAAGAAAGAAAGAAAGAAAGAAAAGAAAAGAAAGAAATTAGATCAGCAACTTACGCCATACACAAAAATAAATTCAAGGTGGATAAAAGACTTAAATATAAATTGTGACACCATAAAATCACTAAAGGAAAACATTGGCAGGAAAATCTCAGACATTCCACAGAGCAATATTTACACTGATATGTCCCCTAAAGCAAGGGACACAAAAGAAAGAATAAACAAATGGGACCTCATGAAATTAGAAAGCTTCTGCACAGCTAAAGAAAACAGCATTAAAATGAAAAGAGAACCGACTATATACGAAAACATATTTGCCAATGGTACCTTAGACATGGGTTTGATCTCCAAAATATATAGAGAACTCACAGGACTCCACTCCAGGAATACAAAAACCAAATTAAAAAATGGGCAAAAGACTTTGTCACTTCTCGAAGGAGCACATGCAGAGGTCCCAGAGACATGTGAAATGGTGCACAGCATCACTAGCCATCAGAGAGATGCAAATTAAAACCACAATGAGATACCACTTCACATCAGTCAGAGTGGTCATCACGAACAAATCAACAAAAAACAAGCATTGGAGAGGATGTGTAGAAAAGGGAACCCAGTGTACTGTTAGTGGGAATGCAGACTGGTGTGACCACTGTGGAAAAGAGTATGGAATTTCCTCAGAAAACTAAAAATGGAACTGCCTTTTGACCCACCAATTCCACTTCTAGGATTATAGCCTAAGAACCCTGAAACAGTAATCCAAAGGCACCTATGCACCCCAATGTTCATAGCAGCATAATTTTCAATAGCCAAGTGCTGGAAGCAACCTAAGTGCCCATCAGCAAATGAGTGGATCAAAAACTATGGTACATTTACACAATAGAATACTACACAGCAGAAAGAAAGAAGGAGCTCCTACCTTTTGCAACAGCAAGGATGGATCTCGAGAGCATTATGCTAAGTGAAATAAGCCAGGCAGTGAGGGACAGATACCATATAATCTCACCTTACCTGGAACCTAATCAACAAAACAAATAAGCAAGAGACATTGAATAAGCAAAACACATAACCAGAGACATTGGAATTAAGAACATTCTGAGAGTAACTAGAGGCGAAGTGGGAGGGGATAATGGAGGGAAGTGGGGAAGGTTTTTCAGGAATAACTATAAAGTACACATAGAGAAAACCAAGCGGAGGGGGGGGTGGAAGCAACAAAGTGAGGTTAGGATGGCTTGGGTGAGGGGGAATGTTGGGGGTTGTAAATGTGGATAAATGTAATTGAAGAACAATAAAAGAATTTACAAAAAACATTTTTCAAAGATGATGGTGAAATAAACACATTTAAAAAAAGAAGAAAAGAAACAGCATGCATAAGTTAAAAGTGATGCTACTTTCATTCTTTTTCTTAATCAGAATCCTATTGCCTTTATTTTGTCAACTCATTGAGAATATTTATAGTAAGAGTTTTCATTGACTGAGTGCTTTCTCAGCACTGGGCACTATATAGGCATTTTTCTACATTTAACTCATTTAATTCTCAAATTAAGAGATAAAATAATCTTTTTACATGTGAGGAAAGTGAGCCTTTAGAGAGGCTAATTATTCATGATCACTCAACTAAATTTGGCACAGGTGGGATTCTATTTTTGGTCTGTCCACCAAAGGAATTAATACTGTTTAGCCCATCAGAAAGATTCTGATGAAAGAATGGCTTCATTATAGATGCAAATGTTTAAAAAATACATTATGGTGACACGAACACAAAAAGGGTGTACATTAAATAAAATTAGTACTTATTGGACAATTTGAAAGAAAAACTATTTGATTGTCATAATAACTTAAAACAATATAAGAAGCATATTGTATTAATCATGCCTTTTATTTTTGTATTTCTGATGCTTTGATAGTTGAAGTTTTGCTAACCCTGGAGAGACTACCCCATCCAGTGCTAGCCAGTTCCTAGGAGTACTAAGTGACTTACTTATGAATGTGCCTTTCAAATGCAAACCAAACAATCCAGATCCCACACCCCCAACAACCTGTTCCATAGGCCGTCACACTCCAAGACACCATCTACCTGCAGTAATCACCACAGGGCCAGATACCAGACAAATAGAAACAACCGTCCCTGAGCCTGCTGAAATTATTGAAAATAACTGTTCCTAAATCTGCTTACTTTCCTCTCACATTTTCTCCCATAAATTCCACCAAAAAAAGGCTCTTTCTCACCCTTACTCCCATTACCTCTTGACTAACTCTGATGCTTCTCCTGCATGGCCCTACATGGGTGTAGCACACCACCATCTCTTGGGAACTGTGAGTAGAAACTATCTATCCAATGGCAATTGTCTCCTGACCTCTAAACCTTAATAAAACTGATAATAAAATGTACATTTAAAAATATATACCTGAACTTCTCAGATAGCTTTGTTCCTAGAAAGCTATATCCTCCCCTCATCCATACATGACTGAAAAATAGAAAACATTTCTTCTGAAATCATAATTAAATCATGAATTAAATGGTTATGTTTCTGAAAGGAGTAGAATGGAATGAACACTGCTTTAGAATAAATAATGTCATGACTCAATATTTTTTAAACATTTGCCTACACACATAGGAAGTGTATAAATTATACATCATAAATACACTGATTTTAGATTTTTATTTCATCATATATCTTTAAGCTTTATAAAATTAAATATTCTAAGAGAAAAGAAAAGTACTTTAAAGAAGTTTTCATTCTATGGAATACCTTAGGGTTACTAATTTATTATATGTCTTTCAATGAATGCTTTTTTTTTATTATTTTGTTTTCAATGTAAATTTAACCAGGCAGTAATATTACACAAAAAACAGAAAGTAATCTTCCTCTGTGTACAGAATATTATTTTTTTTCTTAGAGAAAGTGGTGTTTAGGTGTTCCCACACACAAAATGTGTGTCCTCTTGAGAAATTTAATAAAAAGCTAGAATTAAAAACAGAACATTTGTATGTGTTTTATTTTGTATTGTTACATGTTTCACTGTTCTGATGAAGACAAGGTTTGAGGCATTTTTGAATACTACTTTAATAGTAATTTCAATCTAATGTATAAATAGTAATGCTATAATGTGATTTACATATTTATATGATTTTATTAATTTCTATCAAATCACAAAGGCTAACAAGCCCTCTTATTTCTGCATTAATGCATTAACTAATTTGTTTGCAAATATCTTCTTAAAACTTACCAATGCCACTTATTCTGTAGGACATCAGGACAAGTTGAAATTTTTAGAAAATTAAACAATATTCAGGACATTCTAGAGTTTTCATCAACATGTTTGGGTCAATTGGAATTTATTAATAGAAATATTAAAAATTAAATGCTAAATAATTTAAAAAGAGTAAGGCAGCAAAGCTATTCTTGTTTGCTGGTTGAGAGCTTTTTTGCCCCCTCTCTCTAGCCACATTAAATCTGAGTATTCAAAAAGCTCCATTTAATGGTCCTGTATTGACTAGCATCCAAATAAAAACTGCTTTCCTTCTAAATACCCATGACATAACTGTATGTCTAATAGGAAGACCTGCAAACTACCATTTGCTGTTTTATCCAGAAAGTCTGCACACTGTGCCTCCCAAAATTAAATCTGCAATTTATATTTCTTTTGGCTGAAACTTTGAAATGGATGCCCCCAAAGTATATTACTTTTTACAAGAGGTTCTTGTAAATATGCCTTTGGTTCTCCTTTTATGCTTGCAAATATGCTTTGGTTCACAATCTTTCTTTCTGTCTTGATCCAGACTGTTAGAGAGGACCTGTCATTTTCTTGGTAGTTAAAATGTAGAAACAACCTCTCTTTGGATGGATTCATCCTATTTTGAAAAATTGCCACAGAAATCCACAGCCTGCCAAGTTGACAGATTCTAAGCCCAAAGCTGGAGGCCAGCCAGTCATCAATGGCACATTCCAAACCTCTGAGTCATCAGGCAATTCCATGCTATTCTCTGTCTTATGTGAGCAAAGCATCACATGCCTTGGAATCATTGCTAGCCAAATACTAAACCTGTTTTTGAAACAAAAACTTTTATGTAGTGGTCTTATAACCTAGAGTGGAGAATACAGGAAAATTGTAAATTCTGAAAAGTTCTAATATTGGGGATGATTTCTTCTGAAGTTTGGTGGATTTCAGCTTCCACAGTTTTTAAAGAGAGAAAGAGAAGTATGAATAATTTTTTGGCTTGAGTTGCAAACCACAGGTTCTGACCCCTTGTCATCATTAAAGATCCCAGGGGCTCTTTTGAAAAGACTTAGAGGGATTAACCTTTCTGTTCTGGCTAAATTCCTAATTGGATAATTGCATTCTGTCTCCCTAAATTATCCCTGTAACTCCAATTGGATATGGAATTTTCATTTCCTGTCATAAAGAATTGTAGGGCGTTACAAAATTTCACCCCAGGGGTGATACCAATTAAGTTGTTATTAAGGTGAAACCTATACATGGTTGTCTTTCTTTTTTTCTCTCCCTCACCTACCTCCTTAGTTGGAGTTGAAAATGTGTGGAAATCATTCCATCATTTGCAATGAAAAGGGATGTCATAAATTAGTAACAATGCTTACTGCCATATTATTTCTAAAAATATAACAAAGGCAGTCAATAACTGATAATCATTTGCAGAGAGCATTATCATTTTAAAGAGAACAAAAGCACATTGCTTGAAATGCCATAGTCCAAACCCAGGGCCATGATGAGAAGGCAATATAAAGAATTTTTATGTGAGTTCAGAGATTGCGTGTTTTTACTGGACAAAAAAAGTTGTGGGTAGCTCTGTGAGATTGCTTGTCTCATACCTTATGGTGAGTCAGCTCAGCATTCATAGAGACACTTAAGCACAGGAATAGGGCCAAGGGGAATCAATGTGTCTCCTGAATATGGATGCAGGCATTAGCAGTGGGCAGATTATGCATGCACTTAATTTGGAAAGTGAAAGTTACACATCAGTCTCTTCAGCTGTATTTATCCACGATGAAAATCATTACCCATAGAATAAACTTTGAACCTAAAATGCAACCCCACCAAATCAGGTATATGTTTACCCTGAGTGGAAGAAAAAGTTAATAATAAGCTTATTTGAATTATTTGACTTTTTAAAAAATTTATTTTAACTCAGTAAAGAAAATGTTTTTAGTTCAACTATATTTATTTTTATTCTCTCTATATACTATCTCATCCAAAGATACTTTTATAAGAACAGTTATTTTCAGAGTTTTATAGTAAGAATTATGGACCAACTCTTCAGAAACAGAGACATGAAGATACTTAATGCTAGATTTGGTAGTAATATCCAAGTCCTTCCTCTCATGATCTAACATAGTTACATTTTGGACTAGATGAAATGTGGGATCCACTCATGAAACTCGGAAATAAATGGGGTAAATAAAAAAAAAACACTGTCACACTGAAATACACTGTAGACCAAAAGTGGATTTGTCTGATATGGAAATGAAGAGCTCTCTGTGCATTTTACCTCACCCACATTACAAATCCATCCTCATTTTATGGCAATGCAATGAGAAATGAATAACCAATGGCTTTAAGCAAAGGGGTTAATGAACCATTTCCATATTTGAAAGTGCATTTCAAAAATAACGCCTCTGTATTATTAGATCACATTTCATTTTACTTTCTTGGTATAGAATAAATACAAAGATTTATTTTTAAAATAGTAAATGCAATTTGATAAACAGATTAATTACACTATATCTCTCTGAGAAAATAGAAACCATCTGATATGAATAGCTTTACTATTTTCCATTTACCACCACATCTTTGTTTAACTTGACTTTCTCTGTTTTCCCATTTCTTACCTCTGAGAAGACAAGAAGTGTCTTTTGCTGAGGCCAAATCCATTCCAGTGGGTGCCTTATAATCTAAGACTTGTCTAAGAATACCCCAAAGGTAGCTACTGAAATGACAATCCATGAAGAACCTGTTTTTTTTTCCACAAATTGTTATCACAGAAGATGCCATTTGTCCCCTACTAATATACTTTTTTTTTCACTTGTTAGAATTTGCATTTTACCATTTAAATATTAATTTTCTAATTTTATAGATTTCTTTTTTATGAATGTATTGGGATGACATTGGTTAATAAAGTATACAGGTTTCAGATATATGATTCTGTAATACACCTTCTGGAAATTTTATTGTGTGTTCACCACCCCAAGTCAAGTTTCCATCCATTACTATTTATCCCTCCTTTACCCTCTTTTACCTCCCCTCACCCTTCTTTCCCTCTTAGTCACAATACTGTATTCTGTGCCTATGAATTATTTTTGTCTTCTTTGTTTAATCCCTTCATGTTTTTCACCAAGTCCCAAGCCCATTCCTCTCTGACAGCTGTCAGTCTGTTCTCCATATCTGTGAGTCTGTTTCTATTTTGTTAGTTTACTTTGTTTATTAGATTTCACATATAAGTGGGATAATACGGTACTTGTCTTTCTTTGACTGGCTTATTTCACTTAGTATAGTACTCTCCAGGTCCAATCTTTCTTTCTGTGTATTACCAGGGTCCTGTTTTTAAGGCCTCTTTAGTTCCTACTTCAAATAAAATTTTAAATATTTTTAATGGAGATATTTAACTAATTACAACATTTGTACTAGATATGCATCGGACACAAATCTCTCCACTGTATCTGCCTGGATAGCATGCAAAACCATGTCCCACATCTAGTTGAGATTTGGACAGTATTTTTAAGAGAGTTCTTTTTTATAAATTTAAGTGCTGATTAGATTTATTTATACAGTGACTTTCAGACCTGCTGGTTCTGAGACAAGCATTGCATTTTCTCATTGGCATTGAACCATTCAGCTAGTGATCACCCATAGTTTAGAGAATTCACTTCAAATTTTCAATCATTAACAAAGTGAATTCATCCACCAAAAGGACAGCTGATAACACAAGAAATGATAATTTTAACTGCATAACAGTTCTTTAATTTCTTTTTTCCAACCTTGCTTAAAATAAGCATATTGTAGAAATTTCAGCCATGAATTTATGTATTCATCTATTCATCAAGTGCCTATTTAACAATTGCTAGAGGAAATGTTTTCAAAAATTAAAAAGGCATTTATAATAGTGTAATTATTTTAGAGGAGGTAAAACAAGACCTTTTTCTCATTACACTGGTTAACAGGTATATCTATTCCTCCAATCTTGCTAATTCTTTAACCTTTTCACTAAGGAAAAGTATTCTTCTTTAATAACAAGAATAAATAGCATGATTACACACATACCCACACACCACATATAAATGCATTTATGTGTTTATTAGTGATTGTGTAATTTACTAAGCAGTTTGTTATATTTACTTCTATTCCATCATTATTTTAGATAATATATAATGTAGACTAGTTTGAAGACAATAAGAGAACAAAAAAGTGTTGACAATTTGCTTTCCACACCCCCTGTAGACTGGGGATCCAAGATTTACTAAATAAAGCATGAGCTGGTTATCCCTCTCCCCTCTTCCCTCTTGTCACTGTTACTTTGTTCCTTATTTCCATAGAGAGAGAAGAGTGATAACGGAGGAAAGAATGGGAAGGGTCAAGTCAAGGAACATATATAAAGGACCCATGGACATGGACAACAGGGTGGGGACTGACCAAGGGATCAGGGACTGGGCAGGGCAGGACAGAGCAACAGGGGGAAAATAGAGACAACAGTAATTGAACAATAAGAAACAAAAGAAAACAACAACAAAAAAACAAACATGAACTGGTTGAACTGACTGACAGGTATTGCTGTGAAAAAACTATGTGAACCACTAGGTAACAGTCGGTGAGTCAGTAAAGCAGTTGTGTTAAATACTAAGCATTTAGTCTTTTTTTAAATATTGGCAGTGTTTTATGTTTCAATTTTTTTAAAAAATATTTATTGTTATTCAATTACAGTTGTCTGCATTATCTCCCCATCCCTCCACCCCACCCAGCCAAACCCACCTCCCTCCCCCGCCTCAACCCTCTACCTTGATTTTGTCCATGTGTCCTTTACAGTATAGTTCCTGTAAACCTCTCTCCCCACTGTCCCCTCCCCACTCCCCTCTGGCTATTGTTAGATTGTTCTTAACTTCAATGTCTCTGGTTGTATTTTGTTTGCTTTTTTCTTTTGTTGATTATGTTCCAGTTAAATGTGAGATCATATGGTATTTGTCCCTCACTGCCTGGCTTATTTCACTTAACATAATGCTCTCCAGTTCCATCCATGCTGTTGCAAAGGGTATAAGCTCCTCCTTTCTCTTTGCTGCATAGAATTCCATTGTGTAAATGTACCATAGTTTTTGGATCCACACGTTTCCTGATGGGCGCTTAGGTTGCTTCCAGCACTTGGCTATTGTAAATTGTGCTGCTATGAACATTGGGGTGCACAGGTTCTTTTGGATTGGTGTTTCAGGGTTCTTAGGGTATAATCCCAGCAGCGGAATTGCTGGGTCAAAGGGCAGTTCCATTTTTAGTTTTCTGAGAAAATTCCATACTGTTTTCCACAGTTGCCTCACCAGTCTTCATTCCCACCAACAATGTACTAGGGTTCCCTTTTCTCTGCATCCTCTCCAACATTTGTTTGTTGGTTTATTTATGTTGGCCACTCTAACTGGTGTGAGATGGTACCTCATTGTGGTTTTAATTTGCATCTCTGTGATGGCTACTGATGCTGAGCATCTTTTCATATGTCTCTGGGCCCTCTGTATGTCTTCCTTGGAGAAGTGTCTGTTGAAGCCCTTTGCCCATGTTTTAATTGGGTTGTTTGTCTTCCTGGAGTGGAGTCTTGTGAGTTCTTTAGATATTTTGGAGATTAGGTCCTTGTCTGAGGTATCACTGGCAAATATGTTTCCCCATACTGTTGGTTCTCTTTTTATTTTAATGCTGTTTTCTTTAGCTAGTAAACATTTAATCTTAAGTACCTCTCTGAATTACTACTCCCTTGAGACTCCCAATTGATTGCCAGACCACTGAACTGATTAAAAAATCCACTATTGTACTAATATTGTACTTGCTCTCCTAAAATACACAAGTACACACAAACAATTTGGGCACATAGATTTATGAGAAGAAAATTTTTGTGACACATTGTTATGTTATTATCACCAAGTTATAACACCAATCAAAATAAGTGAACAACACTCTGTTATAATAATCTTATCAATAAAATATTTTAACAATTATAAAAGTATTTGAACAGTAATATACGACTAGCATATATACACTTCTGACAGAAGCACAGAACTAGGGTAGTATACACTTCTGATCGAAGCACAGACTGGGGACTAGTAAAGCCAGTACAGAGCATTGTCCTCACCTTTCATTCTGCTGCTCTGCTGTATTCCTGGTAAACAGATAAAAGCAGGAACTTCATGGCTAAAGAAAACAGCATTAAAATGAAAAGAGAACCAACTATATAGGAAAACATATTTGCGAATGATACCTCAGACAATGGTTTGATCTCAAAAATGTATAAAGAACTCACAAGACTCCACTCCAGGAAGACAAACAACCCAATTAAAAATTGGGCCAAAGACTTGAACAGACACTTCTTGAAGGAGGACATACAGAGGGCCCAGAGACATATGAAAAGATGCTCAGCATCACTAACCATCAGAGAGATGCAAATTAAAACCACCATGAGGTACCATCTCATACTGGTCAGAGTGGCCAACATAAACAAATCAACAAAAAACAGGTGTTGGAGAGGTTGTGGAGAAAAGGGAACCCTAGTGCACTGTTATTGGGATTGCAGAATGGTGAGGCCCTTGTGGAAAACAGTATGGAATTTCCTCAGAAAACTAAAAATGGAACTGCCCTTTGACCCAGCAATTCCACTGCTGGGATTATACCCTAAGAATCCTGGAACACCAATCCAAAAGAACCTACCCACCCCAATGTTTATAACAGCACAATTTACAATAGCTAAGTGCTACAAGCAACCTAAGTGCCCATCAGTAAATAAGTGGATCCGAAAACTGTGGTACATTTACACAATGGAATTCTATGCAGCAGAGAGAAAGAAGGAGCTACTACCCTTTGCAACAGCATGGATGGAACTGGAGAGCACTATGCTGAGTGAAATAAGCCAGGTGGTGAGGGAGAAATACCATATGATCTCACCTTTAACTGGATCATAATCAACAAATGAAAAAAAGCAAACAAAATATAACCAGAGACATTGAAATTAAAAACAATCTAACAATAGCCAGAAGGGAAGGGGGGGGAATGGTGGAGGGAAGGGTTTTCAGGAAGTAGTATGAAGGATAAGGATAAAACCAAGGAGGTGGGTGGAAGTAAGGGATGGAGGTGGGTTTGGCTGTTGGGGGGGGAGGGAGTGGTGGGTGAAATGCAGACAACTGAATTGAACAACAATGAAGTCATTAAAAAAAGATGAAAGCAGGGATTTGTGCATCAAAGCACTTGTTCTTGACTGACTTGATCTAGACCCAGATGGTAAGGAGATAGCAGGAGAAAATAGCAAGGTAGACCATCTGCTGCACTAGCTGCCAGAGTTGCAGAGAACAACTAAAGCACTCTTGTGAAATCATGGTTTAAAATAATATCTTGACAATATGTCTTCATAATTTTATTGATATTGAATTAAGATGATCAGTTAATTTTTAGTGTTTTTTATTTTAGAAGTGAAGGGATAAGTATAGTGAAAGCAGGAAATGAGTGCCTACTTGATTAATTTATATTTTTTCTATTTAAGGCTATGTGGCATTTTGTCTTTGAATATAGTAGAAAAATATGTTGACAATTCTGTATTTTTAAAATATAAATGTTTTATTTCTTAAGAGTAGAAAAATTTACATTGGAAAGTTTTAATATTACTATTAAACTACTAGACTTAAAGTACCATTTGTGGAATGTTAAGGATTAAAAGTACGTATCTAACATTATAAAAAGGCCAACAGATCTAAATCCATAGCACCTGACATGAAACTTACTGCATTCAGTTCATATTAACTAACTAACAAGGTTTAAAGCATGGACATATATTTACCTGTGGCTGATAATAACGGCAAAATGTGTGGTGACAAAAGTCTTCCATTCTACTTAAGATTCTTTTGCTTTGTTTTTGCTTTCCTGCCTTATGTCTACTTCAGGTGAGTGGATGTAAGCCTATTTAAATTTAGAGATGTGAATTTTACAAATATTTTGTTTAAGCACTAACTGTGAAAACTGATTTCCTCTGTTTTTATAAGAGAGATTTTTTCCCATTTGTTCTTTGTCAGACTTTTATAAATCTTACTTGGCAAAATCACTGATGTAAAAAAAAATTGATGATGTAAGGGCCATAGGAACAGTCTAAATCCTTTATACAAGCTAATCTAAAAAGAAGCGGTCTTTGCCTATAAGAAGATAAAAGAGAACAAAAATGTGAATGAAAATAGAGTGTTTCTATTAATGCAAAGAAGAGAGACAGTGCAGAGATGGTGTGAAGATATTTATTGTGTTTTCTGTATTGAAGAGACGAAATAGTTATAGAAGAGTAAAGGATGCAGATAGAGGAATTAGAAGAAAAGAAGAGAGAGAACTTGGAAGTGCTGAATCAAGTACTGCTGAGAGCTAGGAGAATGGAAAGAAATACATAGGCAAGAATGACTAAATGAGTGAGATGGCTAATACCTCATCTGCATTTGCAAGCCTCCACCCATCCACCTCCCACCTCCCTGCAGCCCCAGAATGCCTGAATTGTCAGTCAGTGTGCTAATTTGTCCTGGCTCTAGATTCCCTTCCCTTCACAACCTGTCTGTAAAAAGCTTCAGGGAGTTCCTACCATCCCTGCTTCTTTAAATAAATCTCCTCTATTTATAAGGTGCAAAGGTAACAAGTGCCAGAATCAACATTCTTTTCTAGTTAGCACAAACATCAATTCAGCTTCAATGAGTAGTTACTTATAAGCTGCTTATTGACTGCATAAATAATTTGTATAAGCCCATAGAAAGCAGGGAAATAGCCTATGTATGGCCACATAAAGATATGTATCTTCAAGAAAAGCTAAGCTAAGTGCATTTTGCTAAACAAAAATATTAGTGGTTTTTGAAGCTCCATGTTCACCCCAATACAGTATATGCCTATAGTTCAACCAATGAAAGGAGCCAAGCTCGGCTGCTTGATAGAGGCAAGGGCACTGTCCTCTTATGATGAAAAAAAACAAGAATAATAGGATCTTGAATAACCTTTAAAAACTTTTCTAATTTCCTCAGTTTCCAAATTTTCCTAATGAGTCTGTGAGTGACATGTGCTTTTTTCTAAATTAGTGTTTGTGAAGTCAAGGTGGCAATGAAAGCACACTGCATTTCCTGATTCTTCTCCTTCCTTTTTTTATTGTTACTCAATTAGAGTTGTCAGCATATGCTCCCCATCCCCCACACCAACCCAGCCAAACCCACCTCCCTCCCCCACCTCAACCCTCCCCCTTGATTTCATCCATGTGTCTTTATACTAGTCCCTGTAAACCACTCTCTCCACTGTCCCCTCCCCACTCCCCTCTGGCTATTGTTAGATTGTTCTTAACTTCAATGTCTCTGGTTGTATTTTGTTTGCTTTTTTCTTTTGTTGATTATGTTCCAGTTAAATGTGAGATCATATGGTATTTGTCCCTCACTGTCTGGCTTATTTCACTTAACATAATGCTCTCCATTTCCATCCATGCTGTTGCAAAGGGTATAAGCTCCTCCTTTCTCTTTGCTGCATAGAATTCCATTGTGTAAATGTACCATAGTTTTTGGATCCACACATTTCCTGATGGGCGCTTAGGTTGCTTCCAGCACTTGGCTATTGTAAATTGTGCTGCTATGAACATTGGGGTGCACAGGTTCTTTTGGATTGGTGTTTCAGGACTCCTCGGGTATAATCCCAGCAGTGGAATTGCTGGGTAAAAGGGCAGTTCCATTTTTACTTTTCTGAGGAAATTCCATACTGTTTTCCACAGTGGCCTCACCAGTCTGCATTCCCACCAACAGTGCACTAGGGTTCGCTTTTCTCCACATCCTCTCCAACATTTGTTTGTGGATGTGTTTATGTTGGCAACTCTGACTGGTGTGATATGGTACCTCATGGTGGTTTTAATTTGCATCTCTGTGATGGCTACTGATGCTGAGCATCTTTTCATATGTCTCTGAGCCCTCTGTATGTCTTCCTTGGAGAAGTGTCTGTTCAAGTCCTTTGACCATTTTTTAATTGGGTCGTTTGTGTTCCTGGAGTGGAGTCGTGTGAGTTCTTTATATATTTTGGAGATCAGGCCCTTGTCTGAGGTATCATTAGCAAATATGTTTTCCCATATTTTGGTTCTCTTTTTATTTCAATGCTGTTTTCTTTAGCCATGTAGAAGCTTTTTAATTTTGATGAGGTCCCATTTATTTATTCTTTCCTATATGTCCCTTGCTTTAGGGGACATGTCTGTGAGGATGTTGCTGCTTGGAATGTCTGAGATTTTCCTGCCCATGTTTTCCTCAAGGACTTTTATGGTGTTACAACTTATATTTACGTCTTTTATCCATCTTGAGTTTATTTTTGTGTATGGTGTAAGTTGGTGATCGAGTTTCATTTTTTTACAGGTAGCTGTCCAGATCTCCCAACACCATGTGTTGAGGAGGATGTTTTTGCTCCATTTTATGCTCCTGCCTCCTTTGTCAAATATTAGTTGACCATAAACACTTGGGTTTATTTCTGGGCTCTCTGTTCTGTTCCATTGGTCTATGTGCCTGTTTTGATGCCAGTACCAAGCTGTTTTGATTACAGTGGCCTTGTAATACAGTATGATATCAGGTATTGTGATCCCTCCTGCTTTGTTCTTCTCTTGCAAAATTGCTGCAGCTACTCCGGGGCGTTTAGGTTCCATATAAATTTCTGAAATATTTGTTCTCTATCTTTGAAATATACCTAGGGTACTTTAATAGAGATTGCATTGAATCTATAAATCACTTTGGGTAGTATGGCCATTAGGATGATGTTAATTCTTTCAATCAATGAGCATGGTACATGCTTCCATTTTTTTGTATCTTCCTTAACTTCTTTCTTCAATTTTGGGTAGTTTTCTGAGTTCAGATCTTTTACCTCTTTGGTTTGGTTTATTCTTAGGTACTTTATTTTTCTTGTTGCTACAACAAATGGGATTTTTTTCCTGATTTCTGTTTCTGCAGTTTCATTGTTGGTATACAGGAATGCCTTTGATTTCTCAGTAGTGACTTTGTATCCAGCTGTTTTGCCAAATTCATATTAGGTCGAGTACTTTTTTGGTGGAGTCTATAGGATTTTCCATGTACACTATCATGTCATCTGCAAACAGTGACAGTTTCGTTTCCTCCTTTCCAATTTGGATGCCATTTATTTCTTTTTCGTGTTTGATTGCTGTGGCTAGGACTTCCAATACTATGTTGAATAGGAGTGGTGAGAGAGGATATTCTTTTCTTGTTCCTGATCTTAGTGGGAAAGCTCTAAGTTTTTATCCACTGAGTATGATGTTGACTGTAGGTCTCTCATATATGGCCTGTGTTATGTTGAGGAATGCTCCCTCTATTCCCACTTTGCTGAGTGTTTTTATCATAAATGAGGCTGTATCTTATCAAATGCTTTTTCCGCATCTATTGATATGATCATGTGATTTTTGTTTTTGCAGTTGTTTATGTGATCTATTGGGTTTATTGATTTGCGAATATTGTACCATCCTCGCATCCCTGGGATGAATCCCCCTTGGTCATGGTGTATGATGTTTTTAATGTATTGCTGGATGCGGTTTGCCAATATTTTCCTGAGAATTTTAGCATCTATGTTCATCAGCAATATTGGACTGAAGTTTTCTTTCTTTGTTGTGTCTTTATCTGGTTTGGGGATTAGGATGATGTTGGCTTCATAAAAAGAGTTTGGGAGTCTTCCATCAGTTTGGATTTTTTCGAATAGTCTCTGAAGGACAGCTGTTAGCTCTGTCTTGAATGCTTTGTAGATTTCTCTGGTGAAACTATCTGATCCAGGGCTTTGTGTGTTGGGAGTTTTTTGATTACTGCTTCAATTTTGTCTACTGTTATTGGTCTGTTCAGGCTTTCTGCTTGTCTTCATTCAGTTTTGGAATATTATTTTTTTCTAGAAATTTGTCGATGTCACCTAGGTTTTCAAATTTCTTGGCATACAGTTCTGCATAGTAATTTCTTACAATCCTTAGTATTTCTGTGGTATCAGTTGTAATCTCTCCTCTTTCATTTCTAATTGTGTTTATTTGGATCCTCTCTCTTCTTTTCTTGATGAGCCTGCTGAAAGGCTTCTTGGTTTTGTTTATCTTTTCAAGGAACCAGCTCCTGCATTCTATGATCCTTAGAATTATGCCTTTAGTCTCTATGTCATTTAACTCTGATGTGATCTGGGTTATTTCCTTCCTTCTACTTGCTCTGGGCTGTCTTTGTTGTTGTTCCTCATGTTCTTGTAGGTGTAGGGTTAGGTTGTTTGTTTGAAATGTTTCTATCTTTTTAAGGTAGGCCTGTATTGCTATGAATTTCCCTCTCAGGACTGCCTTTGCTGTGTCCCATAAGTTTTGGGTTGTTGTGAGTTTATTTTCATTTGTTTCCAGAAAGTTTTTGATTTCTTCCCTAATTTCGTTCTTGACCCATTCATTGTTTAATAGAATGCTATTCAATCTCCGTGATTTTGAGTGTTTTAGGTTTTCCTTTGGGGTTTGTTTCTAGTCTCAGTCTCTTGTGGTCACAGAAAATGCTTGATATGATTTCAATTTTCTTGTATTTTCTGAGGCTTGTTTTGTGTCCTATCATGTGGTCTATCTTTGAAAATGTTCCATGTAGATTTGAAATGAATGTGTAGTTTGCTTATTTGGGATGAAAAGCTCTCTATATATCAGTCAAGTCCATTTCTTCTAGGGCATTATTCAGTGACACAATATCATTGTTGATATCTTGTTTGGAAGGCCTCTCAATTTTTTACAGTGGGGTGTAAAAGTCCCCTACTATAATTGTGTTGCTTCCCATATCTTTCTTGAAGTCCTCCAAGGTTTTCTTTATGTATTTGGGTGCTCCTATGTTTGGTGCATATATATTTACAATGTCTATGTCCTCTTGGTGGATTCTTCCTTTGAGTATTATGAAGTGACCTTCTGGATCTCTCTTTCTAGCCCTTATTTTGAAGTCTATTTTGTCTGATATGAGTTTTGTTACCCCTGCCTTTTTTCCTTTCCGTTTGCTTGGAAAATTTCTTTCTAGCCCTTCACTTTCAGTCTGTGTAGCTGTTTTGTCCTGAGGTGGGTCTTTGTAGGCAGCATATATGTGGGTCATGTTTTCTTATCCATATTTAGCTACTTTCCACTCCATAAGTAGAGCTTTATTCCTGTTGCTTTTTCCCTTAGTCATGGAACGGACTTACTGTCTACCAAAAACTAAAGTGGAGAAGAGATAGTAATAACTTTACAATGGAAATATTTGACATGAACAGTCTTAGCCAACTAATTACGTTTATATCAACATTGATATCACATTGATATGATGTGACAAGAAGGGCACTTCACATTTGTCATATTTTTTCCAAAAATTCATAGCCCAGTCTAATCATCAGTGAAACATTAGACAACCTTAGATTCTAGGACATTCTGCAGAATACCTGGACAGTACTCAGTAACACTTTGCTTTATTGGAAAGCAAAGACAGATGGAGAAACTGTTATATTGACACTCCACTTATGATGATCAACCATGAAGAAAGTGGAATAATGCTTCAATCACTTTAACCTTTGAATTTTATACCCAGCTAAACTTTCAGTTATGTATGAGAATAAAGTAAATGAATTTGTAGACATTTAAGGGTATACCAAGTTTTAAAAAACGTAGAACATTTGTGAAGGAATTATTTAAACATATACCTGTAACACTTAAAACAAAAGTCATGAAAAAATATAGCATTTAATCCAAGAAAATTTTTTTCTGAATATTTTCCTTGGGAAAGTACAGAATCGATAAAGAAATGAGATAATTTATTTATGTATAACATTTGGGAAATTCTCATTCCGGTAACACAGACTTGTTGACAAAGGTTTTGTTTACTTCTCTGTGGTCTGTGCCTTGCATGGTAAGTAAATACCCTCTTAATTAAACAATGGAATACTTATTTATTTCAAAAGTTATATCACTGACAGTTAATATACTGAAGTCTTAATTGTATTTATACAAGAGAATGTAATGGTGACATGTCTCAAAAGTGTAAATGTAATAATGTGACAAAGTAAATCTTTGTTTTTAGACCAGGTGTGTTAGCTGGAATCTTGGCTTCATGTCTGAGTAGCCTGTGTGACCTTGATCGAGTTAATTAAACTTTCTAAGTTTCCATTTGTCTATTCATGTAATAAGGGTGATAAGAGACATAGCACTGGATTTATCTGTACATAGCACTCTGATTGAGGACATAATGCAGTAGGAAACAGGATGCACTCAGAGCATTGTTATTACTTAGCTATTGTTATTAACTATGCAAAATATGCATGTCCAAAACAGAGAGAACAAATAGTCAATATGTTAACTTTCTTATCTCTTACAGCAGAAATTTATTTTTAATTCCTAAAATATAAAATAGAAATTATATTCTTTATAAGTAAAAACAAACACAATATACTAGATAAAAATCAATAGTTGAAGGTGGAGCAGAGATGGGAGATGGTTTACTTAATTCTTTATCTTCTAAAGAAAATTATATGTCAAATGTACTTAAATTAGTTTTATCAAGAAAAATAGGTTTCATATTCAAAGTTATTATGAAAACCATCAAAATGCCTAAAAAGGGAAACTGTTACAATTGTTACTTCTGGGAAGAGAGAGTTAAGAGAAAGAATGATATTTTTTTTTTCTTGAGGTAATATTGGTTAAAAACAAAAGTTTCAGGTGTAGAGCATCATAATTCAATACCTGTATACTCTATTCTACGTTCACCACTAAAAAAAAATGTTTTCTTTATTTTTTTACACTTTTCTATGCTTTTCCTTATTTTACTATGAGACATAACTTTTACATTAATACTCTTTTAAAAATACCATCTAAGCTATGTCCAAATATACTGTATAAACTGAAGAAGGTACATAACACATGACTCCAAAAATATCATCATGGGAAGGTAATATATTGTGTTATTAGTATATCTTTATTTTCTTTTATGCTCTTGCTTTTTCCATTAACTTCAGAGTTATGTAAAATGTGACATAATTAATAATGCCAATTATATATATATATATATATATATATATATACACATTTTTAAAGATTTATTTATATACTTTTAGACAGAGGGGGACGGAGGGAGAAAGAGAGGGAGAGAAACACCAATGTGTGGCTGCCTCTCATGTGCCCCTCACTGGGGACCCAGCCAGCAACCCAGAAATGTGCCATGACTAGGAATAGAACAGGCACTCCCTGGTTCACAGGCTGGCACTCAATTTACTGGGCCTCACCAGCCAGGGCCAATGAAAATATTTTTATTAAGGCAATTAAAAATTGCAAACACACTACAACAAGCTCGACTCCACAATCTGTCTTCAAACTTTTTTCTCAAACTTATGTATTACTTCTCTCTAAAATATAGAATGAATCAAACATTTGCAATAAGCAATGTCTAGAGGAAAATAGACTTGAAAAAACACCAATTAAATAAAATATGTGTTTTGATAAAGTAAATGAAAAAGTATTGTGTGAATAGAGAGCGGGGAGCACCAAAGTTCCTGGGACATCAATAAACCTCTATAGAGAGGATATACTTGTATACTTGAGTTCAACTTAAATAATGACATGGAACTTGCCAGTTAACTTTGGAGTAGTGGTTTTCAGGTTTAGTGATGGTAGCCTGTATGCCTCATCCAGCCCATCAGTGGCAGAACTAGGATTTGAGTGCTGTTCTTCCATCTTCACCACAATGCCTCACCGTCTGAGACCATCTGGTGGTTGTATAGTCTTATATTTAGAAACAAGGACAGAAAGATCATAATAATTAGAATAGGGAACAACTATATTTTTCAATACTTTTCAATAGGTAATAATGATGATGGCATTACTAAGAAACTGGCAAATGCTCCAGGCTTCATTTACAAAATTGGGATGAAATAATAAGGAGCACTATGACCTCATCATATGCTTTTGCCAACAATCCCACTTTATTCTATTGACCAAACCAGAGAACAGCCGTGTTGCCAAGTTGAATCTGTTCCAGTACTAAAATTCACTGCTACTTTTAATAATTATTAAATATGTCTCCAGCTCTGCTTTTGAAACTATGTTATGTGCATATGGTATCAATGTTACTTCATTTCTCTCCCAAAGGTGAAAAAAAGAAGTGCAGTATGAACCCATAGCTACAAAACAGGAGCCTATAAATCTACATGCACCTTGCAATGCTTTTTTTTTTTTATCACTGCACTGGTTGCTGCTTTTTGGGAGCACACAGGGCAAAACTGACTGCAAAGGGTGTATTCTGTTTTTAGTAATGGGATTTGTGAACAAACATGAACAGCCACAGGCAATCCTTGAGATATGTCACCTCAATATCAGATACATACACTGGGATTAGGCCATTATCAAGGTATTTAAATGTGTATTTTTACAAGTTTTATAGGATTATAAAACCAAAATAATATGCTTTCTCAAATTTAATATTTAGAAATCAATTTAAAGTACAATTTAAAGACTGCAAATCTTTAAAATAAGAAAAACATTCATTTATTCAGTAATTAGTATAATATATATAAATGTCTACTGAATGACAGGCATTATATACACACATCCTAGAGTAATGAATTATATAGTACCCTAGGGTAGCTCTCTAGTCACTAAGGGAGAGGAAAAAGTAAATAGATAAGTGCAAAATGTCAAGCAGTAAATGACCTTAAGGAACCCCAGGCTTGGTTGTAGAAAGAGAGGCTACTAGAAAGGAAAGACAGCTTTAACAATATCTATCATTGGCATGTACAATTCAGTATTTGTGATTCACCTTCTCCCTACAGACCCCAGGGTCTAACTCCTACTTGGATGGATGCGCTTTCTGTTTGCTAGAGTCTTTTCTCTGGCTTTGACTATCAGTATGACTGGCTTGTCCTTGTGGATTCACGCCAGTATCTTCTTGCTCCAAGTTCATCAACCAGTTAAGAACAATCACATTGCAATTGACATCTAGCTGGTTGTGAATGGAGAGGATAGAGAGGGGTTATATGATACAGGGAATTATTATAAAAGATAGGATTTGGTCCATAGTAGATAAGAATGCAATGTGGTGTGCATATATGTGTTCATTGGAGATAGAAAAGTAGCAATAAAGGAAATTTTTCAGAATTAGGATGTTTCTAGTGTAGTGAAATTTCTTGGGGATGGTGATATAAAATAAATTGAAGAGGTAGGCAGTGTTGAAATAAAAATGTATTTTATGTATAGTTAATATATGGATACATAAAAGCACAGATGTCTAGTTACTATAAACATTAGTTTGCCGAAAACAAGTATATAAACTAATATAAGTATTTACCTTGAAAATTTAAAAAATGAAGTTTATCATTCTCAGAGTCCCTGAAATTAACCTAGGTTGGCAAGCCTCCTCTGCCTATTGATAAGTTAGATTCAATCAATATTATTGATGTAAGATATTCCTTTTGTTGGGGTCCAACCATCCACTCAACAAATATTTTTCACACTTACTATGCCCAAGAATGGTAAAGATTTTTTAAAGCAAATATACATTAAATATATCAAGTGACACTATCATCTACAAAAGAGTGGTAAAAGAGAGTTTTATAGAATTGTGGGGTGTGTTTAGTCACACTGGTCAGAAAAGTCCTCTCTGATAAAATGACCACAGAATGAAGGCAAATGAAGCCAGGTAGAAAGCTGCCTGCATATGTGTAGAACAAGAAGGGTAAAGACCCTGAAATGGAAGTATACTTGATATAAAGAATACCAAGAAAGTTGGAGTAGAGTGAGGAAAAATAAAAAGTAAGAAAGGAGACATTGGAACAAATACTTGAAATAGTTGATGTGGTCTTATGTGGGGAACATTGTTTTGTTTTTTTTTTTGCTTTTTAAATCCTCACCTAAGGAGATTTTTCATTGCTTTTAGAGAGGGAGGAGGGGGGAGAGGGAACCATGTATGTGAGAGAGAAACATCCATTGGTTGCATCCCACACACTTCCAGATGGGGAATCACATGCACCCTGACCGGGAAACGAACTCAGAAGGTAGGTATGTCCCATGACCGAATTGAACCTACAACCTTTCAGCTACAGGATGATGCTCCAACCAACTAAGCCACACCAGCTAGGGCAGGAAAAATGTTCTAAGGACAGGGAAGCACTCCTCTCCTGGAGAAGACCTCCTTGAAGTAGTGAAGTGTAACCTGAGTCCTACAGAGTAAGACTGAAAGGTCCAGGAAGGGGAGAGGAAGAAGAGGGAACAAAGAGCTGACACAGTAGCTGGCTCAGGGGTGAGATTTGCTACTGACTAGCTGTGTGACCTTTAGAGATCTCACTGTATCCATTGATGAAATGGGTACACTAACATACATGTTAGCCGGTGTTATTATTAATGTCTGTTTGGTGCTGGGGATGGTAGCTCAAGGAAGGCCTAAAATGCCTGAAGGAGGCAAGCTTGAGGAGGAGTCACTTCTGGTATATGTAAGTATTTTCTCTAAAGGGGAGCTGAGAATGTGGCAGCTGGTAAGGGAGATATGAGGTCAAATTGGTGTTGCTTATTTTTTGGAGACAAGGAATATGATGGCATGTTGGTATGCTTTTGGGAAATGCCTGGTGAATAAGGGCAACCTCACATGAGAGCAGAGAAAGGAGACAAATGTAGCATTGATGACCTGAGCAGAGGAGAGTTGGTGGAGTCAAAGCACAGGGAAAGCAGACAATCTGTGTGTGAAAGATCATGTAGTAAGAATAGATGGAAACTCTATTCTGATTCTCTTTGGTAAGCAGCACTTATTTCTCTTCCCCTTAAGAACCAACCTTAACCAAATTTAGATATTCTGTGGGTAGAATTTTAACAGGTTTTAACTTTTTATTGTCTCAGTATCTAAATGATTGCCATCTTTATCCTACCCAGGTCAATCTTTTGACAGTATTCTTATCCAAGGTCAACCTGATGACACTATTCCTATCCAAGGTCAACAATGGCCCCAAGTTTCATTACTCTCCTTTAAATACTAAATATGCCACCCAGTCTCTGCTCTTCTCATTAAAGCTTGAGACCTACATCATGTTGAGAGTTGAACTAACATCAGCTGTAATTGAGACCATCATGTGCTTGTAATGCTTCCTCATAGGCCAGTAATTCTCAAAGTGCTGCCCTCTGAGCCACTGTACTGGACAACTTTTTAGGAATACAAACTCTCAGGACCTATCCCAGAGATGCCAACTCAGAAACTTTTGGTATGGGCTACAGTAATATGTGTTTGTTATAACAAGCTCTCCAGGCAACTCAGGGGCTTGCTTCAGGGTGGGGGCCACTGTTTTGGGCTAAAGGTGAGAGAGAAGGATGAATGTAAGAAGATTCAGGGTCTACTTCCCCTCGGCACCAGTGAAACGCCTAGTTGATCTGAGGACCAGAGCAAACAGCCAACTGTATTCCAGCATATACGAAGATCGGAGACCAAAGATTGTAGAGGACATTGAAAGATCAGATGGTAAGAGGAGTGCTTAAGGACAATAAGGTCCCTGGGACCAATGCTGGGACCAGGGCAGCTGAAGTCCCCTGCTGGGGCAGCAGGGTCTGCTGCAAGATTCTTGGGAGAGAGCCAGGCTGGGCTGTGTGAGAGGCCAGGTGCTTGTTTGGACTAGGGGGGCTTGAATAGGAGGAATTTCTCAAAAAGAAAAAGAGAAAAGAGAGGCACTCAATGGCTGTTTAGAGAATTCTCTTGCACTCCCACTCCCTAAGTCCCTAGACTGTGAACACTGGATAAGCAGCCCCAGCACACACCTGAAGCCCAGGTCGGTGCACACCCAGATCAGCGGCCAGGCTGCCTGGGCACACAGGCACAAACCCCGGGTAGGTGAACACCCTGACCAGTGACCTGGCTTCCCTGGTGCACAGGCCCAAAGCATGGGATCAGTGCACAATCCGATCAAATACCTGGCTACCCACCTGCAACCACACCTGAAGCACTGGGACTGAACATCTCCCACCCAGCCCCTGTGAACAGAGCCCTGCAGGGCTTATTCGCTCTCTAGGAGGAAGACAGAATGCCCAGCAGAGGGGAGCTGTAGGGCTCGCGGGGACTGCAGTCCCCGGAAAGACTGGACCCAGTAGGGGGCTGAACTACTGTGAAGGAACACCAAGCACCCCTAGTATCTAGGAGAGCAAAGAACAAGAAGGTGGAGTGTGAGTTGCCCCTAATTGGTGTATCTCAAGGAAAGCACAACTGGTGGACTAAAGGTCTAGGGGGGAGCAGAAGGACCCTGAGGAACTGAACTGGAGAATGGACAACAGCAAAGAGTGCGGCACAGGAAGGGAGAAAAGTGAAACCAAACCCTCCATCCATCCCCTCCCCTTTCACAGACAGGAAGACCAGCAGAACTGACCTGACCAGTTTAAAGCAAGCAGAAGACTTTGTTTTTTTTTTTAATTCCTTCTTCCTTTCTGTTCTTATTTCTTTTTAAATTTCTTCTTCTTTCCTTTCTTTACTTTTTTATTCCTTCTTCCTGCCTTCTTTTATTTATTTATTTATTTATTTTAATTTTTGTTAAAATTCCTTCTTCTTTTCTTTCTTCAAATATTTTTTATTGCGTCTTCCATCCTTCCTTCTTTTACTTTTCTATTCCTTTTTCCTTCCTTCACTTTTTCTTTTTTTTTCCCCCCCTTTTCCCACAGAGGAGACAATAAAACCCGGAACTCTGAAAAGACCAGAGTTAGAACCAAACAGGGGTCATCCTAATAACTGAGACAGTGAGAAAAATTTCACTTTGCTACTCCAGAGAACTTGCAAGGTGGGAGCGGTAACACCACTACACTTACTGGAAGAGGAAACACACAAACAAAAGAACCACCAACAGATAACAACAGAAGAAGGTGAAGAAGGGAGTGGAAGCCACACTAACCTCAAACCAGGCCTGATCTGGAAATACAACTAAATAGTGGAAAAATTACTCAGAGCAAACAACTGAACAAGAGCAAGAGAGATGTCTCAAAACACTGTACACACAGAAGAATCAGCTTCAACTCAAACTTTCCACATCTGCACAACAGAATTCAATACGTGATGGACAAAGTCACCATCAATTAACCAGCTCGAGGGAAGGACCCATCATAGAGAGACCCAACAACAATAAAAAACCAAAGACATACAGAGAGCCATCATAAACGACAGCCCAAGAACAGCAAGCTCAGGAGATTAAGGAGACGGCACCATTGAATCCCACTGGCAATATCCCATAGAAGTTCATAGCATAAACCCAAGAAGTCAGAACAGATCAATTTAAGAAGCAGAGGCTAACAAAAAGAGTCTCACAAACAATGGGGAAACAAAAAAAAATCACCAAATGAAGGAAAGGAAGAAGCCTCAGAAAGAATGCTAAATGAAATACAAGCAGGTCAACTATCAGATACCGAGTTCAAAGCAATGGTTATCAGGAAGCTCACTGAGCTCACAGAGAATTATGAGAAACTGCAGGAAAACTACAATGAACTCATTGGAAACTATATCAATATGAAAAAGGAAATAGAAACTATTAACAAGAGCCAAGAGGAAATGAAGAATACAATTTGGGAACTGAAGAACACAGTAGAAGGAATCAAAAACAGCCTTGATGAAGCAGACGATCAGATCAGCAAGCTGGAGGACAAAGTACAAAAAAACACCCAGAAAGAGCAAGAAAAGGAAAAGAGGCTCAAAAAGAATGAAGAGGGATTAAGGGAAATGCAGGACAACATAAAACGTAATAATATGAGTGTAATAGAGATACCAGAAGGAGAAGAAGAAGAGCAAGAGATAGACAACCTGTTTGAAAAAGTAATGATGGAAAACTTCCCTAATTTCATGAGAGAGAGAGTCACACAAATCCAGGAAACACAGAGAGTCCCAAGCAACAGGAACCCAAAGAGGCCCACTGCAAAATTAATTATGCCCCCATCATAATTAAAATGGCAAAATCCCAACACACAGAGAGGATCTTAAAGGCAGCAAGGGAGAAACAGGAAGTAACATACAAGGGAGCCCCAATAAGGTTAGCAGCTGATTTCTCAATGGAAACTCTCCGAGCCAGAAGAGAATGGCAATAAAATATTCCATGTAATGGGAACCAAAGGCCTGCAACCAAGACTACTTTACCCAGTAAGGCTCTCAATCAAGATAGAAGGCCAAATAAAGAGCTTCCCAGACAAAAGAAGTCTAAAAGAATACACCTCCACCAAACCAGCTCTGCAAGAGATGCTAAAGGGACTGCTTTAAGGAAAGGAAGGAAAAGAGAAAGAGAGAGGAACACAGGCATGACAAAATGGCAATGAATAACTCCCTATGAATAATAACCTTAAACCTAAATTGATCAAAAATGGACAGATCTTCCAAACAAAATAGAAACAAGAATATGGTGTCACTTAACAATACCCTGGATGAAATGGAATTAACTGATGTATATAGAGATTTCATCCCAAAGAAGCAAACTACACATTCATTTCAAGTCTACATGGAACATTTTCAAAGATAGACCACATGATAGGACACAAAGCAAGCCTCAGCAAATACAAGAAAATTGAAATCATATCAAGCATTTTTTCTGACCACAAGGAACTGAAACTACAAACCAACCCCAAAGGAAAAAACCTAAAAAACTCAAAAATCACAGAGATTGAATGGGGCAAGAATGAAATTAGGGAAGAAATCAAAAACTTTCTGGAAACAAATGAAAATAAACTCACAACAACCCAAAACTTATGGGACACAGCAAAGGCAGTCCTGAGAGGGAAATTCATAGCAATACAGGCCTACCTTAAAAAGATAGAAACATTTCAAACAAACAACCTAACCCACCACCTACAAGAACACGAGGAACAACAACAAAGACAGCCCAGAGCAAGTAGAAGGAAGGAAATAACCAAGATCAGGGCAGAGTTAAATGACATAGAGACTAAAAGCACAATTCTAAGGATCAAAGAATGCAGGAGCTGGTTCCTTGAAAAGATAAACAAAACCAAGAAGCCTTTCAGCAGGCTCATCAAGAAAAGAAGAGAGAGGATCCAAATAAACACAATTAGAAATGAAAGAGGAGAGATTACAACTGATACCACAGAAATACAAAGGATTGTAAGAAATTACTATGCAGAACTGTATGCCAAGAAATTTGAAAACCTAGGTGACATCGACAAATTTCTAGAAAAAAATAATGTTCCAAAACTGAATGAAGACAAGCAGAAAGCCTGAACAGACCAATAACAGCAGACAAAATTGAAGCAGTAATCAAAAACTCCCAACACACAAAAGCCCTGGATCAGATGATTTCACCACAGAAGTATGCAAAGCATTTAAGACAGAGCTAACAGCTGTCCTTCAGAGACTATTCAAAAAAATCCAAACTGATGGAAGACTCCCATACTCTTTTCATGAAGCCAGCATCATCCAAATCCCAAAACCTGATAAAGACACAATAAAGAAAGAAAACTTCAGGCCAATATCACTGATGAACGTAGATGCTAAAATTCTCAGGAAAATATTGGCAAACCGCATCCAGCAATACATTAAAAACACCATACACCATGACCAAGTGGGATTCATCCCAGGGATGTGAGGATGGTACAATATTTGCAAATCAATAAACCCAATAGATCACATAAACAACTGCAAAAACAAAAATCACATGATCATATCAATAGATGCGGAAAAAGCATTTGATAAGATACAGCCTCATTTATGATAAAAACACTCAGCAAAGTGGGAATAGAGGGAGCATTCCTCAACATAATACAGGCCATATATGAGAGACCTATAGTCAACATCATACTCAGTGGACAAAAATTTAGAGCTTTCCCACTAAGATCAGGAACAAGAAAAGTATATCCTCTCTCACCACTCCTATTCAACATAGTATTGGAAGTCCTAGCCACAGCAATCAGACACAGAAAAGAAATAAAAGGCATCCAAACTGGAAAAAAGGAAATGAAACTGTCACTGTTTGCAGATGACATTATAGCATACATGGAAAATCCCATAGACTTCATCAAAAACTATTCAACCTAATAAATGAATTTGGCAAAACAGCTGGATACAAAGTCACTACTGAGAAATCAAAGGCATTACTGTATACCAACAACGAAACTGCAGAAACAGAAATCAGGAAAAAAATCCCATTTGATGTAGCAACAAGAAAAATAAAGTACCTAAGAATAAACCAAACCAAAGAGGTAAAAGATCTGAACTCAGAAAACTACCCAAAATTGAAGAAAGAAATTAAGGAAGATATAAATAAATGGAAGCATGTACCATGCTCATGGATTGGAAGAATTAACATCATCCAATGGCCATACTACCCAAAGTGATTTATAGATTAAATGCAATCCCTATTAAAGTACCCATGATATATTTCAAAGATAGAGAACAAACATTTCGGAAATTTATATGGAACCATAAGTGACACCGAATATCTGCAGCAACGTTGAGAGAGAAGAACAAAGCAAGAGGGATCACAATACCTGATATCAAACTGTACTACAAGGCCACTGCAATCCAAACAGCCTGGTACTGGCATAAAAACAGGCACATACACCAATGGAACAGAACAGAGAGCCCAGAAATAAACTCAAGTCTTTACGGTCAATTAATATTTGACAAAGGAGGCAGGAGCATAAAATGGAGCAAAAACAGCCTCTTTAACAAATGGTGTGGGGAGATCTGAACAGCTACGTGCAAAAAATGAAACTCGATCACCAACTTACACCATACACAAAAATAAATTCAAGGTCCATAAAAGACATAAATATAAGTCTTAACACCATAAAAATCCTAGAGGAAAACTTTGGTAGGAAAATCTCAGACATTCCAAGCAGCAACATCCTCACAGACATCTCCCCTAAAGCAAGGGACATAAATGAAAGAATAAATGAATGGGACCTCATCAAAATCAAAAAGCTTCTGCATGGCTAAAGAAAACAGCATTAAAATAAAAAGAGAACCAACAGTATGGGGAAACATATTTGCTAATGATACTTCAGACAAGGGCCTGATCTCCAAAATATATAAAGAACTCACACGACTCCACTCCAGGAAGACAAGCAACCCAATTAAAACATGGGCAAAGGGCTTCAACAGACACTTCTCCAAGGAAGACATACAGAGGGCCCAGAGACATATGAAAAGATGCTCAGCATCACTAGCCATCACAGAGATGCAAATTAAAACCACCATGAGGTACCATCTCACACCGGTCAGAGTGGCCAACATAAACAAACCAACAAACAAATGTTGGAGAGGACACGGAGAAAAGGGAACCCTAGTACATTATTGATGGGAATGCAGACTGGTGAGGCCACTGTGGAAAACAGTAGGGAATTTCCTCAGAAAACTAAAAATGGAACTGCCCTTTGACCCAGCAATTCCACTGCTGGGATTATACCCTAAGAACCCTGAAACACTAATCTAAAAGAACCTGTGCACCCCAATGTTCATAGCAGCACAATTTACAATAGCCAAGTACTGGAAGCAATCTAAGTGCCCATCAGGAAACGTGTGGATCCAAAAACTATGGTACATTTACACAGTGGAATTCTATGCAGCAGTGAGAATGAAGGAGCTTATACCCTTTGCAATGGCATGGATGGAACTGGAGAGCATTATGCTAAGTGAAATAAGCCAGGCTGTGAGTGACAAATATCATATCATCTCACCTTTAACTGGAACATAATCAACAAAAGAAAAAAGCAAACAAAATATAAGCAGAGACATTGAAGTTAAGAACATTAAAAAAAGAACAATCTAAGAATAGCCAGAGGGGAGTGGGGATGGGACAGTGGGGAGAGGGGTTTATAGGAACTACTATAAAGGACATATGGACGAATTCAAGGGTGAGGGTGGAGGTGGGGGAAGGAGGTGGGTTTGGTTGGGGTGGGGTGGAGGGATGGTGAGAAAATGCATACAACTCTAATTGAATATCAATAAAACAAAAAGAAAGTAGCTATATATATTGCATGTATTTCAGTAAGGAAGTTTTTGACAATCAATTTTTAACTTTCCAAAATATTACTGTTCTATCATTCTTCCCTTAATAAAGTTGCATCCTTTTAACAGAATAATCTTGAAATTTTGTGAGAATATTTATTTGACTCTTTTTCTTTCATGTTTTTTAATTAGTCCTATTTTTATGCATTGTTATGCATTTTGCTCTTTATCTATATGGCTGATGTTAGTTTAGTTATTGACTAAGTTTTCTTTGCAGTTGTATATATATGTCTAATCATAAACCAGATTACAAGGTTAAGTTTGGCTTCTGTTTAGGTACTGGCTCATGACAAGGGGAACATTTGGCCAGTCACGAATTTCCAAAGGTGCCAAATTAAAAAGCACATTTTGAAAACGGTAGGCATTTCTACTAAATATCACTCCTATGTAAAGATAACTTTACAGTTGCATTTTTTCCACCTTTCTCTTCCTCATTCCATGCTTACACATTGGAAAATTATGAGTTCCTTCTATCTCTGTTCCCTTTTCTCAGTCTATTATAATAATGATATTCTCATCAATTCCTCACTTGTATGTTTTCTAAATTTTATTTATTTTTATTTATTTTTATTGTTCACACTATCATGTATGTTCCCATTTTTCTTCCCTTTGCTTGCCTCCAGCCAGCCTCTGCCCCCACCCCCCATTTCCCTCTGGCCATCATCACCACACTGCGATCTGTGTCTATGAGTTATGCATGTATGTCCTTTGGTTAATCCTTTCACATTCTCTTATTCAGTCCCCATTCTCCCATCCTCTCTGACAGGTGTCAGTATATTCCGTGGATCCATTCCTCTGTTTCTATTTTGTTTGTCATTTTATTTTTTCATTAGATTCAACATATAAGTGATACCGTATGGTATTTGTCTTTCTTTCACTGGCTTATTTCATTTAGCATAATAATTTCCAGGCCCATCCATACTGTTGAAAAATGTAAGATATCCTTTTATTTTTAGTCATGTAGTATTCCATTGTGTATATGTACCACAGTTTTTTAATCCACTCACCTACTGATGGGCACTTTGGTCTATCTCTAGAACTTGGCATTGTAATAAATATGGCTGCTATGAACATGGTTGGGGGGGTTGCATATATTCTTTCTGATTGGTGTTTCAGGATTCTCAGGATATATTTCCAGAAGTGGGATTGCTGGGTCAAAAGGCAGTTCCAATTTTAATTGTTTGAGGAAATTCCATAATGTTTTCCACAGTGGCTGCACCAGTCTGTATTCCTATCAACAGTGCACTGTTGATAGGGTTCCCTTTTTTCTACATCTTTGCCAGTACTTGTTCATTGATTTATTGATGATAGGCATTCTGAAAGTTGTGAGGTGATATCTTATTATTTGTTTACCTTTCCTCAAGAACACTTTTTCATTGTTTTTTGAGAAATAAAGAGAGAGAGAAACATCAATGTGAGAGAGAAACATTGAGTGGTTGTCCAGACCGGGGCTATTTAACCCTTAGCCCAGGCCCAGGTGTGTGCCCTGACTGAGAATTGAACCTGCAAACATTTGGTCCATGGGACAATACTCCAGTCCACTGAACCCACACAAGCCAGGGCTCATGTCTATGGGCCCTCTGTATCTCCTCTTTGGAGAAATGTTTGTTCAGGTCTTTTGCTCATTTTTTAATTGGTTTGTTTGTTTTTATGTTGTTGAGTTGTATAGCTTCTTTATATATGTTGGAAATTTACCTCTTATCAGATTTTCTCTGGCCTTTGTCATGAGTATAAAAGGGAGAACTGACAAATAAAAAAGGGGATTAATAATTGCTTGAATGATTTCCTCAAGGTCCATGCCTACCTTTTGCAATTTTTGACTAGGGAGATTGATTTTTCTCTGAGCCTCCATTGGAAAAAAATTGCCCTGCCATTATTGTTTTGGACTATGGATTCACAGCTCTATATGTTTTACAAATCTGAATATTTTTGCTTTTTGGGAATTCCTCAGACTTTACATCCTGCTAAAATATTTCTCATTTTTGAGTACTTTTATGGTGATCCATATAGTAGGATCATTATATTGTAGATATGTATGTCAGTATATATGTCTATATGCATATTTGTATATACATCAATACTCTATCCCTTAAATGATTTTTAGAAGGATTATAGATAGATGTGGATGTGTTGTTTGTCATCTTGAATGAGAAATCTTAAAACATGACTGCATCTTGGAGAAAAGGCAAATGCTGTATCTGAAAATTTTATCTCTGATCTAAAAGATTGTAATGCTTAGTCCAGTAGTACCTACAGTGAGAGAAAGCATTTCAAGTAGTTGGATTCACTCAGAAGCCAGAGTAATCTACTTGCAGAAATATATTCAGACTCTTAAGAACAATCTTTTCCAATGATTATGTAGACTTGTCCTAATAAGTACTTTCTCCAAATCTATTTCTTCATTCTCCCACATCCTATTCCAAAGTCACAAGGCAAAGGGATCTTACATATAAAACTGATGAATCAATGCATTACAATGCATAAAGGACTCCAGGAAATCAAGGTCAAAGAAATGTGAGGTTTCAACTAGTATTAAGGCAACAGGAAAGCTGTACAAAAAGGAATGAAAAGTTGCCTATACTGATGTATAAAGGAGAGGTTGTTTGGAGAAGTTGTTATGTCAGGTTTACCATATTTATTACTTTTAGATGGACTAATTTTATTTTAGAAAATAAACCTAATAATTGTGCTTTGTTTATTTGTGTTTACCTTATTTGTAATGATTTCCAAAGCACGTGAAAGTGTAGATTTCATTAAGTTCAATCAGAGCAATTGTTTTACCTTTATAATACTCACAAGTCCAAAAATAATAAGTTGCTTATATTTAAATATGACCATGTGAAGAAACCCATAATTGTTATTGATCATAAAGGCATGTGAAAGTGGTAAATAAGATGTAGTAATTATTGATCTTTTCTAAGCAAATCATAATACATTACTTTAAAAGGCTCCATCAAAGGAATACCTAAAACAGACTATTGCACATTAGATTCCTATTTTACTGAGTGTACTTTAAATGTCTTCTTTGTGAGAAACATATAGAAAACAAATTTTAATTTAGTGTATTTTGAGGGTGATTTTATAGTATCTTGGTGATAATGCTGAAAACATTGAGATATCCAGAATTTTATTCTCAGACATGTTCTTAAGGCTATTGTTGTTACTAATTTTATTATTTTTGCTGGAAGTAAGTTTATAAGTAACTATTTTGACAGGTATAAGGTTGTTAGAGGACAAAGAAAATTAAAACCAAAGAGTAAAGACCACTGTCATGAATGTTAGAAGATTTTTCATGATTCTTACATTTCTAACAGAATTCTTGTTATTCTATTTGATTGCAAGCCTTTTTGCAGCTCCAAAACCCTTGAGCTTTTTCTAATGAATCAATAGAATATGATGAATGTTGGTTAACAGTATTTAACATGAATCATAACAAAATATTAAATCTATTTTTCTAGACAGAATTTCTTGTTTTGCTTTTGGGCTGCTAATTGTTTCTACCCTTCTCCAACACTGGAGCACATGTGAGGTTTTCATTTTTTTTCCCATGATTGAAAGACCACACTTTCAGATGACAAAGGTTTGGAGTTTCCTGCCAGAAATTGAATATTAGTAATCTAATTGAGAAGTGGAGTGCTGAAATCTGTAACACACTTACTGATCCCCCACTTCACATCTCCCCCACACTAGGGAACTGGGCTTGTGATGTCTAATGGGTAGCACCCATCTTAAATGTTGTCTTGCCTGAAGGGAGGCAGATTCACTCTAATGTCAGAACCCTCATTTCCTATTTCATAATATTAAGCTTAAATTGTGGGCATGCAATTTGGTGCTTTCCATGACTTCTGTCTTTGAAGAAGATTATTTACCATTCATCTTGCTCTTCAGATAGAAGGTTTAATGCAGCATAATGTAGGAACAGGATTGTGGGCAGCATTGAGTTAATTATATTTTCAAAGTTGTCTTTAGGGAGAGTTGTTGCAAAAACTTACAAAATCATAGGAGCATATTGGATACCTCATACGTCACCCCACATCATCTCTGTCTACCTGTGACTGTACACTCTTGTTATGTTGCCCAGTTTCACACCAGTGTGACTGTAAACACTTCTCCTTGTTTACACTGCACATTTGATACTTTCTATCTCATGGTTTTCCTGACTCCATGTGAACCCATAAGCCTGGAGGTCCAAGTGAATTAATGCCTGTTGGGTACCCCTTGAACTGAAAGAAGAATGCTTCCCACTTCAGTCTCACAGGCCAATAATTCTGTAGCTGATTTTACTGCTTCTCTGAAGCTTAGTCTACTGCTTCATGGTTCATGTAGGTTTAAGCCCCAGTTGTCTACGATGGTAAACACCTTAAAATATTGAGTTTTATTGACCTTTCTTCCTCTGTGTTTTATACAAAACTTTTCCCAGTTCTGCATTCTTATTTTCTGAAATAATTTACCAAAATAAACTACCTGTATGAAAACCCTTCTCTCAAACACTTCCTGGGATGGTCCACTAAGAAATTCAAAACACATGTTTTGCAAACTTGGGGACATGAACAATCTAGTTTGCTAACAATATAAAATTATATTAATTGTATCTCATATTATTTCTTCAACTATGAAGATTCAGTCATTAGAACAGTTCATCAGTATCCATCAGAATCCTTTAATTAAAGATTATAATTCAAAGTATTCCACAGAATAAAAATTATATTTGATCCCTGACTGGGTGGTTCAGTTGGTTGAGTATTGGGGTGTCATCCTGTACCCTAAAGGGTTGCAAGTTTGATTCTCAGCCAGAGCACATACCTAGGATGTGTATTTGATCATCAGTCAGAGAACATATGGGAAGCAACCAATCAATGTTTCTCTCTCACATTGATATTTCTCTCTCTCCCTTCCTTTCTCTCTAAAATCAATAGACATATCCTTGGGTGAGGATTAAAACAATTATATTTGATATGAATAACCTTAAAAATTCAGTATATACTCCTTTAGATAGTAATGTAAGGAAGATCTTCATTGGCCCAAAGGTAAAAATATGATTTTTTAGTATGAATAAGCAGCTCTACATTCACCACGTGGTTATTCCATGCTGTGAGTTGACTGCTCTGTCAATGACACACTTATTTAAACAAGTCCGCCCCCCCAATAGCAGATTATTATCAGATCATGTAAATGGAAATGTGCACAAATAGAAGTACCAGAGAAAGCCTATGTCTCTATTCAACAACAGGGATCCTATTCAGGTTCAGAAGTCAACTGAGAATTTGCTTAAACAAAGAGCTTGAAATAGAGCTCTGAGACTTGTAATAGACTCTGAAATGGTGTCAGCCCATGGAGGTGAATGGCACACAGATGTTAAAAATATCCTGAGGGAGCATTTACAGGCTCAGAATATACTCTTTTTGTCCACTCCAAATGCAAGTTTTAGCTTCAGTGGAAATCTTGACCAGAGATTTCAGTTCATATCCATTGGGCATATATACTAGTTTAGCTATCTAAAATACCAAACCTTAACTGAATTATTACTAAAACTATGTCCTAAGCATTATGGAGGAAATGATTAATGAATGCACAACCCAAAGAGGAAACTCCAGTCTGATTTCTGTCATTCTTTCTGATCAAATAGCAACTGGGACTCTCTTGTAGAAAAAGATATTTTTGCTATTTTAAAACAGGCTTGAATGATGAGTTTCTATCTCATTCATTATAAGTAGCTAAAAAATGTGCATAGCTATTGTATTGCAAGGCTATTGTAAGTTGTGAAAATATGTTTGCAGAAGGCTAATCAAAAACTTAGCTATGGATTAGATTTAAGTTGGGACAATATTTTTTTGGCGGGGAGGGGCGGGGGGGGGGGGGGAGCTTTACCGCAGATCCCCGTCCGCCACGGATGAGAATAAGTCTACCAAGACATGATCTGCTTGGGGAGGAGAGGTGGCCAATCTCTCAAAGGAGAAGGGCCAAGAGCCTTTTCCTTCGTGGGCTTTTATTAGGTTCATTTTGCATAGGAATACAGGTAAAGCTCATCAATCATTGTCAGGCAGTAACGGTCGAACAATAGATAACATATAGAGAACTTTGAGGGCTTACTCTGAGTTACGCTCAGTTTGTTAAAGGGCTATAAAACTTTGGGAAACAAACTCATTTCAGGCCTGGACCCTTATCATTTAAGCTGAATGTATAAACAAAGCAGGTTTGACAGGATTTTATGCATTCTTTCTTAGGCCTGATTCCCCAGGGAATCAGCCCTTTCCAGCACAGGACTGTACCGCCCCCTGTCATTGTTTCAGGCTTAAGTCAGGCAGGGGAAGTAAGGCAGCCAAGAGATTAGGAGTCTTCCTGCAGACAGAATGAGCACTCAGGCTATGTCAAAGCCGAAGGGCAAGGGTCCATCACCCCCTTTTTCTATAGCCCCTCGAGTCCTTCCCTGTGGGCCTTTTTCGTGACCATGCCTGTCTTAGGTTGTTCCTCCCTTGAGGAATCTTACCCATCATTGGCTAACTGGTCAAGCTCAGGGCCAAGCAGGGTGAAGTAAAGTGGGCAGAGATGGCACCCCTGCCAGGGAAATAAGCTTTGTCTCCTTAATGGCTTATGGTCCCAAGGTCTCTGACTCAGCCTTAACCATGGGTGTTTACAGCTTCTGAAACCAGGCAGGGCAGTTCCCAACATTTTCCTATACTTTGGTCAATGCTTTTCTCTTGTTTACAGGCAATAAGCATATCTTGGAAAATGTTTAAGTATATTTATGTTCATTACTAAGACAAAATGTATTAATTAAGAAAGATGCACTAACAATGAGACAATATAACAGGTGCATTGAGACAAAAAAATTATATATATATATATATATATATATATATATATATATATATATATATATCCCAAATAAAAGAAAAGATCAAAGATCCAGAAACAGAACTAAGCATTGAAGAGATAGCCAACCTATCAGATACATAGTTCAAAACACTGGTAATTAGGATGCTCACAGAAATGATTAAGCATGTTTGCAAAATAGAAGAGGTGAAGGCTGTGAAACGTGAAATAACAGAAAATGTACAGGGAACCAACAGTGAAGGGAAGGAAACTGAGACTCAAATCAATGGTTTGGAGCAGAAGGAAGAAAGAAACTTTCAACCAGAACAGAATAAAGAAACAATAATTCAAAAAAATGAGGAGAGGTTTAGGAACCTCTGGGACAACTTTAAACATTCCAACATCTGAATCATAGGGGTGCCAGAAGGAGAAGAGGAAGAGCAAAAAATTGAAAACATAGTTGAAATAATAATGGAGGAGAATTTCCCCAATCTGGCAAATGAAATAGACTTCCAGGAAGTCCAGGAAGCTCAGAGAGTTCCAAAGAAGGTGGACCCAAGGAAGCACAAACCAAAGCATATCATAATTGCATCGCCCAAGATTAAAGATAAAAAAAGAGAATGTTAAAAGCAGTAAAAGAAAAGGAGACAGTTACCTACAGTGGAATTCTCTTAAGACTATCAGCTTTTTTAAAAGAAACCTTACAGGCAAGAAGGGGATGGAAAAAAGTATTCAAAGTCATGAAAGGCAAGGACCTACATCCAACATTATCCAACAAAACTACCATTTAGAATGGGAGGGTAGAGAAAGTGTTTCCAGGATAAGGTGAAGTTAAAGGAGTTCATCATCACCAAGCCCTTAATCTACGAAATGTTAAAGGGACTTATCTAAGAAAAAGAAGATCATAAAAAAATATTAACAGTAAAATGACAACAAACTCACAACTATCAACAACTGATCCTAAAAAACAAAACAAATCAATAACAAACTAAGCAAACAAGTAGAACAGGAACAGAATCACAGAAATGGAGATCTCATGGAGGGTTATCAGTGGGGAGTGGAAGTGGGGAGAATGTGGGAAAATGTATAGGAAATAAGAAACATAAATTGTAGGTATAAAGTAGACTGGGGGAGGTTAAGAATAGTATGGGAAATGGAGAATCCAAAAAACTTATATGTATGACCCCTAGAGATGAAATTATGGGTGGGGATGCTGATGGGAGGGGGCATGTAGGGCAGAGGGTAATAAAGGGTAGAAAACAATTGGACAACTGTAATAGCATAATCAATAAAATATATTAAAAATAAAGAAATAAAGAAGCTAAGCAAGCAAACAGAGAATGGAGAGAAATTAAACAAACAAACAAAGAAACAAAAAAACTGTGTTTATTCCCAGACAACATCATTGTTGTGTAGAGGTAAAAAAAATAATAATAATAATGAATCACTGTCAGTAAACAAAAAGAGTTTAAATTTCAAACACAACAGAACTTACATAACAATGCCAAAAAAAATAAATACTTGGGTATAAATCTAACAAAGTCTGTGTTAGGAAAACAACAAAATCTGATGAACTAGATGTGTGGACAGATATTCCATATTGATGGATAGAGCCTCAATATTGTCAGAATATCAATTCTTCCCAACTTGATCTATAAATTCAAAGCAATCAGAATCAAAATACATCAAATTAGTTTGTGTATATTTACAAATTGATTCTAATACTTATATAAAAAAGCAAAATACACACAATGGTCTACTTAATACTGAAGTCAAGGCACTGATACTAACTAACTTCAAGAAATGCTATAAACATGAAGGAATCAAAATAGTGTGATGTTGGTGAAATAATAAATAGATTGACCAATGAAGCAGAAGAGAGGTCAGAAATTAACATACATAAACATAACCAACTGATCTATGACAAATAAGCAAATGCAATACAATGGAGACAAGATTGTCTCTTTAACAAATGATGTTGGAACAAATGGACACCATATGCAAAGAAATTTTTTTAAATCATAAATATACAATTGTTACAGATCTTATGCCATTCAGAGAAAAAATAACTTAAAATAGATTGGAAACCCCTAAATTTAAATAGAATGCCTAGAATATGACATAAAATAAAGACCAAGATTACCTTGAATATTAGTGTGTGTTTGTTACATGCCATTGAATCAACTCTGATTCTTGGCAAACCTAATAATGATTGATGCCCACAATATTCTGTACTCAACAGCCCTGATCAGCACCTATAGACACTTCCAAAGGTCCATGCCTTCTCAAGACATACAATTTTGTCAATTTTCCTACCTGTGGTGTTTCAAATTTAATTTGCCCTACTACCCATTTGTTTATCTAGTAGCCCTGGCGTCTGTAGAACTCTCTTTCAACATCACACATCAAATTAATCTACTTTTTAGTTTCTGTCAGTATTCTTCACTGTCCTATTTTTGCATCCAAACATAGTAATTGGGAATGTGAGCATGTGGATAACCTTGCTCTTGGTGATCTTTCCTAATTTTTCTATTGCTCATTCTTCCAAGTCTCAGCTTTCACTTGATGTAGTTTCCACTTAAATTGATTACTGAACAAAGGCAAGCAACATCTTTAACAATTTCAATGTCTTCATTATCTAAGTTAAAGTAGTATATATCCTCTGTAGTGATGATTTTTGTTTCCTTGATGTTGAGAATTTTCAGATACACCAACCAAGTCACAATCCATGAAAGAAATACTTGAGACAGTAGACATTGTTAAATTAAATATTCTACTCTGTAAAAGATGCTTTCAACATAATGAGAAGAAAGGCCAAAGATTCAAGATGGTGGATGAGTAAGTGAAGGCTATACTAACCTCCTCTCAGGACAAATCTGGAATTACAACTAAATTATAGAGAAATCATCTTGAATAACCAACTGAACACTAGTTGGAGAGAAGTGTTACAACCACGGAGAGACAGAAGAAAACACTTCAGCATGATGTGACTGATAGGGAGTGTGGAGGAGATGGTTGGCTGGGTTCCTACAGGTGGCAGCTGAAGTGCTGGAGGGATATTGCAGTGGTCAAGGGATCCCCCTGAGAAGTGTGAGTTCTAAACCCCAACCTGGGCTCCACAGCCTATAGCACCAGAGCAGGAAAGGAACTCAGATAACATCAAGCTGTGAAAAGCAGCAGGGATTCTGTCAGCCAGGGAAAGTCAGCTGAAGATGCAGAGAGCCTTTTAAAGATCCAAAGCACAAAATGTCATTTGCAGCCACTTTCCTGGGTGTTGGTAAATGGAGGGCAGAGTAGGCTAGAGATGCTTAAAGAGAGTTTGGGTTTGATGGCTCTGAGGAGAGAACTATGGGAACAGCTGCCAGGATGCTTGTGCTGAGTCATACCCCATACTGCAGGAGCCATCTCTCTCAGGCAGAGCACTCCTCTCTGAATGGCATCAGCCTGAGGGGAAGCAATATCCCCACATGAAGGAATTACTCTGCCCAACCCTGTGGAGCCTAGTCAAGCCTGACTGTTGATTGCAGATCAATTACATTAATGATTGATCAGCTCAGGAGCTGATTAACATGTAAGGATAAAAATACAAGGAAGTAACACAAATGAGAACACAAAGAAATAGACCCCAAATAAAAGAACATGATAATTTACCAGAAGAACTAGATGAAAAGGAAACAAGCAATTTATCAAATAGAGAGTTTAGAGTAATGATTATAAGGATACTCAACAGCATGACAAAAGACAAAGAAATCATAAAAAAGGATCAGTCAGAAATAAAGAATGCAATTTCTGAGACAAACAATATGCTGAAAGGAATAAACAGTAGTTTAGACGAAGCAGAGGATTGAATCAGTGTTTTTGGAAGACAAGGTAGAATGAAACAAGCAGACAGAGCAGCAAGAAGAAAACAGGAATTAAGAAAATAAGAGCTTAAGAAACATCTTACAAAACATGAAACATAACAACATCTACATCATGGGCATACCAGAAGGAGAGCCGAGTGAGCAAAGGATTGAGAACCTATCTGAAGAAATAATAATCAGAACTTCCCTAATCTGATGAAGGAAAAAGTCACACAAGTCCAGGAAACTCAGAGTCCCAAACAAGTTGGACCCAAAGAGGCCCACAGTGAGACACATCATAGTTAAAATGACAAGGCTTAAGATAAGGAGAGAATTGTAACAGACCCAAGAGAAAAACAGGTAGTCACCTACAAGAGAGCAATAATTAGACTTTCATCTGATTACTCATCAGAAACATTTCAGACCAGAAGGGAGTGGTGTGAAATATTCAAGGTGATGACAACCAAGGACCTAGAACCAAGGCTATTTTACCGAGCAAGGCTATCATTTAAAGTTGAAGGATAGATAAGGAGCTCCACAGACAAGAAAAAGCTAAAGGAGTTTGTTAACACCAAACCAGTACTGCAGCAAATGTTAAATGGCTTGCTTTAAGAAAGAGAAAGATAGGGAAAAAAAAAAGAGGAAAATAGTCCAAAAAGAAAATTGCACTAAATACATATCTATCAACAAGCACCTTAAATATAAATGGCCAAATGCTCCAACCCAAAAAACACAGGGTAGCTGAATGGATACAAAAAGAAGACCCGATATATGCTGCTTCCAAGAGACCCTATTAGATTAAAAGATACACACAGACTAAAATAAAGGGATGGAAAAAGTATTTCATGCAAATGGAAAGGGGAAAAAGCTGGAATAGCAATACTTATATCCAACAAAATAGACTTTAAAACCAAGGCTATAGTAAGAGACAAAGAAGGATACTACATAATGATAAGGAGAACAATCCAACAAGAAGATATAACCTTAGTAAATATTTATGCACCCAACATAGGAGCACCTAAATATGTAAAGCAATCTTGATGGACATAAAAGGAGAAATCAACAGAAATATAGTCATAGTTGGGGATTTTAACACACCATTGACTTCAATGGATAGATCTTCCAGGCAGAAAATCAACAAGGAGACAGTGGCATTATATGACACAGTAAATTAAATGAATTTAATTGATATCTTCAGAGCATTTCAACCCAAAGCAGCAGAATGTACATACTTTTCAAGTGCACACAGAACATTTTCAAGGATAGACCACCTTCTAGGACATAAACTAAGTCTCAATAAATTTAAGAAGATTGAATTCATATCAAGCATCCTAACAAAGAATGCTATGAAATAATCAACCACAAGGAGAACATTGAAAAACACACAAAAAACATGGAAGCTAGATAACATGTTATTAAACAATGAAGGGGTCACAATAAGAACAAGAAATCATAGTAGAAAATAGACAAGGGGAGGGTAAGAATAGTATAGGAAATGTAGAAGCCAAAGAACTTATAATATGACCTATGGACATGAACTATAAGGGGGGAATGTGGGAGGGAAGGGGGGGCAGGATGGAGTGGAGTGAAGGGGGGGAATGGGACAACTGTAATAGCATAATCAATACATATATTTTAAAAATAAAATAAATAAAAAAAAGAAATCAAAGATATCTGGAAACAAATGAAAATGAGGGCACAATCCAAAATCTGTGGGACACTGAGAAAGCAATCCCAAGAGAGAAATTAATAGTAGTACAGGACTACCTCAAAAAACAAGAAAAAGATCAAATAAATAATCTAATTTCACACTTAAAAGAACTTGACAAGGAACAACAAACAAAGCCCAATGTGAGTAGAAAGAAGGAAGTAATTAAGATCAGTGCAGAAATAAATGAAATTGAGTCTAAAATACAATACAAAACATCATTGAATACAAGAGCTGATTCTTTGAAAAGATAAACAACATTGACAAACCTTTAATTAGACTAATAAGGAAAAAAAAAGTGACCCCAATAAATAAAATCAGAAATGAAAGAGAAATAACAAGTGACACTAAAGAAATACAAAGGATTTTAAGAAAATATTATGAACAATTGTATGCCAACAAACTGTACAACCTGGATAAAATGGATAAGTTCCTAAAAACATGCAGTCTGGGGTGGGGTGGAGGGGTGGGGAGAAAATGCAGACAACTATAATTGAACAGCAATAAAAAATGTTCAATTAAAAAAAGAAACATGCAGTCTTCCAAAAATAAATCAGGAAGAATCTGAGAATCTGAATAGACAGAACATAACTAATGAAATTGAAGCAGTAATCAAAAACTCCCAACAAGGAAAAGCCCTGGACAAGATGGCTGCATATGTGAATTTTACCAAACATTCCAAAAAGACTAACACCTCTCCTTCTCTAACTATTTCATAAAGTTCATGATGAGGGAAGGCTCCAGACTCATTTTATGAGGCCAGTATTATCCTCATTCCAAAACCAGATAAAGACACTACAAAGAAAGAAAATAATAGGCCAATATCACTGATAACATAGATCCTCAACAATATATTAGTTAGCCAAATACAGCAATGCTTCAAAAATATCATACAACATGATCAAGGGGGATTTTTTCTGGGAATGCAAGGATGGTACAACATTCACAAATCAATAAATGTGATTCATCACATAAAAAAAGGAAGGATGGAAAGCACATGATTGTATCAATAGATTCAGAAAAAGCTTTTGATAAAATCCAGCACCTATTTATGATAAGAACTCTCAGCAAAGTGAGAAGAGATGGAACATACCTAAACATAATAAAAACCATATATGATAAACCCACTTCCAACATCATACTCAAAGGACAAAAACTACAACTGTTCCCTTTAAGATTGGGAATAAGACAGGGATGTTCGCTGTCACCTCTTTTATTCCTGGAAGTCCTAGCCACAGCAATCAGACAACAGGAAGAAATAAAAGGCATCCAAATTGAAAAGGAAGAAGTAAAACTATCTTTATTTTGCATGGTAGGGGGTAATGGGGGGAGAAGGGGGAAGGGACATGATACTGTATATAGAAAACCCCAACAATTCCACCAAGAAATGACTAGAACTGATAAATGAATACAGCAAAGTAGCAGGATACAGAATTAATTCCCAAACCAGGTGCTGTTTAATATGCCAATAATGAACTAACTGAAAGGGAAATTAAGAAAAACAATCTCATTCACAATTTCTTCAAAAATAATAAAATATCTGGAAATAAATCTAACCAAGGATGTAGAAAAACTGTACTTGGAAGATTATAAGACCCTAAAGAAAGAAACTGAAGAATATGCAAATGAGTGGAAGCACATAACATGTTCATGGATAGGACAAATTAACATCATTAAAATGTCTATACTATGCACAGCACAGCACAGAATCAACATGATGACTCTTGTCAAGATTCCAATGATGTATTTCACAAAACTAGAATGATATTTCAAAATTTTTATGGGAATATAAAAGGCCCCCATAGCAACAGTGATCCTGAAATAGAAGAAAAAAGTTGCAGAGCTCATGCTACTTAATATCAAACTATACTACAATGACATAGTGATCACAACAGCCTGGTGATGGCATAAAAACAAACACATAAATCAATGGAACAGAATAGAGAGACTAGAAATATACCCACACCTTTATAGTCTATTAATATTTGACAGAGGAAGCAAGCACATCCATTGTGCTAGAGATGGTTTGTTCAGTAAATGTTGTTGGGAAAATTGAGGTGAGGCTGCTTGTCTGTTACTTCCTGTTTCTCCCTTGCTACCTTTACAACCTTTACAATTCTCTCTTCATTTTTGAATTTTACCATTTTAATTATGATGTGTTTTGGGGTGGGTCTATTTGGGTTCCTCTTGATTGGGTCCATCTGTGTTTCCTGGAATATGTGTGGCTTTTTCTCTCATCAATTTATGGAAGATTTCCATCATTACTTTTTCAAACAGGTTTTCTATCCCTTGTTCCTCATCTTCTTTTTCTGGTATCCCTATTATTTGAATATCACTATGCTTCATATTGTCCTTAACCCCACCTTGCTATTTTTTCCTTTTCTTGCTCTTTCTGGAACCTTTTTTCTACCTGGTCCTTCAGCTTTCTGATTTGATCCTCTGATTCATCTAACCTGCCTTTAATTCCTTCTACTGTTCTTTAATTCAGAAATTGTATTCTTCATTTACTCTCAGCTCATGTTAATAGTTTCTATGTCCTTTTTCATGTTGGTGTAGTTTACTGTGAGCTCATTGTAGCTTCCATGTAGTTTTTGGTGAATTTTCACTGAGCTCATTGAGCTTCCTTATATTGTTTTAAACTCAATATCAGAGTTGACTTGCCTCTATTTCATTTAACATTCTTTCTGAGGATTCCTCCTTTGCTTTCATTTAGGGGTTGTTTCTGTGTCTTCCCACTATTTGTGAGAATCTTCTTGTTTGTCAGGTGACATTTTATCTTATTTTGATTGTGTGTGTGTGTTTTTCTTTTCTTGGCCTTGAGATTTCTCTTTTATTATTTTTTAATTTTTATTATTTTTTATTTATTTTATTTTTTATTGTTGTTCAAGTACAGTTGTCTTGATTTTCCAACATTCCCCCACCCCAGCTATGCCCATATCCCACCCTCGATCCCACCCCCCTTGGCTTTTTCCATGTGTCCTTTATACTTGCTCTTTTACAACCCTTCCCCCTTTTCCCCCCATTACCACCTACCACTTCCCTTCTGGTTACTGTCAGTTTGTTCCTAATCTCAATGTCTCTGGTTATATTTTTCTTGCTTCTTTGTTTTGGTGATTAGGTCCCACTTACAGGTGAGATCATATAGTATTTGTCTTTCACCATCTAGCATATTTCACTTAGCATAATGCTCTACAGATCCATCCAAGCTGTTGCAAAAGGGTAGGAGCTCCTTCTTTCTTTCTGCTGTATAGTATTCCATCATGTAAATGTACCAAAGTTTTATGATCCACTCACTTACTGCTGGGCTCTAGACTTGCTTCCACCACTTGGCTATTGTGAATTATGCTGCTATGAACATTGGGGTACTCAGAAAACTACACAACGCTGAAGAAAGAAATTAAGGAAGACACAAACAAATGGAAGCATGTAGCATGTTCATGGATTGAAAGATTTAACAACATCAAAATATCCATACTACCTAAAGAAATTTGTAGATTCAATGCAATCCCTATTAAAATACCAATGGCTTATTTCACAGATATAGAACAAACATTTCAAAAATTTATATGGATCCATAAGTGATCTTGAATAGCTGCAGCAATTTTGAGAAAGAAGAACAAAGTAGGAAGAATCACAATACTTAATATCAAACTGTTTTACAAGGCCACAGTAATTAAAACAGCCTGGTACTGGCATAAGAACAGACACATAGATCAATGGAACAGAATAGACATTCTATAAATAAGCCCAAGTCTCTCTGATCAATTAATATTCAACAAAGGGGTAGAAGCATAAAATGGAGTAAAAATACCTCTTCAGCAATGGTGTTGGGAGATCTGGAAAGCTACGTGCAAAAGAATGAAAATTGACCACCAACTAACACCATACAAAAAAAAAACAAATTCAAGATGAAAAAAAGACTTAAATATAAGTGCTTATCCTTTTTAAATTGATCTGTTTTGACTCCCTTAGTTTGTGATGTGAACTTCTGTGGTAGGAGACCTGTGAGATTCAATGGTGCAGACTCCTTGATCTCCTGAATTTGATGCTGTTGGGATGTCCTTTATGTCATTTATGTAGGCTCTCTGGATGTAACTGGGTTGTGGTTGTTGTGGAGTCTTTCTTTAGTGGGTCTTTCCCTCCAGCTGGTTGACTGAGGGTCACTCTACACACCATGAATTGTATGCTGTTGTGCAGGTGCTGCAAGAAGAAAACCACTCAGCCCAAGGAACAAACCCACATCCACAAAAAATATCTCCTTTGTCCCACAATTCCAATATCAACAGCAAATTAACTGATATTAATAAGGGTATAAAGAGATTAAGACAGGAGAAAATAGAGAAACTATAGCATAAAATCTAGTAACTTAATATGCACAAATTTGATGGACAAGAAATGAATGTTAAAAATCTATGCAGGAAAGAAAATATCACTAATCTTGGAGAATACCACAGTGGATTTCATCTCAGTAGCCTCTAGTATTTTCCACTGTTTTGTCTTTCTGTATCTGCTTGTGGTGATGTCAAATATTGACCCCGTCTGACCTTAGGAAGCCTGCTCAGGAACTACAAGAGATCTTCTGTCTGTGACTGTCTACTTCAGTTGTTAATCTAGTCACTCTGCACTCAGCAGTCAGGTTTAAGCACCGTAGGGTGGGGCTGAATCATGCCTGGGGTTGGGGCTATTGTTTCCCCTCAGGCTGCTGCTGCTTGGAGGGGAGTGCTCTGCCTGACCAGGATGGCTGCTGCAGTATGGTGGGTGACTCAGCACTGTGATCCCGGCCATTACTCTCTCAGCTCTCTCCCCAAAGCATCTATTCCCAATCTTTCCTCAGGTGTCTCTAGCCCACTCAAACCATCCCTTTGCTGGAAACCCAGGTAAGTGACTGCAAATGAAAATTTGTGCGTTGTCCCTATAAATGGCTCTTGGCGTTGCCAGCTGTCCATCTTTGGCAGAGAGAAACCCTGCTACATTTTGCCTTTGGTTGTTATCTGTGTACTTTTTGAGCTCTGGTGCTCTAAGTTGGGGATGCCAGCTTAGGGTTTAGTCCCCAAACTTCTCAGGGGGATCCAACCAGTTGCTTAATTATCCCTCCAGGGCTACCACCTGTGGGTACTCAGCCAGCTTTCTCTAGTTTCTACCTCACTCCTTTACCAGTCAGTTAATGCTGAAGATAATTCTTCTGTCTGTCTAAAGTTGTAAGGCTTCTCTCTTGCTATTTTTCAGTTGTTTGGTCTGTGTGATTTCTCCACAATTTAGTTGAAATTCCAGATTGGTCCTGGGAGAGGTTACTATGGCTTCCATTTACTTTTCTGCCATCTTGCCTACCCCCAACCACACTTTTTTAATCCACTCATTTACTAATGGACACTTAGGCTGTTTCCAGAAATTGGCTATTGTAAATAATGCTGCATTAACATTGCAGTGCATAGTTTCTTTTGAATTTGTGATTTAAATCAATTTATGAGTCAGCACAGTGTTTTTTTTAAAAAATGTTACTAATTTTTAAACAATTTGAGATGAAAAATGAAAAATCTATGGAATATTTGTTGGTTTGGGAGTTAAAACTATCTAATTATTTTAAGCATGCCCTTCACTGAATTTCCTCTGAAATAATTGTTAGAAGTAATTATCTGTCTTTCTTTATGAGCTGGCCAGAAATTTATATTACATTTCAGTTGCAAAATGTACTTTATATATATATATATATATATATATATATATATATATATATATATATATATATATAAAAAACATTTGGGATTATGAACATAGGATATAGTACCAAATAAGCATTTCTTATAAACTTAACTGTTCCATAAAAATGAATGAACTAATATTTAGTTTAAAATAATTTTAAAATGTTCCCTATGAGTTTCCAAATAAACTATTTTCAAATTCTGTAATTTACAAAAACAAAATAAATAATACAGAAGATGGGGTATCAAATATTGGCAGAAGAATGGAGAGTTTGCAGAGGACAAATGAGTTCTTTCCCAGCACCAATGATGCTGCTTCTGCCAAAGCACCATGTTCCCAAAGCCTCTGAATATTTTTAAAAATACATTAGATAATAGATATTGTTACAAAATCTGACATAGTTATATTATATACACACAAGCAGACATGTAATTATACCATAAGATTTTTCCTAAATATTAGTTAAGAGATATTTATTTTTTCTTCCATCGTGGTCTCTTTTAGATCTCAACTATTTCCAAAAGAAAAGTAGTAAAATTTCTCACACAAATTCAACATCAGCTCTCACATCTGTCTCCCTTTCACCAACAAAACAAACTATGCATTCTGTTTTTAAGAAATTCATGAGGACAAAAGTGATTCAATCAACTTAAGATCCAATGAAAATGGCACTTCAATCTACCACCTCTGCTCCACATGCCAATGAAATATATGCATAGGGAAAAGGAAGATTGCTTGGAAAACTCTGATAGATAAAAGACATTGACAGGACAAATTATATTGTTGGAAAAGAACCAGAGGCATGCAGGAAGAAATGACAAAAACTGGACAGAATGAAATATATGATCTTCATGAAAAAAACCCTCCTAGATAATTATATGTTAATCATTATAAAGAGTGTTTTAATCAGTGGGAATAATGAAGTTAACATAAATAGAGGCGAGGACAAAAGGTTTTGTAGAGAAGTAGGAGAAAGTGGGCAAAGACACAGGTGTACTAGAATTTAATATACTGCATCATAGGAAATTTTGTTTTGACACAATAGGCAAAATTATATAGAAGGATGGACCACAGGACAAGGGAATTGGGGAAAAGTAAGAGTAGAAGGTAATGGGTGAGTGAAGGCATGAAAAACCAAAGCTGGGAAAAGATGGGATTGTAAGCCCTTAGAGTGGCTAAGAAATTTAATCAGAGAAAGAGTTTAGGAAAAGAGCAGAAAGATACTTAGAGAATGAAAACTGAAGAGTCCTGTGGCTCTCAGAGGATCTCACTGGGAGAAGATCCAGGAAGGTAATGAGGTATGGGCAGTGAAATTGAGGAGGGAACAGGAGGGAACTAATGTACATGAATAATCAACATAAGGTTAAGGGACCATTTGACAATTATTTTGTAGTAACTGGCTGGTGATAATTGGAGATGGGAAGAAAATGGGATGCTTCATGTGTGTCTAGACCCAAAGCAAATGAAACAGAAAACAAAGATGAAAACATCAAATTAGAGGTGGCATATTACAGGTTTAGATTAAAATAGATAGAGTTTAAATTTTTATCAGCTTTGTTATACCTTTAACAATTGTGCTCCTCCCCCTGAAATAGAAGCCTGGGAGTTAGATTTCCTGCTTTTTTGTGCCTTCATACACACACATGCACATACCAACACACCACATACGTATGTGTGTGTTGACACAATTGAGTTCACTTTAATATCCAAGTCAATAGGACATCTTTTCAATATATGATTCAGTTCTAACTCTGAGAATGAAATGATCTCTTCAAGAAACACACAATCTAGAAATATGAGAACTTTTAAAACAGCCTATCAAATTGACAGTTGCCATCCTGGTAATGTAAACAGAATTATGAAGGAACATATAGAAGAGAAGCAATAAGTTAGCATAGGTAGGAAATACTATGCTGCTCCACTTAATTAAACAATTTGTTTAAAAGGAGGGTTGCTATTTGTATCATTCCTGAATTATCATTTTAAGTTTAATATCTGCAATAGTAATTCCTGTCATTGCTAGTTCTACAGTAATTTCCCATCTTTTGTTTCTGTTAATTCTGCCTTTGGAAGGAGTTCCCTCAGTAAACTCTCCTCAATTCCTCCTTTTGTGTGTTCCAGCAATTCCAGCATGGAGTAGAGGTCCCACTATCTTCTTCCTAAGTTTTGCAATTAATGTGCTTCTCTTTGCCTTTTTGATTTAAAAATAAATTTTGAATAAGCATGAACAGCAAGAGACAGGGTTTTTTTTTCCATTACTGAAATACTTACATTTTGTAGGTAAATCACAGGACAAGTCCATTCACATACCTCATTTGATTAGGAATGGCATAATTGCAAAGTTTTTAACAAATATATTTTTATTTTGTATTAGATAACATTTGAATTGGAGAGGATTGCATAAAATTACTGGATAAAAAGTTGAATTGCCTTTGGGGTTTCCCATTCCAATACATGGCACTCTTAATTTTGCAACTTCTGGGAAACAATTAGTGCAAAAAATGCCCCTTCCATTATTTTGATTATTTAGATTGCATTTACATGAATGCTATGTTTTTTTAGAATTTAATAAAATATAGTTTTAATATTTAATGTTCTTTTGCATTAGTTTCAGGTATATAGCATAGTGGTTAGACTATTATATATTTTGCAAAGTGTCCCCTGAATATTCCTAGTACCCACCTGACACCATACATATATAGTTATCACAATATTATTGACTACATCCCCCATGCTGTACTTTGCATTCCCATGACAGTTCTGTGACTACCAATTTGTACTTCTCACCTTTTCATCCAGTGGATAAAAAAGCTGTGGTATATATATTCAATATGGCTTTTGAAACATTCTTTTGACAGAAGTTTATGTAGTAGGTGACATCCAACTTAAAACTGTCAGTTTTAATAAGTTGCTGCTTATAATTACATTTCCTTCAGAAGTTAGTGTTCACAGTGCCATGAATACTACCTCAAGTGGTGTGTTTGAAGAAAGTAGTTACATAAATAGGCAACGGGTTTAACATTAGCAAAACAGTTTTAACTCAGGTGATATGAATCTATACATTAAAAAAAACCTTTTCTCATTGTTTTATCAACATACCATGTACCTTTTAAAGTGGTAATATTAATGGGAAAAAATATTCACCATGAGTGTATAGCCATTACAGAAGCTACTCAATAAATTATTAAATGGCCCAGAATTCAACCTATCTATAAATGCTCTGTCCACAGAAATTCATTCAGTGTCAGTATGAAGGCTTATCTCAAATATGATATGTCAAAATGTCTTAAAGCAATACCTAAAACAATTTTACATGTTAAAAACAATTTTACATGTGACTGTAAAATATACATCTTATTTATTTGTGTATTATTTTTCATTACACCTTGTAGATATAATAGAAAAGTATTTTCACAGAAATGATGTTTATTTAACAATATTACCTCTTTAAAAATATTTTTCCTTTGCTAATTAAAAGGTAAATGGGGCAAATTTGTTGAGGAGGAGAATGGAGTGAGCAACTACACATTTTCCCAGCCTCCCACCACTGGAATGGCACAGTGACATTACAAGTGAAGCACAGACTTCAACCCTGTTTTAAGCTATGTCACTCACTCCTTTTGAGCTTGAGCAGGCCACATCATACCTCTGAAACTGGGCATCCCCATTTGTAAAATGGACTTATGATAACTGCCCAATCTACATTGCCGGCTTGTTTTGAGAACATTTTCTTGGAAACCTACAGAACACTGTTAAGTTCTGACTCCAGGATTCACCTGGGTAACTTTGAACTTGTTACCTTACTTTTCTGGGCCTAATTTCTTGATGTGGAAAATGATGACAGTCAAATCATCCACCCTATTGTGAGGATTATAAGAGATAATGTGTGTGTAACATTTAGCAAAGTACTTAATCTATTTAACTCAACAAATGATTCTGGTTCTAATCCTTTTTTATAAGCTTTTACAGTTACTGGGAAAGTAGTATAAGTGAATTGCAACCATTTATTTTTTTTTAAATACACATTGTATAAATTAGGCTGGTGTTTGTGGGCCTTACTATGCCTTTGTAATTAATTACATATTTCAGCAAGGATAATTCTCATTTTTATGGTGTTATTTGAATAGTACCTTTTTATAACGAGGGAGATCTTACTTCCTTCATGTGTTGCCATTGTCCTTTACCTCATTTAGATGATTTCCTGTAATAAAATAGGCATTAAAACAACAACAACGGCAGGGGGAGGGGCAGATAACTGTGGAAAGAATGGGAAGTCTTCAAGAAATGTGTATAAAGGACCCATGGACAAAGCCACAGAGGGTTAGGATTGAGGGTGAGAGGTTGGGGCAGGTGGGGGTAAAGTGGAGACAACTGTACATGAACAACAATTTTAAAAGCACCTACTCTTTTTTGCTGTTGCCTATGTTACAACCTCTCTGACTCTTGGAGTAACTCAGGCAGTTTTCTATCAATGCTAAGCCTGAAATTGTGGTGAAGATGTAAAACAAATCTCTGCTAAATTTTCAACCAGATATCCTCCATTTAAAAATGATGATTTATAGTTACAAGAGCTCAGTTTAATATGCATTAAGAATTCAAATGCTGTTACAGTAATTTTTTAGCAAAAGCTCCTTTTTAGGACTACCTTTGCACATTTTCCTTACAAGCAATAATTCTTCATCTATGGAGTAATTTATTTCTTCTGGTTTTAATATGTTACAGATGAATGGTTGTATGTCTTTCCTGTTAGAGCATTGCAAGACAGTCCACTTTTGCATTAGTCTGGTACTACAACAGATACCTGTGGTGCTCTTCATGGTTCATGTGGTACTAATTTAAATGGGAAGTTGCACATATTTCATTGAAACACTTGGTAAAGCCAGCTTTCACAGAAGGGTGCAAATGATGGACTATTCTCTGTGTGCAGCAGAACTGCTTTAAATGTGTCAGAGAGGGTTATGGATCATTTCATTCACCCATCAACTCTGGTCCTCTGTGTGTACAAATCACAGCCTAGTGTCATCCAACAGAACATTCCTGACAATACTAGAACATTTATGGTACTGCCATTTTTAATAGGAGTTGTGCATCCTTATTTAAATAGTATTACTTCTTTAACACTTTCCTTCTGGACCTGCTTCACAAGCTGGCTTGGCTGAGGTTACAGGGCTGACTGGGGTTTATAATCACTCTTCAGCCAGGTGGAGAATGTTTTGGTAGGTCTCACTTCACATCTGTGCCATATCCTATCATGTTAGGTGTTGTGTGTACCTCTCTCTTTTCAAATAAAATTTGATCTTGGACAAATTTACCCATGACATTTCAAACAGGCAGCTTTGGTGTTCAATAACTAAATTGAATAAGTTGGCTAGAAATGTTCTTTGATTACTGAATCCTTTGATCTGCCTTTGACTACTACTGTAAACTAAGAAATCTATAGAAATCAGTTTCTAAAAAACTTTTGTTCTACTTTTATGATTCTGTCATTTTTTTATTTAATCAGGATGAAATACTTTAGTAACTACTGAAAATAAATGTATTCAGGTTTCTTTCCCCAGCTTTAATTATAGGTTTCTGGACTGTTGGGCAAAATCCTACTCAGAATGAAATAACAAAGATTCCACATAACATTGTCTAAACCAGAGTAATAAAAGAAAGAGATTCGTTATGTGTATTTTGAGACAACATGACATTATACTTTGATGCTTATTTCAACTGTCTAATGATACTGATGGTTGTTTTATTTGCAAATTTGTAAAGGAATGTGTTTTATAAGTTAAAGCTCATTGTTGACTATAAGAATGTAAGGGAAAAACCAAAAAAATATTAGAGGAAGGAATAAATGAATGAATATATTACATTAGGCAATTTTTAAAAATGATACAGCCACATCCATTTTGAAAAATTGAATGTTGTAATTGCACTAATACTTCAGTTTTTGACAGTTTTATCCATAATTATCAGTGTCTATAAAATTGCAAATCTGATAAATACATATTTTTCAAATCTCAAAAAAAAAGAATGTAAGGGAAGTTGAAAACTATTGATATTATAAACATACAATAACAAGACAATGTAAAGTATATTGGTAGACTTCTTGGGATTCTACATGCACATTAATCTAGGCCTAGAAATGCAATTTTGTTGAGATAAATGGAGTCAGACATAAAAATGTAAATGTTCAGTGATTATATGCTGTGTAATCTGGAAAACTGGAAATCATATCCTCAGGAAAAAAGTAAGCAATAGGAAACTTTGCTCAGTCTTAAAAATCATCTTTAAGTTAGCCACTGTATTTATTTACTGGAATAAACAGAAGAAAAATAACCCTAGTAAGGGTTTTATTTATAAATATCTTTCTCAGATTTGATGTTTTTTAATAACAAATTTGTAAAACAATGATTAGTATTTTCTTATTTTCTTTTGAGGTAAATATTCATCCTTAATATGCTGATAATATTAATATGACAAAAAATTAGAAGAGTAATGCCATCCTGAAGCCTCAATAGAGATTCTGATTACATAGATCTGAGATGTACAATTTCTCTAAATGAGATGCAAATAAGTGGGATCTATCATAAAAGAGGGACAAGGGCCCTGAAAATACAACCTGAAACAAAACATTAGAATGTGTCCACCAGTTAATAAAATGTTAAGTTAAAAATGCTCTGCTACATGAATATAAAATAGCTTCCTGTTTAATTAAAATAAACCCAAGGATAAATATTGTTTCTTAATTGTATTTTAGACAAATGGTACAATGATTTGCTATACCTTAGAATCAAAAGAGAACTACTCCTAAACCTATCTAAAGGACACTTTCCCAAATCAATGGAACATCAGAATTTAGTGTCCTCCTATTGTTTATTTGAATCAACAGGGTCCTGAAGTAAAGAGGATTCCTTACAACTAGTCGAGGTGAAGAGAATATAAGAGATATAGGTGGTATTCAGGGAATGAAAAGATGGATTTATTGCCCCTGATCTGCTATGTCCCCTTGGGCCAGAAAATAAGAAGGCTCAGAGTACAGGAGCAGATGGCAGAGACAACACCAGAGCCAAGCTCAAGGTGGGAGGAAACCTCCCCCAACCCCTCTGTCCTCCAACACTCCAGTCCAATCAGAGCCTCCCATTGGCAGACCCCTACTGCTAGGCAGAGACCAGTCCATAAAGGTTGTCTTCCTAATGAAAACCAAGGCAAGTGTGATATATGGATCTGCCTAGAGAGAGAAAGGGCTCAGAAAGTAAAAAGCCAGATAGCCACATAGGAAAGCAATATAATTTAATTATTTCTAGCACATAAGCCAAATAACCAAAACCAAAGCACTTCTTCTGTTATCTGTTTTGTCCATAAAATCAAGTAACAAAATGCCATTTGGACAGTGAGCACATTTGAGCCTATGTCCTTTCACAACTAAAATTCCTCACCTAAATCATGGAATACAAAATTAATTTTAGGTCATTTTCTCAAGTCTCTCAAGGCACATTAATAATGTCTGAAGAAATGGGAGAGAACTTAATTTATTACATGTGGTGGATGTTGTAGTCATTAAGGCTTGATTTTCTGGAAGAACGCAGGAGAGAAATACTAGAGATCTGATGATGCTCTGGTCTTCTTGGTGGAGCCCCTGCTATGTGGATGACTCCCTTCCTGAGAGAGGTCCCATTCTCTCACCACTAGAATCTCTCATTGATGAAAACACACCATGGGTTTGCTACATCTTGTGAAAGTAAATGTTTTTCATAGGAAGATCTTACTCCATTGTGTCTGACACAGAGTAAGGGGCAAAATGTATTTTGTGGTTGACTAAATGAGTGAATGAATGAATGATTACATTATCTGGGCATGTAAGTCAGTTAAAAGTCAACTCTCAAATGTAAAGATTAACAATCTAAAAGAAAACTGTATACAACTAACTTATTTTAAAGATTAAAAAAATTATTCTGGAGAGGAATTTAAATACTTTAAATGGAGCAGGACCATCTTAACTTCAATGTGTTTGTCATGCTTTATTTATTATTTTTTGTGTTCCATTTCTTTCCTTCCTGTATCTTCAGTCAATTATCTTTTTTAAATGGTCAATCTTCTAACATTGAGTGTCATTTGATTTCATATATGGGCCACTTTCCAAATCCTTCTAAACATAAATGCTCAAATTTTATAAAATGCATGGCTTCCCATCTGTGTTTTAATATCGAACTTCCAGGGAATCAACATGTGAAATAACAGCTGTCAGAAAACATGGCCCCTTTAGGGTGAAAATTTGAAAGGATGATATGAGGGAGAACCACTGAAGAGAGGCATGTGTATTTCTTCTAGGGCTTTCCTTTCTCTGTGGCTGTGTGGAGGTGCTGAAAGGCAGCTTACATGCCCCAGTGAATTGGGAAGGGCTTGCATTCAAGCCCCAAATGTGTGAACTTCATTGTACCCTCTTTGTGAGTATCTCTGAATACTACCCTGTTGTAATCATTTAATTTCATTCTGTAATAATTCAGGTGCCAAAGACTTTGTCTTTGCTTCCTAACATATGCCTAAAGGCCTGTTTCATGCACCCCAGATGAAATATTTTTGCTGTTATGTTTAAGCTTAAAGATAAAAAATAATAACTGAACATGTATAGATGTTGTAGTACAGTTTGAAAATTTAATAAAACATTTCCTTAAGAAAGCATTGCATTGATTTCTCCATGACATCAAACCATAGGCTTCTATAATTTCAAGAACTAATTAGGCAGATAGAAGTTCCCATGGCTTAATCCTGTGGTAAATCTGCATGAACCCAGACAGTGGGGTATCTCTTTTGAATTTACATTGCATTGACAAAATAAACACAGTTCTGAAAGAAATACATATCATGCAACTGTAGTTTAAATATACATACTAAAATAAGTATTTCAACAAACAGGATTTGAAGACAATTCATGGAACTATAAGAAAAGAAAGATCTGTGAAATATGAAACTGTGAATGTTATTCTTAGAAAGAATGTGCAATAAGCAGGTTAGAATTGGTGAAATTCCGATGTAGTGAGAAAATCTCTTACTTGTTTCCCATCAATATACCACAAAAGAACAGAACTTGAAAATCAACATTTTTTTTTTTTGAGTAACTGAATAGAATCCTCAGGGGCATGCTGTGTTCAGGAGTTGGCATGTTGTTCAGTTTTGTCCAATTATCAATAAGTGAGAGGGATTAGCTGTTGGTAATAGTGTAATGGATAAAAGACTCCGGTCATAAGCAGTGAATTTAGAAAAGTGAGAATGTACTTGAGGGGGGAAAGCTTTTGCTAATTAGAAATAAAATGAGATGATTAGGTTAACTGTTTAGTTTCTAAAGTAGATAAATCCTGCTGATATAAATTATACCCTGAGTGGTATGTCAAGGTTCATCTAACTTTTATTTATGTACTGAAAAATAATCATTGAGGCCTTCATCTAACAGGCAACAACAGAAGACCATGGGTAAAATTTAAAATGCCCTTGGAAGTGGTAGAAAATAACCTTGAGAAAGGAAAAGGAAAAAGACAAATATAGGAAAGGAAAACTCTGAATGGAAAATAGAAAGTTCAGATTCAGATTAATGATTTTCTTTGTTTAAATTCCAGTGCTTATATTCACATGAAAATCTGTCCTTAAAAGTACAGTTATAACACATCAATCCTTAAATGCTGCATACCAGAGATAAATGAAAGCTCATTGTGCCAAAGAATGCTGATTTATGGCAGGCAGGAGCTCACTACTAGCTTTTCTATTACCATGTTGGAATATCAGTTTAATAAGAAAAAAGTGTGTCAAGATAATTGGGAAAAGCAGAAAATGGTAACTTTAGAATGCATTTTGAGACTTTCCTAATCATCCTTTCATAACATTCACATCACATCAACCCAGCATTAAAGGTGGGGTGGGGGCGATGAAGAAAAACTTAATTTATTCCTGTCATTTAAAATTAACCTGTATTCACAGTAGTTCAATCGATCATTTTTGCCTCTAGGAGGTGATTCAAACTTAATTTGAGGGTCATGATCCAAAGCCCTCTAACTTCATTGATTTCCCAAGTCATATATAGAAGACTATCTACTGGACAATCTGTATATCAAAAATATCCAAGCAATGTTATTTGTTAGAGCTTTCTAAATGCATGAAGAAAGCACACAGTTAATGTTTGTAAAGCTAAGCAAAGAAACCCCAGCCAAGAGAACATTCTGTGAGATCAGACATCATGTGTTGTATAATTAACCAATAAAGTCCACAAGGCATTCTCTCTTTTGTACCATGTAAGGCATTACATTAGTTGCAAATCCAATTCACAAGCTATCTGAATAAGTAATTTGTGGGAAGATTGTGTAGAAAGATGCTAGTATCATAATATATTTTCATTTAAAAATGCCAAATTTTCTGCAAGCTGGGTCCCTGGACAAAGCTAGTTTTACTTCAGTACGTAAGAATTGACATTTCAAGTGACAAGTCTTTTCTTGTTACCGGTAACTGGTATAGTCAGCTGTCTCAACTCATCTTTTTATTTTTCCTGAGCATGCCTAGTAGGGAGGTAAAGAAGATACTTTGAGATACTTTGACTTGCTTTGTCTATGAGATTTGGTCTATAAGAGAAAAAATCAAAGTGAGGCAGATGGGGAATTCTGTTTTCTGGAGGATCTTTTGGTGTCATATAGTTGTCAAAAATTACCCCTCCCACTCCACCTTACCTCTAGTGCAAAGACCTCTTTGTTACAGATAGTGCACAACATTTTTGACTGAACAATCTCCTTTTCACTATCTAAACTTTAAGCTTTTGTTGAAAAAAGTAGAGAATTATATGCCATTGTATAAAGTTTTAAATTTGGGTTAACAGTTTGGTATATTTTAATCATGTAGTCTGGGATTCAGCAGACATTTGCTAACAACTCATGTTTATTGGCAAGCATTTATTTTATGAATAGAAAAAGACTTCCAGAAAACAAATATAAGAGAATTCAAAAAATTGCTATTTGATGTTGGGGTAAACAAACTTACAATAATAGAACCATTTCTTTTATATGGAAAATCTACAACCAAAAGATGAACCCAGTTATGCCGTAAGTAATACAAAGTTCACTTGTTCTAAGAGTTCACACATGTATTCAACAGACACTTTTGTGTGCCAGGCACATGATAAGCATGAGGTTACCTGACGCATGCCCCCTGAAATCTATGGGACTGTGACACTGTTAATTAAATACCAACTATGTGCCATGCTTTACACTGGACAACACACATATCATTTACCCTATAAGGAAGATACAACTAAACTTAATTTATATGTTATGAAACTAAGGTTTAGAGAGTTCAAGTAACTTGCCCATGTTCACAGTTAGTAATAAAATGCTGTGGAACTGTGACCAAGCTCATATTTTTTTCTACTACCAGCACTGAAGAATAACACAAAATCCTTGCTCTCATGAAGGTCTAATGTGTGAGTAGGAAACAAACATATCAAAGATAATTCATAGCCATATGAAGATTGCTTTAATTGCAGAAAATACTAGGACTTCAGGGTAATAACACAGTAAATTTTCTTTTCATATGTGATATATCCAGTTGTCCTCTCATAAGTTCAGAGAGCTCAGATAAGCTGTTTTTGTTGCTGTTGCTTATTATTTTAAGAAATGTTTATTAGTAACTAAAATGGTAATATAATTTAAGATAGTCTACAACTATTGCGAGCTAAGGATTCAGAGCTAATTAAATCCATATAATCTGGGTTATATTAATATTATTACTCATCTCACCCTATGAATAAACTAATTTTATTGCAAAAAATCAACTTTTCTGAAGAACTTGATACACGCTATTCTCTTCATTTCCATTTTTCTGAATGTGTGTAATTGTGATTCCTTATAGACGTGAGCAATTAAAGGTCCTATCCTTCTATACTATGATTTGAAAGTTGAGTTCTTAATATAAGCATTGGATTCTTTAAAACTTAAGCTTACCTTTCTATTAAAGATTAATACAGAAACAATAATAGCTCATAAATGCAGAGCTTATTGAACTTTCACAAAATGAGAGGACCATGTGGATGAGGACAAAGAACTCTATCAACACTCCAGAAGCCCCCTCATGTACCCTTCAAATGTCTGTCCCCAAAGACACCTTCTATTACTCATATTTTGTTTTGCCAGCTTTTAAACTTCATGTAAATGGAATCATACAACATGTACACTTTGTGTTTTCCTAAACCATATAGCTTGTGTTGCTGTTTATGAATTTTTATTCCAAAAATTCAAATGTGTAAAATAATAATTGAAACAATATAAATGAATCTTCATATCCTCATATTCACATTCTCATATTCATATAGCAGTTAATTTCAACAATTAAAGTTGTCAGCTTGGTTTCTACCATAACTTTCCTCATTCCCTCCTTTCCATATGATTTCAAAATAATTTCATACACATTGTGTTGAAACAGTATTTTGCATATTTTAAAATAAAAACTCATTAATTTTAATTTTTATTGAGTTTATTAGGGTGACATTGGTTAATAAAATTATAGAGGTTTCAGGTGTACAATTCTGTAATTCATCATTTGTATATTGCATTGTCTGTTCACCATTCAAAGTCAAGTTTCTTTCATCACCATTTATCCTCCCTTTACCCTCTTCTACCTCCCCACCAACATCCTTTTCCTCTGGTAATCACTATACTGTTGTCTGTGCCTATGAGTACTTTTTATGCTTAATCTCTTCATATTTTTCACCCAGCAACCCAAACTCTCATCCCTTCCTACAGCTGTCAGTCTGTTTTCTGTTTCTATGAGTTTATTTTTATATTGTTTGTTTGCATTTGTTTTATTCATTAGATTCTACAAATAAGTGAAATCGTATGATATTAGCCTTTCTCTGACTTGCTTATTTCAGCACAATACTCTCCAGGTCCACCCATGCTTTTGCTGAAAAGATAAGATTTCCTTCCTTTTCATGGCTGAGTAATAATTCATTGTGTAAATGCACCACTGTTTTTTTATCTACCCTTCTACTGATGGACACTTGGGCTGTTTCCAAATTTGGTTAGTGTAAATAATGCTGCAACAAATGTAGGGGTGCATTTAATTATTTTTAATTTTTTTAGATATCTTTGAATATATTCCCAGAAGTAAGATTGGTCAATCATGAGGCAGTTTCATTTTTAAATTTTTGAAGTAACTCCATACTGCTTTCCATAGTGGCTGCACCAGTCTGGATTCCCACCAACAGTGATGAGGGTTCCTTTTTTCCACATTCTTGCCAGCATATGCTGCTTGTTGATTTGTTGTTAAAAGCCATTTTGACAGGTTTGAGGTGATATCTTATTGTGGTTTAGATGAGCGTTTCTCTGATGATTAGTGAAGTTGAGCATCTTTTTATGAACCATCTGTCCTCTTTGGAGAAGGGTCTATTCAGGTAATCTGTCCATTTTTTAATTGGATTGTTTGCTTGTTTTTTTGTTGAGTGTATATGTTTTTCTTAATAAATTTTGTATATTAATTCCTAATCAGATGTATTATAGGCAAATATGTTTTCCCAGTCAATCTTTTCATTTTGTTGATGGTTTCATTGGCTATGCAAAAACTATTTACTTGGGTGTAATCTCATTTGTTTATATTTTCCTTTGTTTCCTTTGCCTGAGGAGATATGTCACAAAAAATATTCCTATGAAAATGTCAGAGATTATAAAGTCTATGTTTTTCTTCTAATATTTTTACAGTTTTAGGTCTAACATTTAAGTTTTTAATCCATTTTGAGTTTATTCTTGTGCATGGTGTAAGAAGGTGGTGGTTTCAATATTTTTGCACAGAACTGTCCAGTTCTTCCAACACTATTTATTGAATAGACTGTCTTTACCCCATTGTGTGTTATTGCCTCCTATGTCAAATATTAATAGACCATAAATACATGGGTGCATTTCCTATGCTCTATTCTGTTTTATAGATCTGTATTTCTATTTTTATGCTATTATCATACTCTTTTGATTAGTATGGCTCCACAATATAGTTTGATATAAGATAGTGTGATTCTGGTGGCTTCCAGCCAAGATGGAGGTGTAGGTAGACACACTGCACCTCCTCGCACAAACAACAGAAGGACAACAACAATTTAAAAACAGAAAACAACCAGAACTGACAGAAAAACAAACTGTATGGAAGTCCAACAACCAAGGAGATAAAGAAGAAACATTCATCCAGACCAGTAGGAGCAGCCAAGACAGGCAGCAGGGGCAGAGAGGCCTTGCAGTAAGGCTGCAGGTGGCGGACCCAGCGAGGTGGCAGATTGTGGAACAGGGCAGGCAGTGCAGCAGCTAGCAGACCCCAAGGCCCCACATTTGAGCATAGATAAACCAGGAGTAATGGCAGGGGAGTGAAACAGACCACACAATCCAGGGCTCCAGTGCTTGGAAATGAAGCCTCAAACCTCTGAGTGAAAACACCCATGGGGGTTGAGGTGGCAGTGGGAGAAACTCCCAGCCTCACAGGAGAGTTCATTGGAGAGACCCACAAGGGCCTAGAATGTGCACAAACTCACCCACTCAGGAATCAGCACCACAGGGGCCCAGTTTCATTGTGGATAGCAGAGGGCGTGACTGAAATCTGGCAGAGTGGAGCAAGCACAATTGCTCCTTCTCGGCCCCTCCCCCACATACAGCATCACAGCGCAGCCACCAGGGTTACCCCGCCCTGGCGAACACCTAAGGCTCTGCCCCTTTATGTAACAGGCGTTCCAAGACCAAAAAAAAAAAAAAAAAAAAGGCGCAAAAGAAAGAACAGATCAAAGCTCCAGAAAAAATGCAACCCAGCAATGAAGGGATAGCCTACTTATCAGACACATAGTTCAAAACACTGGTAATCATGATGCTCACAGAATTTGTTGAATTTGGTCACAAATTAGATGAAAAAATGAAGGCTATGCTAAGTGAAATAAAGGAAAATGCACAAGGAACCAATAGTGATGGGAAGGACACTGGGACTCAAATCAATGGTGTGGACCAGAAGGAAGAAAGAAACATCCAACCAGAAAAGAATGAAGAAACAAGAATTCAAAAAAATGAGGAGAAGCTTAGGAACCTCCAAGACATCTTTAAATGTTCCAACATCCGAATTATAGGTGTACCAGAAGGAGAAGAGGAAGAGCAAAAAATTAAAAAAACTTATTTGAACAAATAATGAAGGAGAACTTCCCTAATCTGGCAAAGGAAATAGACTTCCAGGAAGTCCAGGAAGCTCAGAGAGTCCCAAAGAAGCTGAACCCAAGGAAGAACACACCAAGGTACATCATAATTCCATTACCCAAGATTAAGCAGGAGAGAATCTTAGAAGCAGCAAGAGAAAAGGACAAAGTTACCTACAAAGGAGTTCCCATAGGACTGTCAAATGATTTCTCAAAACAAACCTTGCAGGCAAGAAGGGGCTGGAAAGAAGTATTTGACGTCATGGAAGGCAAGAACCTACATCCAAGATTACTCTATCTAGCAAAGCTTTCATTTAGAATGGAAGGGAAGATAAAGTGCTTCTCAGATAAGGTCAAGTTCAAGGAGTTCATCATCACCAAGCCCTTATTATATGAAATGTTAAAGGGATTTATCTAAGAAAAAGATCAAAAATAAGAACAGTAAAAGTGACAGCAAACTCACAGTTATAAACAACCACACCTAATACAAAACCAAAAGCAAACTAAGCAAACAACTAGAACAGGAACAGACCTACAGAAATGGAGCTCACATGGAGGGTTATCAACAGGGGAGTGGGAGGGTGAGAAAGGGGGGAAAGGTACAGATTATAAGTAGCATAAATGGTAGGTAGAAAATAGACAGGGGGAGGGTAAGAATAGTGTAGGAAATGTAGAAGCCAAAGAACTTATAAGTATGACCCATGGACATGAACTATGGGGGGGGGGGGGAAATGTGGGAGCAAGGGGGTGGGCAGGATGGAGTGGAGTGAGGGGGGGAATGGGACAGCTGTAATAGCATAATCAATAAATATTTTAAAAAAAAGATAGTATGATTCCTGGAAATTTGTTCTATTTTTTCTCTCTCTCAAGATTGCTGTTCCTATTTGTGGTCTTTTGTGGTTCCATATAAATTTTTGGAAATTTTTTCTAGTTCTGTGAAATAAACTATTGGTATCTTCAAAGGAATTACGTTGACTCTATAGATTCTTTGGGCAATACCGAGATTTTAATTATGTTAATTCTTCTTACCGTGAACAAAGTGTATGCTTCTACTTATTTGCATCATCCATTCTTTCTTCAGTGTCTTATAATATTCCTACCACATTTCTTTTATATCTTGGTTAAGTTTATTCCTATATTTTTTTTTTGCTGCAGTTTAAACAGGATAGTTTTCTTACTTTCCCTTTCTGATAGGTCATTCTTGGTATATAGAAATGCAACTAATTTTTGTATATTTACTTTGTATCATGTTACTTTGCTGAATTCATTTATAAGTTCTAGTAGATTTTTGGTGGAATCATTAGGGTCCTTATATACAGTATCATGCCATTGACAAATACAGACATTTTTACTTCTTCTTTTTCAATTTGGATGCCTCTTATTTCTTCTTGTCTGTTTTCTGTGGCTAGTACTTCTAGTACTATGTTTTATAAGAGTGATAAAAGTAGACACCCTTGTCTTGTTTTTGATATTTAGAGAAATGTTTTTAGTTTTTTTCCCATTGAATATGATGTTGACTGTGGGTTTGTCATACATGACCTTTATTATGTTGAAATATGTTCCCTCTATTCCCACTTTGCTGAGAGTTTTTATTATAAATGGGTGCCGGATTTTATCAAATGCTTTTTCTGTGTTTATTGATATAATCATGTGGTTTTTATAATTCATTTTATGTGTTTTTTCACATTTTTGATTTACAAATATTGTACCAAACTTACATCCGAAAAACAAATCCCACTTGATCATGGTTTATGATCTTTTCAGATTTATTGCTCAGTCAGCTTTGCTGATATTTTGTTGAGGATTTTAGCATCTATGTTCATCAGAGATATTGGCCTGTGATTTTCTTTCTTTGTAGTGTCTTTATCTGGTTTTAGAATTAGAATGATCCTGGCCTCATAAAAAGCTAGGGAGTCTTCCCTCCTCTTGAATTTTTTAGAACAATTTGAGAAGGATAGGTGTTAGTTCTTTTTGAATGTATGGTATAATTCTCCTGTGAAGCCATCAGGTCCAGGACTTTTGTTTGTTTAATTGTTTTTATTACTCCTTCAATTTCATTAAGTTTAATCAGTCTATTCAGATTTTCAAATTCTTTTTAATTCAGTTTTGGAAGATTGTATGTTTCTGGGAATTTACTCATTGCTCCAGTTTGTCCAATTTTATGGCATATAGTTGTTCATAGTATTTTCTTACAATCCTTTGTATCTCTGTAGTGTCAGTTGTTACTTGTCTTGTTTTTTTTCATTTATTTGCATTTTCTATCCTTTTTTGGATGAGTCTTATTAAAGGGGTTGTTTGGTTATGAATTCATCCATTTTAATAGGAGGAAAACATGTATTTTATCAGCAATGCTGAGCCAACATTTCCAAATACAATTTGCAGATAACCTAAGGATGGACTTCACTTGATGGTGGTGTCATGTTCCACTTTCTTCACCTGTTTCATTAGCTGTGGAGTCTGATGTGGCAATCCTGGCTGTTGAGGTAGAGGTTTCACCCTTGTACATTTTGTCAAAAAACTCATCCTCATCAGACAAATCCTTGTCTTGTAGCTCCTGGGCCACATTTTTCTTGGGTATAGTATTGCGAGGTCTATACATATCCCTAAGGCTTCTCCAGAAATCACCCTCCTCCATTTTGCATTCCAGTGAGCATTTCTTATGCCAGAGAGTTGAGAAAAACCCTCTTGAACTTCCTTCTTTACCTTCCTTTGATGCTGTTCTATGACATATTATAATGAGACAGAAAATTACAATTAAAAACATTGTTACTACAATCACAGGTACTGCCACAATGAGATTGTTCTTATACCCATGTTCTGGCACTTCTTTTGTGAGCTCATGTTATTCCTGCTCTTCCTGTTCAACCTGAACTTCTGTCCTCTCATTTTTCCATTGATTCCTATCCCACTTGGTTAGAAACTTTTACTTCTTGTTGTCCCTGAGAAGCTTCACCAGGAGGTTCATGAAGGTTGAGAAGCTGTCACCTTTTTGGCCTGAGGATGCCCTCTATGACTCAATAGTTAGCTCAGTGCTGATGTTCTCCCAGTCTTGCAATATCTTTTATGAAAATAAAAAAACTTCATTTTCTAAATATAGTTCTTTATTACAACATGTGTTTGTCAGATATTCATTGTCACAATACTGTTTGACTGTCTTGCTGACAGCCTCAATATTATTTTTAAAATGCATAGGCAGAGAGCCAAACAGCTAGGTAAGATCAGTTTATCCACTTCAAAGGTCATCATGAGGATGTTCTGAACTGTTGTGACACTTGTGTTGTTCCCATGCCTAAATATTTTAATGCTCATGACTTTAAAAGATATGAATCTTTTACAGTTGTCATGCCAGGACTGAAGTATCCCAAAGCTCACTTTTTTAAATTGCTACAAAGATTTAAATACTGGAGGAATAGCATGCCTTCGAATGAATCCTCTGCAATTCTTTCAAATTATTTTCACTGAGGATTAATTTATGTGCCCAACCATATGACTTCCATATATCTTTGTGACTGTAAGAAATAGGATTTCCTTGGAAGTTTAAGATGATGAAGGTGTCATTGTAGATACTGAGCTCTGGAAGAGGCGTTCTGTGGAGCCTTTGATTTGAGTCAAGACCAATATATGACAGTGTCTCATTATTGCAGGTAAAGGACTCACATATGTTCATGGTGGCATTCTTTTCAGACATTGGAGGACCTGTCTCAGATAACTCTCATTGATGAGTTCTGATAATTTTCAGATTCACACATTGAACTATGACTTTGATGACGTTTGGTTACTGAGCCTGAACAGGCTCTGGGTGTGGAAGTATCACCTCTGGTTGCTTTGGAATAGATAGAGTCTGCTGCAGGGCTCTAGGATGTTCAGTGTCTATAGTAGGTTCTATAAGTACAGTGAGCTCCAGGTCTGAAGGCTGAACTGTAGCTTCAGACACGGTTTGATGCTGAGCCTGAACAAGCTCTGGATATGGAAGTGTTGCCTCAGGGTCCTTTGGAGGAGCTGTAGTCAACTGCAGAGTTTAGCATCAGCCTCCAAAATAGGTTGATCTGGGGTTTCCTGCTGGGATGGAGATTATTGTATCTTGTTAGGGTGCTTTGGAGGGACCTCCTGCTGTGTTGGAGTCTTGGCCACTTTAGTGGATTTTGCAAGATGAGCGGAAACCTCCTTCTCAGCTGCAGATGGCTTAATCCCCTTAGGGTGCTTTGGTGTTATCAAGACACCAAGATCCACATTTTTAACATTTATATTAGGAAACACTGAATGTTGAACTTCATTTGAAGCTAGAGTTGAGACTGTCATTTCATGATGTATTGAAGGTTGAACTACCTCTTGCTCACCCCCTACTAGGGACCTGGCCATAGAGGATTTTGGAGGGTGAGCTGGACTCTTCTGCGGAATTGAAGAAGGCTCTACACTGGCAAGAGGTAATTGTGGCAGAGCTGAGCTCTTCTGTTGGATTCAAGATTCAACATTTTCAAGGGTGTTAGGTGCTGTTTTAACACTCATTGATAAACTATCAAAGATTTCAACAACACAGGGATCACTGCATACTGAGCTGAGGCCTTCTCCAGAGTTGAAGAAGATTCTCCCAGCTCAGGGGATTCTGGTTGATGAGCTGGGGCCTCCTGAGGGATTGGAGAAGGTTTAATTTTCTCAGGAGGCCTCTGTAGGCTGAGCTAAGGCTTCCTAGTAGAATGACAAAGGTTCAAAGTCTTCAGAGATATATAAAGGTTCAAGTGGGGGGTTTTGCTGATCCAAAGGCCAGGACTTGGGGGGTCCTGAGGAAATGGAGGTAAGCAGAACAGGGTCCAGGGTCAACTCCAAATGCTGACTGCCTTGATCAGCAGCCACAACAGCTGCTATGTGAAAAAGGAGCTGTGGGACACAGAGGTGTAGCCTAGACAAGACAGGCAGAAGCTGGAGGCACAACAAGCAACTCAGGCAAATGGGTAAGAGAGAACAACCCACAGAAGTAGGGTTCCAACACCATGTGCTGAGTGGGAGCTGAACAATTGGCAGCTTTGTCACAATTGGCAGCATGTCATATATGAACCCCTTAGCAACAAAACACCTCTCCCCTGACTCACTTTTTAGTCTTTATTTAGGCAACCTTTATTAGTCTTGGGTTAACAGTGACTACAGAAAAGCAAGCTTTTCTCCAAGAATCACTGGGGACCAAGGGGTCCTTTTTCTCTCTAGAGGAGACAACTACCTCCTGATAGGGCCTTCCTCCCTCTTAACAGTGAAGGGGTATTTTATCTGCAAACCTGGTTGGCACCTAAAACTTTTTCAGTCTTGTTTACCTTTCTAAAGAACCACATCTTGATTCATTCTTTTCTTTGTGCTTTGGAATCTTTTTGTTTATTTCTGTTCTGATCTTTATTATTTCCTTTCTTCTACTCACTTTGGGCTTTGTTGTTCTTTTTCTAATTTCTTTAAGTGTAAAGTTAGTTACTTGAGATTTTTCTTTTTTTCTTGAGGTAGACCTGTAATGCTATAAATTTCACTGTTAGTACTGCCTTTGCTTTGCCCTACAGGTTTTGGGTTGTTGTGTTCTCATTTTCATTTGTTTCAAGGTATCTTTTCATTTTTCCCTTGATCTCATGTTAACCTAGTCATTAAGTAACATATTATCTAGCCTCCATATCTTTGTATTTTTCAGTTTTTTCTTGTAATTGATGGCCAGTTTCATACCATTATGCTTGAAGGAGATACGTGATATGATTTCAATCTTTTACTTTTTATGTTTTTTTAAAGACTTTATTTATTTATTTTTAAAGAAGGGGGAGGGAGAAAGAAAGAGAGAAACAGAAACATCGACACGTGAGAGAAACCAATTGGTTGCCCCTTGTGCATCCCCAGCTAAGGACCTGGCCTGCAACCAGGCATGTGCTTGACTGGAAATTGAACCAACAAAGTTTTGCTTTGTAGGATGCTTGCCAACCCTCTAAACCACCCCAGTCAGGGCATGATTTCAACTTTTTAAATTTATTGAAAATTGTTTTGTGTTCTAACATGTTCTATATGCACTTGAAAAGAATGTGTATTCTGCTACTTTGGAGTAAAATGCTATGAAAATAGCAATTAAACCCATCCAGTATAGTGTGTCATTTAAGGCCACTATTATTTTTGTTAATATTCTGTTGAAGATTTATCCACAGATGACTGCATTACTATCAATTTTTCTCTTTATGTTCATCAAAAATCACTTTACATATTTAGGTAATCCTGTGCTGAGTGCATAAATGTTTACAAGGGTTATATCTTCTTGTTAAATTAATCTCTTTATCATGTAGCATCCTTCTCTGTTTTTTATTATAGCCTTTTTAAAAGATTTATTTATTTATTTTTAGAGAGAGGAGAAAGGAGGGAGAAACAGAGGGAGAGACATCAAGGTGTGGTTGCTTCTCATTGACCCCCCTACTAGGGACCTGGCCTGCAACCCAGGCATGTGCCTTGACTAGGAATCAAACCAGCAACCCTTTGGTTCACAGGCCAGCACTCAATTCACTAAGCCATACCAGCCACAGCAATTATAGCCTTTTAAAGACTACTTTATCAGATATAATATTGAAAACTAGTTTTTTTTTTAAATTTCCATTTGCATGAAAATTCTTTTTCTATCCCTTTACTTTTAATATCGGTGTATCTTTTTTTTTTTCCCTGAAGTGTGTTACTTGTCACAGGTAGACAGCACGTATATGGGTCTTGTTCTCTTATTCATGTAGCTACCCTAAGAATTTTGATTGTAAAATTTAAGACATTTATTTTAGAATGATTATTGATAGGTGTGAATTTATTGTCAATTTATTCTTTATAACTATATTCCTTTTTCTAACCACAATGTATAATGAATCTTTATAACTACAATAACATAATAAATCTTGCAAATTTAAAAATAACTTACCACTATCATACCTATTCAAGGAAAAAAATGTAATTGTTATATAAGTATCATATTTACAGGTTGAATATATCAAATTACATAAATATTTCAATATTGTGATTGGCACAATGTCTTAAGTCTTTCAATTTAAATTTCCATCTATTATGTTTCCCTTAACAATCTTTGATCAATTGATTGATTTGAGAAAGAGAGAGACATTGATTTGTGGTTCCACTTATTTAGGCATTCATTGGTTGCTTCTCCTCTGTGCCATGGCCAGAGATCAAACCTGCAACCTTGGTGTATTGAGACAATAATAACTGAGTTACTTAGTAAGGGCCCTTAGCAATCTAATTTTTACAAAATGTTAATCATTTATCTATAGTGACTTCTACAGTTAAAATGATTTTATTGCCTTCCATGATGACTTCTACCATGTCATTTTATTTTCTATACTTTCTGTAGAATGGTTATTGCATCTAGAATCTTTTTTTCATTATATTTTTTCCATTGCCATTTAGCTCCCTTATAACCTGTCATCCCAGCAATCACCACACTGTTGTCCAGATCCATGAGTCCTTCTTCCTTTTGGCTTGATCCTTCTACCCCACCAACCCACCCCCTGAAAAAACTGTCATTGTATTCTCTGAGTCTGTCTCTATTTTGCTTCTTTGTTCGGTTTGTTCATTAGATTCCACACGTGAGTGAAATCGTATGGTATTTCTCTTTTTCTCACTGGCTTATTTCACTAAGCATTATGTTCTCCAGGTCCACCCATGCTGTCATAAAAGATAAATGTTCTCCTTTTTTAAGATGGAGTAGTAGTCCATTGTGTAAATGTCCCATAGTTATTTTATCCAATCATTAATTGACGGACACTAAGAATATCTTTGCAATTGTAAATAACACTGCCAATGAACATAGGGAAGCTTATGTTTTTTAGAATTCATGTTCTGGGTTTCTTTGAATATATTCCCAGAAGTGGGATTGCAGTGTCAAAAGGCAGATCCATTTTAAATTTTTTGAGGTATCTCCATACTGCTGTTCACAGCAGTTGCCCCAGTCTGCATTCCCACCAGCAATGCAAAAGGTCCCTTTGTCTCCGCAAGTTTGCCAGAACTTTTTGTTTGTTGATTTATTGATGATAGCCATTCTGACAAGTGTGGGGCAATATCTCATTGTGGTTTTACTTTGAATTTCTCTGAAGATTAATGACATTAAGCATATTTTCTTATGTCTATTGGCCACCTGTATGGCCTCTTTGGAGAAGTGTCTATTCAGGTCCTTTGCCCTTTTTTTTTATTGGATTGTTTGGTTTCTTGGTGTCAAGTTTTATAAGTTCTTTGTGAATTTTGGATATTAATCCCTCATGAGATGTATTAGCAAATAAATTCTTGCTTTTCATGTATTATCTTTTCATTCTGTTGATGGTTTCCTTTGCTGAGAAAAACTTTTTAGTTTGATGTACTCCAATTTGTTAAATTTTTATTTTATTTTTCTTGCCCAAGGAGATATATCAGATGAAGTATTGCTACAAGCAGTTTCCAATACTTTACTGCCTATAATTTCTTCTAGGAATTTTATGGTTTTGCATCTGATATTTAAGTCTTTGATCTATTTTGAATTTATTCTTTCATGTGGTGTAAGAAGGTGGTCTAGTCCCATTTTTCTTCATGCATCTGTCCAATTTTCCCAACATCATGTATTGAATGAACTGTCTTTAGTCCATCATATATACTGTTTCCTCTGTTGAATATGAATTGATTATAAAGGTGTGGGTTTATTTATGGTCTGTTCCATTGATCTATGCATCTGTTTTTATACCAGTACCATGCTGTATTGATTAATATGGCCTTACAATATTACAAGTTGATATTAGATAGAGTGATTTCTTCAACTTCATTCTTTCTCAGAATTGCTGGTGTTGTGCAGGGTCTTTTGTGGTTCCATATAAATTTTTGAAATATTTGTTTTCATTCTGTGAAGTGCATCATTGAAAACTTCATAGAATTGCCTTGAGTCTATAGATTGTTTTGGGTAACATCATTAAATATTTTTAAGATGTTAATTCTTCTTATCCATGAACATGGTATGTGCTCCCAGTTATTAGTACCTCCTTATATTTTTTCTTCAGTGTCTTGTAATTTTTCAAGTACAGGTATTTTGCACCCTTGGTTAGATTATTTTTCTAGTATTTCATTCTTTTTAAAACAATTCTGGATGGATTGTTTTGTTAATTTCCCTTTCTGTTACTTTTTGTTTAGCACAAAAAAATGCTACAGATAGCTGGATTTTGTATCCTGCTACTTTGTTTAATTAATAATCGGTTCTATTAGTTTCTTGGTTGAATCCCTGGGGTTCTTTATATACAGTATCATGTCATCTGCAAATAAAGAGTTTTACTTCTTTCTTTACAATTTGCATGTCTTTTATATCTTCTTCTTGTCTGATTGCCATGGCTAGGAATTCCAGTATTATGTTGAATAAAAGAGGTGAAATCAGACTTCTCTGTCTCTTTTCCAATCTTAAAGGAAGAACCTGTAGATTTTGCCTATTAAATATGATGCTGGGAGGTTGTTTGTCATATATGGCCATTATTATGTTTTCTTGTACTCCCTCTATCACCACCTTGCTGAAGTTTTTATCATAAATAGGTGCTGGATTTTTATCAAGTTTTTTTTCTGCATCTATTGATGTGACCAAGCAGGTTTTATCCTTCATTTTGTTTTGGTATTGAATTACATTCATTGATTGGTAAATTTGGTATGAACTTTCTATTCCTGGAATAAATCCCGCTTGGTCATTGTGAATAATTTTTAATGTATTGTTGCATTATAAAAGATATTTTGTTGAGGGTGTTTGCATTTGTATTTGACAGAGATATTGGCCTATGATTTTCTTTCTTTGTCACGACCTTATTTGATTTTGGAAATAGGATAAACGTAGCCTCATAAAATGAGCTTCAGAGGCTTCTTTCCCCTTGAATTCTTTGAAGTAGATTGAGAAGAAGAGGTTTTAGGTCTTCTCAGAATGTTTGGTTCAAATTTGACTGTGAAGCCATGTAGTCGAGGGCTTTAGTTTATTTGTTTGTCCCTTTTTACCTTTCTTTTTTAAAATTATTTTATTGTTGCTCAATTGCAGTTGTCTGCATTTTCTCCCCACCCCTCTACCCTACTCCAACCAAACCGACCTCACTCCCCTCCTTCCACTCTCCCACTCAGTTTTGTCCATGTGTCCTTTATAGTATTTCCAGAAAAACTTTCTACCCAAAGCCCCTTCCCCCCTCCCCACTGGGTACTGTTAGATTGTTCTTAACTTCAATGTCTCTGGTTCTAATTTGTTTGCTTTATTCTTCTGTTGATTATGTTCCAGTTAAAGGAGAGATTATATGTTATTTGTCCCTCACAGCCTGGCTTATTTCACTTAGCATAATGCTCTCTAGTTCCATCAATGCTGTCCCAAAGGGTATAAGCTCCCTCTTTCTCTCTGCTGTGTAGAATTCCACTGTATAAATGTACCATAGTTTTTGGATCAACTCATTTGCTGATGGGCACTTAGGTTACCTCCAGTACTTGGATACTGTAAATTGTGCTGCTATGGACACTGGGGTGCAAAGGTTCTTTTGGAGTGATGTATCTGGGCTCTTAGGATATAATTCCAGCAGTGCAATTGCTAGGACAAAGGGCAGTTTCATTTTTAGTTTTCTGAGGAAATTCCATACTGTTTTCTACAGTGGCTGCACTAGTACGCATTTCCACAAACAATGTACTAGGGTCCCCGTTTCTCCACATCCTCTCCAACATTTATTTTTGATTTGTTTATGTTGGTTGGTGTGACTCTGATTGGAGTGAGATGATACCTCATTGTGGTTTTAATTTGCAACTTTCGATGGCTAGTGGTGCTGAGCATCTTTTCATATGTCTCTGGGCCCCTCTCTATGTCTTCCTTGGAGAAGTGTCTGTTCAAGTCCTTTGCCCATTTTTTAATTGGGTTGTTTGTCTTCCTAGAGTGCAGTCATGTGAGTTCTTCATATATTTTGGAGATTAAAGCCTTGTCTGAGGTATAATTGGCAAATATGTTTTCCCATACTGTTGGTTCTCTTTTCATTTTAATGCTGTTTTCTTTAGACGTGCAGAAGCTTTTCATTTTGATGAGGTCCCATTTGTTTACTCTTTTCTTTATGTCCCTTGCTTTAGGGGACGTGTCTGTGAGGATGTTGCTGTGTGGAATGTCTGAGATTTTCCTGACAATGTTTTCCTCTAGGACTTTTATGGTATTATGACTTATATGTAAGTCTTTTATCCACCTTGATTTTATTTTCATGTATGGTGTAAGTTGGTGATCGAGTTTCATATTTTTGCACGTAGCTGTTCAGATCTCCCAACACCATTTGTTGAAGAGGCTATTTTTGCTCCATTTTATGATCCTGCTTCCTTTGTCAAATATTAATTGACCATAAAGACTTGGGTTTATTTCTGGGCTCTCTGTTCTGTTCCATTGGTCTATGTGCCTGTTTTTATGCCAGTACCAGGCTGTTTTGATTACAGTGGCCTTGTAGTACAGTTTGATATCAGGTATTGTGATCCCTCCTGCCTTGTTTTTCTTTCTCAAAATTGCTGAGGCTATTCGGAGTCATTTATGGCTCCATATAAATTTCTGAAATGTTTGTTCTATATCTGTGAAATATGTCATGGGTACTCTAATAGGGATTGCATTGAATCTATAAATTGCTTTGGGTAGTATGGCCATTTTGATCATGTTAATTCTTCCAATCCATGAGCATGGTACATGCTTCCATTTGTTTGTGTCTTCCTTAATTTCTTTCTTCAGTGTTGTGTAGTTTTCTGAGTATAGGTCTTTTACCTTCTTGGCTAAGTTTATTCCTGGGTACTTTATCTTTCTTGTTGCTATATCAAATGGGATTTTTTTTCCTGATTTCTGTTTCTGCAGTTTCATTGTTGTTATATAGGAATCCCTTTGATTTCTGAGTATTGACTTTGTATCCAGCTGTTTTGCCAAATACATTTATTAGGTGGAGTAGTTTTTTGGTGGAGTCTATAGGATTTTCCATGTACACTCTCATGTCATCTGCAAACAGTGACAGTTTCATTTCCTCCTTTCCAATTTGCATGCCTTCTTTTTCTTTTTCTTGTCTGATTGCTGTGGCTAGGACTTCCAATACTATGTTGAATAGGAGTGGTGAGAGATGGCATCCTTGTCTTGTTCCTGATCTTAGTGGGAAAGCTGTAAGTTTTTGTCCATTGAGTATGATGTTGGCTGTAGGTCTCTCATATATGGCCTTTATTATGTTGAGGAATGCTCCCTCTATTCCCACTTTGCTGAGTGTTTTTATCATAAGTGGGTGGTGTACTTTATTAAAAGCTTTTCCACATCTATTGACATGATCATATGATTTTTGTCTTTACTTTTTTTTACGTAGTATATTATGTTTAGAGATTTGTGAACATTGTACCGTGCTTGCTTCCTTGGGATGAAACCCTCTTGATCATGGTGTATGATCTTTTTAATGTGTTGCTGGATGTAGTTTGCCAATATTTTGTTGAGAATTTTAACATCTATGTTCATCAGCGATATTGGCCTATAATTTTCTTTGTTTGTTATGTCTTTATCTGGTTTTGGGATTAGAATGATGCTGGTTTCATAAAACGAGTTTGGGTGTCTTCAATGTTCTTGAATTTTTTCAATTTATCTGTGGAGAATGGGGCTTAGCTTTCCCTTAAATGCCTGTAGAATTATCCTGTGAAACCATCTGGTCCAGGGCTTTTGTGTGTTGGAAGCTTTTTGATTACTGTTTCAATTTCACCAGGTGTTATTGGTCTGTTCGGGCTTTCTGCTTCTTCTTCATTCAGTTTTCGAAGGTTATATTTTTCTAGAAATTTGTCTGTTTCATTTAGGTTTCCACATTTCCTGGTATATAGTTCTTAGTAGTAATTTCTTACAACCCCTTGTATTTCCGTGGTATCAGTTGTAATCTCTCCTCTTTCATTTCCAATTGTGTTTGTTAGTGTCCTCTCTCTTTTTTTTTCTTGATGAGCCTTCTTAAAGGTTTGTCGATTTTGTTTATCTTTTTGAAGAACCAGCTCCTGGTTTCATTGATCCTTAGAATTGTGCTTTTAGTCTCTATGTCATTTAATTTTGCTCTGATCTTGTTTATTTTATCTTTTATACTTGCTCTGGGTTGTCTTTGTTGTGGTTCTTTGAGTTCATATAGGTGTAGGGTTAGATTATTTATTTGAAATGTTTCTATTCTTTTTTGGTAGGCCTGTATCACTATGAACTTCCCTCTCAGGACTGACTTTACTGTGTCTCATAAGTTTTAGATTGCTTTGAGTTCATTTTCATTTGTTTCCGGAAAGTTTTTGATTTCTCCCCTACTCTCATTCTTCACCCATTCATTGTTTAATAGCATGCTATTCAATATCCATGTTTTTGAGTGTTTTGGGTTTTTTTCCTTGAGGTTGTTTCTGGTTTTAGTCCGTTGTGGTCAGAGAAAATTTTTGATACGATTTCAATTTTCTTGTATTTGCTGAGGTTTGTTTTGTGTCCTATCATGTTGTCTATCTTTGAAAATGTTCCATGTGCATTTGAAAAGATTGTGTATTTTGCTTCTTTGGTATGAAAGGCTCAATATATATCAGGTAAATCCATTTCATCCAGGGCATTGTTCAATGCCACAATATCTTTGTTGATATTTTGCTTGGAAGATCTGTCCATCATTGACAGTGGGCTATTAAAATCCCCTCCTATAATTGTGTTGTTGTCAATATCTTTCTTGAATTCCTCCAAGATTTTCTTTATGTATTTTAGTGCTCCTATGTTCAGTATATACACATTTAATATGTTTATGTCTTCCTCGTGGATTCTTCTTTCAGTATTATGAAATGACCTTTTTGGTCTCTCTTTATGTCCCTTTTTTTGAAGTCTATTTTGTCTGATATGAGTATTGTTACCCCTGCTTTTTTTTCCCTGTCCATTGGCTTGGAAAATTTGTTTCCAGCCCTTCACTTTCAGTCTGTGTAGGTCTTCTGTCCTGAGGTGAGTCTCTTGTAGGCAGCATATGTGTGGGTCATGCTTTCTTATCCATTTAGCTATTCTGTGTCTTTTGATTGGAGCATTTAATCCAGTTACATTTAAGGTTATTATTAATAGGTTCTTATTCATTGCCATTTTTTTCATACTTATTTTCCTCTCTCTCTCTTTTCGTTCTTTTCCTTAAAGCAGTCCCTTAAGCATCCTTTGCAGAGCTGGTTTGCTGGAGGTGTATTGTTTTACATTTCTTTTGTCTGGGAAGCTCTTTATTTGGTCTTCTATCTTGATTGAGAGCCTTGCTGGGTAAAGTAGTCTTGGTTGGAGGCCTCTGGTTCTCATTACTTGGAATATTTTTTTGCCATTTTCTTCTGGTTGGAGCATTTCCATTGAGTAGTCAGCTGCTAAACTTATTGGGGCTCCCTTGTATGTTACTTCCTGTTTCTCCCTTGCTGCCTTTAAGATTCTCTCTTTGTCTTGGAATTTTACCATTTTAATTATGATGTGTCTTGAAGTGGGCCTCTTTGGGTTCCTTTTGCTTGGGACTCTCTGTGTTTCCTGGATTTGTGTGATTATGTCTCATCAAATTAGGGAAATTTTCCATCATTACTTTTTCAAACAGGTTTTCTATCCCTTGCTCTTCTTTTTCTCCTTCTGGTGTCCCTATTATTACATTTTATGTTGTCCTGCATTTCCCTTAAATTCTCTTTATTCTTTCTGAACCTCTTTTCCTTTTTCTTGCTCATTCTGGGTATTTTTTTGTACCTTGTCCTCCGGTTCGCTGATCTGATCCTCTGCTTCATCGAGCCTGGTTTTGATTCCTTCTACTGTGTTCATCAGTTCAGAAATTGTATTCTTCATTTCCTCTTGGTCCTTGTTGATAGTTTCTATTTCCTTTTTCATGTTGATTTAGTTTGTAGTGAGTTTATTGTAGTTCCCCTGTAGTTTTTGGTAATTCTCTGTGAGCTCATTCAGCTTCCTTATTACCAATTCTTTGAACTCAGTATCTAATAGTTGACTTGTCTCGTTTTCATTTAGCATTTTTTTCTGAGACTTCCTGGTTTCTTTTCACTTGGGGATTGTTTCTTTGTCTTTCCATTGTTTGTGACAGTCTTCCTGTTAGCCTCTGCTTTTTTAGTCACTCTGTTCTGACCCCCTAGTTTTATTGTGTAATCTTCTGTGTTAGAATACCTGTGAGATTCAGTGGTTCAGTCTCCTTGATCTCCCGAGCTTACTTATCTTGGGCTGTGATTTATGTTGGCCCTGTGTATTTCATTGGTTTTTGGTTGTTTTGGCGTCTTTCTTTGGTGGGTCCTTCCTAGTAGCTGGTTAACTGAGTGAGTGTCAGTCTGTCCACCACCTTTTGTTTTCTGTTGTGCAGATCTAGGCTGGTTGTGTTGGAGCTGGTTCTTCCATGTGTACAAGGTTTTGAGGCTTTTCTCTTCCTCTTGTTCAGTTGTTTGTTCTGAGTATTTTCTTTACTATTTAGTTGTATTTCCAGATAGGTCCTTGGTTGAGTTAGTGTGGTTTCCACTCCCTTCTTCACCTTCTTCTGTTGTTATATTTTAGTGGGTTTCCTCTTCCAGGATGCATCCTTGTGTTCACAGCTCCTACCTACTCTTTTTTGTGATAGGTTGGAGGGAGAAGGTGAAATGGTGTAGGATGGCAGGAGTGTATTCTATGATATTTGAAGTACCAGCCCTTAGAAAAGAGATAGGATATCCTTGGATGTGTATAGGGTTAACCATGATAATTCACCCACCTAACCACTTTTTAGAAAGGGTGGAAAGAAGTTAAGGCTCTTGTTGCAGGGAGGGAGGATTGTGATTTAGATCTAGGAAGCTGTGAGCTTGTGGGAGGTCATATTATGAGGTAATTTGAGAGTAAAGGGTAGAAAATAGGTGTAATGAGTGAGAGAATAGAGTTAACCACAACAGTAATAAAGTTCAGGAAACAGTGATGTGGTCTGAGATCTGGGGGGGAGGGGTTCTGTGTAGTATTTACAAATGTATGGAACAGCTATTATTTAAAATACTAATGGAGCAACAATCATATGATGGTATCTGTGTGATCTGGATAGCTAGAATAGGGATTATAGGTCCTAGAGTAGTGTGCTAATGGAATACAAGTGAAGTGAAAGACAGTTAATTAACAATACACTATGAAACAGAGAATAAGGGTAACACAGTCAAACAATGCAAATTAACCAGTCAAGCGATGAAGACTAAACAGAAAGAAGAGAAATACAAAAATACTAATAAAATATGTGATGTAAGAATAATGAAAAAATACAAATATACAATAACTTGCAAGTTCTCTGGAGTAGCAAAGTGAAATTTGTTTCACTGTCTCAGTTGTTGGGATGCCCCCTCTTTGGGTCCAACTCTAGTCTTTTCACAATTCCAGATTTTATTGTCTCACTTGTGGGAATTTTAAAAAAAAGAAGAAGAAGGAAGGAAAAGAGAAATAAAAGGAAAGAAAAAAGGAATAAAAAAAGAAAGAAGGAAAGAGAGGAAGAAGGTGTTAAAAGAAAAAAATTAATAATAAATAATAATAAAGAATTACTATAAATAAATAAATAAATAAACCTCCTTCTGGTTCAAACTGGCCAAGGCAGTTTTGCTGCTGTTTTTGGCTGCAGCAGACTCAGAGGGCTTATTTTAGCTCTTCCCAGTTCCCAGCCAGCACTCAGCCAGCCTCCACCCAAATTCTCCAGCAGTCCCTGGTGTAGCAGGTTCAAGCATGAACCCTCTTCTTGACTATGGGTGTGCTCAAGGGGCCTTCCATCGTGCTCACTCACCCCGTGTCTGTGGTCTCAGGTCCCTCAAGTTGCACTCTCTGGTACACACCTCCAGGGGAGTGCAGAGCAGCCCGCATGCTGGGTGGAGGGGAGACTAGAGCTGCTGCTGCAGAAGAATTCCCCAAAGTGCTCCCAAGGGTCTTTTTCTTTTTGAAAAAATCCTCCTGCTCAATCCTGCAGCTCCATACAAGGAAGGCACTGTCCTCTCACACAGCCCACCTCTCCAGTTAGACCCGGGATTTTACAGGTCAAGGCCCCACATGGACCAACTCTCAACTCTCCCCAGCCGGTGCCCACAGTCTCTGATCTCTGTGTGTTTAACACTTCATCCTTCTGCCCTCCCTGAAACTTCAAGCAACCAGGTCTCTCTCAGTGCTGCTCATGCATTGTTTGACGGGGGAGGGAGCCCTTAACCCAGCTTTCTCCCTGGAGTCCTGCAGCAGGCATGGTTGGTGCCGGGCCTGGGACTGAGTCACCCTGGTCCCCCGAGCTGGTCCCAAGGACATTATTGTCCTGAAGCAAACCACTTACCATTTGTTTTTTCATTGTCCTTTAAACTTTTTGGTCTCCTATCTTCATAAATGCTGGGGTACTGTTGGCTGTTCACTTTGTTCCTCAGTAGTTCAGCTAGGTGTTTCACCTGCACGCAGGGTGAAGTGGATTCTGCTCCCACCTATCTTGCTGCCATCTTCCCAGAGACCTTTTTTTTTTTTTAAGGCTTCAATTATATTAGGTGTAATCTGTCTATTCAGATTCTCTGATTCTTCCTGATTTAGTTTTGGAAGATTGCCTATTTCTAAATATTTGTCCATTTTTTCCATGTTGTCCAATTTGTTGGTATACTAGTGTTTACAATATATTCTTAAATCCTTTGTATTTCTTAGTGTCAATTTTTATTTCTTCAATTTTATTTCTGATTTTACTTATGTAGAGATATCTCTTTTTTTCCTGTTGAGTCTGGTTCAAGGTTTGTCAGTCTTGTTCATTTTTACTCAAAACAAACAAACAAACAAACAAACAGCAAAAAAAGCAGCCCTTGGGTACGTTAATCTTTTGTATCATATTTTTGTCAGTTTTATTTACTATTCATTCCTTCTACTTACTTTGGGGTTTGTTTCCTGTTCTTTTTCAAGTTCAAGTGTAAAATTAGATTGTTTATTTGAGTATATTTCTTTTTTTTTTTGAGGTAGAACTGTAATGCTATGAATTTCCCTTTTAGGATTGCTGTCTTCATGCCCCACAGTAATTGGATCATTGTGTTCTCATTTTCACTTGTTTCAAGTATCTTTAGATTTCTACCTTGATCTTGTTGTTGACCCATTTCTTGTTTAGTAGCATGTTATTTAGCTTCCATATATTTGTGTACTTTTCAGTATTCTTCCTATGATTGATTTTTTGTTTCATAGCATTGTGGTCAGAGAAGATGCTTGATATGATTTCAATCTTCTTAAATTTGTTGAAACTTGGGTCCTAACATGTGGTCTGTATTATAAAATGTTACATGTGTACTTGAAAAGTATGCATATTCTGCTGTTTGGGAGTGAAATGTTCTAAAGATATCAATTAAATCCATTTGACCTAGTAATTTTGTTTAAGGCTGCTATCTCTTTGTTGATTTTCTGTCTGGAAGATCTATCCACTGAAGTCAGTGAGGTATTAAAATCCCTTATTATGACTGTATTTCTATCAATTCTCATTTTACGTCCATCAAGGTTTGCTTTACATATTTAGGTTTTCCTATGTTGGGTGCATAAATGTTTACTAGGTCTATATGCTCTTGTTGGATTGTTCCCTTTATCATTATGTAGTGTCTTTCTTTGTCTCTTACTATCACCTTCTTTAAAGTTTATTTTGTTGGATATAAGTATTGCTACCCCAGTTTTCTTTTCCCTTCCATTTGCATGAACTATCTTTTTCTTTGTCTTTACTTTTAGTCTGTGTGTATCTTTTAATCTGAGATGGGTCTCTTGGAGATAGCATATATATGGGTCTTGCTTTCTTATCCATTCAGCTGCCCTCTGTCTTTTGTTTGAAACATTTATGCCATTTACATTTAAAGTGATTATTGATAGACAAGTGTTTCTGATATTTTATTTTAAAACTATTTCCTTTGTCGGCCTTTTCTTCTCCTTCTTTCTTTCTTCTTCTTCCTCCTCCTCCTCCTCCCCCTCCTCCTCCCCCTCCTCCTCCCCTCCTTCTTCTTCTTCTTCTTCTTCTCCTCCTTCTTCTTCTTCTTCTTCTCCTTCTTCTTCTCCTTCTCCTTCTCCTTCTCCTTCTCCTTCTCCTTCTCCTTCTCCTTCTCCTTCTCCTTCTCCTTCTCCTTCTCCTTCTCCTTCTCCTTCTCCTTCTTCTTCTTCTTCTTCTTCTTCTTCTTCTTCTTCTTCTTCTTCTTCTTCTTCTTCTTCTTTTCTTCTTCTTCCTCTAACAAGCCCTTAACAAACTCCTTTAGCTTTTTCTTGTCTGGGAAGCTCCTTATTTCTCCTTCAATTTTAAATGATAGCCTTGCTGGGTAAAGTAGCCTTGATTGTAAGTCCTTCCTTTATCACCTTGAATATTTCATGACAATCCCTTCTGGCTTCAAATGTTTCTGTTGAGAAATCACATGCAAATTCTATTGGAGCTCCCATTTAGGTAATTAACTGCTTTTCTCATGCAGCTTTTAGAATTTTCTCCTTTGCCATTTTGATTATGATGTGTTTTGTTGTAGGCCTCTTTGAGTCCATGTTGTTTGGGACTCTTTACAATTCCTGGACTTGTATTTCTTTTTCCTTCACAAGACTAGGGAAGTTTTGGTCATTATTTCTTCAGTTAGGCTCTCAATTCCTTGCTCACTCACTTCTTCTTCTGGTAAGCCCATCCTGCAGATGTTGCTATGCTTCATGTTGTCCTGAATGTTTCTTAAACTCTCTTCACTTTTTATTTATTTATTTTTTATTTTTGCTGCTCTACTTGTTTTTTTTCCTACCTTGTCTTCCAAATCACAGGTTTAATCCTCTGCCTTATCTAACCTACTGTTTATTTCTTCCAATGTATTATTTATTTCAGATATTGCATTCTTTATTTCTGACTGGTCCTTTCTTATTATTTTGATATATTTTTCATGTTATTGAGTATCCATATAATCATTACTCTAAACTCTATATCCAATAAATTGTTTTCCTCCATTTCATTCAGTTCTTCTTCTGGAGAACTCTCTCTCTCGCTTTTCTATCTCTATCTCTATCTATCTCTCTCTTTTCTTTTCTTTTCAAGGAAACTGTGGAACTATTTCTTTGTCTTCCCATTTTGGCTTCTTCTTTGTATTTGTGTGTGTGTGTGTGTATTACAGAGATCTGCAAAGATTGTTGTAGGATTATGTCAGATGCTGCCTATGACTGGCTTTCCACAACCTGTTGGGAGCTGTCTGTGATCTACAGCTTATGGTCCCCTTTGCACTGGGCCTGTGGGAAGTTCAGCAAATGTTTTAGAGCTCCAGGGATCTGCCTTTGCCTGAATGCTTTCTGTTAGGGTTTGTCTCTGAGATAGCCTACAGGTGTATGCTTTAGCAGCCAGGCTTAAGCTCCACAGGATGGAGTGAGAGTGATTCTTATGGGCAGGTCTATTGCTTCCCTTCTGGCTGATGCTGCTTATACATGTGTGCTCTGCCTGAGAAAGATGGCTTCTCCAGTATGGGTAATGACTCAGCACAGATATGCTGGTGGCTATCTTCAATTTCTCCCCAGAACAACAACCCCAGACACTCCTTATGTGTCTTTAGTCCACTCTACCCTCCCTCTGCCAGAGCCCAGGGTAAGTGGTTGCAAATGAGATTTTGTGCTTTGGTCTTTTAAGAGGTTCTCTGTGTATTTAGCCATCATCTCTCCCTGGTGAACAGAACCCCTGACTTTTCAATGCTGCTGATTTTCATAGCTGGATGTTATTTGGGTTCCTTTCCTGGTTCTGATGTTGTAGGTTGGGGAGACCTTTTTGGGATTTAGACCACACATTTCTCATGGGGAACCTCTGGCCACTGAACTATCCCTCTGGAACTTCAGCTTCCACCCACAAGAGCCCAGGCAGACCTCTTGCAGTCCCCCTGTACTCCCTACCAGTCTTGTGGTGATGTGATTTCTTTAATCCGTCCTTATTATAAGGCCACACTCTACTTAGTTTTCAGCTGGTGGTTCAGGATGATTTTTCTTTAATTTAGTTGTAATTCCAGTTTGGTCCTGGGAAGAGGTCAGTGTAGCTTCTACCTACTCTTTCATAATCTTAAAAATTCTCTACAACTAGATTCTTAGTCAAAGTTCTTTTTTCTCTTTCTTGCCCTTATCTTCCCCTCGCCTTCCTGTCATCACCCTCCTCTCATTCTCATCACTCTTCTCCTTGCTCCTTTCTCTACTTTCCATTTTGGAAGTTATTTATTTGAAGTGCTGTGTTCTTCCATCAAGAAGCACACTATGTGTCTTTTTTGTGTGAAGCTAGCTACCATCTATTATTAAGATGAAATTTCATTATTTTGTTAAAAGTTGAAAATATTTATATTCTAATTTTGTCCTTTCTTATTTTTGTTATTTGGGGTAATTCAGTTAATAGTACATCTAGAACTTTATTTTTATAGGGAATACAGTTTGTGCACAATGGGAAATATAAATGCTTGAATCTTTACTTTCCTGATTTCAAAATAATGTTTCTCCACAGAGACAAAAAAAAAGTGAATACATTTAATGACTTAAATGTATTAAATGTATTTAAATCCATTACAGTTATTATATTTATTCATGTTCAAATTATCCTGTTTTTAGGAAGTGGTGATCTCTTACAGTTGACAAAGTCCTTTTGACTTGACTGACAGTTGTCTTTGTCAGTTTCCTTATTATCTGGCTTTGTAAGATGTTCAGGTTTATTATATATATTCCTCCTTTCTCTTCAAGAGCCTTGGATATAGTATTGCAAGACCACAATTTGGATTGTGAAGTAGTCATTGTAATTAAGTTGGTGCTTCTTTCTATGTATCTCCAGGAGACAAAGTAGGAGTAGAAATAAATACAAGTTTATAGTAATACTTACAAATAAAAATAAGAACTACAGATTTTTTTCTTTACTTAACATTCCCCATATTACAACTTTATCTTGTCCCTCTCCCCAATAAGTCCCCTTGTCATTGACACTACAAATAACATAACCAGCATGCCCTATTAAGTTATCAATTTTATTTATCCCTTATTACACATAAAACAATTTTAAAATAATATGCTACCACCACCAATATGATTATAAAAACCAATTTAAGATTTCTTTGTGAGTTATTTTTCCCTTCCCAGTGCATATTACACTAGAGACATATAATAATTAATACTATGTTTTAAAGTTCTTTACCATAATTCTTTTCTCAAAATTATGGCACAAATTGAGTGCATGTGTGCATTCATGGCTTTTTAAATTTTAGGGATTGCTTTTAGAATTTAGTTTTTTATTACAATTACATATTGGCATAAGTACAATGTCAAATCTCAGGACATGTGATATATCAAATAACACTCCCAAAGACATCTTGTCTTCCTATAGGTAACTACTTTAAAATATTTTTATGGGGACTTCTGGTCAAGATGGCAGCATACACAAACATGGCTCATCTCTTCACACAACCACATCAAAATTACAACCAAATTATATAACCACCAGCACTCAGAACCATCAGAAATTGAGTTGAATGAAAGTGTGACAAAAACTGAATTGAAGAAATCACATCCATCCAGACCGGTAGGAGGGGCAGAGAGATGGGATAGGCTATGCCCACATCTACCTGTGGTGGTTAAAATTTGGTAAGGATACCTTGGGAGTGAGGATCCCCAGCCCCACAGCAGGGCCCCCACTCAGGGTTCCAGTTCCAGGAAGATAAGTCCTCATAACTTCTGGCTATAAGAACTAGCAGGGATTGAGTCAGTGAAAAAAACTTCTGGAGTCCCAAGCAGTTTCTGTTAAAGAACCCACACATGAACTTACTCAGAGTCAGTTCCTCTGAGTTTCTGCACTGGGATAGTAGCTTGAAAGGCACCAATGGCATACAGGGAGGAACCAAAGTGTCTTTCATAAAGGTGAGAGATGGGGGACAGAATTCTGCCAGGCAGAAAGGCAGACAGACCCACAGAACCAGCAGGTGGGTGCCATATCTGAGACTCCATCAATATGGCTAACACTGCTCTGCCATGGAGATCCCCTGGGACTCTGTCCCATCCAACTTATAGCTGTTAACAGTGGCTTTTCCATATGAGGAATTGGTCTTGGCTCATTCTATGCAACTTCCTAACTCTTTTCACACAAACAACAGTTGACCCCAGTGAACCCATGGCCCCCATACCTACTGCTAAGTGGCCCCAGGCACAACACTAGCAGCGTCTAGCCTAAATCCACAGCTTGGCTTCACCTGGGTATCTCCAAACTCAGCACAAGTAGCAGCCATTTCAGATTTCTCTATATATCAGGCAGGGAGGCACCAGGCACAACACAAGTAGGGGTTGAGCTTAACCTACACCACCTAGGAAATCCCAGGGCCTGTACACCCAGCTACAGGCCACAATGGAACACCACAACCCTTCCCCTGCACAGATGACCCTCCATGGAGGGTGGAGGTTGGTGATCAGTGGTCATAACAAATCCTTGCAACAGATTGACCTGTATATGTCCCTCCCATTGACCTGCCAACAGCAATCAAGGCTGAACTATAAGAGGAGAGTGTACTCAGCCCACATGAAGGGAATACTTTGAGTACCCAGCTTAGGTGATAGGGGAGGCTGTGCCACTGACCTAACAGGACATCTATTATATTAGGCCACACTACCAAGACAGGGAGTCATAGCAGCTCTACCTAATACATAGAAACAAACACAGAGAGGCTGCCAAAGTGAGGAAATATAGAAACATAGCCCAAATGAGAGAACAGATCAAAACTCCAGGAAAAAAAAAAAAACAAAACTAAACAAAATGGAGATAAACAATCTATCAGATGAAGAGTTGAAAACATTGGTTATAAGCATGCTCAAGGAACTTAGGATCTCAGTAGCATAAAAAATATCCAGTCAGAATCAAAGGATACACTAATTGAAGTAAAGAACCATTTACAAGGTAACAGTGGAGTGGATTAAGCTAAAAAATTGAATTAATGATTTGGAATATTAGGAAGAAAAAATAACCAATGAAAACAACAAGAAAAAAAAGAATTAAAAAAAAAAACTAGGATAATGTAAGCAGCCTCTGGTACAATTTTAAGCATTTCAACATCTGCATCATAGGGTTGCCCAAAAGAGAAGAAGAAGAGCAAGAAATTGGAAATGTATTTGAAAAAATAATGAAAGACATGCAAGTCCAGGAAGCACAAAGAGTCCCAAACAAGATGGATACAAAGTAGCTCATTCCAATATATACCATAATTAAAAAGCCAAAGTTTAAAGATAAAGACAGAATCTTATAAGCAGCAAGACAGAAGCAGTTAGTTACCTATAGGGGAGTTCTCATAAGACTGTCAGCTTATTTCTCAAAAGAAACTTTGTAGGCTAGAAGGGTTTGGCAAGAAATATCCCAAGTCATGAAAAGCATGTACCTACAGCCAAGATCACTCTACCCAGCAAAGATATCATTTAGAATTAAAGGGCTGATAAAGAGCTTCCCAGACAAGGAAAAACTAAAGGAGTTCATCATCACCAGAACATTATTTTATGAAATGTTATCAGAGACTCATTTATGAAAAACAAGAAGATAAAAACTATGAACAATAAAATGGCAATAAATACATGCCTATTAACAATTGAATCTAAAAAACCAACTAAGCAAAGAAGAATAGAGACAGAATCATGGATATGGAGAACATTTTGATGGTTGTCATATAGAAGGGGTTGTTGGGGAATGGGTGAAGATGTGAGGGGTTTGAGAAGTACTATTAGGTAGTTACAGAATTGCCACAGGGATGTAAAGTACAGTATAGGAAATGGAGTAGCCAAAGAAGTTATACACATGACCCATGGATATGCACAATGGTGTGGGGATTGCCTGAGGGAGTGGGGTTTCTGGGTAGAGGGGGGTAAAGAGGGAAAATTTGGGACAAATGTAATAACATAATCAATAAAAATAAATAAAATAAAATGTTTTATTCTTCTGTTTTAAAAATATAATTACCATATTTTGCCATACATAATGTGCACTTTTTGCCAAATTTTTGAGGGAAAAATAAGAATGCACATTATACATGGGTAGTACCTGAAATACTTGTATCTGTTCTTGTGTTTTGTAATTATTTGTTAAACAAAATTTCTTGTACTATAATATATTCAAAAATAAATGCTCAAATTCATTTATAATACAAAAAACAAGTATCTAAATATAAATAAATAAAAATTAAATTAAAAATGAAAATGAAAAAAATTTTTCCTGAAAGTTTGGGGCAAAAACGTGATTTTGCATTATACACAGCAAAATACAGTTTACATATCCAGGGTGGGACAAAAGTAGGCTTACAGTTGAGTATGTGAAACATAGATTTTTTTCTTGTTATTATTTGTTAATTATTGCATTATTTTCATTCAAACAACTGTAAAATATAAGCATGCTATGTATCTAATTTGTTTACTTGGTTGTATATCTATCTATCACCTATTTACCTATCTATATCATCTATCTACTTTCATCATTATATCTACTTTTATAAATAGTAGCATACTATACATAACATTTTCTACCTTTATAAATAGTAGCATACTATACACACTTGTCTCTATCTCAATACTTTCTAATATAGCTTGGAGTTTGCTCATTAATAGTAAGTATATAGTAATATTCATCATAGATATTCACAACTTCCAATCTACAGTGTGTATGTACTAGATGTAATTCATCTGGTCCTGTATGATTCATGGACATTTGAGTTGCTTATAGGTTTTGGTTTTGTTTATTTTACAATAAACAGCCTTGTGCATAAATATTTTCATTTTTTGATAGGGTATCTTTTGAGTAGCTTCCTAAAAGTGAGATTGCTCGCTCAAAAGTAATGAATATGAACTTTTGCTAGATATCACTAAGCTCATTTCATGGAGTTTGTAACATGTTTATACCAACTAATGTATGAGAGCCTCCTCAAGATAGGGTATTGTCAATATTTTTTAAAATTTGTCAACTAATAGGTGAGAAATAATTTTTAAGCATGGATTCTTTTGCCTGCAATTTTTCTACCATGAATAAAATTGTATTATTTTATAACAATTTAAATATTTTTGTTATTTTATCTTTATTTTTAGAAATGATATTAGTTATATAAAACATTTTCAATTATATTCATGTTCACACACCACATACACAGGTATGTATACATTAACATAAATAGACAAGTATACACATGTGTAAACTGAAAAATATATGGAAATATATATACATACATATACACATATGCACAGATACACATATATATGGATATACATTTATTCACATATATTTTCTTAGCACATGTCTTTCAATTTTGTTTGTATGATTTTGCCATTCAAAAATTCTTTTTTCTTTCTTGTTTTGCAATATAATTTTTATCATTACTTAGTTCTGAATTTTTTAGTGAAAATTCCTTTTTAAGTTATAAAAAAATTACCTATATTTTCCTAATAACTGTAAATTTTATATTTACATTTAATCTTATGATTCATTTAGATTTTTATCTTGGCTTATGGTAAGTATAATTTCTCTGATATAATCTTATATTTTCTTATGTATATCAAATTATTTCAATACCATTTTCTAAAGTCTGATATTTATATAAACTTATTTAAGGTATTACTTTAATATGTACTAATTACGCATATAGAATCAGGACTATTTCTGGGTTTTCTCTCTGGTTCTGCTCATCTGTCTGAACTTGTGCCCAAACTCTGCTGTTTTAATTATAGGAAGCTTAAAGTATATTTTAATATCAGATAGGGATTCCTCTCCTTTTAAGATGAAATCATTACCTTGTCTAGCTGCAAGAAAATATTATACTTTAATTAGATTTACATAGGCTATAATTTTTTTCTTTCTCAGGAATTTTCTTCCCTCAGAAAATCATATTTTTCTCATGTAGGTTTTATCTAGTGCTTGAAATTGAATGTAGGAGTTTTATTGATTGATATAAAAGTGAGATATACTCTTTATATGTTTCATTTTGCTTTTGTTAATATCAAATTAATAATTATTTAAAAACCATCAAATTTACCAAAGAAACAATTGATTTTTCCAATTATATAATCAATATTACTTCAAATACAAATAATTTTACCACTTATTTTCCAATATCAATGACATTGAAAATATAATATTGAGCAAGAGTACTCACAAAAGAATACATACTATATGATTATATTTTTGAAGAGCTTGAAACAGACTACCCTCATCTTTAGTGATGAAGGTCAGGAATTGGTTAGCCTTGTGATGTGTGGTCACTTGTATGGCAAAAGGAGGCTTCTGGGCTTCTGGCTATATTCTGTTTCTTGATCTAGTTACTGCATACAAGGGTGTTACTTAATTTGGAAATAACAGAAACTTTCTCATTCAATTAAGAATAAGACAAGTTCATCCATAATTTCCACTACTTAATAATATGGTGAAATGAACTATTAGATGTGCCCTTTTCATCACGTATCTTGTGAGGGACACATTATACCAATTTATCATTGGTGATGTTAACTTTGATCACTGGTTAAGAAAGTATCTGCCTGATTCATCCAATATAAAATTACTAATTTTCTCTTCCATACTCCTCTTATTAGAAATGAGTCTGTTTCTCAAATAGAGAGATATTCTGTTCTACTTCCTGGTAGAAACAGCTCCAAAGAAGTGTGGTTATATATTAAAATGGCCTAAGTAATTATTAAATGTAGAGGAAATACTTTGAGGCTGTCCTATTTCCTTTAACATTTCCCAAACTGATTTTAACATTGCCTTCTGCATTTTCTCCTCAGACATATTTTGATTTTTTTCCTTTTGGTTGTGATCCCAAAATGTCATTATTTAATATGTATTTTTCATACTGTTCCAGTTTTGGTTATATAGAGATCTTTCAGACTAGCTTCTGTATCCCTTTAACATGGCCCAATCTTTTTTATTTATTTTATTATTTTTAAAGAAATTCTTTATTTTCTAATACTAAAAAATGCTCTAGATTTCACCATTTCTCCAAAGAGCCATAGTTTCTTTTCTTGGGAATGGTATCAGAAACCAAAATCTGGAGGGCCCACTGAGCAAGTTGACAGACAGGTGAATGTGCTACTTGCATCTTCTCACAATTAGATCAAAATTACAAGTAAACTAAAAGATGACCATCATTTAGAACACCTTGAATTCTAGCTGAACAGCAGTCCTACAGCTACGATATTAAGAAGCCACCACATTGAGACTGGTGGTAGGGGTGGAGACACAGAGCAGGCTGCTCCCACACCCACATGTGGCGGTTAAATATTGGAAGGAATATCTTGGCTGCAGAGTCCCTCTTGAGGAGTGCGGAGTATGAGCCCCACACCAGGTCCCCAGCCCAAGATTCAAGTGCTAAGAAGGAAAACTCCCATAACTTCTGTTTATAAAAACAAGCAGGGATTGAGGCTGAATGAGACAAAGTGTTTCTGGAGTCCCGGGCATCTCTTTTAAAGGGCCCACACACAGACTGACTTGGATTCATTCCCTCTGAGTACTAGCACTGGGGCAGCTGCTTGAAAGGTGCCAGGGACACGCAGAGAGGGACTAAATAGCCTGGCATTAGAGTGAGTACTGTAGGGGCAGCTTTCTGCCAGACTTAAGTTCTAACATGGGCCATTGTTTCTTTTCTGAGTCCTCTCCTCACAGAACAGGTGGGTGCCATATATGAGACTTCATCAATCTAGTTAACACTTTTGTCCTGGCCTGGGTGTTTTCCTGAGACCCTACCCCACTCAAAATTTGGGCCAATCCAACCCCTTTCCACTGGCATTTCTATACACATGGCCTGTCTTGGTTTATGTTGTGGACTTTCCTAAAAGTCTCTTTAAAGGTTCACAAACCCCAAACAAGGAGCACGTGACCAAAGCACATGTACTGCTTGCCAAGTGGCCCTAGTCCAAACACTAGGGGCAGCCTTCCTCAGTTCATAGCTTGGCCTCTCAGGGGGACCTTCAAGCTCAGCACAAGTAGCAGCCATTTTCAGACTGTTTTGTAGCTTTTACCAGATGACCCTGGGCCACAAGTGGCAGCTAACCTTGGCCTGGATGCTCCAGGAGGTCCAGAGTGAGCACACCCAGTGGACAATTCAGACCATGCTAAAGCACAGCCCAGCCACTTTCTTGAGTGACACACTCAACTGACAGACTAAGCAGGTATCAGAACCCCACTAAAGTGACTCCTGCTTTGTGGAGTCTCCCCCTGAACAGTAGATGCTCCACAGTGGTCATAGCTACTCCTCACATCAGATGAGCTTAGGGGTTAATCCCTCCTATCGGAGTTTCAACAACAAGCAAAGCTCAACTACAGCAGGAGGTTGCAAACAGTCTGCATGTGTTGCAGCACACCTGGAGCACAAAGATAGATGACTAGAAAGTCTGTGCTACTGGACCCTATAAGAAACTACAACATAAGGCCACTCTACAAATATTGCAAAATGTAGCAGCTGTACCTGATACATGGAAACAAATACAGGGGGACAACCAAAATGAGGATATAAATAAACGTGTTAAAAAAAAAAAAAAACCTCCAGAAAGAGAACTAAACCAAACAGAGATAAGTAAACTTCCAGATGCAGAGTTCAAAACACTGGTTATAAGGATTCTTAGGGAACTTAAGGAAGATTACATGAACCTAGTGATAACCTTAACAGAGATAGGAAACATAAAAATGGAAATAGAAAACATAAAAAAGAACCAGTCAGAAATGAAGAATATAATAACAAATGCATAACACAGTACAGGAAATCAACAGTAGAATAAATGAAGCAGAAGGCCAAATCAGTGATTGTAAGATAAGGAAGCAGAAAACACCTAATCAGAACAATAAAAACTAAATAAAAAAGGGTAGTGTAAGGAGACTTTGGGACAAATTCAAGCATACTAATATTCACACCATGGGGGGTGGTGGGTGGAAGGAGAAATAGAAGGCAATGATTTGAAAACCTATTTGAAACAAATAATGACAGAAAACTTCCCTAACCTAGTGCAGGAACTAGACATACAAGTCCATGAAGCACAGAGAGTCCCAAACATGATGAACCCAATGAGACACCAACCAAGACACATCATAGTTAAAATGTCAAAGATTAAAAACAAAAATAGAATTTTAAAAGCAGAAAGAGAAAAGCAGTTACTTATCTACAAGAGAGCTCCTGAAACACTGTCAGTTCCTTTCAATAGAAACTTTGCAGAGTAGAAGAAATTGACATGAAATATTTAAAGTGATAAAAGGCAAGGATCTGCAAACAAGATTACTCTATCTAGCTAAGCTATCATTTAGAATTGAAGTACAGATGAAGGGCTTGTCAGACAAGAAAAAGCTAAAGGACTTCATCCCCACCAAACCAGCATTACAAGAAATATTAATGGGCCCTAGCCAGCGTGGACTTAGTTGGTTTTGAGTGTCTTCTGGTAAACCAAAATGTCAGGGGCTTGATTCCTGGTCAGGGCACATATAAGAGGTAACAAACCAATGTCTCTCTCTCTCTCCTCTCTCTGGAATCATTGAATATATCCTTGGGTGAGGATGAAATAAAAGAGATAAAAAAGAAAGAAATGTTAATGGGTCTTCTTTAAGAAGAAAACAAATAAGATCCAAAATATGAATAAGAAAATGAGAACAAATACATACTACAATTGCTTTAAATGCAAAAATCGATTAAATACTCCAATGAAAAGACTAAATGGATAACAAAAAAGACCCTTATATGTGCTATTTACAAGAGACTCACTTCATATCAAAAGACACACACAGACTGAAAGTAAAGAAATGGAAAAATACTTCATGAAATTGAAAATAAAACAAGACAAAAAAGCTGGTGTAGCAATATTTATACCAGAAAAAAGATATTTTAAACATATGCTATAAAAAAAGAAAAACCCAGCAATTCCATTTCTGTGTATTCAAAGAAACCCAAAACACTCAATTGAAAAGACATATATATCCATGTGTTCATAGCAGCATTATTTACAATAGCCAAGATATGGAAGTTACCCAAGTGTCCATCAATAGATAAACTAACAATGAAGAAGTAGTGCATATATATAATGGGATATGAGTTATCCATTAAAAAGTTAAAATCTTAAACTCCACCACAACAGGATGGGCCTAAAGGGTGTTATTTTGAGTGAAATAAGTCAAATAGAGAAAGACAAATGCCTGTTGATTTCACTTATCTGTGGAATCTAAAAAACAACCAAGCAGAACAGAAACAGATTCATAGATACCAAAAACACTTTGATGGTTGCCAGATGGGAGGGGATTTGGGAGTTGGGTAAAAAAGGGAAGGGAGACTTCTGGCCAAGATGGAGGCATAGGTAGATATACTATGTCTCCTTGCACAATGAAAAGAAGGACAAAAATAAAATAAAAATAAAAAATAAAATAACCAGAACTGCCAGAAAATCAAACTGTATGGAAATGCAACAACCAAGGAGTTAAAAAAGAAACATTCATCTAAATCAGTAGGAGGGGAAAGGACAGGGAGTCTGGGCAGAGAGGACTCACTACAAGATGATGGCTGGAGGACCTGGTGAACAAGGTGGTGGCTGGCGGACAGGGCAAGGTGGAAGCTGGCAGAGTGAGTGGTCCCACATGTACATGCATATAAACAGCTAGGAGGAACAGCTAGGGAGCTAGACAGACTGCTCAGAGTGGGAAAATAAAGCTTCAAAACTTCTGACTGAAAAAACCTGTGGAGGTTGTGGTAGCAGCAGAAACTCCCAGCCTCACAGGGGAGTTTCTTGGGTGGACCCACAGGGTCCTAGAATGTACACAAACCCACCTACTTGGGAATCAACACCAGAAGGGCCCAGCTTCCTTGCAGCTAGAAGAGGAAGTGACTGAAAGCCTTCTGAGAGCTGAGCAAGAAGCATTGATCCCTCTCAGACCCCTCCCCCAGATACAGCGCCACCACTCAGTGACTTGGGTTGCTCTGCCCTGGCGAGTGCCTAAGGCTCTTCCTCTTACAATGGAACAGGCATTCAGAGACAATATATATACATACACACACACACATCATATATATATATATATATATATACATACATATATATACATACATATCCCAAACGAAAGAGCAGATCAAAGAACCAGAAAAAATACAACTAAGCAATGAAGAGACAGCCAACCTATCAGAAGCAGAGTTCAAAACACTGGTAATCAGGATGCTCACAGATATGGTTGAGTATCGTCACAAAATAGAGGAAAAAGTGAAGGCCATGAAAAATGAATTAAAGGAAAATGCACAGGAAACCAACAGTGATGGTAAAGAAACCAGGACACAAATCAATGGTATGGACTAGAGGGAAGCAATAAACATTAAACAGAACAGAATGAAGAAACAAGAATTCAAAAAAAAAATGAGGAGAGGCTTAGGAAACTCTGGGACAACTTTAAACATCCTGACATCCAAATCATAGGGGTTCCAGAAGAAGAGGAAGAGCAAGAAATTGAAAACTTATTTGAACAAATAATGAAGGAGAACTTCCCCAATCTGGCGAAGGAAATAGGCTTCCAGGAAGTCCAGGAAGCTCAGAGAGTCCCAAAGAATTTGGATCGAAGGAAGTACACACCAAGGCCCATCATAATTACATTAGCCAAGATTAAAGATAAGGAGAAAATCTTTTGGGAGGGAGGGTAGGAGGTACCAAATTACTTTATTTGAAGGAATGGTACAAATGAAGGACATAAGTGGATGATTGGTACAAGTTATAGAAAAAGTAAAGGTAACTCCAACATGCACATACTGCTTTGGTGACCAGGGAAGTCACTCCCATGGCTGTGGGAAGGCAGCTTAAGGCCTAGCTCTCTGTACTGCCTCCCGGAGTGTGCTTGTCAAAGAGATCCTCTGCCATGCCAGACCCAGGGGCCCCCAATCTGCACAGATGGGTTACGTGGTCACCCAGTTCTTCATTGGATTTCACCTGCTCATGCAGGTAGTGAGTCTCAATGAAGTCACACCAATGAGGGTCATTTTTTTTCAGTGGCCAGTTTGTGCAAGTCCAGTAATGACTGATTCACACTTTTTTCCAAGTATATTGCACACTCCATTGCATTCAGCCATGTTCTGGTTTCTTGATATCCTGGAGGAAGATTCGGCCACCTCATTGGTTCTGCAGCTTCATCAGTTTCTCAGCATGTACCCTCTCCTCATGAGACTGGTGAAGAAAATGCTTGGCAAAGTTCTTCAAAGCCACATCATTGTGGTCAAAGTAGTAAGACATGGACAGGTAGACGTAGTAAGTATAGAGCTCCAGGTTGATCTGGCAGTTGATGGTGGCCTGCAAGTCCTGGTAGTAGTTCTGGCACACCTGCAAGATGGACATGGTCATGATGGCAGCTGAGAACGGGAGGCTTTGCAGCACTGGAGTGGTGGCAGGGACCTAGGGGTGGTCTAAGGGCAATGTGAGGGGGTGGCAGAAGAATGGATCTGGGCAGCTGGCTGGGATGGGGAGTAGAGTGCCAGGTTCTGTTCAAGCACTGTTGAAACAGGAATCCATGGTGACTCTCAGTGAAGACTTGAGAGAATCTTAAAAGCATCAAGAGAAAAGGAGACAGTTACCATAAGACTATCAGGAGTTTCCATAAGACTGTCAGCTGATTTCTCAAAAGAAATTTTGAAGGCAAGAAGGGGCTGGCAAGAAGTATTCCAAGTCATGAAAGGCAAGGACCTACATCCAAGATGACTCTATCCAGCAAAGCTTTCATTTAGAATGGAAGGGCAGATAAGTGCTTCCCAGATAAGGTCAAGTTAAAGGAGTTCATCATCACCAAGCCCTTATTATATGAAATGTTAAAGGGATGTATCAAAGAAAAAGAAGATCAAACACTATGAACAGTAAAACGACAACAAACTCACAACTATCAACAACTGAACCTAAAAAAAACCCCAAAACAATCTAAGCAGACAACTAGAACAGGAACAGATTCACAGAAATAGAGATCACATGGAAGGCTATCAGCCAGGAAGGGGAGGAGGGAGAATGGAGGAATAGGTACAGGGAATAAGAAACATAAATAGTAGGTAGAAAATAGACGGGGAACGGGGGGTTAAGAATAGTATACGAAATGGAGAAGCCAAAGAATTTATACATATGACCCATGGACATGAACTAAGGTCTAAGGTGGGGGATTGATGGTGGGAGGGGGGTGCAAGGTGGAGGGAAATAAAGGGAGGAAATGGGACAACTGTAAGAGCATAATCAATAATATATAATTTTTAAAAAGTAAAGGGATTAAGAAGTACAAAATGGTAGTTAGAGAATAGTCATGGAAATGTAAAGAACAGCATAGGGAATATAGTCAATAATATTGTAATAATGACTTATGGTTTCAATGGGTACTAGATTTATTGGGGTTATCACATCATAAGTTATATAAATGTCTAATCACTGTGTTGTACATCTGAAACTAATACAATATTTTAAATTTGTTGTAATTGAAAAAAAATATTTAAATGTGGGTGCTGGATGTCCTCATTGCTATTGAGTTATTGCTGTTTCTCAGCCCTCTCAGATGGCACAACTCATAAGTATATTCATTTAGACAAAGCAGTGTGTACACGTATGTGTTTAATTTCTGCATCTCCTTATATCTAATATATATGTATATTAAAGTAAACATTAGTTAATACTGAAATATCTAATTCAGTACTAATGGTCCATTCTATCCTTCCTTTCTTGTCACTTGTAATTTATTTCTCTGTTTGGGAAATACATGGTTTCCTCTCAACTAAATTGTGTTTTAATATTTTTTATCCCTGCTATAAATGTGAAATAATTTTTGAGTTACTAGCCTGTACCCTGTGAGAAACAAATTTAACAACTAGATGGCAATGCTTATACACAGTTTTTTGTTGTTGTTGTTTAGCTTTATGGCTTCAGATCAAAGCATGATTTTCTAAAGTTTCTTAGTTCAACTCATTTTTTCTCTACTCATTACTCATTTTTTCTCTACTCATTACCATAGGGTTGCCACACATTTTTAATATAGTTAAGAGTCTTTTGTTACACTGCATTCAATCCTGGAATCTTCCAATATCCTGGGTAATATGATTTTATTTTTATAAAGTTAAGTTTATTCTTTGCTGCAGATATTCTGTGGGTTTTGATGAACTTATAGAGTTAAGTTTCCACCACACAAAACAGAATTTCAGTTCTTTGGTGTCTTTAGACTCAGCTCATTTGCTTCCTCCAAATCCTGGCAAGCATTAACCTGTGTTCTATCCTGTAGTTTTACCTATTTTTAGATTATTTCCCTGGCAAATGTGGTTCAGTTAGTTGGAGTGTTGTCCCATAAACAAAAGTTTGTGGGTTCCATTCCCAGTCAGGGAACATACCTAGGTTGCTGGTTCCATCCCTGGTCTGGGAGTGAATGAACCCTGATCTGGGAGAGTTACTTCTCTCCCTTCCTCTGTCTCTAGAAAAAATGGAAAAAAAAAATGCCATCAAGTGAGGATGAAAAAAAGAATAGAATGCCAATTGAAAGTATTTAGTTTTTCATTAACTTAACAAAATACATTAAACACGTTATTACTACTGTGTGATCTAATAGTTCCCTATTACTGCTGACCTGTATAGTCATGTGAACATAAATTTTTAATTCACTTGTGTAAATACCTTGTAGTACAATTGTGAGCCATATACAGGTATGTGAGAGAGGCTGAAAATTGTTTTCCAATTGAAAATTGGTGGTTATACAACTTTGCATTCCCGCTAGTATTGAATAAGCATTCCTAGTGCTTGGTACCAGTAATGAGTTCAATTGCATTCCTGTGAAAATGTGTACGCTGAAATTCTAACCCTCAGTACTTCACAATATAATTTATTTGGGTATAGGATATTACCAGAGGTAATCAAGTTAAAATGAAGCTATTGAGGTAGATTCTAATTCAATATGATTGGTGTCCTTATAAAAAAGGGAAGACACAAAGGCACTCATACAGGGAAGATTAAGTAAAGTGACACAAGAAGATGACTACCTACAAACTAAGGAGAGAGTCAGGGAACAGATGTTCTTTCTCATCATTCAGAAATAACTAACCTTACCACTCCCTTTTAGACTCTAGCATACAGAAGTGTGAGACAATAAATTCCCGGTTTTTAAGTCACGCAATTTTTTGAACTGTATTACAGTAACCTTGGCAAACTAACTCAACATCATTGTCAACTTTGGGTATCCTCAGGTTTAATTTTTTTAACTATTATAATAGATATCAAATGGAATTTTACTGTACTTTCAATTTATATTTCTCTAATAAATAATCTTACTTGACATTCATGTCTTTTTGGTGAAGTGTCTGTACAGATTTTCCCCCTCATTTTAAATATTAGATTTTTCCTATCATTTCTGATTTAATAGTTTATTATGTAGTGTAGATATAAGTCCTCTGCTGGATATATTATTTTTGAAATATTTTCCTGAGTTTGTTGCTTACTTTTATATACTCAACAATGATTTTTACATAGAAAATATTTTTATTTTGATAAAATTAAATTAAAAAATTGTGTAGACTGTACTTTTGGAGTCATATCTAAAAGTTATCACAAAATCTGGACTTCTGGCCAAAATGAAGTGTAGGTAGATACACTTTGCCTCCTTGCAAAACCCAAAGAAGGACACCAATAAATTTAAAAACAAAAAATAACGAGAACTGCCAAAAAATTGAACTGTGTCAAAGTCTGAAAACTAAGGAGTTAAAGAAGAAACATTCATCCAGACTGGTGGGAGGGGTGGAGATGTGCTGCCAGGGTGCAGAGGACCGGCTGCAAGGAGGTGGCTAATGGATCTGGTGAGGCAGTGGCTGACAGAGCATGTGGTCCCACATTTATGTGCAAATAAACCAGGAGAAACAACTGTGGAACGAGACAGACTACACAACCCAGGGTTCCAGTGTGGGTAAATAAAGCCTCAAAACCTCTGAATGAAAACACCTGTGGGAGTTGAGGCAGCAGGAGAAACTCTGAGCCTCACAGGAGGGTACGTTGGACAGACCCACAGGGTCCTAGAACATACATGAAACCACCAACCCAGGAATCAGCACCAGAAGAGCCCAATTTGCTTGTTGGTAACAGAGGAAGTCACTGAAAGCCAGCTAAGAGCAGAGCAAGCAAGCAGCAGTGTTCCCTTTTGGACCCCTCCCCCACATACAGTACCACAGTGCAGCAACCTGGGTTGTCCCACCCTGGCAAATACCTAAGGCTCTGCCCCTTATAAGGTAACAAGCATGCAGAGACAAGAACAAAAACAAAATCAAAAAATGAAAGAACAGATCAAAATTCCAGAAAAAATATGACTGAGCGAGATAGCCAACCTATCAGATGCATAATTCAAAACACTGGTAATCCAGATGCTCACAGAAATGGTTGAGTATGGTCATAAAATAGAAGAGGAAGTGAAGGCTAGGTGAGTGAATTAAAGGAAAATGTACAAAGAACCAACGTTGACGGGAAGGAAACCAGGACTCAAATAAACAGTTTGGAGCAGAAAGAATAAATAAATATTTAACCAGAACAGAATGAAGAAAAAAGATTCAAAAAAGTGAGGAGAGGCTTAGGAACCTCCATGACACCTTTAAACGTTCCAACATCAGAATCATAGGGTGACATAAGAAGAGGAAGAGCAACAGATTGAAAACTTATTTGAATAATGAAGGAGAACTTCCCCAGTCTGGAAAGGAAATCAGCTTCCAGGAAGTCCAGGAAGCTCGGAGAGTCCTAAAGAAGTTGGACCCCAGGAAGCACACACCAAGGCACATGATAATTACATTACCCAAGATGAAAGATAAGGAATCTTAAAAACCGCAAGAGAAAAGGAGGCAGTTACCTACAAAGGAGTTCCCATAAGACTAGCAGCTGATTTCTCAAAACAAACCTTGCAGGCAAGAAGGGGCTGGAAAGAGGTATTTGAAGTTGTGAAAGGCAAGGACCTGCATCCAAGATTACTCTATCCAGCAAAGCTATCATTTAGAATGGAAGGGCAGATAAAGTGCTTCTCAGATAAGGTCAAGTTAAAGGAGTTCATCATCAGCAAGCCCTAATTATATGAAATGTTAAAGGAACTTATTGAAGAAAATAAAGAAAATAAAAAATATGAACAGTAAATTGACAACAAACACAACTATCAACAACTGAACCTGAAAAAACAAAAACAAACTAAGCAAACTAGAACAGGAACAGATTCACAGAAATAGAGATCACATGGAGGGCTATCAACAGGGAGTGAGAGTGGAAGAATGGGGGAAAAGTTACAGGGAATAAGCTTAAATGGTAGGTACCAAATAGACAGGGGAAAGTCAGGAATAGTATGGGAAATGAAGAAGCCAAAGAACTTGTATGTATGACCAATGGACATGAACAAAGGTGGAGGAATGATGGTAGGAGGGGGAGTACATGGTGAAAAGAATTAAAGGGGAGAAAAAAAATGGGACAACTATATAGCATAATCAATAAAATATATTAAAATGTAATGAAATAAAATGTAAGTTACCACAAAATCTAAGAGCATGACATTTTAAAAATGTTTCCTTCTAAATTTTCATATGTTTTACAGTTTATATTTAGGTTTACATTTAAATTTTAGTTAATTTTTGTATAAGATAGAATATGTGCTGAACTGTGGATAATCAGCTGACTGTTTTTGTAAAGATCTATTTATGGATCTCTATCCTATCATTGATGTATGTGTGTATTCTTTCACTCTTACCACGTTGACTTGATTATTCTAGATTTTCTAGGTATGTCTTCAAGTAGAATAATGTGGATGCCCTATATGTGTTCTTTTTGCAGAATTGTTCTATTATTTTAATTCTTTGTCATTTTTATGTAAATTTTAGAAACAAGTCACTCTCTACAAATAACATCACTGTGATTTTTATTGTAATGCATTGAATATATAAATCAAATTAGGAAGGATCAATATATTAAAAATTTTGGATTTTGCAATCTGTGAATATGGAGTATCTTTTGCAGAACTTGACAAGCTAATACTGTTTGTATGTCAATGGAAAGCACCCAGAATAGCCACAAATTTTAAAAAAGACAAAAGTTAAAAGACAAATGCATGGATCATGCTTTTAGTGTGGTATCTAGGAGCCCATCATCAAGCACAAGGTCACCTAGATTTTCTATGTAATGTTCAGAAGCTTTGGAATCTCAGGTCTATGATCCATGAGGAGTTCATAGTTGTGAAAAGTGTATGGTCCATGCAAAGATTCATTTAATTTCTGTTTATGCTTATGTTGCTGTTTTTTATATAGTTTCTTAAGATGAAAGCATAAGTTATTATCTTTAATCTTTCTTTTTTCTTATGTATGTGTTCAGTGCTATATCTCTCAGTACAGTTTTTGTGGTATTCCATATATTTGGATAACTTATATTTTCATTCTTACATAGTTCAAAATATTTAAAATTTATTTTGACTTCACTGACCCATTGGCTATTTAAAAGTGTGCTGTTTAAAGTATTTAGGGATTTTTCATCTCCCTGTTATTGATTTCTAATTTAATTCCATTGTGCTCTAAGAACATACTTTGTGGATTTTAAAAAAATGTATGTTAAGGTGTATTTAAGGTATTTTATGGATCCAGATGTGGTCAATTTCAGTAGATTTTCCATATGAGCTTGAGAAGAAGTATTTCTGCTCTTATTTCATGTAGTCTATAAATATGAATAAAGCCAGGTTAATTTATAGTACTGTTAAGTCTTCTATATCTTTACTGATTTTCTGTGAGTTAATCTATCAATTACTGACAGAAAACTATTGTAGTCTCCAACTATGATGTTGTATTTGTTTATTTAACCTTACATTTTTCTATTTTCTTCTATACTTTTTTGCCTCATGTATATTGATATGTTATTATTAGGGGTACAAATATACACATTTTAATATTTATGTCTTCTTAGGGATTTGACCCCTTCATAATTATGTTAGTCTCCATTTATTCTTGATAATTCTTGTTCTGAAGTTTGTTGTGACAGAAATTAAGATATATATCTTTATGCTCTTATTAGTTTAGCATGGTATATCCTTCTCAATTCCTTTACTTTTAGCTTATCTGAGTCTTTATATTTAAAATGGTTTCCTCTAGACAACTTATAGTTGTTTTATTTTTAGTGCACTCTGATGATATTTGTCTTTTAATTGATGTATACAGGCCATTCACATTTAAAGTAAATAATGTTACCGTTGGCTAAATATATATCATATTTGTAAGTTTTCTATTTGTTACAGTATTCTATTTTTGATTTTCTTTTTTTTTCTGCCTTCTGTGGTTTTAAGTATTTTATATTATTCCATTTTATTACCTCACTCAGGATATTACTATAATATTTTTAAAAATATTAGTGCTTGTAGAGTGTACAATACGTTTAAATATTCTAAATTAAACACAAACATAACACTTTACATGAAGTAAAATTTTTCCTAATTTTTGTCTCCTATCCCTGGTGGCATTGCTGTTATTTATTTCACTTGCCTATGTTAAAATCATGAAACATGAGGAGGGACCCAGAATTAACTTCTGGAGGGTGGGCCGCTTGTAGTACAGGCTTCCTCCACTAGGTGAGTATTCTAGGAACCAATTTGTATCAGTGTACTAGCTGGCCTTGTGGTGAGAGGCTGCATTCAGAGTCAGTGAATTCTTTTTGAAGACTCTTTCAACACATTTGCCTATTTACCAGCACACCTGCCTTCACTGTACTGAGTGTTCAGCAGTTTTTGACCAAAAATGCCATGACCACCATGCCACGCCCTCCCTATTCATCCAGTCTTGCCCTGAGCAACTTTCTTTTTGTTTCTCCAGATGAAAAAAATCTTCAAGAGAAAATATGTTGCCAATGTAGAAGAGGTGAAACAGAAAAAGACAGAAGCACTGAAAGGCATCATATTCAACAAGCTCTAAAACTATTTTTGAATTGGGGAAAAAATGTCTTGATAGGTACGTTGCATTAAATGTAGAGTTTTTTGAAGATGACTTCAGTTTAAAAATGTAAGAATAATGCTCTCCAGTTAGAGCATTATGCTAAGGGAAATAAGCCAGGGGGTGAGGGACAAATACCATATGATCTCACCTTTAACTGGAACATAAGCAATAGAAGAAAAAAGCAAACAAAATATAACCAGAGACATTGAAGTTAAGAACAATCTAACAATAGCCAGGGGGGAGTGGGGTGGGGACAGTGGGAAGAGGGGATTACAAGAACTACTATAAAGGACACATGGACCAAACCAAGGGGGAGGGTGGAGGTGGGGGAGGGAGGTGGGTTCAGCTGGGGTGGGGTGGAGGGATGGGGAGAAAAGGCATACAACTGTAATTGAATAATAAAATTTTTTAAAATGTAAGAATAAATACACAATTTTTTATAAATAAATACTGGGTTTCTTGGGTCCCCCCTCATATATCTATTATTACTTAAAACAAATATAACTTTTAATCAATTAAGAATAGGAAAAATAATAACCTTTATTTCTTCTTGATTCCATTTCATTATGTAGATCAAGTTTCTGCCCTGTATATTTTTCCTTCTGTCTGGAAAACTTACTTTAATATTTCTTGCAGGGCAGTTCTGAGGGTGATGAATTACTTCAGGTTTTGATCATCTGAAAAATTCTTATTTCTCCTTCACTTTTGAAGAAGATTTTTCTGCATATAAATTTCTAGGTTTGTGCTTTTTCTTTCAAAATTATACATATTTAACTCCGCTTATTGCTTGCCAATTTCTGGTGAGAAATTTAATGTAGTTCCTATCTTAGTTTATCTATAGGTTAGATTATTTTTTTCTGGCTTCTGTAAATATTTTCTTTTTTGTTTTTCTGCATTTTGAAAATGATACACCTTGTGCTAGAACTTTCAGTATGTATCCTGCATAGTATTTTCTGAGAGTTCTAGATTTGTGGATTGTTTTCTGTCAGTTTTGGAAATTCTTAGTTGTTATTAATGTATTTTGCATATATGTTATACCTGTCAAAACTGTCTTACACTTCTTGGTTGCTCTGTTCTGCTTATGTTTTGTTCTTTTTTATCTCTGCATTTGCATTCAGGAAGTTTCTCTTGACCTATCTTCAAGCTCACTGTTTCTTTCTTTAGCTGTTTCAAGTTTACTAATGTGCCCATTAAAGGGATTCTGCTATTTTGTTAGTGATTTTGATTTACATAATTTCCATTTGATTCTTTCTTCAAGATTATATCTTTCTGCTTACATTACACATCTGTTCTTGCATGTTGTTTACTTTTTCCTTGAGATTTCCTTAACCTATTAATCATAGTTATTTCAAATTTTCTATTATTTCAACATCTGCATCATATTTGATGCTGGTTCTGATTATTATTTTTTCTCTTCAGATTATGCTTTTTTCTTGCCTTTTTCATGGCTCTATAAATTTTGTTGAAAATTGAGCATTTTGTGTTGAGTATAGAAGTAAAACAAATAGACCATTAGTGTGAGAATTTATGCTAATTTGTGTACTAGATGAGGACAGGGTTTAATGTGTATTGGAATTATACATACCAAAGATTTAATTTTTTTTGCGTTTGTTTTTGTCTACCAATATGACTTCCCTAAGTACTTCTTCAGAGACTCTGTCATGCAGTGTCCCCAGTTGAACACCACTGTTCTTACACTGGAGCACCACTGATGGTAGGAAAATGGAGGGGAAAAGGGTTTGTTGTATAATTTTTCTGATTAAATATCAGTCTTTTAGTGGACCTGTCTCTCAAGGCTATCACCTTCTAACTTGTTTCTTTGAGTGTAATTTTTCCCCTTGTCACCTACTCCCTTTCCTGGCTATAGGATCCCAATCTATTTCCTTGATATGTCCTTTAGGTGAGCCAGGAAGGCTAAAAGCCACAGAAAAAGGAACACCCACCTTCAAGCTGGAATAATGCTCTGGTATAACCTTCTCTCTCTTTGTAATAGGTCTTTGATATCTAGAAGGTCTTGGTAGTATCTCAAAATGAGTATGCTTTCCCTGCCCCTTCCAGAGCCATGAGGAAATTACTTAGACCCTCACCATGAGAACCTGATGAGATTCCAGGAAGTAAAACCCTCAAAATTCTGGGCCTTACCTGGGAATGCTGCCCATAGAAGTTCCTTACTCTCATGGTAATCCATACTTTGCCTCCAGCAATTTATCAAAATCCCCATATAAGTGTTCCTACCAGTTTATGACTCAGGCAGCTTGTGTTCAAGATAAACAAAACTAGACTCTGTCGTTCTGAATCCAAATGCCTCTCTAAATCTTTGGGGGGTTATTGAAGAGTCTATGAAAACTCATTGATTTTCAAAGTCTCCAGCTTTTTATTATTACAATAAGAGGAGTGGCAAATTCCAAGCTTTTAACATGTTGAGATGGAAAAAAAGGTCTGGATAACTTTTATTTATTTTATTCAGTGACTTTGCTAAATTGACATGTAATTGTAGGATTTTATCTTTAGTTCTTTTGAATTCTCTCTCTTTGCTTGCCTTTTTTAATTTGTTTTATTTATTTGCTTTATTTAATTTTGTTCCATCCTGCTTAGGTAGTCTTTGCATAATCCAAAGCCATGAAGATTCCCTATGTATGCAAAATATAGTTTGTGAATAATATTTTTACTTTTTAATTATAGGGATTCATATTTTCCAGTACAACATTGGAACACAGTGGTGCTAGGAATGCTTCTTTCTTCTTACTGTTCTCATAAGGAAAATTCAATATTTCAGTATCAATGTGATGTTTGACACCATATGATGTTAGGCACATTTTTATAGACACCATTTACAGATTTAAGTTTTACCTTTATATTCCTCATTTGTTAAAATTTTCTTTTTTAATGATGAAATTTGTTTAATTTTATTAAACTCTTTTTCGAAATTTGTATGATCATACCTATGTCTTCTGTTTTATATTAATATAGTGAATCTCATAGATTATTTTTTGAATGTCATGCCAGTCTTTCATTCCTAGAATAAAATTGATTTAATCTTGATATATTACCTTGTTTATAAAAATTGGATTTAGTTTGATTATATTTACTTTAATACTTAAAAAAATCTATATTAAAGAAAAAGATTTGGCCAGTTGTTTTCCTTTTTGACCATGCCTTTTGGACATTTTGGTATCAGATTATCTTGGCCTCATTACAAAAGTTGTGTATTGTTACTCTTTTTTATATTGTCAAGAAGCTTCTGTGTCTAATTTGTGATAATTCTCTCTGAAATATCTACTGATAGAAGTATGTTAAAATTTCTTACTATAATTATAGATCATAGGTAGTGTACATTTTTTCTTTTAATTTTTACTTCACACTTTTTGTGGCTATGACATTAAGTATAAACAAACCTAGAATTCTTATATTTTCTTAGTATATGTTGTTTGTGTTTACCTGGTATATCACATTTATTACTTTATTTTTTAACTTTTGATATTTATGTATATGAGCTTCTTAGATTACCATTTTAACTGTTATTTTAGAGTTTACACTAGATATTATAGTATGTATGTCAAAATCAATTGATAAATTTACCATTTCCATTTCTTGGTCAAGAAAAGAATGTTAGAATGCAAGGCTGAGGGAACGAAAAAGGTAGTTTGTGTCTACTAGGGCACTGGAAAATATCATGCATGCAATCCATCTCAGTCTTTATTTGCTTGTTTGCTGTTTTATATACTTGAGTCAATACATTTCAAAACCACCATTTTTTCCCTTTCAGTTTGAGTTCATTTGGGCTTTTCTGTTTTCTGTAACTAAAAACTGTCAAATTTGTACAGTTACTTACTTGAACTTGGGATCTGTCAAGTTTTAGTAGAGGTTTGGTCCTGACATTTCACACTGTGAAAAGATAAAGAAAGTACTTCTTTCCAACCTCTCTCACCTCCCCATTCCATTCACTACTCCAAATTCTGCCTCCCCATCAGCCTCTCTCAGCAAGACCTGATCTTGTCCCACATGAACATATTATCAATGATGGGTGTGTGCTTATTTTTAAACCAAAGAGTCAAAATAAGTCACTCACCACTTAGCTGAAAGCTATGGGCAAAGTTATTTTTCTGAAAGAGATGGCTGCAGTGTGTTACTGCACATGGCCATTGTTCACCAAATCACCATGATGAGGTTTTGTGTATCCTGTGTTCTGGGACTATGATGTTCAGGGATCCTCAGAGTATGTACCCAAATTATCTGCTGTTCCCTGTCCTTTCTGTGCCCATAATGGCACTTTAAATGTCCACGTGTAGGGTTAATTGAGAATTCATCATCCAAAATAGAACATTTTTTAGAATTAAAGGGAAGGATGGATATTGACAATTATTCCAGACCCACAAATGGAAATTGAGACTGTCCCAGGAAACATGGGATGTATGGTCACTATACCTATGAATCTTCCTGAGAAAATGGGGAAGGACACTAGGAACTTCCCAAGATGCATCCTAATAATGTTCTAGCTCTATTTTTTTTTTTTTTTTCTTAACAGGCATCTTTGGCTGGTGTGGCTCAATGGATTGAGCACCAGCCTGCAAACCGAGAGGTTACAGGTTGGATTCCCAGTCAGGGTATGTGCCTGGGTTGCAGGCCAGGTCACCAGTTAGGGGTGAGCGGAGAGAGCCTATTTGTGTATCTGTCTCACACATTGATGTTTCTCTCCCTCCCTTTCCCTCTTTCTAAAAGTAAATGGAAAAAATCTTTAAAAAAATAAAGAGGCTGTGGGATCCTTTTGAGTCCCATAATCTCTCACTTCTAATTCATTGCCTCTCCACACAAGAGAGTTACTTTTATTTTTATTACGTCTAAATAAGAAAATTGAAATTCTAAATGAGAAAACAAAAATGACTGTTGTACAAATAAAAGTGGGATTTGGGGGTGGAAACTGTAAAGCAAGAAATAATTTTCTTGCTAATTAGACATTTTCCTCTGTTCCACAATACATATAAAAGCTAGGTGTGAAGTAGGTGAGTTATTCGATTTATTGCAGGGCACAGAATATCGGGGCTCCTTGTTCAAAATATAAGAAAGAAAAGCTGTAAATTGCATTGAAAATATAAAGTTCTAAGTTTCTTCTTGGTTTCCTTTTTCTCTTAATATATTTTATTGATTATGCTATTACAGTCCCATTTTTTTCTCCTCTTTATTCCTCTGCTTCCTGTACACCACTCCCACCACCATTCCCCCACCTTAGTTCAGGTGCATGGGTCATACATATGAGTTCTTTGCCTTCTTCATTTCCCATACTATTTTTAACTACCCCCCTATCTATTTTGTACCTACCATTTAAGCTTCTTATTCCCTGTACCTTTTTCTCCATTCTGCCCTCTCTCCATCCCCACTGACAACCCTCCATATGATCTCCATTTCTGTGATTCTGTTCCTGTTCTAGTTTGCTTAGTTTTGTTCTTTTTTTTTTAGGCTCAGTTGGTGATAGTTGTGGGTTTGTTGTCACTTTACTGTTCATATTTTTGATCTTCTTCTTTTTCTTTGATAAGTCCCTTTAACATTTCATACAATAAGGGCTTAGTGATGATGAACTACTTTAACTTGGCCTTATGTGGGAAGCACTTCATCTGTCCTTTCATTCTAAATGATAGCTTTGCTGGATAGAGTAATCTTGGATGCAGGTCCTTGCCTTCCATGACTTCAAATACTTCTTTCCAGCCCCTTCTTGCCTGCAAGGTTTGTTTTGAGAAATCAGCTGCTAGTCTTATGGGAACTCCTTTGTAGGTAACTGCATCCTTTTCTCTTGCTGCTTTTAAGATTCTCTCCTTATCTTTCATCTTGGGTAATGTAGTTATGATGTGCCTTGGTGTGTGCTTCCTGGGGTCCAACTTCTTTGGGACTGTCCGAGCTTCCTGGACTCCTGGAAGCCTATTTCCTTTGCCAGATTAGGGAAGTTTTCCTTCATTATTTGTTCAAATAAGTTTTCAATGTCTTGGTCTTCCTCTTCTCCTTTTGGCATCGCTATGATTCGTATGTCAGAACATTTAAAGTTGCTCCAGAGGTTCCTAAGTCTCACCTCATTTTTTAAAATTCTTATTTCTTCATTCTGTTCTGGTTGAATGTTTATTTCTTCCTTCTGGTCCACACCATTGATTCAAGTCCCAGTTTCCTTCCCTTCACTGTTGGTTACCTGTACATTTTCTTTCATAGCCTTCACTTCTTCCTCTACTTTGCAACCATACTCAGCCATTTCTGTGACCATTCCTATTACCAGTGTTTTGAACTGTGCATCTGATAGGTTGGCTGTCTCCTCCTTGCTTAGTTGTATTTTTTCTAAAGTTTTGTTCTGTTCTTCCATTAGAGCCATATATATATATATTTATTTATCTATCTTGGCATGCCTGTTACATAGTAAGGGTTAGAGCCTTCAGTATTTGCCAAAGTGGGGCTACCCACCTCTCTGCACTGTGGCGCTGCATGTGGGGGAGGTATCTGATAGGGAAAAATGCCACTTGCTCTGCTCTCAGCTGGATTTCAGTCACTTCTTCTGCTCCCCCCAAACACATTGGGCCCTACTGGTGCTTATTCCCATGTGGGTGATTTGTGTAGATTCTAGGACCCTGTGGGTTTCTCCAAGGAGCTCTCCTGTGAAGCTGTGTGTTTTCTCCTGCTGCCTTAACCCCCATGGGATTTTTCAGTCAAAGGCTTTGAGTCTCTATTTCCCCACACTGGAACTCTGGGTAGCCTGGTTAGTCTCACTCCCCCATTGTTCCTCCTGGTTTATTTGCATGCAAATGTGGGACCACCCACTATGCCAGGCACTGCCTTGCCAGGAGTCCTCTCTGCCCCCAGCTACCCATCTCCTCTCCTCCTACAAGTCTGGATGTATGTTTCTTCTTTAACTCCTTGATTGTCAGACTTCCATACAGTTCAATTTTCTGGTAGTTCTGATTATTTCTTTTTTTTATTTTAAATTTGTTAATGTCCTTCTTTTGGTTGTGCTAGGAGGCAAAGTATCTATGTATGCCTCTATCTTGGTCTGAATTCTTATCTTTCTCCTTGGTTTCTCTCTCATCGTGTCATAGTGGTTTTTATTAATTCTAAGGGAGACCCCTCAAAAAATAGAATTATCTTCTGAGGGGGTGGACCCATTGTAGTACAGGCTTCTCCTATTAGGTGAGTTTTCTAGGAACACATTTGTATCAGTGTACCAGCTGGCATTGTTGTGAGAGGCTACACTGGGCTTCAGTAATTTTCTTTTTTGAAGACTCTTTCAATGCATTTGCCCATTTCATGATGGGTGACTTACAAGTGCCCCTGCCCACACCATGATGAGTGTTGAAGCAGTTTTTGAGAAAAAATGTCATGACCCCCATTCCCACCCTCCCTATTCACCTAATCTTGCCCCACAGCATTTTTTTGTTTCCCCAAATTAAACAAAAAAAGAAGTCTTCAAAGTGAAATGTTTTGCTGATGTTGAAGAGATGGAAAAGAAAAATGCAGAAGCACTTAAAAGGCATCAAAATCAATGAGTTCAAAAACTCTTTTGAGTAGTAAAAAAAATGTCTTGATAGGTGTACTGCATTAAATGGAGAGTGCTTTGAAGGTGATTGAAGTTTAAATATTTAAGAATAAATACACTTTTTATAAATAAATTCCACTTTGGGGAGATACCCCCTTGTATTCAAGAAAACTTTCCATCTGAGTGAGAATTTATTTTTGGTGACAATGAATAATAAACACAAATATTAGTTAAGTATTTTAGAAAAAGTGTTACATTTTATTTGAACATTTCTTTGTTTTAAAAAGCAGAAATGATGCATATGGTTTTATGGACAGTTTCAACTGTTTTTTTTTTTTAGTTCAGTTAGAAAATATAATCTTGGCAAGGGTACTGATAAAATAGCTCGTTGTTCAACATTTTGACTCGTTCTTCAGAAATTAATATGCAAAAAGGACTTTGCATTATAAATTTGTTTATTGGGATTCCAGAGGGAAGATATGACTAACAGGCAGAAGTCTGCCTACATATCAAGGTTATAGATAACCTTGTAAGAGAATACCATTACGTTTAAATCAGTACACCTGATCCTATACAGATCAGGTCAATCAATGGTACTAGGGGAAGTGAATTAGTAAGTTGCTATTTGGAAAAAAAAAAACAGATAATCCATATTTCTCCCCATGTTTCTACTATTGACTAGAGATAAATACATCTTCATGCTGCTATTTATATTTCCTGTAGTGTTATAACAATAAGAACGGAAGTAGAAGTAGATGAAAATTATAATGAGTATGAATCAAGATGCATTCACAGCAACACCACTATGAAAAAATATATGTATATATGTGTGTGTGTATTCGGTGTTTGCCTCTGATTGTTTTTCTTTTCATACCATAAATTTCCACATTCCCACTGCACATGATATAAAGCCTGCTGTCTCATCTCAATTATAAGCAAAAGTAGAAGACTGCAAAATTGAAACTGAAGAGATGCTTTCAAGTCACTTTCAGTTTGATAAAGTTGAAAACAACTGAAACACTAATAAACTTTACAGATTTTATTATTGTATATTCCTGAGATGTTTGTGGAGAAAGTTTACTTAGGTTTACTAACAGTAGCAATCAAACAATGAAGTGTTTATTTTTATCCAACCATTTCAACACAAAAACAAAAGTTACTTCTGAGCACCATGCTATCTATACCAGCACTTCTCAAACTTTAAACACATGACCCACCAGAGAAATTTGCTACAAAACTGGTTCTAATTTAGTTGCTCACGGATGGTGCCTGAACATTTTTTTCCCCTAAAGAGCGGCTAATATGATGAAGTTGCTCATCCTAGAAACATGCTTGCGGTTCAAGGTCCTAAAAGGCACAGATGTAAACTTTGTAAACACTAAAGTATTCAGAATAAATTGTTGAAAAGGGTAGTTTCTTCAGTAAACCCAGCCTAAGGAAATTCCTGGGCCCTACCTAGCACAATATTTTGCTCCAAGTTTTCTTTCAGCCATGATGAGAAGGAAGATCTTTTATTTTTTATTATCAACTTTCCTACAAAAGCACACTTTTCCTCAGAGGAATGTTTATTTTGGATATTGGTATAAGCAATAGTAAGTGACATAAGAGATGACTTTTAAAGCAAATACAGAATAGATGCAAAAAATTCTCCAAATATCTGCTTATTATTATTTTATTGCTCCACATTCAAAAATAGGACTTGTGTTCTCAGTTCCTTCTCTCTCTCTCTCTCTCTCTCTCTCTCTCTTTTAAATATATTTTTTTCCACCATACATTTAGTTTGGGAAGAATTGCAGCTCCTGCTTGACCATCCTGTTCAAGTCTCCTTTCATTAACCGCATAGAAAACCCTGCTCTTCTTGATCCTTTCAGTAGGTCTAAGTTAAAAATCAGACATTCCCTCCATTAATTTTATCCACAAATACACTAATGCATGATAAATGCCAGGAAATATCTATAGGAGAATGTATATATATAAAATCCCTGGTACTATTCTAATTGCTTCACATATATTAACTAATTTAATTATTTTTTAATGTTTTTTTCTCTTTTTTAAGATTTTATTTATTTATTTTTAGAGATTGTAGGAGAGGGAAAAAGAGAAGGAAACATCCATGTGTGGTTGCCTCTTGAGTGCCCCTTACTGGGGACCTGGCCTGCTACCCAGGTATGTGCCCTGATTGGGAATTGGACCAGCAGCCTTTTGGTTCACAGGCCGGCACTCAGTCGACTGAGCCACACTAACCAGGGCCTAGTTTAATCCTTAAAAAAAAAACTGTGAGGTAAGTCTTATTATCCCTTTTTTAATAATGGGGAAATTGAGGCACAAAGGCATTAGTTGACTTGTTCAACTTTGCATAGCAACTTATAGTTCTGGGATCTGCACCCACAGAGCCTTGTCTCAGGATCCTCACTCCAAAGTACTCCATTGTTCTGGTAATGGAGATCTTTACTATTGAGGCCCCAGGGTGAGAGCCTCTCACTCTGTGAAGGTTTTGTGAGAGGTATTGTCTGGGCTCTGTTCCCAACACCTCTGTGACTCTCGTGGCACTCTTGTGGCCTCGTTTCTAATTTCAATTATGATCTTGTGACTAATTCTGTGAAGACTTTCAATGGTTTTATGCATGCAGTGCCACACCTCAGCTGGCCACATCTCTTGCTACCTTTACCCAGTTGTTTTATACCCCCTCTTCGTACTTACGCATGTGTAGTCTGGGGGTGCAAAGAACTTCATACCTGTGGGGCAGCCTCCAACAATGAGGCAGATTGGGTGCCAATGGATAAGTGCCCCACCCCTGCCTCCTGGGGTGGACATTTCAGAGAAGATCTATCAGCAAACTTTTATCTTTGCTATGTTCTTCAGGGAACACGGCTAAGAAATAGTTTTCTCACTCTGTTGAAAGCTGCTTCCCCAGCATAAATTTAATCCTGGCCCTGGCCTTAGTCTTATAGTATTTGTTTATTTTAAAGTTTGGAAATGTGGATGCCCATCATTTCGTCTTTTTGTTGATAGATTGTATAAAATATTAGATTCACTTAAAACATAGTATAGAACATTGAAATTCTTTATATTGCATTTATATATAAATATTTGATTTGTGACTAGATTATTTTAGAAGAATAATGTAGTGCCTTAAATACTTATCTGGTAAAGAAAGGACATTTGGGCCGAAAAAGGAAGATGGCGGCAACATAGGTGGGAGCGGAGTCCACTTCCCCTCAACGCCAGGGAAATACCTAGCTGATCTGAGGAGCAGAGCGAACAGCCAACAGTATTCCAGCATATACAAAGATCAGAGACCAAAGATAGAGGACATTGAAAGATCTGACGGTAAGAAGAGTGCTTAAGGACAATAAGGTCCCCGGGACCCGGGACCACGCGGTACAAGGGCGGCAGAAGCGCCACCCCTGGCGCAGGGGCTGCTGCAGGAGTCTTGGGAGAGGGCCAGGCTGAGCTGTGAGCAGCCAGGTGCTTGATTGGACCAGGGGGGCTTGAAAAGGAGGAATTTCTCAAAAAGAAAAAGAAAATAGAGACACTCAGGGGCTAGTTAGAGAACTCTGGGCAGCAGCCACAGCCCCTGGACTGCGAGCACGGGATAAGCAGCACCTGAGCCCCAGCGCTCACCTGAGGCCGGGTGGTACACGCAGATTAGCTAACGGGGCCCCGTACATAAAACCCCGGAGGGGCACCCACACCTGAAACCTCTGAGAGCATCTGGAGCAGAGACTAGCTGCTCCACCCACAGGCCCAAAACCTCGGAACCGAGTGCTGCGTGATTCAGTCCCAGGGCAGCCCCGCCCGCCCGAGAGACTCAAGCCCAGGGCGGCTGGATCGGCCTCCCAAGCACAGAGCCTTTGGCTCGGCTGGCTGCGCGCTCGCCAAGCTCAGGGCCGGCTGGCTGCGCGTTTTCCAAGCACAATGCCGCTTGCGAGCTTCCTAAACCCGAGGCGGCTGAATCTGGTGGCTGAATCCGCCTCCTGCGCACGCATCCCAAGCCCAGGCAGCTGGATCCCCCTGCTGCACGCACAAGCCTCCCAAGCCAAAGCGGCTGGAGCCGCCGCTTGCATGTCCCAAGAACAAAGCTGCTGGATTGGCTGATCAACAGCCTGATTGCCTGCCAGGGACCACACCTACAACACCTACCTAACACTTGCGCACCCTGCAGGGCCTACTAGCTCTCTAGGACAAAGGCAGAACACCCAGCAGAGGGGAGCTGCAGTGCTAGCAGAGACTGCAGGCTGAACAACAGCGAAGAGTGTGGCCCAGGAAGGGAGAAAAGTGAAACCAATCCTTCCAACCACCCCCTCCCATTGCACAGACAGGACACCAGCAGAAATAACCTGAAAAGTTTAAAGCCAGCAGAAGATTTTAATTTTTTTTCCTTTCCTCCTTTCCCCCTGAATTCCTTCTTTCTCTCTCTCTCTCTTTTTATTTCTTCATTCCTTCTTCCTCCCATCCTTTACCATTTTTATGTCTTCTACCTGCCTTCTTTTATCTATTTCTATGTTTTAATTTTTGTTAAAATTCCTTCTTATCTTGCCTCCGATCTTTCTTTATTCCTTCTTCCCTCCTTCCTTCCTTTCCTCCTTTTCTATTTCCTTTTTCCCTCCTTCCCATCTTTGTTGTTGTTGTTTTTTTTTTCTTTCTTCCCCCCTTTCTCTTTTTCCCACAGGTGAGACAACAAAACCTGGAGTGCTGAAAAGACTAGAGTTAGACAGTGTTAAACCCATAAACGTCAGCTCAAGACCAGTGAGCACAGGAGATTAAGGAGACAGCACCACCGAATCCCATTGGCATTCTACCATAGAAGTTCATATCATAAACCCAGGGAGTCAGAACAGAGCAATTTAAGAAGCAGAGGCCAACAAGAAGACCCTCACAAACAATGGGAAGACAAAGAAACAATTCCCAAATGAAAGGAAAGGAGGAAGTCTCAGAAAGAAAGCTAACTGAAAAAGAGGCAAGTCAACTATCAGATACTGAGTTCAAAGCAATGGTCATCAGGAAGCTCACTGAGCTCTCGGAGCTCAAAGAGAACTACCAGAAACTACAGGGAAACTACAATGAACTCACTGCAAACTATATCAACATGAAAAGGGAAATAGAAACTATCAACAAGGGCCAAGAGGAAATGAAGAATACAATTTCTGAATTGAATAACACAGTAGAAAGAATCAAAAGCAGACTTGATGAAGCAGAGGATCGGATCAGCGAGCTGGAGGACAAAGTAGAAAAAAACACCCAGAAAGAGCAAGAAAAGGAAAAGAGGCTCAGAAAGAATGAAGAGGTAATAAGGGAAATGCAGGGCAACATGAAACGTAACAATATCCGTATAATAGGAATACCAGAAGGAGAAGAAGAAGAGCAAGGGATAGAAAACCTGTTTGAAAAAGCAATGATAGAAAATTTCCCTAATCTGAGGAGAGAAAAAGTCACCCAAACCCAGGAATCACAGAGAGTCCCAAACAAGAGGAACCCAAAGAGACCCACTGCAAGACACATCATAATTAAAATGGCAAATTTCCAAGACAAAGAGAGGATCTTAAAGGCAGCAAGGGAGAAAAAGGAAGTAACATACAAGGGAGCCCCAATAAAGTTAGCAACTGACTTCTCAATGGAAACGCTCCAAGCCAGAAGAGAATGGCAAAAAATATTCCAAGTAATGAGAACCAGAGGCCTGCAAACAAGACTACTTTACCCAGCAAGGCTCTCAATCAAGACTGAAGACCAAATAAAGAGTTTCCCAGACAAAAGAAGTCTAAAAGAATACAGCTCCACCAAACCAGCTCTACAAGAGATGCTAAAGGGGCTGCTTTAAGGAAAGGAAGGAAAAGAGAAAGAAAGAGGAACACAGGCAGGAAACAATGGCAATGATTAACTACCTATCAATAATAACCTTAAACGTAAATGGATTAAGTGCAACAATAAAAGACATAGAATAACTGAATGGATAACCAAACGTGACCCACACATATGCTGCCTAAAAGAGACCCATCTCAGGACAAAAGACCTACACAGACTGAAAGTGAAGGGCTAGAAACAAATTTTCCAAGCAAATGGACAGGAAAAAAAAAAAAAAAACAACAGGGGTAGCAATACTCATATCAGACAAAATAGACTTCCAAAGAAGGGCCATAAAGAGAGACCCAGAAGGTCACTTCATAATACTCAAAGGAAGAATCCACCAAGAAGACATAAACATTGTCAATATATATGCACCCAACATAGGAGCACCCAAATACATAAAGAAAATCTTGGTGGATTTCAAGAAAGATATTGACAGCAACACAATTATAGTAGGGGACTTTAAAACCCCACTATCAAAAATGGACAGGTCTTCCAAACAAAAGATCAACAAAGATATTGTGTCACTTAACAATACCCTAGAGGAAATGGACTTAACTGATATATACAGAGCTTTTCATCCCAAAGAAGCAAAATACACATTCTTTTCAAGTGTCCATGGAACTTTTTCAAAGATAGACCACATGATAGGACACAAAGCAAGCCTGAACAAATTCAAGAAAATTGAAATCATATCAAGCATTTTCTCTGACCACAAGGGTCTGAGACTAGAAACCTACCCCAAGAGAAAAAACCCAAAACTCTCAAAATCATGGAGACTGAATAGCATGCTATTAAAGAATGAATGGGTCAAGAACGAGATTAGGGAAGAAATCAAAAACTTTCTGGAAACAAATGAAAACGAACTCACAACAACCCAAAACCTATGGGACACAGCAAAGGCATTCCTGAGAGGGAATTTCATAGCAATACAGGCCTACCTTAAAAAGTTAGAAACAGTTCAAACAAACAACCTAACCCTATGCCTACAAGAACTGGAGGAACAACAACAAAGACAGCCCAGGGCAAGCAGAAGGAAGGAAATAACCAAGATCAGAGCAGAGTTAAATGGCATAGAGACTAAAAGCACAATTCTAAGGATCAATGAATCCAGGAGCTGGTTCTTTGAAAAGATAAACAAAATCGACAAGCCTTTAAGTAGGCTCATCAAGAAGAAAAGAGAGAGGATCCAAATAAACAGAATTAGAAATGAAAGAGGAGAGATTACAACTGATACCATAGAAATACAAAGGATTGTAAGAAATTACTATGAAGACCTATATGCCAAGAAATTTGAAAGCCTAGATGAAATGGACACATTTCTAGAAAAATATAATCTTCCAAAACTGAATGAAGAAGAAGCAGAAAACCTGAACAGACCAATATCAGCAAAGGAAATTGAAGCAGTCATCAAAAAACTCCCATCACACAAAAGCCCTGGACCAGATGGTTTCACAGGAGATTTCTACAAAGCATTTAAGGAAGAGCTAACCCCTATCCTTCACAGACTATTTGAAAAAATCCAAACTGATGGAAGACTCCCAAACTCTTTTTATGAAGCCAACATCACCCTAATCCCAAAACCAGATAAAGACACAACGAAGAAAGAAAACTTCAGGCCAAATCACTGATGAACATAGACGCTAAAATTCTCAACAAAATATTAGCAAACCGCATCCAGCAATATATTAAAAAGATCATCCACCATGACCAAGTGGGATTCATCCCAGGGATGGAAGGATGGTACAATATTCGCAAATCAATAAACATAATACATCACATCAACAACAGCAAAGACAAAAATCACATGATCATATCAATAGATGCGGAAAAAGCGTTCAATAAGATACAGCACCCATTTCTGATAAAAACACTCAGCAAAGTGGGAATAAAGGGAGCAGTCCTCAACATAATAAAGGCCATATGTGAGAGACCTACAGCCAACATCACACTCAATGGACAAAAACTTAGAGCTTTCCCACTAAGATCAGGAACAAGACAAGGATGCCCTCTCTCACCACTCCTATTCAACATAGTATTGGAAGTCCTAGCCACAGCAATCAGACAAGAAAAAGCAATAAAAGGCATCCAAATGGAAAGGAGGAAATGAAACTGTCATTGTTTGCAGATGACATGATAGTGTACATGGCAAACCCTATAGACTCCACCAAAAAACTACTCGACCTAATAAATGAATTTGGCAAAACAGCTGGATACAGAGTCAATACACAGAAATCAAAGGCATTCCTGTACACCAGCAACGAAACTGCAGAAACAGAAATCAGGAAAAAAATCCCATTCGATATAGCAACAAGAAAAATAAAGTACCTAGGAAGAAACCTAACCAAGGAGGTAAAAGACCTGTACTCAGAAAACTACACAACACTGAAGAAAGAAATTAAGGAAGATACAAACAAATGGAAGCATGTACCATGCTCATGGATTGGAAGAATTAACATCATCAAAATGGCCATACTACGCAAAGCAATTTATAGATTCAATGCAATCCCTATTAGAGTACCCATGACATATTTCACAGATATAGAACAAACATTTCAGAAATTCATATGGAACCATAAACGACCCAGAATAGCTGCAGCAATTTTGAAAAAGAAGAACAAAGCAGGAGGGATCACAATACCTGATATCAAACTGTATTACAAGGCCACTGTAAACAAAACAGCCTGGTACTGGCATAAAAACAGGCACATAGACCAATGGAACAGAATAGAGAGTCCAGAAATAAACTCAAGTCTATACTTGATCAATTAATATTTGCCAAAGGAGGCAGGAGCATCAAATGGAGCAAAAACAGCCTCTTCAACAGATGGTGTTGGGAGATCTGGACAGCTACGTGCAAAAAAATGAAACTCTATCACCAACTTACGCCATACACAAAAATAAACTCAAGATGGATAAAAGACTTAAATATAAGACGTAACACCATAAAAGTCCTTGAGGAAAACATTGGCAGGAAAATCTCAGACATTCCACGCAGCAACATCCTCACAGACATGTCCCCTAAAGCAAGGGACATAAAGGAAAGAATAAACAAGTGGGACCTCATCAAAATAAAAAGCTTCTGCATGGCTAAAGAAAACAGCACCAAATTACAAAGGGAACCAACAGTATGAGAAAACATATTTGCCAATGATACCTCAGACAAGGGCCTGATCTCCAAAATATATAAAGAACTCACAGGACTCCACTGCAGGAAGACAAACAACCCAATTAAAAAATGGGCAAAGGACTTGAACAGACACTTCTCCAAGGAAGACATACAGAGGGCCCAGAGACATGAAAAGATGCTCAGCATCACTAGCCATCAGAGAGATGCAAATCAAAACCACAATGAGGTATCATCTCACACCAGTCAGAATGGCCAACATAAACAAATCTACAGACAAATGTTGGAGAGGATGCGGAGAAAAGGGAACCCTCGTGCACTGTTGGTGGGAATGCAGACTGGTGAGGCCACTGTGGAAAACAATATGGAATTTCCTCAGAAAACTAAAAATGGAACTGCCCTTTGACCCAGTAATTCCACTGCTGGGATTATACCCTAAGAACACTGAAACACCAATCCAAAAGAATCTGTGCACCCCAATGTTCATAGCAGCACAATTTACAATAGCCAAGTACTGGAAGCAACTGAAGTGCCCATCAGCAAACGAGTGGATCCAAAAACTATGGTATATTTACACAATGGAATTCTACGCAGCAGAGAGAAGGAAGGAGCTTATACACTTTGCAACAGCATGGATGAAACTGGAGAGCATTATGCTAAGTGAAATAAGCCAGGAGGTGAGGGACAAATACCATATGATCTCACCTTTAACTGGAACATAAGCAATAGAAAAAAAAGCAAACAAAATATAACCAGAGACATTGAAGTTAAGAACAATCTAACAATAGCCAGGGCGGGGGTGGAGGGTGGGGGCGGGGACAGTGGGTAGAGGGGATTACAGGAAGTACTATAAAGGACACATGGACAAAACCAAGGGGGAGGGTGGAGGTGGGGGAGGGAGGTGGGTTCAGCTGGGGTGGGGTGGAGGGATGGGGAGAAAAGGCATACAACTGTAATTGAATAACAATAAAAAAAAAAGGAAAAAAAAAAGAAAGGACATTTGGTCCTTTTGTGTGTATTTGTCAAGAAAGTAATAATATGCTTCTTTGCTCATCTGATTACAGTGTTCCCTTGAGCCTTTTACAAATCTATTAAGATGCTGCCTTTTGGTTTAATTTTTCAGGTGGGAAGGACAACTTACTGATTTAATTAAAAGAGCAACTTATTCAACAAGTGAAAAATCATAGCTTTGTCACATGATAAGCTGTAGTTAATGTATTTCAAAGTACTTGTCATGTATACAATTCTGACTTTGGGTGAATTGATTATCCTTATTTATGCCCAAATATTATTCCACATTTTAAAATTATTAATGTGAATGTGACAGTTTCAATCTTTTGTTATTAGAAATGTGATACGATTATAGCACTGCTGTCCTGAGTATTTGATGTAAAACAACTGTATTTGTTTTCAACTCCAGGGAGGGATAATCAGCCTTTTTATTGTCACATCAAATAAATTTTTAAAAATAATCTGGATATAAAGAAAACTTCAGAAGACCTAAGAACATACAAATGCTGAGGAATTGAGAACTGTTTGTGGATTGTTCACTCATGCTCTTTGCTGTGACTGCATATGACATATGCTACTATATATGGGCTCCCAATTCAAATCTTTAGCATATGGCAACTATGTGGGAAGGATTGTGAGTTCATTTTGATTCTTACTAGCTATAAAAAGCATACAACAGTAGATACATCACCTAAAAATTCTAGAAAGAATAAATTATCTTTTCTAATACTTTTATGCAGGTATTCCGCAAAATGAATTGAATGTCCCTAAGATAGTTCTAGTTTACTTAGTCATAGCACTTTAGAAGTGACCAACATTTCTCAATTTTATATCATACTAAAAACCATAGTATGGAAGGGAAGAGATAATGTAGATATCATCCAATTCCCTCAAATATGAAGATCATCTACTAGGTATAAGTCATTTGTTTGTGTGCTGTGAGAAATTTTAAAAAGAATTTTTTTTTTAAAAAAAGCTCTTTTCCTTAAGAAAATTACAGGCCATTCTGTAGGGTGTCAGACAGAAATCTAACATACAAAGAAAGGGATTCTTGGACTTGCTTTGGAGTATCTGGTCCTGTAGCAAACTGGAGAGTGCAATTTTTTCCCAGGGCAACAATGACACTGTTTTTTAGCCTGTCATTAAGCAATAAAACTGCTAGCTCACAACTATTAAACTGGTCTTTCTTAGCATTGTCGCCACCACTTTCTTCTGAAAATCTTATTCCACCTGTGGAACTACCAGTATATCAACTAAAACAAAGATGTTTCAAGATTTTACAGTGTGTTAGCCATCAGAATCTTTTGAAATACAAAAGATAATGATATTAAGCATTTGGATCATATCTCATAAAATAGGGCTGAAAAAATTACACAGCACCACGAACCATATACTAATCTGTATTTTGTCTCCTTCAATCTCTATTTGGTAGTTTTGACATGGCTTATTTGGGGGAGTTCATATTGCTGAATTTTCGTGGGTTTGGAGAGGACATCTCCATATGTGTTTTCCAGTATACCTGCCCAGATGAGCCAAGGATTACAAACTCCTTGGACAGAGCAAATTTCTTGATTTTTTTCAAATCTGTGTCATGACCTCCTAGAAGACTACTTAGGAGTATGGAAAGTACTTAATACTACCTGCTGAATAACAACATAAATTCAGTGTTTCAACCACTTGTGAGTGGGGTGGAAAGGATTCTGTAGAATTTCTTCATTGAATTTTTTAGGATTAAAATCTCAAAGAGAGTTTTATGACATGACAGAGTGTCTAAGATGAGTAGGCCAAATAGAATAACCTTGCCTTCATAATCATGGCTTATGTAATTCTCATAAGGATTCTGAAGTCCAAGATGGGAAGATACCTTAGAATCCACCTAGAATAAACTTTCCTATTTTTCATGCTTGAATTCTGTCTTTAATTTGCTTTCAACAATTTTCTGATTTATGTTCATTCCTGTGGCAGAAAAATCATCATGTCTAAAGCTAGGTCATATCAGACGATGTTTTGTTAAGATGCAATATTTTTCCATAACATTCACTAGGTTGTTCTTTGATGATTCTTGGAAATGTGAAAAATGTGACTGATAACTTTGTAGCCCAATAGTCCTTCAAATATTTGAATTTAAGGCAATTATTCACTACCCTAATATTTATAAGCCTTTCCAGGCAAAACCCCACAAATTTCTTCATCTATGTGTCTCATGACAGATTTTCATATCCATAACATCTTATTTCACCCCTTTAAGTGACTTGTATCTGTTGGGGGGCTTTAATGTAGCCCCCCGGTTCCGCCACAGACGAAGAAAAAGACTACCAAGACATGATCTGCTTGGGGAGGAAAGGTGGCTGTTTCTCTCAAGGGGAGAAGGGCCCAGAGCCTCTCTCTCCAGGGGCTTTTATTAGGTTCATTCGCACAGGGGTATGGATAAAGCTCATCAATCATTGTCAGTCAGTAAGGGTTAAACAATACAAGATTCACAGAGAACTCTGAGGGCTTATTCTGAGTTACAGCCAATTAGAGGGCCATAAAACTTTAGGCGCCAGACTCATCTCAGGTCTGGACCCTTATCTTTTAAGCTGAGGATACAGATTAAGTAGGTTTCACAGGAATGTAAGTATTTTTCTCAGACCTGATTTCCCAGGGAATCCGCCCCTCCCAGCATAGGACTGCACTGCCCTCTGTTATTGCTTCAGGCTTAAATCAGGCAAGGGAAGTAAGGCAGCCAAGAGATTAAGAGACTTCTTGCAGACAGAATGAGGACTCAGGGTATTTCAAAGCCTAGGGGCAAGGGTCCATCACCCCCTTTTTCCACAGCTCCCCGAGTCCTTCCCTGCGAGTTTATTCCTGGTGACCAGAGCCTGTCTTAGGTTGATCCTCCCTTGAGGATTCTTACCTGTCATTGGCTAACTGGCCAAGCTCAGGGCCAAGCAGGGTGAAGTGGGCAGAGGTGGTACACCTGCCAGGGAGACAAGCTTTGTCTCCTTAGTGGCTTATAGTCCCAACTCTGACTCAGCCTTAACCATGAGGGGTTACAGCCTCCGAAACCAGGCAGGGCGGTTCCCAACATGTATCTTTTTATAACATTGGTTCTTCAACTTGTAACCTGCATTTAGTAGATCAGAACACACAGACTCTGTCTTCTCAAGAACATAGGACTGAAGTTGATAGTCAAGCTCTTTTTAGCTACATGACATTGTTTAAACATAAGTTCATAATCAACTAAAATTCATGCTTTTTGGATGCAAATTGTTGTTAATTGTATTTCACATTCATTTCTTCTTTCAAATTTAATTTTGACTGAAAAGTAGTATATAAATATAATTTTTAAAATTATATTCTGCTTTTATAGATGTTATTAATGTGCCACTCTAATCCTCTTCCCAGGCAGAGAAAGTTCTTCTGCAGCTGCTGTGACTTCTGGTTGTCAATGGATCACAGCTGTCCCCCACTTTGGGGAACAGTTCTTGGCCAAGTTCATCTTTCATGTCCTCCCAAGCACATTTAACAGTCAGTGATTACCTGAAACATGACACAAAGGCTCTCTGCCTGAGAGCATGATCAATATGTGGTAGAGTCATTTCCAGAGCCAAACTACTCTCCGGCTGAAACATCCTTGGCTTGCTCTGCCCTATTTCCCTTACTTAGTTTTGCTTGGGAATATTCCCTCAGTAAAGCATGTGCCATAAAATATTTATTTCAAGCTATTTTCTTAAGACACTTGGGCAAAAACATTTACAAAAAATGATCATAAAATATAGCTGTTTTGCTGGTTCTCACATATAACCACACTGAACCCTTTAAGTTATCTGTGTTTTGTGGAGAGGTTTTTTGAGTTGGGTATTTTTAAATACTGTGCATATTTTTGCATTTCTTAAATCACATATTTTTATTATCTTTTAATTTCCTTTGTGTGTAAATAAAGTCTTTGCTTTTTCTTAGCTTTACACTCCTAGTAATCATAATTTTTGCTAAAATAAGTTATTGATGGATACATTCCTAAGACAATATTAATATATCTCATTTTTAAACGTTTTATGTTATGAGTACATTTTTCCCACCTACCAACTTTTTTCTATAGTTTCTAAGAATTTATTTTTATTGTGTTTTATTATGTATCTCTTATTGTTTTATTCCAACTGTTTTTCTTTTTTTTTAATTGCTTACAGATGACCAAATAATCTGACCAGAACCTTACCCCTCACAACAGCCTTCTTCCTACAGCCATCCTACTAAAGCAGGTGTGGCCCTGCTGTGCAGCTAGCAATTGGAGACTTCGCTTTGTTGTTATTCTGTTTGCTGCATTTTCTTTGTTCCCTTTCTCCATTCTATTGAGCTTCCCCAGTACTGTCCTAAGAAAGGGTATTTATAAAGTAAGTCATTCTTGTGTGTTTTGTAACACTTTATTCTGTCATTATATTTCATTGATAATATGACCAGACACAGTGCTCTAATTGAACATCATTTTTTCTTCATGATTTGAAGGTTTGCTGCATCACCACTGGCTGCTGTCTTTGTTGCTGCATAGTCCAATGCCATCCCTATTAACAACTTTGTATATAGCTTTATTTTTCCTTCTCTCAGCAAATTCATAGCTTCTTTTCTTTATCGCTAGTATCCTAATAGTTCAGAATAATGCCTTCTGATGTGGGTATTTATTTTTCTTTTGTTTTGCCTGGTAGACCCCATCAACAATATGTACTATCTCAGTTGATGTACAAAATGAAAGTGGCCATATTATCCCTTTATTTTTTCAGATGAGGAAAGAAAAATTCACATAAGTTGTGGAATATATCCCATCCAACACAACAAAAATAGCAGAGCTAATTCTTAAGTCTGAACTTCAACTACATTTCTAAGCACATTTTTCCTTTATATGCAAACTCGTGGCAGTATTTTATTTCCCATATTATAATGGTGGAGTTTTGTTTTATTAATTTTGATTTTCATGAAAGATTAATTAACAATTATTTAATTATTTTGAGTTAGTAAAAACTAAAAGTCTTACTCTTTTTCTAATTTTAACAAATATGTCTGGATACTGACTGTGTCATTAGTTTCATTAATGATTACTTTCAGCTTGATGGCTCCAACCTGGTAAATAAGGCATTCATTCCATTTGATGAGCATTTTCTCTCCATTGATTGATTATAAGCCTTTGACCTTTAGACACTCTTGGTAAGGCATTACTAGAAGAGTCTTCTGAGTAGAAACTTTGGCCTTAGATTCTGATAGCCCTGAATTTGGAAATCAAATGTGAAATTATTACTTAACCTTCTAGAATATTAAAAAAATATTTCAAAAATTATATTAAAATTAATTGGTATAAGAAATACAATAAATAGACTTCCAGCCAAGATGGCATCTTAGGTGGATACACTGGGCTTCCTTGCACAAACAAAAAAAGTACAACAACAAATTTAAAAACAAAAAACAACCAGAACTGCCAGAAAATCAAACTGTGTGGAAGTCTGACAACCAAGGTGTGTTGTGACCCTCGAAGGCCTGGCAGGTTCATGGTATTCATGTAGATGGAATATTCACAGAGCTGTTGGGATGATTTGTTTCTGGTGGCCTAACCCCCATAAGTTTTGCCACAAAGCCTGTCCCCAGAATTGTCTATGCATAACCATCCATTTTTTGCATGCCAGACAGAGATCCGTAATGCTAGCCCCCAGTACAGTGCCCCACTATTTATGCAAATAGTTAGTGGTGGGGCTTCACTGACCACCATGAGACAAATCATGTGGAGTTCAGCCCATTGGTTGCTTTCTTCCATGCCAGTGTCAAACCAGATCATCTCTGACTCTGGTTGAATTGCTATGGTGGTCCACACAGCAGGCTCGCCCATCAGTGTACCATGCATCTGAGGGAATAGGTTCCTGCCCTTCCTGGAAGAGGCCAGCTTCCATCTCTTCTATAAGGACAGAAGCAGTAGATTTCTCATCTACATAAATGACTGGACCTAACACTTCCTGTAACTTAGCCTGCAAAAGGCTAGTGGACGGGGTACTCCTTTGCTACAGATAAGCCCCTCACTTATGTAATGTGGGTGTCTGACACATCCCACTACCAGGCTTGGCCATCCAGTCCTGGATCTACCCTGAAATGAGATACGTGGTCCTAACTTTCACAGGGGCAGTTCCTGTTATGGCCTCTGTGGCCAACAGGGAAGCATATACTTCAGCCAACTGCTTTTCAATTAAGGAGTATCATACCTCTGATACCTTCTATAGTTGGGAGCAGAAACCCAAGGGTTGAGGAAGCCGTTCTGATCACTGCCACAAATCCCATCCAAAGTCACATATAGCTCACAGGGTCTAGCAGGATATTTTCTCCCTCTTCTTGGGAGTTTGGCACAGTCTCCCAAGAAGACACAGGATGGGCTTTTGGGGGTCACAACCCCAGGGTTTGGACAGATAATTTAGGCCTGCACCAGATTGCCAGTGTGCGGGCACCAGGAGCTGTACTTGTGCAGCACCAGTGCACGCTGCCTGGGTGGGCAGCGGTTGCTGGCGCCACCATTGCATCCTCTCAGGTCACTGCCTGCTGTTTCTTCAACTCCAGTGACTGCTGTCATCTTCTGGGGACTCTCTGACACACTTGTCTGCCACTGCCTCCACGGCTCTCTGGCCCCCTCCCTATCAGTGAGCTTTCTGGGTGCCAGTGCCTGCTTTCCCAACTCTTGCCAGCTCCAGCCTGCTCTCTCACAGCCTCCCGGGTTGCACAGCCAGCTCTAACAGCTCTCATGGCCACCCCTCCTTCTTAAACACTGCTGCAAAGCTCAGCTCCAAGCACTCGGCCTTGACCCACAGGCATAGCAGCCCACACTACTTTTGGAGGGGTGGGAGGTCCTTACCTCTTCTAATCAGTGTGCTGGGAGCAGAGCTTTCTGGGTGCTGGCACTGCTGCCATAGCACCTGGCCCTGGGCCAGCCCTCTGGCCAGTCACTCTCAGCAACTGTGTTCCACATCTGTGTGGGGCAGGGGAGGAAAGGGGATTCCCAGACCCAAACTTCCCCCAGGAGCCATAGGCTGCTGCCTTCAGGGAACTCAGTTCCTCTCCCTGCCCTCCCTGGCCTTTTCCCCTGAATCACTCACTATGGGTGGGGAGGGGGATCGAAGCAGCTCAGCTGCTCAGAGGCTTTTTACCAGGGCTCAGACTCAAGCCTTCAAGACTTTTTATCTATACCTCCTTGTTCACAAAACTTCATAGCATCAGGAAGTAGTCTCCTCTTCTTCAGCCTTCAGGAATTCCACTCCTCTCTGGGCTCTTGGAACTTTTCTGTATCTCAAAGCATAGTCTCAGTCTCAGCTGGCAAAACTCAAAGAAACACCCAGCCCACAGCCCTCAAGGCCCCATAGGCACTGGGCGGTTCTAAGGTCTTCCCCACCACCCACAGGGCTTTCTTCACTGTATCCATGCACCACTGACATACCACCATTCAAGGGGTGGGTAGACCAAGCTACCAGGAGCCCAAACATCTAATAATCCCTGCTGGTGACCAGCCACTCCAAGCCCCTCTCTGGGGGCACTGGATCCAAAGCCTTTCTGTAACAAATCCTGATGGCTATACCAATTGTGTTTTGACCCTTCAAGGCCTGGCAGGTTAATGGTATTAGTGCAGACAGAACAATATTCACAGACCTGTTGGGATGTCTGGCATGCCTTTATTCATGAGTGGGCAAGCCATGCATGCTGCAAGCTACATGTCTATCTGCATGTCTCATGTCATGGCCCCTGCTCCCCAGTGTGGCACCCATCATGGTACCAGTCCCCTTGCAAGTCTGTCATCATCATTGCCCCCAGCAGGGAGTCCTTACCTGTTTAAGTGCTAGAGGGGAACAAAGCAAACAAAATGGCAGAAATTATATAACATAACATAATTCTGCACATGGAAGCCCACCTCATGTTATGGGAACAGATTATCGGACCCAGTCTCAAGGCTATGAGAACACTAGTTATCAGGCCCCTCCAAGGCTATGGGAATACTGCTTCCCTTAGTTATCCAGACACCTGGGTGAGGAAACCAGACTGCCTCCACTTACCCTACATAAGTAGTTAAAGAAGAAACATTCAACCAGACTGGTAGGAGGGGCAGAGATAGGCAGCCAGGGTGGAGAGGACTTGCAGCAAGGCAGCAGCTGGCAGAACCCACATTTGTTTGTGGATAAACCAGGAGGACCAACTGGGGAGTGAGATGGACCATGCAACCCAGGGTTCCAGTGCAGGGAAATAAAGCCCCAAACCTCTCACTGAAAAAAAACCTGTGGGGGTTGAGGCAGCAGGAGAAACTTACATCCTCATAGGAGAAATCATTGGAGAGACCCATGGGGTCCTAGAACCTACACAAAACCACCCTCCCAGGAATCAGCACCAGAAGGGCCCAATTTGCTTGTGGGTAGCAGCAGAGAGGACTGGAAGCCAGCAAAGAGCTGAGCCTGCCTCACTGTTCCCTCTTGGACCCCTCCATGACATACTGTGCCACAATGTAGTGATGTGGGTTGTCTTGCCCTGGTGAATACATAAGGTTCTGCCCCTTGCTATGTAACAGGTGTGCTGAGACAGGAAAAAAAATGGCCCAAATGAAAGAACAGATAAAGTTTCAGAAAAAATACAACTAAGTGACGAGGAGACAGCCAAACGATCAGCTGTACAGTTCAAAACACTGGTAATCAGGGTGTTCACAGAAATGGTTGAGTATAGTCAAACAATAGAGGGAAAAGTGAAGGCTATGCAAAGTGAAATAAAGCAAACCAAAAGTGAAGGAAAGGAACCAGGGCTCAAATCAAGAGTTTGGAGCAGGAGGAAGAAAGACACATTCAACCAGAAAAGAATGAAGAAACAAAAATTTAAAAAAATAAGGAGAGGCTTAGGAATCTTTAGGACAACTATAAATGTTCCAACATCTGAATCATAAGAGTACTAGAAGTTGAAGAGGAAGGCCAAGAAATTGAAAACTTATTTGAACAAATAATGAAGGAAAACTTTCTTAATCTGGAAAAGGAAATAGACTTCTAGGAAGTCCGGGAAACTCAGAGAATCCCAAAGAAGTTGGACCCCAGGAAGCACACATCAAGGTACATCATAATTACGTTACCCAAGATTAAAGGTAAGGACAGAATCTTAGAAGCAGCAAGAGAAAAGGAGACAGTTACTTACAAAGGAGATCCCATAAGACTAGCGGCTGACTTCTCAAAAGAAACCTTGCAGGCAAAAAGGGACTAGAAAGAAGTATTCACAGTCATGAAAGGCAAGGACTTACATCCAAAATTACTCTATCCAGCAAAGCTATCATTTAGAATGGAAGGGCAGATAAAATGCTTTCCAGATAAGGTCAAGTTAAAGGAGTTCATCATCACTAAGCCCTTATTATATGAAATGTTAAAGGCACTAATCAAAGCAAAAAAGATAAAAAATATTAACAGTAAATTGACAACAAACCTGCAACTATCAACAACCATACTTAAAAACAAAAAACAAAAACAAACTAAGCAAACTAGAACAGGAACATAATCACAGAAATGGAGATCACAAGGAGGGTTATCTGCAGGGAAAGGGAGGTGGGGAATGGGGTATAAGGTACAGGGAATAAGTAGCATAAATGGTAGGAAGAAAATAGACAGGGGGAGGTTAAGAATGCTATAGGAATTGTAGAAGCCAAAGAACTTATATGTACAACCCATGGGCATGAACTAATGGGGGGGGGGATAATGGTGGGAGGGAGATGAAGGGCAGAAGGGAATAAAGGGGGGGAAATGCAACAACTATAATAGCATAATCAATAAAGTATATTAAAAAAGAAATATAACAAATATTCAAATAAATCACTTTAGATTTTGGAAGGTAGTTTGTAAGTATTCATAAGAGACATAACATAATTAAAGTATATTTTGTATAGCATGGAGAAGAAAACCAACATTTTATCAAAATACATAACACTATAAAATGTAAAAATATATGAATATTATTATATCAGTTTTAAGAATCTTCATCTAAAGGTGCTAAATTTAATGTTTTTTCAAATTAAAGAATAACATCTACAATTTATCAAACTGATGTTGATAGTTACTCTTTCAATTAGAGATAGTTTATTTCATTTTTTCAACTACATATTAGAATATTTAAATCCTTGAACTCATTATTTGAGTCAAGGAAACTCATTTGTGTTTATGTAAGAGGCTGTGTGATGAATTCTATCCTGGATACTATATGTATAACATCACCTCGTGTTGGTGTTGTGTGGCTCTTTGTAATTCTTGCATATTATTTCAGTGATAGATTATCATAATCTAAAATACATGTGTATAGTACTTATGAATAACATTATTATTTGTGTGTGTTTGGAGAAAGACAGACTGATGCTGATTTTTTTTTTCTATCTAGTTGCCATATCTTACTGATAAACTTACATCTGAAACATTATGTTGTTTTTCCATTTTTATATTAATTCCATGTGCTGCGTAATGCTAAAGAAAAGGATAATAAAAATAACTATGAAAGTATTCATTTGTAATTGTCAATGTCTATTAATGATGGATAATATTAAAAGACACTTGTTTTCTTAGAAGAGACTGTAATTTTGAGTAGAGTCAAAGGAAAATTTATTGCTGAGACTGTTTTTTGCTGATACTTAAAAATTTGCTGGAAAAAAATCAAGGCTAAGAATCCTAATGTCTTATTGCCATTAACTAAATGTTTTAACAACCATGTTTATATAAATATATGTACTCCACTGCATAACTTTGGACTTTGAAGAATCTAATAGGAACATTTCATTTTTTGGTGAGTACCTTTTCTTTCTTATTAATTTGTCTTCACTAGATCTGCATTAAGTGTAGATACAATAAACTTTCCAGGCAGAGCTGTGTGAGAAGCCTAATGCAACATATAATTCAGTGTACCTGCTATGTATAACTTTCTAATTTAGTAAAACTAACCTGCTGTATTTGGAAATTATATTTAATTTAGTTACCTAGTAATACGTTAGGTTTCCAAAAATGTTGAGAATCCAGTTAACCCTTTTCTCATTTTTAATAACTATTTTTAATGTTGCCCACCTGCAGTTATGTCTTCAGAGTGGTCAAGTAGGCGATAGCACTGATTGAATGAGTCCTGAGGGCCATATACTCATGGATATAGAATGAATGAGAACATCATTCTGACAAAATGGTTCCTTGTTTTTGTAAACATCAAAATAAAGCTTAGGCTAACAATGATTTTCTGCTTGCACACATGTTGGATTGTTTCTTACAGTGTTATCCAAAGGATTTTTACTTTTTAAAATAAAATAATAAGTCATAGAAAGATTAGGGGAAAAGGTTACTTAAAAGGACAAAAATGAAGAAAAACAAAGCAAACATCAAAGGAAATGTTCATTCCTGGCTGAAATTTCAACAACTTCTGAGAACTTCTCATGCACATTGACAACATGTATGAGAATTAAACAAGTGTCACAATGTGACTTGTAATGTGAACCAATAAAAAACCACCCATTGAAAAGAAAATAAATGTAATTCTCTCTCTCATATGTGTCACATATGTACACATATTTCTACATATTCATACATTTGAAAATCTCTATATACACATATACTTGAAAATTCACAATTACTGCAAGGTTTGAAACCAGTGCGTCTGTGAAGTGAAAAAATACAATTTGCTCCACCTTCCTCTTAAGTGATTTTTAAGATTTTGGTTTGCAGCAAGTAACCCAGAAGCCTTCAGATCTGGCAGCCATTTATGCTTAGAAAGACAAGCTCTGGGGTGGTATTGATTGATATTAAAGATGAAGCCAAATCTCTGGAGATAGATTGTCATGACCTTGACCTTGGGTCAGTGTTAGACTACTGACTTTTGAACCTAAGACCCACCTACCAAATTCTGATATCTTCCATGCCACCTGAGCTAGTCAGCAAGGGACACTTGTCCATGTGGCTCTTGCCAAATCAGAATTGACTGACTGGTCAGAAGCCTGCGAGCAGCAGGAAACGTGGGTTAAAATATGTCAATAATGTTTCAGAAGAACGATTTCTCCCAAGAATTGTAGCTGTTGGAATGTTTTGACATTTACTCGGTAGAGAAATGTAGCATGTTTTGTGAAGCACTTCAAGAGAGCTGACCGCTAACTGCTGTGGTATATTGATCTTTCTGTTAAATTGCATGGGCACACTTGGGAGATCATTGAAATTCAGGCAATGGGACAGAATGTATCGGCTGCACCCGATGGTCACTAATGGTAATTGGTTTCGATCCTTGCACTTGAAGAAGCCATGATTTACTTGGTCCACTGATAAATTGTAGACACTAAATATTTTGACAAGGAAAAAAAACATTTTTTTTAGCATTCACAAGGCAGCACCTCCATTATTAAATGTTATATATATTAGAAATGTAAAAACTTACCAAGTCATATTGTTTAAAATTCTGATTTTCTTATTGGTATTGCTATTCTTTAATTATATCATTTGTTCATTGTTTCCCTCAACTTACTCATAAATAAATTTAAGGCAGTCTACTCTCTTTGTGTGTTTTCATTTAAGTTTTGCTTAATCATTATAAAAGAAATATATTCTCTGGGTAGGGAAAAAATCAAAGAAAAACAAGAGTAGATTGTAAAGTAGAAAACAAATGACCTCTTCTCCACTCAGTCATTAACTGTATCCAAAATTTTACTACACTATAGAATTTTCAAGCTTATTACAACCACATTCCTACATAGTAACAAATATGCCAAAATAATTTATTATTTGAGTAATTATATGTTAAATAGTAGTATAGTACCCATTTTGGATCAATATTCAGATTAATGCTAGGGGTTTTTTTTTGCTGGCAAAATGAATTTAAAATATACTCACATATTCTGATATTCTGAGCACTGGCACCAGTTTATTTAGAGCATATTCCCAAAACTGTAGTCATTTTAATACTAGTAAGTATCGCCACATTTTATTTTCAAATGGTTGGACCATTTTATATTGTTTTTAGAACTATTTTTAAAATCTTCCCATTCAGGATTATAATCCCAAGATAATAGCTAAAATTTGAATTGATTTATTAATTCTAATATAACTTTTGGGATTAGGATATAAAATAATTATTAAAATTAATTGGAGAATAGTTTATAGAATTATAAACTTCATAAGTCAATGAAAGATCTTAAATTTTACTCCCATTGTATTATCAGGTTGATTTGTACTGTGTAGTCCCATTCATATTCTGAAATTTAATTTAATTCTTTAAATTAAATAATAATTTAATTTAAAAAGTCCCTTATTATCTAAAGTAGGTTTAAATTTTGGTTTAGGATCTATTTCTTTAAACCGCAACAGGATGAGACAAAGATTCTCCTAACTAGAAGCATAGAAAAGGAGAGAACTGTTATTGGCTGTTAAACTTAAGGACATTTTGCAAACTTGTATTACATAGTAAATCACTTATGAATTTCATTGAACTACATTCATGAGGAATACAAAGTACTTGTTGGTCTCCATTGTGTTAAATGTAAAATGTTCACTAGGGCTCCTTGGGATACTTTCAGTCATGAAAGTAAATAACATTATCACATTGGCAGGAATCACAGGATGCAGACCTGTGACTGTTGCCATTGGGAGAGTTGCAGTGAACACACCTTACAGATTCCTGAAAATATATTTCAATAGTCTTTTCTAGAGGGATCAGCGCAGTGAAGATAAGGGATTATTCTTTCTGTCCAACTAATTCACAGGACCACATCTAACTTGGACAATAAATGAGGTTGATCTCCTCATGATCCCTCTCCTTCTGTATTCTACTATCAGGGCGGGGTTTTCAGACCACCTTTTTCTTCTGCACCATCACAAAATTCTCTGTCTCTGGCAACCGGCTATTATGCAATGCTATAAATGTATTAAGATAATGGAGTTCCTCCCAGGGTTCACACCATTGGCAATACTGTTTCAATCTCAAAATGATGCAGTAACTCCTCTCGAGGGGGAAGATGGTGGCGAGATAGGTGGGAGTGCAGTCCACTTCCCCTCAACACCAGTGAAATACCTAGCTGATCTGAGGAGCAGAGCGAACAGCCAATGGTATTCCAGCATATATGAAGATCGGAGACCAAAGATAGAGGACATTGAAAGATCTGATGGTAAGAAGAGTGCTTAAGGACAATAAGGTCCACGGGACTTGCACGGGGACCAGGGCGGCTGAAGCCCTGGCCCAGGTGCAGGGGCTGCTGCAGGATTCTTGGGAGAGAGCCAGGATGAGCTGTGTCAGCAGCCAGGTACTTGTTTGGACCAGGGGTACATGAATAGGAAGAATTTCTCAAAAAGAAAAAGAAAATAGAGGCACTCAGTGGCTAGTTAAAGAACTCTCCGCAGCAGCCTTGGCCTCTGGTGTCCCTCCCCCCTCAGTCCTGAGACTGTGAACATGGGATAAGCAGCCCCTGATCTCAGCTGAAGCCCGGTTGCCCGCACCAAGATTAGTGGACTGGGGCCCACACCTGAAACCCTGGCAGGGCACCCACACCTGAAACCTTGGGTGGGTGCACACCGGGAGCAGAGGTTAGCTGCCCCACGCACAGGCCCAAAGCGGAGGACTCCAGGGCCGCAGGACTCAGGACCAAAGCAGCTGGATGGGCTGGCCCCCACCTTACTCAGGCCCAGAGCTGCAGATCAGCCAGCCTTCCCCGACCCAGGTCCAAAGCAGCAGATCAGCTGATCAACCTCCTGGCTGCCTGTGAGGGACCACACCTACAACTCTAACCTAGCCCCTGCACACAGAACCCTGCAGGACCTACTGGTTCTCTAGGATGAAGACAGAACACCCAGCAGAGGGGAGATGCAAGAATAGGGGAGACTGCATTCCCTGGAAAGACTGGACCCAGTAGGGGGCTGAACTACCCCATAGCAGCACTGAGAGCCCCTAGCACCTAAGACAGCAAAGAGCAAGAAGGGGGAGTGTGAGTTGCCCCTAATTGGTACAATTCAAGGACAGCACAACTGATGAACTAAAGGCCTAGTGGGGAGCAGAACTACACTAAGGAACAGGACTGGAGGCTGAACAACAGTGAAGAGTCTGGCTCAGGAAGGGAGAAAAGTGAAACCAATCCTTCCAACCATCCCCTCCCAATGCACAGACAGGAAGACCAGCAGAACTAACCTGACCGGTTTAAAGCCAGCAAAAGACTTTTTTTTTTTTTTTTTTACTTTCCTCCTTTCCCCCTGAATTCCTTCTTCCTTTCTGTCCTTCTTTCTTTTTTTTATTCCTTCTTCCTGACTTCTTTTACTTATTCTTTTGTTTTAATTTCTGTTAAAATTCCTTCTTATCTTGCCTCCGATCTTCCTTTATTCCTTCTTCCTTCCTTTCCTTTGTAATTCCCCTTTTCCCTCCTTCCCTTCTTTTTTTTTTCTTTTTCCCTCCTTTCTCTTTTTTGCACAGGTGAGACAAGAAAACCTGGAGTGCTGAAAAGACCAGAGTTAGACCCTGTGACACCCATAAACATAAGCTCAAGACCAGTGAGCACAGGAGACTAAGGAGACAGCACCACTGAATCCCATTGGCATTCTACCATAGAAGTTCATACCATAAACCCAGGGAGTCAGAATAGACCAATTCAAGAAGCAGAGGCTAACAAGAAGAGTCTCACAAACAATGGGAGGACAAAGAAACAATCCCCAAATGAAAGGAAAGGAGGAAGCCTCAGACAGAAAGCTAACTGAAAGAGAGGCAAGTCAACTATCAGATAATGAGTTCAAAGCAATTGTTATCAGGAAGCTCACTGAGCTCTCTGAGCTCAAAGAGAACTACCAGAAACTACAGGGAAACTACAATGAACTCACTGCAAACTATATCAACATGAAAAAATAAATAGAAACTATCAACAAGGGCCAAGAGGAAATGAAGAATACAGTTTCTGAATTGAATAACACAGTAGAAAGAATCAAAAGCAGACTTGATGAAGCAGAGGATCGGGTCAGTGAGCTGGAGGACAAAGTAGAAAAAAACACTCAGAAAGACAAAGAAAAGGAAAAGAGGGTCAGAAAGAATGAAGAGGGATTAAGCGAAATGCAGGACAACATGAAACGTAACAATATCCATATAATAGGAATACCAGAAGGAGAAGAAGAAGAGCAAGGGATAGAAACACTGTTTGAAAAAGTAATGATGGAAAATTTCCCTAATCTGATGAGAGAAATAGTCACCCAAATCCAGGAAACACAGAGAATCGCAAGCAAGAGGAACCCAACGAGGCCCACTGCAAGACACATCATAATTAAAATGGCAAATTTCCAAGACAAAGAGAGAATCTTAAAGGCAGCGAGGGAGAAAAAGGAAGTAACATACAAGGGAGCCCCAATAAGGTTAGCAACTGACTTCTCAATGGAAATTCTCCAAGCCAGAAGAGAATGGCAAAAAATATTCCAAGTAGTGAGAAACAGAGGCCTGCAACCAAGACTACTTTACCCAGCAAAGCTCTCAATCAAGATAGAAGGACAAATAAAGAGTTTCCCAGACAAAAGAATTCTAAAAGAATACACTTCCACCAAACCAGCTCTACAAGAGATGCTAAAGGGACTGCTTTAAGGAAAGGAAGGAAAAGAGAGAGAGAGAAGAACACAGGTAGGAAAAAATGGCAATGATTAACTACCTATCGATAATAACCTTAAACGTAAATGGATTAAATGCTCCAATCAAAAGACATAGAATAGCTGAATGGATAAGAAAACATGACCCACACATATGCTGCCTAAAAGAGACCCATCTCAGGACAAAAGACCTACACAGACTGAAAGTGAAGGGCTGGAAACAAATTTTCCAAACCAATTGACAGGAAAAAAAAGCAGGGGTAGCAATGCTCATATCAGACAATATAGACTTCCAAAAGAAGGGCCATAAAGAGAGACCCAGAAGGTCACTTCATAATACTCAAAGGAAGAATCCACCAAGAAGACATAAACTTTGTAAATATATATGAACCCAACATAGGAGCACCCAAATACATAAAGAAAATCTTGGAGGACTTCAAGAAAGATATTGACAGCAACACAATTATAGTAGGGGACTTGAACACCCCACTGTCAAAAATGGACAGGTCTTCCAAACAAAATATAAAAAAGGATATTGTGTCACTTAACAATACCTTAGATGAAATGGACTTAACTGATATATATAGAGCTTTTCATCCCAAAGAAGCAAAATACACATTCTTTTCAAGTGTCCATGGAACTTTTTCAAAGATAGACCACATGATAGGACGTAAAGGAAGCCTCAACAAATTCAAGAAATTGAAATCATATGAAGCATTTTCTCTGACCACAAGGGACTGAAAGTAGAAACCAACCCCAAAGGAAAAAACCCCAAACACTCAAAATCATGGAGACTGAATAGCATGCTGTTAAACAATGAATGGGTCAAGAACGAGATTAGGGAAGAAATCAAAAACTTTCTCGAAACCAATGAAAATGAACTCACAGCAACCCAAAACCTATGGGACACAGCAAACGCAGTCCTGAGAGGGAAGTTCATAGCAATACAGGCCTACCTTAAAAAGATAGAAACATTTCAAACAAACAACCTAACACTATGCCTAGAAGAACTCGATGAACAACAACAAAGACAGCCCAGAGCAAGCAGAAGGAAGGAAATAACCAAGATCGAAGCAGAGTTAAATGACATAGAGACTAAAAGCACAATTGTAAGGATCAATGAATCCAGGAGCTGGTTCTTTGAAAAGATAAACAAAACCGACAAGCCTTTAAGTAGGCACATCAAGAAAAAAAGGGAGAGGATCCAAATAAACAGAATTAGAAATGAAAGAGGAGAGATTACAACTGGTACCACAGAAATACAAAGGATTGTAAGAAATTACTATGAAGACCTATATGCCAAGAAATTTGAAAACCTAGGTGAAATGGATACATTTCTAGAAAAATATAATCTTCCAAAACTGAATGAAGAAGCAGAAAACCTGAACAAACCAATAGAAGCAGATGAAATTGAAGCAGTCATCAAAAAACTCCAAACACACAAAAGCCCTGAACCAGATGGTTTCACAGGAGAATTCTACAAAGCTTTTAAGGAAGAGCTAACCCCTATCCTTCACAGACTATTTGAAAAGATCCAAACTGATGGAAGACTCCCAAACTCTTTTTATGAAGCCAGCATCATCCTAATCCCAAAACCAGAGAAAGACACAACGAAGAAAGAAAACTTCAGGCCAAATAACTGATGAACATAGACGCTAAAATTCTCAACAAAATATTGGCAAACCGCATCCAGCAATACATTAAATAGATCATACACCATGACCAAGTGGGATTCATCCCAGGGATGCAACGATGGTACAATATTTGCAAGTCAATAAATCTAATACATCACGTAGACAACAGAAAATACAAAAATCACATGATCATATGAATAGATGCAGAAAACACATTTGACAAGATACAACACACATTTCTGATATGAACACTAAGCAAAGTGGGAATAGAGGGAGCATTCCTGAACATAATAAAGGCCATATATGAGAGACCTACAGCCAACATCATACTCAATGGACAAAAACTTAGAGCTTTCCCACTAAGATCAGGAACAAGACAAGGATGCCCTCTCTCACCACTCCTATTCAACATAGTACTGGAAGTCCTAGCCACAGCAATCAGACCAGAAAAATAAATAAAAGGTATCCAAATTGGAAAGGAGGAAATAAAACTGTCACTGTTTGCAGATGACATGAGAGTGTACATGGAAAATGCTATAGACTACACCAAAAAACTACTCGACCAAATAAATGAATTTGGCAAAACAGCTGGATACAAAGTCAATACTGAGAAATCAAAGGCATTCCTGATACAAACAACAAAACTGCAGAAACAGAAATCAGGAAAAAAATCCCATTTGATATAGCAAGAAGAAAAATCAAGCACCTAGGTACAATCCTAACCAAGGAGGTAAAAGACCTGTACTCAGAAAACTACACAACACTGAAGAAAGAAATTAAGGAAGACACAAACAAATGGAAGCATGTACAATGTTCATGGATTGGAAGAATTAACATCATCAAAATGGCCATATTACCCAAAGAGATTTATAGATTCAATGCAATCCCTATTAGAGTACCAATGACATATTTCACAGATATAGAACAAACATTTCAGAAATTTATATGGAGCCATAAATGACTCCGAGTAGCCTCAGCAATTTTGAGAAAGAAGAACAAGGCAGGAGGGATCACAATACCTGATATCCAAATGTATTACAAGGCCACTGTAATCAAAACAGCCTGGTACTGGCATAAAAACAGGCACATACACCAATGGAACAGAACAGAGATCCCAGAAATAAACCCAAGTCTTTATTGTCAATTAATATTTGACAAAGGAGTCAGAAGCATAAAATGGAGCAAAAACAGCCTCTTCAACAGATGGTGTTGGGATATATGGACAGCTACGTGCAAAAAAAATGAAACGCGATCACCAACTTACGCCATACACAAAAATAAACTCAAGATGGATAAAAGACTTAAATATAAGTCGTAACTCCATAAAGGTCCTTGAGGAAAACTTTGGCAGGAAAATCTCAGACATTCCACGCAGCAACATCCTCACAGACACATCCCCTAAAGCAAGGGACATAAAGGAAAGAATAAACAAATGGGACCTCATCAAAATAAAAAGCTTCTGCATGGCTAAAGAAAACAGCACCAAATTACAAAGGGAACCAACAGTATGGGAAAACATATTTGCCAATGATACCTCAGACAAGGGCTTGATCTCCAAAATATATAAAGAACTCACACGACTGCACTCCAGGAAGACAAACAACCCAATTAAAAAATGGGCAAAGGACTTGAACAGACACTTCTCCAAGGAAGTCATATAGAGGGCCCAGAGACATAGGAAAAGGTGCTCAGCATCACTAGCCATCAGAGAGATGCAAATTAAAACCACAATGAGGTACCATCTCACACCAGCCAGAATGGCCAACATAAAGAAATCCACAAACAAATGTTGTAGAGGATGCGGAGAAAAGGGAACCCTAGTGCAGTGTTGGTGGGAATGCAGACTGGTGAGGCCCCTGTGGAGAACAATATGGAATTTCCTCAGAAAACTAAAAATGGAACTTCCCTTTGACCAAGTAATTGCGCTGTTGGGATTATACCCTAAGAACCCTAAAACACCAACCCAAAAGAACCTGTGCACCCCAATTTTCATAGCAGTACAATTTACAATAGCCAAGTACTAGAAGCAACCTAAGTGCCCATCAGCAAATGAGTGGATCCAAAAACTATGGTGTATTTACACAGTGGAATTCTATACAGCAGAGAGAAAGAAGGAGCTTATACCGTTTGCAATGGCATGGATTGAACTGGAGAGCATTATGTTAAGTGAAATAAGCCAGACAGTGATGGACAAATACCTTATAATCTCACCTTTAACCGGAACATAATAAATAGGGAAAAAAAAGCAAACAAAATATAACCAGAGACATTGAAGTTAAGAACAATCTAACAATGGACAGTGGGGAGTGGGGACGGGACAGTGAGGAGAGGGGATTACAGGAACTATTGTAAAGGACACATGGACAAAATCAAGTGGGAGGGTCGAGGAGGAGGAGGCAGGTGGCTTCAGCTGGGGTGTGGTGGAAGGATGGGGAGAAAAGGCACACAACTGTAAGTGAATAACAATAAAAATTACAATTTAATACATAAAGAAATAAATAAAGAAAGAATTTTCTCCAGACATTTGACTTAAAAAAAAAAACGATGCAGTAACTCAAGGAACCATTCACAGCCCACCTTTTCTCATCACTCAAAACATACATATAGGCCAAACTGTGTTACACTAATAAACCAGTATCTGCTTAGACAGGACATTCTTCGACGTTGACTTACAGCAGTAAGTCTTCCAACCCCCTGCAATTCTACCCAGCAGGATCCCCTCAGGGACCAGCTCAGAACTACTCATACTGTCCCAGCAGAGCATGTAAAAACTCGTAACAAGGAAAATAGAGTTCATATAAAAACTGGGTATATTCCCAGGTATTGTCCAAACCTCCAATTCCATTATTCCAAAATAGTACTCAGAAGCAAATTTTCAACGAAACAGTTTCACTTCTCTGCTCCCTTCCCCATTCTGTTTTCTTTTAACCTTTCTGGAAGTGATTAAGCAGCTGATGCCCTTTGGAGAAGGGCAAAGAAATTCTCAGAGACTGGGAAAATCCTGGAGTCTCACTCTCCCACACCTGAGGGGTTCAGTCTGCCATGGGCAATTCTCGATCCCATCTGGGCTGACAAAAGCCATTACAGAATGGACCTGTAGGGAGGACAAGATACTATTACCAAATGGACTCCCCCTCTCCCCTGTACTATGTTTGCCTTGCTTGCTACCAGGGAAATATGGCTCTCAGTGCCAGAGTTTGGTGAAAAAGAACGGAACTATGTATTCAAAAGTTATATAGACTTAGAGTAATGACTTAATTTCTTTGTTAAAATCCCAAAGTCCCTTAAAACACCCACAAGCACACACTGTCCTTCCTTCCCTGCTTTGCCCAGTTAGGGGTACTGGAAAAGAAATAGAAGTCTATGGCTCAGGTAGACCCCAGTTCTTCCCAGTAATACATGCTTGGCTGGCAGGCCTCCTGCAGTTACCAGCACCATCAGCTGTGTCACCACCATGATCTCCACTTCTTAATCCAAACCAATGTGGCACCTTCTCATGGCCAACCAGCAAGAGTCCTTTTACCCCTTTACTTCCCACAACATCACTTCTGCACTCTTCCAAACTGCTAAGAGAAAGCTCTGCATTGCTGCTGCATCTTGCTTGCTTTCCTGCTTCCTAAGCCACGTGGTTAAGGGAGCCCCAAAATACTAAGCTTAGCCGCCCAAACTGTGTGGTTCCACACCTCATCAAAACTGCATGGTTCCAATCTGCATGGTTGCCATGCCTAGGTTTAAATCCCAGCACAAATCTTCCTCTGCATCTCCATTTCCAACTCCTCCCACAATTGGCTACACCTGCCAGCATCCCTATATTTTTCCAGGTTTCCCGGGTTGCCATAGTTAGTCCAGGCAGGCTTGGCCCTGTGGCATGGGGCCAACCATCTCCAAGCTCTCATGCAGGTACTGTAACCAGGGGGAGTTGCCTCCTAGTTAAGTTACATCATGGGTTGAAGTCACTCCCATCTCCCTGGCTCAAAGCTTGGCCACAGCTACCTAACATATCTATGAAACCAGTCAAAAGTTATAAATATGTTAAATAACCCTTTTTATAGTTATTTATAAAACTGTTTATATTGCAAAATAACTCTCAATGGCCCTGCTCCATCTGTCCCATTCCCAAGTTCAGACCTGTGGGGGTGAGCACATCCTGTATTTTTAATATTTCCTTGACACCCTGAGTTTTGAACCCCACTACAAATCCCTCTTTGGGAGAGGGCCCTGGATACACCCTATTATAAATGCATGGATTTTTAACTATTTATCTCAGAGTAAATATATGTGTGTGTGTGTCCAGAAGTCAGTAGAAGTCAGACCAGGAAATGTCCAACTATTGTTCATACAACGAGAATGGTTTGTGCAACATTGATATAACCTGGCAGCTAAGAAGAGTGATCTGGAATGCACATGCACAAATGATGATGACTTCACAGAGTTAGTCAATGGGGGCAGTAGACACTGTTAAGTGAGCATGTGTAATGTGTGGCTGTCACACTCAAAATGACTGAATTAGTAAGGCAATGAATGTATCAAATTTTGCAGTGAGTGTGAACATTTTTCCATGGAAACTATTCAGATGACTAAGAAGGCAGCACCTATGGGCAACTGGTGATTGGCAGCTTCATCACAACAATGCGCCTGCTCATGCAACACATCTTGTGCAGTTTTTTGATGAAATGTCAAATCACTTGGGTGACTCAGCTCTGCTACAATCTGGATTTGGTACCCTGTGACTTCTGACTTTTCCCAAAACTAAATCACCTTTGAAAGGGGGAGAGATTTCCAACCATTGATGAGATTCAGGAAAATATGAGGAGCAGCTAATTGTGATTGGGAGAACTGTGTGAGGCCCCAAGGTGCCTACTTTGAAGGAGACTGAGGTGTTATTGTCCTATGTACAATGTTTCTTGTATCTTGTATCTTCTTCAATAAATGTCTTTATCATTCATTGTATGTGGTCGGATAAGTTCTGGAAAGACATTGTATATATTGAAATCTTTATACGTTTTTATATATACTCAAATCTTCTCATAATTTCTAATGAGTATTTCTTTGGGTTTTGAAAGAATATTCAAATAAAAAAGTTGTGGCTAATTTTCTAATTTCACCAATGAGCAAAATCAATTTTCTCTCAAAATATAGATTCATACAAAAGCCATATAAAAGCAATTATGATACTAGATAGGACACGAAGTCTCCTCTTTTCCAAATACTTCACATTCAGTTCTTTTCAGTAGATTTCACATTCCCTAATATTTCTCACAGAATTACATATATGTATCTCTCTTTCTACTAGAGGTTTTCCAAAACCCATTCTCCAGGTATCTTCTGACTTTTAGAGATATAAAGTTAGACATAGATAGATATAGATTGACACGTACAGTCATCCATTGCTTAATGATGAAGATACATTCTTAGAAATGCACTATTAGGTGATTTTGTTGTGCAAACATCATAGAGTGCACTTACACAAACCTAGATGGTGTAGTCTACTATATACATAGGCTATATAGGATAGCCCATTGTTTCTATATAGCATGTTATTGTACTGAATATGATATGCAATTATAAAACAAAGGTAAGTATTTATGTGTCTAAACATAGAAAAATTACAATAAACTTATGGTATAAAACAAAAAGTGGTACACCTTATAGTGCATTTGAGTGAGTGATTGGTAGGTAAATGTGAAGGCATAAGACATTACTACACACTACTGTGAACTTTATAAACACTGTATGTTTAAGCTACACTAAAATTATATGAAATATTTTTCTTTAATAAAATAACCTTATCTTAGAATAAACATTTTACTTTATGAACTTCTTAATTTTTAAACTTCTTTGACTCTTGTACTAACACTTAGCTTAAAACACAAATACATTTCCAGCTGCATAAACTGCCTTCTTTTTATCCTTATTCTATTAACTTTTTATATTTTTAATTTTTTAATATTTTCCTCTGAATTTTTTTATTCAAAACTAAGTCACAAGCATACACATTAGCCTAGCCCTACACATGGTCAGGATCATTCACATAACTGTCTTCCACCTCCACATTTTGTCCCAGTAGAGGGTCTCCAGAGGCAATAACACTCATGGATCTGTCATCTCCTATGATTAAAATCCCTTCTTCTGAAACACCTTCTGAAGGACCTGCCTGAGGCTCTTCTTGAGGAGGTATTACTATTTTCAGAAATATGCCCATGGTGGTTTGCTTGGTTTATTTAATTTTTTCATCATAAATATGCTTATAAACGGATAATAAAACATGAACATTCCTCTTTATTTATGACAATGTTTTTGTATTGGAATCCATATTTTCAAGATTTGTGAGGAGATGGTTGAAGCCTGAAAAAGCTTTTGCTAAATCTCCTCCTGTAATTTTGCTTGGGAGTTCTTCCTTTTTTTCTTCTCTTGTAGTTTTCTTTGTTCTTGCCTCCTCTTTGACTATGCCTTTTCTAGGAGCTCCTTAATATTATTCTCATCCACACCCAGGTTAAAGTCAAACACAGCCTTGCTGATTTTTGCAACCTTGACAAATTATTGAAGTCATGGGTGAACCTCTTGTGTGTTTTTTCCAAATACCATTTATATATTCCTGAGTGACATTACCTCCATGCAAGGTAAGGCTCATTTTTGCAGTCATAAATGTTATGATCCTTCCAGATTTGCATCAGTGTCTTCCTCGGTTACAGCGATTGCCTGGGAAAATGTACTCCTCTTGTAGTACATCTTTAGGATTGCTATAACTCCTTGATTGGTTGGTTGAATCAAAGAGGTCATATTTGAAGAGAGAAAAATCACTTTGATATTAGAATGAAGATCACCAATAAAAGTAGGATGTCCCAGAGCCTTATCAAAAGTAAGCAAAAATCTTGAAAGGTACTGTTATTCTCCTAACAGTACTTTTCCATTTTGCTACTATAGCAATTCTGGAGCATCTTGGAAAGGGAGCTGGGTCAGCCATGACTTCTCATTTCTACTGTAGGACATTGGCAGTGTGTGCTTACTGATATGCCTTCTGACTGTACCAGATCACAGAGGGTTTCAATGTATAGCCTGCAACATTGCCCCCAAGCAAGACTGTTTTCCTGTTCTTAAAAGCCTTGTAACCTGGCATTAATTTGATCTCCTTATGTGTCAAAGTCCTTCCAGGCATCCATTTCTAGAATAAGGAGGTTTCACGTATATAAATATTTTCTCTGGAAAGTAATTTTCTCCACATTCAGCTTATCTAGATTTTTAAAAATATATTCAGCTGCCTTTACATCAGCACTCACAGACTCTCCACCCACTTTCACATTATGTAATGAATAACAACTCCTAAATTATTTAAACCACTCAAAGTTAGCAGTAACTTCAACACCATAGTTGAATACAGCTTTTTCTTTCAATATTACAAACTCTTTTTTTGGCTGTGATGTTCATGGTGCTGAGAGGGACATGCTTCTGTGACTGGTCTTCAATCACATTGAAATCCACATTGACAGGTCACATTGGAAGATTTTTATGTCTCATATAGACCCTTCTCAAATTTTTGTTAGTCTTGTTGCCTTCAATAAAGCAGATTTTAAAACATCTTTCATCACTTTCTCTGTGTTTTTCAAGACTGGAGTTATGGTGAAATGTAACATGCCTGACTGGAGAGCAATAACCATCATTAATATTTCACCTTTGTGGTCATTAATCACATTTAATTTTTCTCAAGTCAATCAATTGATATGTTTTCTACTGCCAATGATATGTAGGAACTATCATAGACAAAAACACGAGATTGAATCAAGCATGAGATAAAATGATGCCATCAATAGACACAATAAACATGAGATGTCTGAGGTTCCTGCTGGCATTACAGGGGATAACTCTTTTAAAGCAAACTATTTTTAATAAGTAGAAAGAATACGCTCAACAATAATGATAAAATGTATGTATAGTAAATACATAAACCAGTAGTTTAGTCATTTATTATCACTCTCAAGTATTATGTACTGTCCATAATTGTAATTGCTATGTTAATAAATGACTGGTGGCACAGTAGGGTTATTTACACCAGCATCACACAAAAACATCAGTAGCGTGTTGTGCTATGATGGTCCAAGGGCTACGATGTCACTAGGCAATAGAAATTTTTCAGCTGCACTATGATCCTATTGGACCACCATTGTATATGCAATTTATTATTGACTAAAACCTCCTCATATACTGCATGACTGTAAATATAAATACAGCCATTACTGATAGAGATAGAGGACAGAGGTAGAGATGAGAGAGAGAGAGAAAAGGAAATGAGAGATCTGGAAGCTTTGGTAGGCCCTAACTTCATGAAATGGAATCATGAGCAGGTTCTCAGAGCCACTGTTGTCACCACACTGGAACCCCTTTTAAAACCATGCTATACAAAGAGATTGCAGCATTCCCATAGCATGAAGATATCCTTGGATCTTCCTTATTTCTGTCAACATCATATTATAATTCTGGGTCTGCTGCCTTTATGTATAAATGCTAGAATCAGTGTTCAATTTCCACAAAATAACATGTTGAAATTTTGATTGGGATTCTGTTGAATTTGTAAATCATGGTGGGAAAAAGTGACATCTTAACAATACTGAACCTTCCTTTACCTGGAGTATCTCTCCATTTATTTAGATATTTTTATTCTTTTTAATGTTATTATAATTCACAATTGCCTTACAAATGTTTTCTTCTTTGTAAAGAGATCCCTTGAAAAAAGAGAATAACCATATTAACCAACAAATTAGTTATCAAATATAATAGAAGCTATATGTAAGAAAAAAAAGTTGTTCTATTTTATTCTATTTTATTCTAGTTATTTAGTTTTTACTTGACTAATTTATTTATTGAGATATAATTGAAATATAACATGGTGTAAATTTATGTTATACAATGTGTTGTTTTGATAGACTTATATATTGCAATATGATTACTACTGTAGAGTTAGCTAACTACTGTAGAGTTAGCTCCATCATATCACAGGAGTTAACACTAGTATTGTTTACACTAACACAGATGCCCTTATTTTATTTTTATTTTTAGAGAGAGGGTAAAGGAGGGAGAAGCAGAGGGACAGAAACATTGATGTGTGAAAGACACATCCATCAGTTGCTTCATGCATGCCCCCCAACCGTGGACCTGCCCTGGCAACCCAGGCATGTGACCCTGACTAGGAATCAAACTAGCAAACTTTTGGTTTTCAGGACAATGCCCAACTCACTGAACCACACCAGTCAGGGCCACCATTTTATTCTTATTGCTGTAACTCAAAATCACACCTAATCAAAATTACACAAGGACATTCCCTGGTGAGTACCATTCAACTGTTTATGTTATAATATTGAGTAGGTCCACTACATAAGAATGTGGATGTATAGTCACTTAATGTTTTTAAAACATGAATTTTTTTACACATTAAAGAATTACTACTCTTCTGTTATATTTGATGCTTATCTAATATAGTCCATTTGGTGTCCAAAGGTGAGAGTGGCCAGACAGAGAAGGTAAATCAATATGTAGTTGGACAGCACTTCATAATACCTTGCAGAATTTAGTAAACTATGGCAGTATAATATTAAGGAAAGTAAACTAGATTTTCCAAATTAAAAAGAGCCTTTCAAAGTGTTTTTATTAAAATTAAAGTTGTCATTTGTAATGTTGAGAATTTGATAAAAATATGTTATAATATAGGAAAATGTTACAAAAATAAAATAAAATTGATTATCATTTTAATGAGGACACATCTTTATTTTCTCCCTTTTTTTTTATCATGCAATTACATTTGTCCCCATTTCCCCCTTTATTCTTTCCCACCCTATCCATCCCCACCTCCCACATTCAATACTCCCCTCCCTGTTGTCTTCAACAGGGGGTCCTTTATATATGTTCCCGATGACCCTTCCCTTTTTTGGTCCCATTATCACTTTCCCCCTACCTTCTGGTCACTCTCAGTTTGTTCTTTATTTCCATGACTCTGGTAATATTTTGCTCACTTATTTGTTTTGCTCATTAGGTTCTACTTAAAAGTGAGATCATATGATCTTTGTCTTTCATCACCTGGCTTATTTCATTTAGCATAACATTTCCCAGTTCCATCCATGGTGTCCCAAAGGATAGGATTTTGTTCTTCCTTTCTGCTGAATTGTATCCCATTGTGTAAATGTACCACAGTTTTTTGATCCACTCATTTACTAATGGGCACTTAGGTTGTTTCCAGCACTTGGCTATTATAAATTTCACTGCTATCAACATTGGGGAACACAGGTTCTTTTGAATTGGTGTTTCAGGATTCTTAGGGTATAATCCCAGCAGTGGAATCACTGAGTCAAAAAGCAGTTCTATTTTTAGTTTTTTCAGGAAATTCCATACTGTTTTCCACAGAGGCTTCAATAGTCTACACTCCCACCAAGAGTGCACTAGGGTTCCCTTCTCTTCACAACCTTGCCAGCATTTGCATTTGTTAGTTTGTTTATGATAGCCACTCTGACCAGAGTGAGGTGGTATCTCATTGTGATTTTATTTTTTTATTTTTTAAAGTTATATTTAATATTAACTGTCTCTTTTTATTTTTTTTTATATTGTTATTCAATTGCAGTTTTCTGCATTTTCTCCCCATCCCTCCACCCCACCCCAGCCAATCCCACCTCGCTACCCCACCTCTACCCTCCCCCTTGATTTGCTCCATGTATCTTTTATAGTAGCTCCTGTAAACCCTTCTCCCCACTATCCTCTCCCCAATCTCCTCTGGTTATTGTTAGATTGTTCTTAACTTCAATGTCTCTGGTTATATTTTGTTTGCGTTTCTCTTTTGTTGATTATGTTCCAGTTAAAGGTGAGATCATATAGTATTTGTCCCTCACCACCTGGCTTATTTGACTTAGCATAATGCTCTCCAGTTCGATCCATGTTGGGAACCACCCTGCCTGGTTTCAGAGGCTGTAACCCCCCATGGTTAAGGCTGAGTCAGAGTTGGGACCATAAGCCACTAAGGAGACAAAGCTTATCTCCCTGGCAGAAGTGCCACCTCTGCCCACTTCACCCTGCTTGGCCCGGAGGTGACCAGTTAGCCAATGATGGGTAAGAATCCTCAAGGGAGGATCAACCTAAGACAGGCTCTGGTCACCAGGGATAAGCTCTCAGGGAAGGATGTGGGGGGCTGTGGCAAAAGGGGGTGATGGACCCTAGCCACTTGGCTTTGAAATAGCCTGAGTCCTCATTCTGTCTGCAAGAAGTCTCCTGATCTCTTGGCTGCTTTACTTCCCCTGCCTGACTTAAGCCTTAAGCTATGACAGAGGGTGGTGCAGTCCTGTGTTGGGAGGGGTGGATTCCCTGGGGAATCAGGCCTAAGAAACCTAGGTACATTCCTGTGAAACCTACTTAATTTGTACCCTCAGTTTAAAAGATAAGGGTCTAGACCTGAGATGAGTCTGGGGCAATAAGCATTATGGCCTACACCCTTACTGGATGACAATGATTGGTGAGCATTATCTGCATTCCTATGCAAATGAACCTAATAAAAGCCCACGGAGGGAAAGGCTCTGGGCCCTTCTCCTTTGCTAGATCAGCCACCTCTCCTCTCTAAGCAGATCATGTCTTGGTAGACTTATTCTTCATCCCTGGTGCACTGGGGGGCAGCATTAAAGCTCCCCAACACATCCATGCTGTTGCAAAGGGTATAGGCTCCTTCTTTCTCTCTGTTGTGTAGAATTCCATTGTGTAAATGTACCATAGATTTTTGATCCACTCATTTGCTGATGGGCACTTAGGTTGCTTCCAGTAATAGGCTATTGTAAATTGTGCTGCTATGAACATTGGGGTGCACAGGTTCTGTTGGATTGGTGTTTCAGGGTTCTTAGGGTATAATCCCAACAGAGGAATTGCTGGGTCAAAGGGCAGTTCCATTTTTACTTTCCTGAAGAAATTCCATACTGTTTTCCACAGTGGCCTCACCAGTCTGCATTCCCACCAACATCGCACTAGGGTTCCCTTTTCTCCACATCCTCTCCAACATTTGTTTGTTGATTTGTTTATGTTGGCCACTCTGACTGTGTGAAATGGTACCTGATTGTGGTTTTAATTTGCATTTCTCTGATACCTAGTGATGCTGAGCATCTTTTCATATGTCTCTGGACTCTCTGTATGTCTTCCTTGGAGAAGTGTCTGTTGAAGCCTTTTGCCCATGTTTTAATTGGGTTGTTTGTCTGCCTGGAGTGAAGTTCTGTGAGCTCTTAATATATTTTCGAGATAGAACCATTGTCTTAGCTATCATTGGCAAATTCGTTTTCCTATACTGTTGGTTCTCTTTTCATTTTAATGCTGTTTTCTTTAGCCATGCAGAAGCTTTTTATTTTGATGAGGTCCATTTGTTCATTCTTTCCTTTATGTCCCTTGCTTTAGGAGACACGTCTGTGAGGATGTTGCTGCGTGGAATGTCTGAGATTTTCCTGCCAATGTTTTCCTCTAGGACTTTTATGGTGTTACGACTTATATTTAAGTCTTTTATCCACCTTGAATTTATTTTCATGTATGCCGTAAGTTGGTGATCAAGTTTCATTTTTTTGCACATAGCTGTTCAGATCTCCCAACACCATTTGTTGAAGAGGCTATTTTTGCTCCATTTTATGCTTCTGCCTCCTTTCTCAAATATTAATTGACCATAAAGACGGGTTTCTTTCTGGGCTCTCTGTTCTGTTCCATTGGTCTATGTGCCTGTTTTATGCCAGTACCAGGCTGTTTTGATTACGGTGGCCTTGTAGTACAGTATGATATCAGGTATTGTGATCCCTCCTGCTTTGTTCTTCTTTCTCAAAATTGTTGCAGCTATTCGGGGTCGTTTATGGTTCCATATGAATTTCTGAAATGCTTCTCCTCTATCTGTGAAATATGTCATGGGTACATTAATATGGATTGCATTGAATCTATAAATTGCTTTGGGTAGTATGGCCATTTTGATGATGTTAATTCTTCCAATCCATGAGAATGGTACATGCTTCCATTTGTTTATGTCTTCCCTAACTCCTTTCTTTAATGTTGTGTAGTTTTCTGAGTACAGGTCTTTTACCTCCTTGGTTAGGTTTATTCCTAGGTACTTTATTTTTCTTGTTGCTATATCAAATGGGATTTTTTTCCTGATTTCTATTCCGGTGTTTCATTGTTGGTATACAGGAATGACTTTGATTTCTCAGTAGTGACTTTGTATCCAGCTGTTTTGCCAAATTCATTTATTAGGTCAAGTAGTTTTCTTGTGGAGTCTATATGATTTTCCATGTACACTATAATGTCATCTGCAAACAGTGACAGTTTTATTTCCTCCTTTCCAATTTGGATGCCTTTCATTTCTTTTTCTTCTTTTATTGCTGTGGGTAGGATTTCCAATAGTATGTTTAATAGGAGTGGTGGGAGAGGGCATCCTTTTCTTGTTCCTGACATTAATGGGAGAGCTCTAAGTTTTTGTCCATTGAGTATGATGTTGGCTTTCGGTCTCTCATTTATGGCCTTTATTATGTTGAGAAATGCTCCCTCTATTCCCACTTGGCTGAGCGTTTTTATCAGAAATGGGTGCTGTATCTTGTCAAATGCTTTTTCCGCATCTATTGACGTGATCATGTAATTTTTGTCTTTGCTGTTATTTATGTGATGTATTATGTTTATTGATTTGCGAATATTCTACCATGCTTGCATCCCTGGGATGAATCCCACTTGGTCATGGCGTATGATCTTTTTAATATTTTTCTGGATGAGTTTTGCCAATATATATTTTTAAGTTATTAGTATTTTTTGTTTTGGATAATCTATGTGTTGTATGACAAAATGATATTATATCAACTTTGGATATTTTAAGTTATAGAAGATTAAAGAGAAGTCTAGTGGCTTCTAACTCAGTTTCAAGCCAAGAGAAGAAATTTTGTCAGCTATTAGTTCCCAATGGGAATTAGTGCTTTAGCTACTAGCCAATATTTTGTTGAGAATTTTAGCATCTATGTTCATCAGTGATATTGGACTGAAGTTTTCTTTCCTTGTTGTGTCTTTCTCTGGTTTTGGGTTTAGGATGATGCTGGCTTCATAAAAAGAGTTTGGGAGTCTTCCATCATTTTATTTTTATTTTTTTCAATAATCTGTGAAGAATAGCGGTGACCTCTCCCTTAAATGCTTTGTAGAATTCTCCTGTGAAACCATCTGGTCCAGGACTTTTGTGTATTGGAAGTTTTTTGATGACTGCTTCAATTTTGTCTGCTGTTTCTGGTCTGTTCATGTTTTCTTCCTGTTCATTCAGTTTTGGAAGATTATATTTTTCTTCAAATTTGTTCATTTCACCTAGGTTTTCACATTTATTTGCACACAGTTCTTCTTAGTAATTTTTTACAATCCTTTGTGTTTCTGTGGTATCAGTTGTAATCTCTCCTATTTCATTTCTAATTGTGTTTATTTGGATCCTCTCTCTTTTTTCTTGATGAGTCTACTTAAAGGCTTGTTGATTTTATTTATCTTTTCAAAGAACCCGCTGCTGTATTCACTAATCCTTAGAATTGTGCTTTACTTAGCATAATGATCTCCAGTTCCATCCATGCTGTTGCAAAGGGTGTAAGCTCCTTCTTTCTCTCTGCTGGGTAAAATTCCATTGTGTAAATATACCATAGTTTTTGCTCCACTCATTTGCTGATGGACATAAGCCAGATGGTGAGGGACAAATACCATATGATTTCACCTTTAACTGGAACATAATCAACAGAAGAAAAAAGGAAACAAAATATAACCATAGACATTGAAGTTAAGAACAATCTAAGAATAGTTTGGGGGGAGTGGGAGGGGACAGTGAGGAGAGGGGATTACAGGAACTACTATAAAGGACACACTGACAAAATCAAGGGGGAGGGTGGACGTGGGGGAGGGAGGTGGGTTCAGCTGGCGTGGGGTGGGGGGATGGGGAGAAAAGGCATACAACTGTAATTGAGTAACAGTAAAAAAATAAAGACAAGAATTGTGCTTTTAATCTCTATGTCATTTAATTTTGCTCTGATCTTCCTTATTTTCTTCTTTATACTCTTTCTGGGTTCTCTTCGTTGTTGTTCGTTGAGTTCTTGTAGGTATAGGGATAGGTTGTTTGTTTGAAATGTTTCTATCTTTTTAAGGTAGGCCTGTATTGCTATGAACTTCCCTCTCAGGACTGCCTTTGCTGTGTCCATAGGTTTTGGGGTTTTATGAGTTCATTTTCATTTGTTTCCAGAAAGTTTTTGATTTCTTCCCTAATCTCGTTCTTGACCCATTCATTGTTTAATAGCATGGTATTCAGTCTGTAAGATTTTATTGTTTTGGTTTTTTCCTATTGGGTTGGTTTCTAGTTTCAGTCCCTTGTGGTCAGAGAAAATGCTTGATATGATTTCAATGTATTGAATTTGCTGAGGCTTTCTTTGTGTCCTATCATGTGGTTTATCTTTGAAAAAGTTCCATGTACACTTGAAAAGAATGTGTATTTTGCTTCTTTTGGATGAAAAGCTCTCTATATATCAGTTAAGTCCATTTCATCTAGGGAATTATTCAGTGACATAATGTCCTTGTTGAAATTTTGTTTGGAAGATCTGTCTATTTTCTACAGTGCGGTGTTAAATACCCTACTGTAATTGTATTGCTGTCCATATATTTCTTGAAGTCCTCCAAGATTTTCTTTATGTATTTGGGTGCTCCTATGTTGGGAGCATATATATTTACTATGTTTATGTCTTCTTGGTGGATTCTTCCTTTGAGTATTATGAAGTGACCTTCTGGGTCTCTCTTTATGGTCCTTCTTTTGAAGTCAATTTTGTCTGGTATGAGTATTGCTACCCTAGCTTTTCTTCCTGTCTGTTTCCTTGGAAAATTTGTTTCCAGCCCTTCACTTTCTGTCTTTGTAGGTCTTTTGTCCTGAGGTGGGTCTCTTTTAAGCAGCATATGTGTCATGTTTTATTATCCTTTCAGCTATTCTGTATCTTTTAATTGGAGCATTTAATCCATTTACATTTAAGGTTATTATTATTATTATTTTAATCTAACAACATTTACATTTTAATGCATAAAGCAAAAGGTGTTAAAAATGCAAGGAGAATTAAACAAAGGTAGTAGTGGAACACTTCAAAAAGCCACTCCAAAATTTGGTATGTCAAAAAAAATAACAAATAGGCTTATATACAATAAGGTTATTATTGATGGGTAGTTATTCATTGCCATTTTTTCCTACCTGTGTTCCTCTCTCTTTCTTTTTCCTTCCTTTCCTTAAAGAAGTCCCTTTAGCATCTCTTGCAGAGCTGCTTTGGTGGAGGTGGATTATTTTAGACTTCTTTTGTCTGGGAAGCTATTTATTTGGCCTTCTATCTTGATTGAGAGCTTTGCGGGATAAGGTAGCCTTAGTTGCACGCATCTGGTTCTCATTACTTGGAATGGTTGGCGTTCTTTTCTGGCTTGGAACATTTCCATTGAGATGTCAGTTGCTAACTTTATTGTGGCTCCCTTGTATGGTACTTCTGGTTGTTACTTACTTGCTGCCCTTAAGATCCTCTGTTTGTCTTGGAATTTTGCCATTTTAATTATGATGTGTCTTGTAGTGGGTCTCTTTGGGCTCCTCTGGATTGGGACTCTCTGTGATTCCTGGATTTGTGTGACCTTTTCTCTCATCAAATTATGGAAATTTTCCATCATTACTTTTTCAAATAGGTTTTCTATCCCTTGCTATTCTTCTCCTTCTGGTATTCGTATTATACGCATATTGTTATGTTTCATGTTGTCCTGCCTTTCCCTCAAACTCTCTTCATTCTTTCTGAGCCGCTTTTCCTTTTCTTCCTCATTCTGGGTGTTTGTTTCTTTTCTACTTTGTCCTCCAGCTCGCTGATCTGATCCTCTGATTCATCAAGTCTTCTTTTTACTCCTGCTGTGTTCTTCAATTCAGAAATTGTATTCTTCATTTCCTCTCGGTCCTTGTTGATAGTTTCTATTTCCTTTTTCATGTTGATATAGTTTTCAGTGAGTTCATTGTAGTTTCCTTGCAGTTTGTGGTAGTTCTCTGTAAGCTCAGTGAGCTTCCTGATAACCATTGCTTTGAACTCAGTATCTGAGTTGACTTGCCTCTATTGCAGTTAGCATTCTTTCTGAGTCTTCCTCCTTTCCTTTCATTTGGGGATTGTTTCTTTGTCTTCCCATTGTTTGTGAGACTCTTCTTGTTAGCCTCTGCTTTTTAAATTGATGTGTTCTGACTCCCTGGGGTTATGGTATGAACTTCTATGGTAGAATGCCAGTGTGATTCAGTGGTGCCATCTCCTTAATCTCCTGAGCTCAATGGTCTTAAGCTGACATTTATGGGTCTAACAGGGTCTAACTCTGGCCTTTTCAGAGCTCTAACTTTTATTGTCTCACCTGTGGGGTAAGGAGAAAGAAGAAGAAAAGAAAAATGAAAGGAGAAATGAATGAAGGAAAAAGGAATAGGAAAGGGAAGGAGGGAAGGAAGGAAGGAAGGAAGGAAGGAAGGAAGGAAGGAAGGAAGGAAGGAAGGAAGGAAGGAAGGAGAAACAAAAAAGGAAAGAAGGACAGAAAGGAAGAAGGAATTTAGGGGGAAGGAAAAAAATTATCTTCTGCTAGCTTTAAACTGGTCAGGTCAGTTCTGCTGGTCTTCTTGACTGTGAAATGGGAGGTGGTGGGTGGAGGGATTGGTTTCACTTTTCTTCCTTCCTGAGCCCCACTCTTCACTGTTGTCCAGCCTCCAGTCCAGTTCCTCCAGGTCCTTCAGCTCCCACCTAGGCCTTTATTCCACCAGTTGTGCTGTCCTTGAGGTGCACCAATTAGGGGCAGCTCACACTACACCTTCTTGCTCTTTTCTGTCCTAGATGCCAGGGGCTCTTGGTGCTCCTTCAGGGCAGTTCAGCTCCCTACTGGGTCAAGTCTTTCTGGGGACTGCAGTCTCCGCTAGCCCTGCAGCTCCCCTCTGCTGGGTGTTCTACCTTCCTCCTAGAGAGTGAGTAGGCCCTGCAGGGCTCTGTATGGTGGGGCTAGGTGGGAGATGTTCAATCCCGGTGCTTCAGGTGTGGTCTCATGTGGGCAGCCAGGCTGTTGATGGGATTGTGCACGAATCCCAAGCTTTGGGCTTGTGTGCCCCGGCAACCAGGGTGCTGATCAGGGTGCATACCCACCTGAAGTTTCAGGTGTGAGCATGCAGCCCACTGATTAGGGTATGCACCCTCCCAGGGGTTTGTGCCTGTGCCCCCAGGCAGCCTTGTCGCTGATCTGGGTGCACACTGATCCCCGGCTTTGGGCCTGTGTGCCCTTGGCAGCTGGGCCACTGATTACTGTGAGCACCCACCCGGGGTTTCAGGTGTGGGTGCCCAGGTCGGTAATTGGGGTGCGCACCACCTGGGCTTTAGGTGTGTGCTGGGGCTGCTTATCCGGCGTTCAAATTCCAGGGGTTGAGGGGTTAGGGGCACAAGAGGCCAAGGGTGCTGCAGAGAGTTCTCTAAATAGCCACCGAGTGCCTCTATTTTCTCTTTCTTTTTGAGAAATTCCTCCTATTCAAGTCCCCCTGCTCCAAAAAATCACCTGGCCTCTCACACAGCCCAACCTGGCTCTCTCCCAAGAATCCTGCATCAGACCCTTCTCCTTGGCCAGGGGCTTTTGCTGCCCTGGTCCCCACCTTGGTCCCAGGGACCTTATTGTCCTTAAGCACTCTTCTTACCATCTGATCTTTCAATGTCCTCTATCTTTAGTCTCCAATCTTCATATATGCTGGAATACCGTTGGCTGTTCGCTCTGTTCCTCAGATCAGCTAGGCATTTCACTGGTGCTGTGGGGAAGTGGACTCTGCTCCCACCTATCTCACCGCCATCTTCCAAGTATCAACTTTTATTTCTTTATCTTGTCTGATCTCTGTGGCTGGAACTTCCAATGCTATATTGAATAGAAATGGCAAAAGTAGACAAATTGTCTTATTCCTAAACTGAGTGGGAAACTTTTAGTTTTAGGCCATTAAGTATGATGTCGGCTGTAGGTTTTTTGTATTTACTTATTTTTTTTTATTATGTTGAGCTTTGCTCCCTCTGCTTCCACTTTGCTGAGTGTTTTTATCAGAAATGAGTGCTCTACCTTATCAAGTGCTTTTTCTGCATCTAGTGATAAGATCATTTGATTTTTGCCTTCCTTTTTTTTTATATGACATATTATATTTATTGATTTACAAATATTGTACCATCCTTGAATCCCTGGGATGAATCCTACTTTATTGTGGTGTATGACCTTTTTAATGTATTGCTGAATGCAGTTTGTCAATATTTTGTTGAGGATTTTAATATTTGTGTTCATCAGTGATATTGGCCTGTAGTTTTCTTTCTTTCTTTATCTGGTTTTGTGATTAGGATGATGCTAGCCTATAAAAACAGTTTTAGAGTCTTCCTTCTTCTTGGAATTTTTTGAAATAGTCTGTGAAGAATAAGGGTTAGCTCTTCCTTACATGTTTTATGAAAGTCTTCTTTGAAACCATCCAGCCCAGGGCTTTCATGCGTGGAACATTTTTTTTTTTTTTTATTACTGCTTCAATTTCAGTAGCTGTTATCAGTCCATTCAGGCTTCCTGGTTCTTTGTCATTCAGTCTTAGAAGGCTACATTTTTCTATAAGTTTTTCCATTGCACTCTAGTTTTCAAATTTCTTGTTATATACTTGTTCATAGTAATTTCTTACAATCCTTTGTATTTCTGGGGTATCAGTTATAATCTCTCCTCTTTCATTGCTGTTTTTTCTTTATTTGGTTCCTCTCTCTTTTTTCCATGATTAGTCTGGTTAAGGTTTGTCAATTTTGTTTATCTTTACAAAGAACCACCTCTTGAATTCATTGATCCTTTGAATTGTTCTCTTAGTGTCTATGTCATCTCATTCTGCTCTGATCTTGGTTATTTCCTTCCTTCAGCTCACTCTGGACTTTGTTTGTTGTTCCTCCAGTCCTTGTAGAGTAAGATTATGTTGTTAATTTGAAATGTTTCTATCTTTTTTAGGTATAAAAAAGATCACTTTAAAGTTCCCTCACAGGATCATCTTTGTTGTGTTCCATAGGTTTTGGACTGCTGTGTTTCCATTTTCATTTGTTTCCAGAAACTTTTTGATTTCTTCTTTGATCTCATTATTAACTCACTCATTGAGTTAATAAGACTATAAACTATGCCATTCATCTTTGCAGTTTCATTCTGTCACAACTACAATCCTACAGGAAAGTATCAACTGTTCCCTGAAAACATGTGTGGTACTACTCATCCATCTTCTGAAAGAAGCACTTAATCCCTTATGTGAAAGCATAGCTAGATTAAATATTTTCTTTAATTTTATAATTTTAAAAAAGTAACATAAAACAGCAGAAACTGAAAACTTAAAATTATAAAGTGGCAGGCATCGCAAGGTAAATCAAATCATAATTCAAATATGAGGAGTAAAGGTAAGCAAAATGATTTGCCATCAACAAGACCTAAGCAGATCTCCTTCATTTTATATTGGATCGATTGTGAAAATATATTTAAATGTTGCAAGAATATTAAAAAAATATTTTAAAACTAATTTGCCCTGGCTGGTGTGGCTCAGTGGATTGAGTGCCAGCCTGTAAACCAAAGGGTCACTGATTTGATTCCCAGTCAGTGTACGTGCCTGGGTTGCAGGCCAGGTCCCCAGTAGAGGGTGAATGAGAGGCAACCACACATTGATGTTTCTCACCCTCTCTTTCTCTCTCTCATCCTCTCTTTCTAAAAATAAATAAATAAAATATTTAAAATAAAAATATTTTTAAAGTAATTTTCTTAGAGAATAGCAAAATAGGCTTGATTTTCTAGAAATGTGATTTTCATATAAAAGTGGCATTTTTAATTAATGTGCACTATTCAGTAATTTATGTAATAAACTAAAATAAGTTATGAAAAATTCTTAACAGAAATACTATTAAACAAAACTAATAAGAATTAACAATGGAGGAAATATTGATATTAAAGTAACCCCATTAGTAGTTGTAAACACCATTATTAGAAAATGATATCAATATTGTAGTTTAAAGAAATTTTGTTCCCTAGGATATTAGCCCAAATTTAGATAAACCATTTCATATTTGACTTTTGGTTCTTGATAACATTATTTTAAACAATGTGCTTTTTCCTATGTTTAGAATTGTAATAAGTGAGTGTTGAAGACATTTTGGAGAACACATACAAAGTCAATAAAAATTAAAAATATTGTATTCTTATTAACTACTTAGCATTAGTTATGGGTGCAAATAATGACATCTCTTAGAGATAAGCAAGATGGCACTCTGATGTAAAAGTTCTCTCCACACTTCCATGTACGTTGATTCCTTTTTCTTGCTGCTAAGCCACAAATAAACTTGACTTCTCGGTGTACTCCAAGATGACAACATTCACATTCTAGGTGATAGAAAGTGAAAGGGAAAAGAAGAGGGCAAATGATGAATGTGAGCTCTTTTTTAAAAAAGCTTCCCTGATTTCTGGCCAAGATGGAGGCATAGGCAGACACGCTGTGCCTCCTCACACAACCAAAAGAAGGACAGCAACAAATTAAAACAAAACAAAACAAAACAAAACAAAACAAACCCAGAACTGGCAGAAAATCAAACTGTATGGAAGTTTGACAACCTAGGAGTTAAAGAAGAAACATTCATCCAGACTGGTAGAAGGGACAGAGATGGGCAGCTGGGCGGAGAGGACTCCTGGCAAGGCAGGAAGAAGTTGAAAACTTATTTGAACAAGTAATGAAGGAAAAATTCCCCAATCTGGCAAAGGAAACAGGCTTCCAGGAAGTTCAGGAAGCCCAGAGAATCAAAAAAAAAAAGAACCGAAGGAGGAACACACCAATGCACATCATCATTGAGATACCCAGGATTAAAGATAAAGAGAGAATCTTAAAAGCAGCAAGAGAATTACCTACAAAGGAGTTCCCATAAGACTATCAGCTGATTTCTGAAAAGAAACCTTACAGGCAAAAAGGGGCAGGAAAGAAGTATTTGAGGCCATGAAAGGGAAGAACCTACATCCAAGATTACTCTATATAGCAAAGCTATCATTTAGAATGGAAGGGCAGATAAAGTGCTTCCCAGATAAGGTCAAGTTAAAGGAGTTCATCATCACCAAGCCCTTATTATAAGAAATGTTAAAGGGACTTATCTAAAAAAAAGAAGATTGACAATATGAACAGTAAAATGACAAGAAATTCACAGCTATTAACAACTGAACCTGAAAACACCCCAAAACTAAAACACACACAAACTAAGGCAACAACTAGAACAGGAACAGGATCACAGAAATGAAGATCACATGGAGTGCTATCAGTGGGGGTGTGGGAAGAGGAGAGAGAGGGAAAAGGTACAGAGAATAAGTAGCATAAATGGTAGGTAGAAAATAGACAGGGGGAGGTTAAGAATAGTAAAGGACATGTAGAAGCCAAAGAACTTATATGTATGACCCATGGACATGAAGTAAAGGGGGAGAATGCAGGTGGGAGGGTGTATGCATGTTGGAGGGAAATAAAGGGGGGGAAATGGGACAACTGTAATAACATAATCATTAAAATATATTTTTTAAAAAGCTTCTCTGAAATTTTCATTTAGTTATAATATCATACCTAGTTGCAAGCAGGACTGGGACATGAAGGCTGCATTATGAACAGACTCCACTTTGCATTTTTATAAGATGAGAAGAGCATAATGGTTGTCAAGGGGAAACTAGCAATCTATGTCATACCCAGGGTGGCCACAGTACCATATTAATACCTTTATTTTTAATTTTATTTCTTTGTTTATATAGGCATGAGTTTATATAACATCAAGAGATAGCCTGGATTTTTTTTTCATTAATGTAATTGAGTGATATATTTTTTCAATGGTGAGCATTCCATCTAATGGGTAAGTCTTAATTTATTTAAGGAAATCCTTATTGTTGAAAATTAGCCTTTCTTAAAACTGTTAATACAACAAATTGACTATGATAGACATTATTTTACTAAAATGTTATGTGTCTCACCATTCCCTTAAATTTAATGATATTTTAATTTTGGAAGAGGCCTCTTTGATATGAAAAAGAAAACTTAGGTTAAATATATATTTTTAATTAGTTGTCAAATCACTCAAGTTATACCTTAAATTCCTGAGTTCAAGTTATACCTTAAACTTTTAGGGTCAATTTACAGATCATGCTATTTAAGCCATTTAAAATTTAAAATACAGTATTATTTGTAAATGTAAAAGCAATCACATTTTTATTACATTTGATTAACATTTGATTTACTTATACATTTAAAAATAAAATTATCATATTATTTAATGAGATTTATCAATTATTAACTAAATTACTTTAGATGTTGCAAATTAAAATTTCAAAGTCAATATAGTTAATTTTTATCTTAAAAATTTAATATGGTAAACTTAGAAATCAAACATAATGACTTTTTATAAGTACTTCCCTATAAAACTAATAAATTAATATCTTTAGCATTTCATAAATCTTAAAAAATTAAATAGTTATCATAAACTACATATTACTATTCTGCTTACTAAAAATATACTTATTTTTACAATAAAATGGGATTACATATCTACTCCTACTACCAAGAAAAAACAAATTAACCGTTACCCGAAATATGGATATTCAAATCATCAACAGACAATATGTATTGCTAAAACAGAACAAAACAAAACAAATATTCAAATTTTATTCATCCTGAGGTGCATGTAAGAGGACACTACAGCATCCAATGGACTTGTATGTCAGTGATCTGCCAGAAGGAGGACAATGTGGCACATAAAGACAGGGACTAAGAAATATGATGACATGTTTCCCTTTGATGTAAGATTATAATTGTTAACAAAATGAAAACAAATCCTGTTCCTGATACTGAAGTACCTGAAATCACTATTCTATGTGGGATTAATTTACATAATGTTGTTTTTCATTCACTGCTTTTGTTTCTCATTACACATTCATATTTCAACTTCTGTTTTCTGTTAAACTAAAACTGCTATTTTATTAGATATCAGTGATTTTGAGTAAACAGATGCAATATTGGTGGCTTTGAACACAGATTGAGGAGGACACTTAACCAAGAAAGGCAGATGCCTTCTAGAAACTAGAAAAGGCAAATAAACAAATTATTTTCTATATCCTCAAGAAAGAAATGTGGGTCTACCAATATTTTGATTTTAACCTAGTGAGACAGGTGTTGTGTTTATGACCTATAAACTGTAAGATAATAAGCTTGCATTGTTTTATTTTTTTTAAGATTTTTTTCTTTTTACTTTCTAGAGAGAGGGGAAGAGAGGGAGAAAAAAGGGAGAGAAACATTGATCAGTTGCCCCTTACCTGCCCTGAACTAGGGACCTGGCCTGAAACCCAGGTATGTGCCCTGACTGAGAACCAAACTGGCTACCCTTTGATTCACAGGCTGGCACTCAACTCACTGAACTGCACCAGCCAGAGCAAAGCTTGCATTGTTTAAAACCAGTGTTCATAATCGTCTGTGATAGCAACAATAATGAACTAACACAGAGACCTATATATCACCAAACTCAAAGGATTATGTAAAATTACTTTGTTACTCTATATCATCTTATGATACTTCTATCTGACTACTAATTACATCATAATCCCCTGTTTATTTCTCCTTCTATAAGCTCACAGAGGACAGAAAATGTAACTTTTAAAAAGGTGTCTTCAGCACACAGACAGTGCTCGAAGTGTGTTGAATGTCTTTTCCAAGTTTCATTCCCATTAACTTTTATACCATTTGACCCAGTTAAATATTTGGATGACTATTAACAGAAATTTTAGTTGTTTTTGGAATGGAAATTGAAGTAAATCATTTGCCTCCAAGATCTTTAAAAATCTAGTAGGTTGACTAGTCCAAAAAATGTCTAATCAAGTATTAGCCAAAGAGTAGGAAAGGTATTGGATGAACAGAGACCAAGTTGTAAACGATAGAATCCAGAGAATAAGAACGCAATTTAATCACTGAGCTAAACACTGGTAGTTTCATACATGATTTCCTACATCATTCCTTCCACTATATTTCCACACTGTCAGCTTGAACCTCAGCCCTTCCTGAATGTACTTCCATGTCCAGGTATTTTATATATCTATAATTATTTCCCTCTTTGCATGTGTCTAGCTTTTATAACTATTAGCAATGACCCTTGGTTTGAAATTGTTTGAGTAAATTTTGTTTGGTTGTTTTTTTTTTTCTTCTGTCCACACTCCACATCTTTTAGTTCAAGTGACAAGCTTCTGCCTAGATGCTTTTTTTCTTGAATTAACTCTGACTTGATATCCAGTTCTTTCATAGGACTAGGATTCTGTCTTTCTTTAATCATCTCTGATGAGCTGATTAAGGAAATGTCTGGTTCCAATTATTCATAGAAAACCTTCCAGATTCAGGTTGCAAGACTAGATGTAATTCCACTTGTGGCTCAGGCCTATGCTATGCACTTTAGTAATATTAAAATAGAGTAGTCAATACTTAGGATAATAGTAATGGGAAAAACTCTGTTATGCTTTCTCCTACCTCTCAGAAAATTATTGCCAGCATATGGTACTGAATAGCTTCTGTTAACCTGTTGTTTCTCTGAGCAGTTTATAGTCACAGATTTGAGTTATTCTCTCCTCCTGTTTTGCTGGCAATAATAATAGAAAGACTAATCAAACTCCACTGTCACAGCTAGTAGATAAATGGCCTTGTATAACTAAGATCACTCTCCAGTTACTAACTCATCCATGGCTTATGTTGAAAAACAAACTATACAATTAAATTTAACCTTAAGACTTATGACTTTTATAATATAATCTTAAACTACCTTCCCAGGCTTACCTCCTCCTTCTCCTCTATGTACACCTGCTTTCCAACCACACTGTAGACCTTTCTCTCTTCTAGGGAAAATCTTGTTAACTGTTCCAGAATACTCTTCTTAATCACTTTTGCCTTACTTTCTTTAAATAATATAATGCCATTTATCTTTCTTTTTTTTAATTTTAATTTTGTATTGTCATTGCCTCTCCTTCAAGCTATTCATTTATTTAGCCACCAACAATCTGGAAAATATATAATAGTGTATGAGATATGTGTATATTATGTCCATTCATGTTTTCTCTTCCCAGACTGTCCAAGTAATATTGTAATTTCTTTGATTCTCAGTTCTGTTTTAGTCAACATAGCAGTTTAGATTGTTTGGTTATGACAGAAAAACTAGCTGTGGCCTAAATTAAATAGCAGTTTACTTATGTCTATTATGCAGGAGTCAGTGGTGTTGATTGAGTGATGTTCCATGATGGCCAAGACCCAGGATCCTACCAGACGCACTTTTTTGTAGGTGGCCTTCATTCTCAAAGGGACCTCACGATTCACTGTGGCAGTTCCAATTCCAACTTGAAGCCTGAATTCTATCCAGCAGGAAAGAGAAAATGGATAATGATTTTAAGAACTTTTATGCTTTTAAGGTTATTTCTGAGAAGTTGAATACATTAATTGCATATTTCCCATTAATCAGAATAAAGTTACACAACTACTGTAATAGAGTCTGACTCCCACTTCCCATCTGGAGTAAGTTGATAAGGAAACTCAGGGGTTCCCTCCTTTGCCTCTGGTGGGAGTTTCAAACTACAGAAGCATCTGCCCACACAGGGGAACCCTCACATTGACCCTACTGCCTAACCACCATAAAAACCTGAAACCAGTCTTCTTTCACTGCATTTCACAGTCAAACATTTTTGGATCTGATCATAAGTTACTTTTTTTTTTGTCCAAAAAGCCTCAGTATGTGAGTAATAATCTTTTTATGTACTCTTGGTGTGTGTATATAGCATCATTGCTTTTGAATCCAGATCACATTTTGTATGGAGCTCCATCATCTTTCAGAAACTACTAGGAGAAAACCCTGAGAAATGAAAATCCTCCCTTCTCACAATTCTGTGTCCCATTCAGATCAAGTAGTGCTGTTTCCAAAGAGGATGGGGGGGGAAGTTGATAGTGGCAACCAGCAGTTCATTTTGTATATCTTTATATGCAAAAAATAATGCTCCTAAATATTTAGTATGTAGCTATTATAAATATTGTATTTTTATGTAATTTAAGCATAGTTTTTACTGTGCATATAATGTGGTAGCTTGTATTAGATTTTTCTGCACTTAACCAAAGAAATATTATCAAGTAAACGTATTTTCACACAAACACACACACTTATCACTGGTAAAAATGCCCTTTTTTCACATCTTAAAACAAAACTAGTACAGAACAGAACAGAATGACTTACAGTATAGAACAAAGAGGCCCTTTTCAGGACAAGAAGACTAAACCATTACAACAGCTCATTGCCGCAATACATTATCAACACACCTTTTGGTATTTTATAACAAATACAAGTTTTAATAAATGTTTGCATTAGAAATACTGTTACTTAGATATGCTATATATATATCAATTTTAAGGATTTTTGTAATTCAAGATTATTCTCCAAGCTTTTGACTTGTTGTACCATTAAATTTTAAATATTTTTTCATCTTCATCTATCTTGTGTGTCATTTAGAAAACAACTTTACACATAGTTGGAATTAACTTTTTTTTTTCCAAAATCTATGACTTTTATTCCTATTCAGACAAAAATTTCATAAGCCAAGTATGACTAGAAATATATGTCCCACCTCCCAATATCAATATTTTTCCTATATTTGAACATGAAAGCTAAATTTTACTTATACAATTTCTGGATTTGGATTTTCGAGGTATAGCCTCTTTCATGAGACTGCCTGACCAATCAAGCACAGAAATAATGGGCAATTGAAACACTTCTCTTTCGTTTTGAGGGTGAAACATGCTGATGTATTTCTTTTCTTTTTTTCTAATTACTTTATTGTTGTTCAATTACAATTGTCTGTATCTTCCCACCGCAATTACCCCCCCAGCCAACTCCACCTCCCTCCCTTGCTTCCACCCTCCCCTTTGGTTTTGTCCATGTGTCCTTATAGTAGTTCCTGAAAACCCTTCTCCCCACTGTCCCCTCCCCCTTCCCCTCTGACTATTGTTAGATTGTTCTTAACTTCAATGTCTCTGGTTATATTTTGTTTGCTTTTTTCTTTTGTTGATTATGTTCCAGTTAGAGGTGAGATCATATGGTATTTGTCCCTCATTGCCTGGCTTATTTCACTTAGCATAATGTTCTCCAGTTCCATCCATGCTGTTGCAAAGGGTAGGAGCTCTTTCTTTCTCTCTACTGTGTAGAATTCCATTGTGTAAATGTACCATAGGTTTTTGACCCACTCATTTACTGATGGGCACTTAGGTTGCTTCCAGAACTTGGCTATTGTAAATTGGGAATGCAGGCCGGTGCTGCCACTGTGGAAAAGAGCATGGAATTTCCTCAGAAAACTAAAAATGGAACTGCCTTTTGACCCAGCAATTCCACTGCTAGGATTATACCCTAAGTGCCCTGAAACACCAATCCAAAAGAACCTATGCAACCCAATGTTCATAGCAGCACAATTTATAATAGCCAAGTGCTGGAATTAACATTTTTAAAAAATTGCATTAAATAACTTACGTCATTGATTTAAATTCACTTGAAAAAAAACATATACTTTGAGTCCTGTGGCCTTGGTGAGGCTCAGTGGATTGAGTGTCAACCTGTGAACCAATCGTCTCTGGTTCGAGTCCCAGTCAGGGCACATGCTTTGTTTGAGGGCCATGTCCTTAATAGGGGACATGTGAAAGGCAATAATACAGTGATGTTTCTCTCCTTTTCTCCCTCCCTTCCTCTATCTAAAAATAAATAAATAGCATCTTAAAAATGATTTAAAAAATAAATAAACTTTGATACCTCTTAAACTAGTTTATATCTTAAAAAGCAATAGCATGTAATCATTTAATTTGTAGTTTGTTTTTTTTTCTCTCCTGCAACACAATATAATTAATGTGGCAATACCAGATATGTACTTTTTACTGCTTCGAGTAATTCTCTTCTTGTACAAATATTAATAGTGTAAAGACTTTGCAAATTTAGATATACTATTTCCTGGGCTTTGCAAATTTTTCACTGTGTAAAGAGTTCCCCATGACTTCTAAGCATCTTATTTCTTGGTTGTTTAATGGTTCACAAGCTAAAAACCATTTTCTAACTTATTCTCAAAGAAGAGAACTACATATTGCCACCTCTGTCTGAAAAAGAAATGTCTGGACCTCTGAAAAGAGTAAGTCAGTGTGTGTTTTCAAATTTATTAAGCATTAGTGGTAAAATAAACTTCCATTTGTTGTTTGCCACTGAGAAAATAACACAAAGACATCAACTGCACAGGTTTTAAGATGACATAGTACATTCTGTGTGTCCAAGGAGACAGTGCTAGAGACACATAAAAAACTAAAGAAATATGGACCATTAAATAAAGAGTGCTCACAGCAGTGCTATTTACAATAGTCAAGTGCTAGAAACAGCCTAAGTGACCATCAGAAAATGAGTGGACCAAAGTTGGGGTAACTGTGATAGAATAACAATAAAAAACAATTTAAAAAAAATCACAACCGGATAAATCAAAGAAAATCAAGTGAAAACAAGTTCTAAGCATCTCAATTACCAAAAATAGTTTTAGTTTTACTATTTACTTTATCTTTTATCTATATATTTGTAATATGGTCATAATAAACAAAAAAAATAATGTGGTACCTTTACACAGTGTAATATTATGCAGGAGAAAGAAAGAAGGAGCTCCTACCCTTCACACAGCATGGATGGAACTGGAGAATATTATACTAAGTGAAAAAAGCCAGTCAATTAAATATCATAGGATATTACCTATAAGAGGAAACTAATAAACAAAATAAACTAACAAAATAGAACCACAATCATGGAAACATGGAATAGACTGACAGTGACCAGAGGGGAAAAGGGAGGATGCTAATGCTGGAAAGAAGGGGAAGGGTCTAGTCAAAGAACATATATTAATGACACATGGACTTGGACAATGGAGTGGGAATTGACTGTGAGAGCAGGAGATGGGATGGGAAGAAGAGAGCAAAGGGGGAAAAATCAAGACAACTGTAATAGAATAACAATAAAAAAAGAAAAAAAAAGAATAAGATTTTATTTAGGCTTATGTTTAAGCTACATGAAATACTAAACCCAACTCTGTGGTATAAATAACAGGTGTTTATTTTTCTCATAAAACAAAGATTTGTTAGATATCTGGGTCTTAGCTCCACCATGTCCTCCATTCCCAGGTCTCATTTTTTTCTGCTTCTCCACACTTACCTGTGGCACTTATGTCGTCTTCAGATGTATTGCTTTATGGTTGCAAGATGGTGTGTAGTTCCATTAGATTACATTGTACTTGGGTGAATATATGCTTCCCATCTTACCATAGTAGCTAATTAATTTAATTTAAAACAATCTGATGAAATAAGAAGAGGATACCTTCTATGATTAATTATTTTGATACTGATAGAAATGTCTTATGTGGAAATCATGGAGCACACAGGCAGACCAGTCTGACTTAAGAAGAAAGAAATTTTAAAATAAGATATAAAATATCTACTCTGGTTGCTGGAATTCAAGTGAAAGTAGATACTTAGGAGGCTTGTGATATTTAGACAATGTTACATAAAATAATCCAGTTTAGAAAAAGAGACTCTTACCAAATGGAAAAAAAGAAAGAAAACCAGAAAAAGAAGAAAGTCATGGAGGAAAAAGTGAAAAAAAAAAGAGAAAGAAATAGGTAGAGAGGGAGTTAGAAAAAGAAACACAAATAAGTTAACAAATTCTCTCACCATGGGGTAACAGTAAGGGTTTCCCTCAAAGTGGGAAGAATTAGCAATACTGATGAGGGTAAAATGTAAGAAATGTATCCTATAAAATATAGCTTGCAAGTGTTTTTGATTAAAATTTATGAAATGCAAATGCCCAATCAGATAAACCATGGCTAGAATCATAATGTTTAAAAAAAATTGTGTTCCTATAAATGTACTGAATCTGTCTGAAGAAACTGCATGTTTAAGGAAAAGTGATTGTCTACATGGAGTCTAGAAAAAACATCATCTGAAGAACAACAATTGGCCATCTGTCTCCAGCCTTCTTCCTGGTAGAGAATACTCTAAGGAGCTGAGAAAAGTACCCTGTCAGCTCAAAAGTTCTATTTCTTTTTGAAAAATAATAAATTTGGATTAAAACATATACCTGATATATAAGAAACATGCATTCTAGATATACATATTCATCAAATTAAAAAAAAAATTAATGTATTGATTTTCAAAAATTATTGGCTAGCTCCACCCACAGGGCCCCCCTGGCCACCACGGATGAGAATAAGTCTACTAAGATATGATCTGCTTGGTGAGGAAAGATGGCCAATCTCTCAAAGGAGAAGGGCCAGGAACCTATTCCTCAATGGACTTTTATTGGGTTTAATTTGCATAGGAATACAAGGCATATACACACACACACACACACACACACACACGTAAACTCATCAATCATTGTCAGGCAGAAATGATCAAATAATAGATAGCATTCAAAGAACTCTGAGGGTTTGTTCTGAGTCAGGGTCAGATAGTTAAAAGGCCATAAAACTTTGGGGAACAAACTCATTTCATACCTGGACAGTTATCATTTAAGTTGAGGGTATTAGCAAAGTACGTTTCACAGGATTTTATGCATTCTTTCTTAGGTCTGAAGGCCCTAGGGAACCTGCCCTTTCCAGCATGGGGCCGCACCCACCTCTGGCATTGTTTCAGGCTTAAGACAGGTAGGGGAAGTAAGGCAGCCAAGAGATTAGGAGACTTCTGGCAGACAGAATGAGGACTTTGGCTATTCAAAGCCAAGGGCGAGGGTCCATCACCCCTTTTTCTCTATCCACCCAAGTTCTTCCCTGAGGGCCCCTTCATGACCGTGCCTGTCTTAGGTCATCGGTCTCTTGAGGAATCTTACCCATTATTGGCTAACCAGTCATCTGCCCGGGACCAAGCAGGGTGAAGTAAAAGGGGGCAGAGGTGGCACTCCTACAAGGAAGATAAGCTTTGTGTCCTTAATGGCTTATGGTCCCAAGGTCTTTTTACTCAGCCTTAGCCACAAGGGGTCACAGTTTCTGAAAGCAGGCAGGGTGGTTCCCAACAGCTAGCCATGAAAACATTTTTCAAATTACAAGAATACAAGATGTCATAAAACATTACAGCAATTTTTGTAAAGTCTCATTTGTAGTTCATTAAAATAAGCTGTATCATAAGGTAGATTTTTTTTTTTTAACTCTAAGGAATAATTACACATAAGCATGGAGGTGTTGGAATGAATAATTGCTATTCTTTTATTTCAATACTAAGACATTCTGAGTATATTGAAGTTTAAATCATATTGCTATTATCAAGGTTTATTTGAGGTAAAGTGCTATAAAAGACTGAAGCAATATTAACTTTAGAAGCTGGAATTTAGAAATGTTGTTTTAAAAATTAGATGTCAGTGTAATGTAATGCAGATATATGTAACTATTTTCTTGGGGTACCTAAATACAGATATGAAGTAAATATAAAGGAATATGATTATGACATAAAACAGACCTTGTTGACAAGCCTATAATAGCAGAAAAAATCAGAATTATCTAATAGTTTGGTTTCTGATGTCAATACTTCTTCATAGATGAGCTTTACAGTAAGACATTTAGAGCCATCATTGAAGATACTCCACAATTGATGAAGAATACCCTTCTAACTTTTTTCTAAAGGAACAAATATTGACAAATATGAAGGATGTTATGCTTCATTCTGGAATAGGAAAAAAAAAAACTATTTCTGTCTTACCCTCTTCCCCCGATAATATACAGGCAGCAGTAGCATTAGAAGACACTCTTATTTGCTAACTCAATTCCCTGTTTGGACCTAATTTCTTATCTATATAAAGTAGATATTAACACTTAACTTGTGTGAGAATTCAATTATATATGTTAATGCACTTTAAAAGATTAGCAGAGTACCTGGGACATAGAAATCTGTTTGGTAAATATAACTTACACTATTCTTGTTTATAAATATTTCAATTTTTTTTTTTTGATTTATAGATCTCTTCCCAGGTCCAGAAAAATCCCCCTGAGAATGATAATTTTTTTCACTTAGCATTATATTTCTGTAATATTCACCAATAAAATATGGCAGAAACATTGATATCATAGTAATAGTTTCCTATTGCTGCTGCATCAAATTGCAACAAGCTTAGTGACATAATACAAGACTTTTATTCTTCTAACGCTCCAGAGGTCAGAGTCTAAAACCAACTTGTCAGCTGGGTTGCATTCCTCTTGTGAAGTTCCATTTCCGTGCCTTTTGCTCTCAGAAACTCCTGCACCACTCGATTCCTGACCCTTTCCCCACATGACTTTAACCCACTGCTTTCATCCACCAATCTCCTTTGACTGATCCTGATTTTCCTGCTTTCCTCTGTAAATAATCTTGTGATTATCAGTTGTACCCAGATAATGGAGAATAATTTCCCATTATCAAGATCCTTAATTTAATCACAACTATGAAGTTATTTACCATGTTAAATTGTGCATATTTACAGCTTTTAGAAATTAGGACATGGACACCTTATGTCCATGTGGGACATTATTGGGAGGCATGATTCAACCTTCCACAATTTGTATTGTTTGTAGAGTAATTCTACAGAAGTTGTACAGCAGTTGTTGTAGGATTTATTTGCTGTCATTCCCATGAAATGCTATTTCTGGTCATAGATTGACAAAGCTAGTCTTTACTCTCCATTATCCTAACTTGCTTTAATTTGAATTAAATTGGGATGTTCAAGTTTTAAGTATCACTCATCATACTTCTTTTTTTTAAACTTAACTCTTCCTGATAATTTATTCCTAAAATAAATAATTAGGGCCATATAAACATTTGTTTTTAAGTTTAAAAAAAGGGAAAATTGTCTTATTCATAGATAATATAAAATCTACTTTAGAATGGATCTTTCCACTGCAAACACCAACATATGTTTTTAAAATTACAACTCACTTTCTTCACTGGATTTCCTACCTGCTTCCTATTTGAGTCTAGCATTTTATATAGTAAAGAAAGGGCTTAGTGGATTATCAAGGAAAACATATTTACCAGCCAACATAAGTGGTTTTTAATATTGACATGGCTTTTACAAGTTCAAATAAAAAGTGTCCCTTAATGCTGTGATTACCAGTCCTAGATTCTTTTTGCAATTGTGGTTCTATTTTTTATTTAGATATTTACTTTCCTATTTGATTTTTAGCCTATGTTTAAGTTTTAGTATTATTTTGCTACATATTCTTTGGATAGTTTTTTACCAGGAAACTAAGGTGGTAATATAAACCAACATAAGGAGGTGAAATTTTATGATGTGAATGTGAGCTAAGAAAAGAAAACTCAAGAAACATTTAAAAGGTTTTTTTAATTGAATTTATTGCAGTGGAATAATTAAAAAGTCATATATGTTTCAGGGGTACGATTGTATCATCTGTATATTGTATTCTCAGTTCACACCCCCAAGCCAAGTCCCTTTCCATCACTTAAAGGTTTATGGAATGTATGTTTCTACCTGGAATACTCTGTCACTTTCCAAGTGATGGGTCTGTTAATGAAAATAGCAAGAAATGACCAAAATTTCTGTCTCCCACCAATACTCATCTTTAGCTTTATTTTTCACTGATTAGAAGTAGATATATTTAGAACACATCAGGGTTTCCAGCCAAGATGGAGGCACAGACAGATACACTTCACTTCCTCTCATGATGTAAAGAAGGATAACAACTCATTTAAAAACAAAAAACAACCAGAAATGCCAGAAAATTGAACTGTAGGGAGGTCCAACAACCAAGGACTTAAAGAAACATTCATCCACACTGGTAGGAGGGGAGGAGGGGGGAAGCCAGGACAGTGAGGATCATGACAAGGTGGTGGATGGTGGACCAGGATATTCCACATTAATGTGTGGATAAGCCAGGAGGAACAACTGGGGAGCAAGACAGACTGTACAACCCAAGTTTCCAGCATGGGAAACTAAAGCCTCAAAACCTCTGACTGTAAAAACCTGTGGGGATTGCAGCAGCAGGAGAAACTCCCAATCTCACAGCAGAGTCCATTGGATGGGCCCACAGAAACCTAGAATGGACACAAGCTTACCCACTTGGGAATCAGCACCAGAAGTTCCCAATTTGCTTCTGGGTGGTGGGGGAAGTTACTGAAAGTGGATCAAGAGCCATGCAATAGGCATTGTTCACTCTTTGACCCCTCCCTCAAAGACAGTACCACAATGCAGTGGTGTGGGTTGCCCTGCACTGACAAATACCTAAAGCTCCACCCCTTACAATGTAACAGGTGTACTGAGACAAAGAAATATGGCCCAAATGAAAGAATAGATCAAAACTCTAGAAAAAAAAACTAAGTGACGAGGAGATAGCTAACCTATCAGAAGCAGAGTTCAAAACACTGGTAATCAGGATGCTCACAGAAATGACTGCATACAATCACAAAATAAAGGAAGAAGTGAAGACTGTGTAAAGTGAAAGAAAGCAAAATATACAGGGAACCAAGAGTGAAGGGAAGGAAACCAGGGCTCAGATCAATGACTTGGAACAGAAGGAAGAAATAAACATTCAACTAGAACAGGATGAAGAGACAAGAATTCAAAAAAAAAAAAAAAAAATGAGGAGAGGCTTAGGAACCTCTGGGACAACTTTAAGTGTTCCAACATCCAAATTATAGGGGTTACAGAAGAATAAAAGGAAGAGCAAGAAATGGAAAACTTATTTGAAAAAATAATGAAGGAGGACTTCCCCAGTCTGGAGGAATTAGACATGCAAGTCCAGGAGTCCCAAATAAGTTAGACCCAAGGAGGAATGTACCAAGGCACAACAGAATCAAGTTACCCAAGACTAAAGATAAGGAGAAAAGCTTAAAAACAGCAAGAAAAAAGGAAACAATTACCTACAAAGGAGTGCCAATAAGACTATCAGCTGATTTCTCAAAAGAAACTTTGCAGATAAGAAGGGGCTGGAAAGTATTCAAAGTCATGAAGAGAAAGGACCTGCATCCAAGATTACACTATCCAGAGAAGTTTTCATGTTGAATGGAAGCTCAGATAAAGTGCTTCCCAGATAAGCTCAAGTTAAAGGAGTTCATCATCACCAATCCCTTATTATATGAAATGTTAAAGGGACTTATCCAAGAGAAAGAAGAAGACAAAACTATGAACAGTAAAAAAAAAAAAAACAAAAAAAAAACCTCACAACTATCAACAACTGAACCTAAAAACAAAAACAGACTAAGCAACCAACTAGAACAGGAACAGATTCACAGAAATGGAGATCACATGGAGGGTTATCAGCAGCGAGGAAGAGGAGGGAGAATGAGGAAAACATTACAGGGAATATGAAGCATAATTGGTAGGCACAAAATAGACAGGGGGAGGTTAAGAATAATATAGGAAATGGAAAAGAGAAAGGACTTATATGTATGACCCATGGACATGAACTAAGTCGGGGAAGTGTTGGAGGGAATGGGGGTGTAAGGTAGAATGGTATAAAAGGGAGAAAAATGGGAAAACTGTAAAGGTGTAATCAATAAAATATACTTTTAAATAGATATATTTAAAGCAATGTGGAGTGATGAAAGCCTGCATTTTCCACGGTGGACTCTAGCTGATGAGAATGAGTTGTCTGTCACAGTATCATGTAAATAACTCAGAATATAATGTCATGTGGTCCTATATCCAAACACTTGCAATATTTATTGTTTGTGCCCATGGTAAAATCATTTTGCTTAATATCCTAAAAATAACACATGGCAAATTTTAAGTTTTCAGAAGTTTATTTCATATTTGTTAAATCAAAGTATCCGGCATTTTACAAGGTCAAGATAGTCTTGAAGAACAAGTCTTTTATTTTGTGAATTTACATTGTAATAAAGATTTTATAAGATGATAATTATTTTCTACTTGCTAGTGTGTAAATGGGCATTCTGAGAATAAAGTTAAAAAAATTACTGTGGACTTAAGTAGACCCTCTTTCTTTCTGTTTATTTCTCATATTAAAATAATCCTATTGTCTAAAAATAATACCAACTTACAGTATTTTAAATATCATCATCCTATTTTCCAGGTCAGAAAACCAAAGCTAAAAATGGTTGTGAAATGTGCTCAAGGCCTCATATCTGGAATGCGGCAGAGATAGGCTTGAATCTTGGTTGCCCTTACTCCAGACAGAGATTCTTTAGTGCCATACTATGTCCCCTCTCCTTAATTCTTCTCATCCCTTCTTTTCTTATTTTTAAAACTATGTTATATCACTATTGTTGATGTTAAAAATTTCTAAGACAGGCTATTTATAATTCAGGTTCCTATGCTTTAATTTATTAAATTTCATCCAAAGATTACCAAGGATGTATATGCAATAGCTTTGAGGGAGAGTCTATGGTTCATGGTCTGTCTCCAAGACTTTCTTTCCTTGTGCTCTTTCCATAAACTTCTTTTTATCTATACCTCCCACATGCTTCCATATTCCGCATGAACACACAATTTCCAGCACACACCAGAGTTTCTGTGTACTGAAAACTTAAAAATGCAGAAATTAGGAAGAAAACAAGCTTTTTGTCAAACTTTGGAGATAAACCTACTGACTACTTAGAGATTTCCACACTCATAGAAGCATGTTAGGGCAGAATAAAGTCCTACAGCAAAAGAAGATCAGGATAAGAAAAAGAGAGTACTGAAACTTCAGACCAAGAACCTCATTGTTAAGAGTAAGGAGTGCAGAAGAAGGCCTAAAATTATTAGGAAGAAAACAAAACAACAGCAATGTAAAAGAGAAATCGACATCATTTGCCCACTGGGATTGTGATGTAGACACTATCTAGGTTTAGTTTAATTCAGACACACCTAAAATTTAGTCATTGGAAAAGTAAATGGAAGTGAGCATCTGAAAATGTGACTTTCTGTGTTTTTAAATAAAGTCAAGACATTTAAAAAATATATAAAATAGTTGAAAAGTAAAAGGACTGGAGAAGTTTACTATAGATTAACTTGATGTAAAGTATAAGGGAAGAAGGTGTGTAAAAGCATTGTGTGAGCTTCAAATGCTTTATACAAACACACACAATCATTAAATAATAGCTTTGAATAGAAAAATTTAAGTATTTAGCCCTCACTTTTAGAGTATAATCTATAGTGGAGAGTAGTCATTGTTAGTCTGACACTTCAGAAAGGAATACATGAGTAGCTACTGCATCTGGTAGTCATCTATCCATGGGTAAGGCGTTATCATTCTCTTATTTGCTCCTCAACATAAAAACTGCATTCCCCACACAGTGTAGAACACTAGTGACTCTCAGAAATCCTTATCTGTCTCTCCTTCCCACCTTTTATTATAGATTGAGAGTGGTGGCAAATGATAATAGAAGCAGTTATGCCACTTTTTTGTAAGGCAGAATCTGGCACCAATTATTGGTTGCTTACTTCAGACTATGGATTCGCAATGTTAGCTGTTTTTAGCTAAGTGTCCTAACACTCAAGTCTGGGACAAAAGGGAAAGTCTGACTAGATCCTTATTATATTTTTTCTAAAACATTCTCTGGCAGCTAATGAAGAAGGATAGGGGAAAGTGACTTAGAGGGAACCTATCCACATGACAGTGGCAAATGTAGCCCAGCCCCTGATTCAGAAAACCAGGGGGAAGCAAGTCAGCACACAGGAATTGAGCCCATGGATTGGTTTTCCCATGGGGAATCAGGCCTTCATTGTACCTAGGCTGCTTTGAGGCTTGCTTTTTGCTAAAACTCCCTCACCCTGAATTGAAGCAGCAAATGTTTACTGCATAACTTTAAAGTAACTTCCTAAAATCTGTGATAAACCTCCCAAGGATGGAGTGTAACCAGTTCAACCACTTTTCCCCTTGATTTGAAAACATCCTTTTCTTTGAAGTAATTAGCAACATTCTTTCCTTTGTTATCTGTAAAAGGTAATCACCTAAAGCAAACCTGTGTGTAGTAAATGAGGACCATCCTGGATGTAATGTACCCAGAAAAGCAAAAAAAGCCTGTCCGGGAAGGGGTTGGGGCCCTCTCTCACTTAGAGAGCAGCCATGACATCCCTTTTTCTCCACAGGAGTTTCGTAGTCCATGTGAATTTGCTCATCACAGCCACAACACATGGACCCCACTAGCCAGAGTCCGCATCAGTGACTTACCCAAATGTGACATCAGAATTTGAAATTAAACAGTAGCTTTTAGTTTTATTTCCATTTTAAAAAAATTTGATGGTGATAAAACAATATCCCAAACATATATATTTATAATAATATCTGTATTTTAGTAGTCATCTGTCACTTCTGCATACCTGAAATCTTTGGAAGATCTTTTAAATTATGTACTTGAATAAACAATACAATGTTTGGATTATAGTAGAGCAGTGTTTAAGAGATACTAGGAGGTGACTATGTTTAGTATAGTTTTGAAGTTATTCTGGCTTATTGGAAATATGTGGATTGAGGATATCATTAAAAACCTGAATGTTTTGAAGAAAAACACATGAAGTGATTCACTATAGAAGGCTTATTCCTAAAATACATATAAATCCAGATGTGATTGGACTGAGGCACTTACTCTGTTCCTATTAAAGTGACAAATTTGTGGGAAACTGGCCAAGAATGAGATGGGAAAGAAATCTGTGGCTCATTATCATCAGGTCCACCCTCGGTTGATTGTGAGAAGTTACCTAGTAAAAATAAGGGAGCCACTGGAATTCACAGTCAAGTGGAAGTTACGTTATGGAATCTAAAAAACAAAATAAAAGAACAAGCAAAACAGGAATGCACTCAAAGATTCAGAGAACATTTTGACAGTTGCCAGATAGGGGGAGTTTGGGGAATTGGTGTAAAAAGGTGAAAGGATTAAGTATGAATTGGTACATAGAGAGTAGTAACAGGGATATAAATTACAGCATAGGGAATATAGTCAATAATGTAACTCTAATGTAACTATTGTAGTAACTATGTGTGAAGTCAGATGAGTATTTGATTTATTGGAGTGATCACTTAGTAAGTTATACAATGTCTAATCACTGGGTTGTACAACTGAAAGTAATATAATATTCTATGTCAAATGTAATTAAAATAAATATTTGAAGTAAAAAAATAGAAAGAAGTTAAGATAAAGTTTCTAGTCTGTCAAAGTGGAAGGGGAAAGGTCAAGAGTACTGATAAAATCTGAAAAGTCTTGAAGGAAAGGATTTGAAGTCCAAGGTGGCTCATACATTATAACGCCTTTCTGGTAAGGAGATAGTGAAAGTGTAAGGGAAATGTATCGTTATGATATTTAATTCTGAGCATTGTGTTGGCATGGATTCTGGATTATGTTAAGCAGAATTGAAAAAAACACTACTGTAATTCAATGTATTCATGAATTTAGTTACACAGACCCACAAGGGGAAAAAAGGTGTATTGATAAACAGTAAACAAGATGATACTTAGAAAAAAAAATTGCACTACTTGTTTTTTGCAAATAAATTTTAAAGTGAGAGAGACTATTCATTCATTAACTCAATGAAAATATGTTGATTTTCCATTATGTGCCTGACATTACACTAGGCATTGGGAAAACAAAGATTATGTCTTAAATTGTAGCCTTATAAAAATAACTATTTAGGCCCTGGCTGGTGTGGCTCAGTGGATTGAGCGCTGGCTTGGGAACCAAAGGGTCACCGGTTCCCTTCCCAGTCAGGGCACATGCCTGGGTCGTGGGCCAGGTCCCCAGTTGGGGGCACACGAGAGGCAACCACACATTGATCTTTCTCTCCCTCTCTTTCTCCCTCCTTTCCCCTCTCTCTAAAAAATAAATATATTTTAAAAAATAATAACTATTTAGAAAAGGAAAGGGATGTGAAAAACAATAATTAAAATAATATGTAGTAATAGTCAGGAGTGGACATCTATTATCAGAGAGGGTTTTTTTTTTTGTTTTTTTTTTTTATGGTGTAGAGATCTGACCATGGCTTCTATATCTGAATTATACTACCTGGCTCAGAACCCAAGCCTGACCATCACAGTCAAAACTTTTCCCATTGAAAGCAAGGAAAACGCTAAGCTCCTTCAGGTGGCAAAGTTAAGGTTGTTAAGAATTAAACAATTTCCTGAGGGGCAAAGTTAAAGCTGCTGTTAGGGATGGTGAAGCCAGTAGTCTGAGAGTCACAGAGAGACTGGTGTTAAAAAAATCCAGCACCAGTTCTATTCTCTAGGAAGTTATCTCTGAGATTCATATACACTCTCACCTTTAGTCTGGTGTTTTCTGAAGGCAATATTTTTGTTTGTTTTATTAAGGTAATTTTATTTTAGTTTTTTTTTTTTAAATCAACTATACAAAGAGAATCCTGACTGCATTTCTATAAAGATATTATTTTGAAAAGGGTTATCAAAACTTTAATATGTAGTATATGGGTAATGGAATAGTAGGGAGAAAAAGATCATGGCTCACAGTTAAACATTTCTAGCAAGGATCCTTCTACTAATGATCTTAAGGACAATTTGTTTTGTTCCAGGTATGGCAGTGTTAGCATAGGGCCCAGGGCTCATAGTGGGCTAGTTACTAATAAAGAACAGAAGCAAAGTGAATCAGGCATTGTACACAATAAACTAGGGAGATTAATAAGATACTAGGTGTGCCTCATGAGGAAGTTATAGCATTCCAATAAGCTGGCTTTACTAGGAAGCCATAGCATTTATAGGTTCATTCACATACTCCAGGAGACTACTGCATCTCCATTCTCAGGACTTAATCCCCCCAGCCTACAGAAAAAGTCTCCCCAGGAAAAGAAAAAGTCTCAGCCTGATATCAGGATTATCCCGGCAGAGGAAGGAAAATTGTTCTCCTGGGCACATGCACAATAGAAACCAGATGGCAGGCAGTAGAGCTTTGGGACACGCACAAAGAAGTCAACATGATGCAGGGGGAGGTGCTTCTTCTGTGAGGCATGTGCCAAAGTGGTGACATAAGGTACAGAATCTAGCCTGGCAAAAGAACCAGATTGGATAGGGAATGCAAATTGGATAGGGGTGCAGATTGGATAGGTAGGTCTAGGAAAGGTTTAAGTTAGAGGGAGAGCCCAGTTCAAGCCAGAGAAGAATCAGAAAGTGGGTTGGATGGTTTAAATGACAGCTTGCTCATTACTGAAAACCAAGAAAATATATGGAAGATTATCAGGAATCTCTAGGCAGTTGCTGCTAAAGCTGCCTTCTCTCTTCATCCTTGAAAGTTTATTATTTCCCTTCACCCCAATAAAATCTTACCACTATGTTTAAACTTCTTCCATGTGTGTGCCCTTTGACATTCCTTTCTCATGACTCTGCAAAGGACATGTTTTTGGCAGCAACAGAAAGATGATACATAGTACTATTCCATCTATCCCATAGTGTTTTTATGAGGACTTACAGGGGGTTGATATAGCAGATACACAAGAATCTTTCAGGCAAAATGAAAAGTGACAATGAGGACTGAAATGAGAAGGAAAGCAACATACACTCCTCAAATGGTTAAAAGAGAAATAAAGGAAAAAGAAGAGAAAATGACTGGGTGACCTTGGATGGTAGAATTAAGATCTTAAAACATATACACATCAGTAAAATATAGAAAAGGAAATAAGGTGTAGAAGGGAAGTGAGATGGAAAATAGTATCTCATTAAGGGGTAGATCCCTATTCCTTATCATTATGGACAAAATATTACCAGTAGTAAGAATGAAAAAGTAAAAAACTGGTCAGGGCACATACCTTGGTTATGAGCCAGATCAATGTATCTCTCATGCATGGATGTTTCTCTCCCTCTCTTTCTCCTTTTCTCTCCCTCCCTCCCCCTCTCTCTAAAAACAAATTAATAAAATCTATTTTAAAAGAATAGAAATTCAGTGTTTAAAATATAAAGTGAAATAATATATGAAATTTTATAGATACTTTACAAATTATAGATGCCTCAGTTCACAAGAACTGGGAAATAGTTTTCCTCAAAAATTTCACTTGCTAGCTTTTAAAATTGAGCATACTTAGAATGTTTTTTATGTCTAGATTTCTACTCCTTATTTTTAAACTTATTCTTTTTTTTTAAACTTATTCTTGAAGTCAGAAATTGAAGTTTTGTATAAATGCAAAATTTGAAATGGTAAAATAACACTTGAAATAGACTGCCCTTTGAAATATCACCTTATCTTGGGTACTAACATCAAATACTTTATTTTAATTAGAAGAGAGATTGGTCTATGGTGTTGCCAAGCCCATGCTATTAAAGATACCCCCCAAAAAGTTGACAACAAAATGGCACCTTTCCTGTAAATTCAAGCAAAGCACTCTTCTGTTTCAGAAAACAGAAAATGAGAGAGCAAGGTATTTGTATGGTTTGTATGACATTCTTAAATTATCTGATTACCAAGACGATGATGAAAAATAATATCAGTTTTAAAAGTATGACCAGAAACGTCACTTTTGATGGCAATATAGATTTCATATTTGTTACTTTTAGTGCTTTTATACAAATATTTTGTAAGACATTTGGTTATTATTAAACAGACACTAAAGCTAGGAAGATAAAATGTTCTTAACTCACCATTATGTAGAACTTGTTCAGTAAAGTTTTCACATCAGGGGTGAGCAAACTTTTTCAAAAAGGCCAGATAGTAAATATTTGCTGGCCATCTGGCCTTACCCACAAATACTCAATGTTGCCTTTAAAATGCCAAAGCCACCATGTCCTGTATGAAACAAATGAGTATGGCTGTATTCCAATAAAATTTAAATAGCAAACAGCTAGAGGGTTGAATTTAACCCAGAGGCTTAAGCTTCCTGATCACTGCTTTACAATAAGCACAGATCAATGTGCCCTTTATCATCAAACTTCTCCCCATTATCTTTGAACTGATAGTATTTAATTGTAATACAAGATAGGTCTCACAGTGAGACAATAAGGAGAGGGACCACTGAATGAAAGAGAACTAGTAATTTTTCCAACTGTCCCCGGTAAAAAGGAATAAAGAGGGTGACATTCCAAACAACAGTTATTAACATTACTAGGTGCTGCATGTTCTTGAATAGATGTGTGCCTGGCATTCTGGAAATCTTCAATTCATTATCAGGTGAGCCCACCAGCCTTGATAAACTAACCTATGACGAGAAGTAGCAGCCCTATAAGCTGCTCCTTGTTTCTGTATCTCCATTAAGAATTTTCTCAATTTCTAATTCATTCTAAAGTTTGTAAATGATACAATAATCTACTCAAATTTAAAATCCCTTTTAAATATTTTTTTGTATTAGGGTTCAGACCTGCTACAAATTGGAGATTAGCAAATGTATGAAATTAAATAGCATTCTGTTGGCTTATAGTTTGTATGGAGGTGGGATGAGTTTAAAAGTAAACAAGAAATAGTAAACAAAGGACTTTTATGAACTATAAAACCTGATCATATTTTAAGACTTTGAGAGAAATATTCCATTTAACTGAAACTTAAATGTGGCCTACTCACTAAATTAGAGATTAGTTTGATAAAAAAAAGGATAAAACAATTTTTTTTCAAAAATAGTAATTAAAATGATTAGTATTTTTTCATCACAGCAGGTGGACTTTTTGAACAGTTACTTTTTAGTCAGGAGCATAAGTAATCCATTGAAAAATTATTGATTATGCATTTAAGCATGAAAAATATTATAGTAAGTAGCACCCAGAAAATGCAAAATTGAAAGAAGTCTCTTCAAAATATACTAAGGAAAAACAAGATATGTACAAGAATTGACTGAAGTATAATTAACAATAACTCTCAAGACTTACAAACTAGTATTATAAAAACAGCATATGAACATCCTGCTGATTAAAGGTTTTCAAGTTTGAACTCATAAAAATGGAATAGAGCCAACCAATGAAGCAAGAGTGAGACCTGAGGTAAAGCCAGTAATAAATGTGGCTGGAGAACCAAGGGTCTTCAGCCTGCAGAAGTCAGCACAAAGATAAGTTCAAACAAGACATTGTGAGCAAACTGCGAGAAACAGCTCCAGTTGAAGAGCTACAGTGAGTGACAATTGTGGGTGATTCAAACCTACCTTTAATACTTGATCATGTTTCTGTGGCATCTTTTTTCATAAATGTTTAGTATGTCCACTTATTCATCTATTAATTTATCCCATAAATATTTATAAAGTTTTTTCTCAGTGACTGTTGTCATAGCTACCATGACTTAAAGACCATTGCCCAAGACCAAACAGTGATAGCAATGGACTAGGTCAGGCAAGCATACCAGGAAACTTAGCTGGAAGATCAGGTGTGCTCATTCTACTATACCATCATATGTGGCCTTGGCAGGAAAAGACTTTAGTATTGAATCAAATAGGAAAAAAATTACCATATGAAAGGAGAAAACTTGAATATATTCAGAGAAACCTAGGAACAAGGGCCTGGTAACAAGGAAGAAAGAGAACATATCCCCAGGGCCTTTGAACTTTATTATAGCAAGTTGTGCTACTGGTCACAAGTAGATACTGAAACTTTAAACTTTGTGAAGAATTAAATAAAAGAATCCATGTTCATGGATTGGAAATATCAATATTGTAAAGTTGACAGATCTTCCTACCTTGATCTACAGATTCAACAAAATTCCAACAAAAATACTAACAAACTATTTGTGAAGATCAATAAACAGATTTTGAAGTTTATGTGGAAAAGCGATAGACCAAAAAGAGTCAACAAAATGCTAAACAAGAAGAACATAGTTGGAAGACTGACAGTACCCAATATCAAGACTTACTATAGCTTCCTGTCTGGAGTTCTGGCCAAGATGGAGGCATAGGTAGAAACTCTCTGCTTCCTCCCACAACTAAAAGAAGGAAAACAACCAATTTAAAAACAATAAACAACCAGAAGTTCCAGAAAATAAAACTGCATGGAACTCCAACAACCAAGGAGTTAAAGAAACATGCATCCAGACCAGTAGGAGGGATAGAGATGGGCAACCGAGTGGAGAGGATGTGTAGCAAGGTGTCGGACCCCATGGGCAAGGCGGGGCTGGCTGAACAAAAACTAAAGACTCAAAACTAGCTGTAAAATACTGTGGGGGTTGAGACGGCAACAGAAATTCCCAGTCCCACAGGAGAGTTTGTTGGAAAGTGGGGCTAAAGAAGAGCAAGCAAGTGGCATTGTTCCCTCTCTGACCTCTCCTCAACAGACAGTACAACAACGCAGCAAAGAAGATTGCCCCAACCTGGTGAATACCTAAGGCTCTGGCTCTGTACAACATAATAAGTGCACCAAGACAAACAAATATGACCCCAATGAAAGAATAGCTCAAAACTCTGGAAAAAGAGCTAAGTGACAAGGAGATAGACAACCTATCTGATGAAGAGTTCAAAACACTGGTTATCAGGCTGCTCACAGAAGTGATTGAGCTCAGTTGCAAAATGAAAGAAGGAATGAAGACTACACAAAGTGAAATAAAGCAAAATATATAGAGAACCAACAGTGAAAGGAAGAAAACCGTGACTCAGATTAATGATTCAAAACAAAAGGAATAAATAAACATCCCACTGAAACAGAATGAAGAAATAAGAATTCAAAAAGTGAGGACAGGCTTAGGAACCTATGAGGCAACTTAAGCACTCAAACGTTCAAATCATAGGGGTGCCAGGAGGAGTAGAACAAGAGCAATAAATGAAAAACTTACTTGAACAAATAATGAAGGAAAATTTCCCCAATCTGGCAAAGGAATTAGACTTCCAGGAATTCCAGTAAGCTCGGAGAGTCCCAAAGAAATTGGACCCAAGGAGGACCACACCAAGGCACATCATCATTAAGTTAACCAAGATTAAAGACAAAGAGAGGATCTTAAAAGAAGCAAGAGGAAAAGAGAGTTACCCACAAAGGAGTGCCCATAAGGCTATCAGCTGATTTCTCAAAAGAAAGCTTACAGGCAAGAAAAGTTTGGAAAGAAGTATTTGAAGTCATGAAAGGCAAGGACCTACATCCAAGATTACTCTATCCAGCAAAGCTATCATTTAGAATGGAAGAGTAGATAAAGTGCTTCCCAGATAAGGGCAAGTTAAAGGAGTTCATCATCACCAAGCCCTTATTACATGAAATGTTAAAGGGACTTATCTAATAAATAGAAGATCAAAATCTATGAACAATAAAATGACAACGCTCACAACTATCAACAACTGAACCTAAAAAAACAAAAACAAAAACTAAGGCAACACCTGGAACAGGAAAAGAATCAGAGAAATGAACATTACCTACAGGGTTTTCAGTGGGGAGGTGGAGGGGAATCACATTGGGGGGAAGGTACAGGAAATAAGAAGCACAATTGGTAGGTACAAAATAGATGGGGAGAGGTTACGAATAGTATAGGAAACAGAGAAGCCAAATAATTTATATGGACAACCCATAGACATGAACTCAGGCAGTGGGGCGGGGGGGCAGAATGCTGGAAGGGGGATGCAGAGTGGAAGGGATGGAGATAAAGGGGAGAAAAAAATTGAGAAAACTATAATAGCATCATCAATAAAATATACTTAAAAAAGAAAAAAAAGGAACACTTTCTTAATAAGGAAAAAAAGACTTACTATAAAGTTGCAGTAATAAAAACATTATAGCATTGGTGAAAGAGTAGAAATACACACAAAAAAGGAAAAAAACCTAAGAACCCATAAATAGTTCCACACAACTACAAAAAAAATTTGACACAGGTGTAAAGGCAATTAAAAGGAAAGAAAATGATATTTTCTACATATGCTGCTTGAACAATTGGATGTTCATATGCAAAAGAAAAACATGTTAAAATCCTCATACACAGACCTCATACTTTACATAAAAATTATCTCAAAATAGAGTAGAGAGAAATTTAAAATGCAAAACTTTAAATTAAAAAAAAAACAAAGAAAATAACTGTGACCTTGGGTTTGATGATGAGTTTTTAGATACAACGTTAGAGTCAGAAATATTTTTAAAAAATTGGTAAGTTAAACTTCATTAAAATTTAAAAATGTTTTGTCCTTAAAAGATAAGAATGAAAAGACAAATCACTGAGAGAAAATATGTGGAAAGCACATATCTGATAAATGATTTGTACCAAAATCATAAAAATTTTCTTTTTTTCTTTATTTTTATTATTGGCACAATTATCAATGTCCCTATTTTTCTCTCCTTTTCCCACCTCCACCCAACACTCACTCTTCCTTTCCTCTGGCTATCACCACACTGCAGTCTGTGTCCATGGCTTATGCATATGTACCCCTTGGCTAATCGCACAAACAGCCCAATTTAAGAAAAAAATCTAAATAGAAACTTCACCAAAGAAGATATAAAAATAGCAAACAAATATGTGGAAAGATCTTCAACATTATTTGTCATCATGAAATTGCAAATGAAAATACCATTGAAATCATATCTCTACACATCTATTAAAATGATTAATTTTTTTTAATTACAATACTAACGGCTGACCATGATGTGGAAAACCAGAAAGTCTCATTTATTTCTGGTAGGAATACAAAAGGGTATAGTGACTTTGGAAGACAGTTTCAAAAAGCTAAATGAACAGTTGTACAATCTAATCACACCATTGCACCCTTAGTTATCCAACTGGTTTGAAAATGTTTACACAAAAACCTGCATGAAAAAATCTATAGACATTCTGTACATAATATCCAAAAACTTGAAGCAACCAGTAAATCTTTCAATAGGTGAATGGAAAAACAAACTGTGATACATCTTTTGAAAAACAGTAAAAAAAAAAAAGACTTTATTTAAAATGGACTTAGGAAGCTATGAACATTAGCTCTCATGTGCTGCGACCCTCCTGGAGTGGAGATCCCTGACTGGGGACAAGGGGAGACTGAGAAAAACACAAAACAGATAGTTTAAGGAAAAGTGGGGGCCAGGTGGGACATTGTCCTCCTGTGGAGAGACAATGAGCCCTGAACATGGTATCTGTGTTTATTTTATAGGGGTTGGTTAGGTACAGCTCAAGGATGTTTTGCAAACTTATGGAGATGGTGCAGGCACAGATTGCTCCCTTCCCAGGCTATCTAACTGACACATATGTCTTCTGCAAAAGTTACTGTCACATGCAGCTGAAGCTTGAGGTTATCTTGTCTCCTGTTCAACCCCCTCGGGTTCCAGTTGTCCTCAGCTGCTGGCTTGATCCTCTTAGCAGATGCAAGCAGTTAAGTGCAGCTTTGTTAAGTACTCAACTTTGGCTATGACACCAGCCTTCACCATCCCCCACACTCATGTATATGCCACTCATTGCAGCTTACTTTACATAACCAGCAGGAGGAAGTTTACTTTGCATACCTCAACAGGAAGAAAACATTTTACTCTTGCCCAGAAACAACTCAGCCAATGAGAACCCACCACAACCAAACTCTCACTCCGAATAAATGTTTGTTCAGAGCTGTCTCCCCCAACTTTCTACCATCCTATATAAAAGAATGCTACCCAGCTTTACTCTTGAAACTTGCATATGGTTCACCATAATTTTCATGTCGCAAATTGCAATTCCTCTATTATTACCAATACACTTGATTTTCTTGGCTAAATTGCTTATGTTTTTATTTTACAAGTTTGCAATGCTGACAGTGGAATACTACTCAATAATAAAAGGAAATGAGCTGCCAAGCCATGCAAAGCCATTCTTAAAAAGTTTTATAATATGTGTCTCTTATTATACAACATTCTGAAACCATAGAGGCAGTGAAAAGATTCCCAGATTCTAGTTTTTAGAGCTAGAGAGCATAGATTTTTTTGTTTGTTTGTTCATTTGTTTCCTTTTTAGTATATAAAACTGTAATGGTAGATATGTGACACTTTGCATGACATTAACCCATATAATTTTACAGCACAATGATGAAACAATGTGTAAAAAATCTTTGAATAAGAGAATTCTAAGATGGAATTCAGAATACTATCATTAAAAAAATCTATTTTAAAAGTGTATGAAAAAATCAATGAAAGGGATAAAGGAAGAAGGTGCTGACCTTAAGTACTTATTAAAATTAGTATGGTTTATAAGAATAGAGGCAAAAGAAATTTCACTTAAGAACAATATTTTAGGCAACTTCCTGCCAATATGGAGGCATAGGTAGATACCTTTGCATCCTCGCACAATGAAAAGGACAACAACAAATTTAAAAACAAAAATAATCAGAACTGCCATAAAATCAAACTGTATGAAAGTCTGACAACCAAGGAGTCAAAGAGGAAACATTCATTCAGACTGGTAGGAGGGGAACACATAGGCAACTAGGGCAGAGAGGATACACGGCAAGGTGGTGGCGTAACAGGGTGCAGCCAAGGGGGGCCCCAAATAGGGACTTGTAATGGTGTCCAGAACTCAGGGTGTCCAGGAAATATTAGAAAAAAATATATAGGATGTCCCTACCCCCACAAGTCTGAGCTGGGGGATGGGACACATGGAACAGAGCCATTGAGAGCTGTTTTGTACAGCAACAGCTTTGCAGGTAACTGCTGGCATAGTCATTTAACATATCTATAAACTTTAACTGGTTTCATGGATATGTAAAATAGCTGTGGCCATGCTTTTAGCCTGGGGGATGGAAGTGACCTCCACCCAAGATGTAACTGGGAGGCAACTCCCCCTGGTTCAGTGCCTGCGTGAAAACTTGGAGATGATTGGCTCCTTGCCATGGGGCCACACCTGCCTGGACTTACTATGGCAGCCCAGTAAAGCTGGATGAATATGGGAATGCTGGTAGGTGTAACTGATTGTGGGAGGAGTTGGAAATGGGGCTTCAGAGGAAGATTGGTACTGGAATTTAAACCCAGGCATGGCAGCAATGCCAGGTTGGGACCACATGTTTTGGCGAGAGTCAGGACCACATGGCTTTGGGGTGCTCCCTTTTGCCATGTGGCTTAGGAATCAGGAGAGACTTTGCCTGGAAGAAAGGGGTTGAAAGGACTCACTGGTGGGCCATGAGAAAATGCCACATGGCTCTGGATTAACTGGAGATCACTGCAGTGACACAGCTGATGGTGCCGGAAATGAGGGGCTGCCTGAATCATAGACTTATACTTCTTTTCCTGAGATACAGTACCCTGGACTGGGCAGAGGGAGAAAGAAGGCCTGTGTGCATCTGTGGGTATTCTAAAGGACTTTAGTATTTTAATGAAGGCATTAAGTCATTACTCTAAGTCTGTATAACTTTTAAATAAAAAATTCCTTTCCTTTTTACCAATCTCTAGCATTGAGAGATATCTTTCCTCTGGCAGCAGGCAAGGTGAACCTAGTGGGGGGGAACCCCGGAGAAGAAGGGGGTTCCTTTCAGTAATAGTATATCATTCACGCCCCCTCCCAATCTGTTCTGTAACAGTGGCTGGAGGACAGGGTGGGTGGGGTGAGGCGGCAACTGGAAGATCCAGCAGTCCTACATTTACATGTGGATAAACTGGGAATAACAAATGGGGAGAGAGACATACCCTACGACCCAGGGCTCCAGTGCAGCACTAAATCCTCAAAACCTCTGGGTGGAAAAACTCTCAGCCTCACAGGAGATTTCATTTGGAGAGACCCACAGGATCCTAGAATGTACACAAACCTACCCACTCACCCAGGAGTGAGCACCAAAAGGGCCCCATTTGCTCGGGGGTATCAGGGGAAGTGACTGAAAACCAGCCAAGAGCTGAGCAAGCACCATTGTTCCCTCTCTGACCCCTCCCCCACATACAATGCCACGACACAGCAAAATGGGTTGCCTCTCCCTGACAAATATCTAGAGCTCTGCTGCTTACAATGTAACAGGTGTGCCAAGACAAAGAAGTATGGCCCAAGTGAAAGAACAGATCAAAACTCTAGAAGAAGAACTAAGGGACAAGGAGACAGCCAACCTATCAGATGCACAGTTCAAAATACTGGTAATCAGGATGCTCACAGAAATGGTTGAGCACAGTCACACAATAGAGGAAAAAATGAAGGCTATGCAAAGTGAAATAAAGAGAAATATACAGGAAACCAACAGTGAAGGAAAGGAAACTGAAGGAAGGAAAACAAACAGATCAACAGTTTGGAGCAGAAGGAAGAAATAAACAGTCAACCAGGAGAGAATGAAGAAACAAGAATTCAAAAAAATGAGGAGAGGCTTAGGAACCTGCAGGACAACTTTAAATATTCCAACATCTGAATCAGAGGTGTCAGAAAGAGAAGAGGAAAAATAAGAAATTGAAAACTCATTTGGCAAAATAATGAAGAACTTCCCCAATCTGGCAAAGGAAATAGACTTCCAGGAAGTCCACAAAGTTCAGAGAACCCCAAAGAAGCTGGACCCGAGGAAGCACACACCAAGGTACATCATAATTACATTATGCAAGATTAAAGATAAAGAGAGAATCTGAAATGCAACAAGAGAAAAGGAGACAGTTACCTACAAAGAAGTTCCCTTAAGACTCAGCTGATTTCTCAAAAGAAACCTTAGAGGCAAGAAAAGGTTGGAAAGAAGTATTCCAAGTCATGAAGAGCAAGGACCTATATCCAAGATTACTCTGTCCAGCAAAGCTATCATTTAGAATGGAAGGGCAGATAAAGTGCTTCCCAGATAAGGTCAAGTTAAAGCAGTTCATTATCATTGTGTTGTAACTGTTCCAGGCCTGGCAGGTTCGTGGTATGTGTGTATATGGAAAATTTTCACGGAGCCATTGGGATGCCTCGCATGCCTTTATTCATGGATGGGCAAGCCATAGAGGCTGCAAGCTGCGTGTCTATCTTGCATGTCTCTGTGTGGCACACATCATGGCTCTTGCTCCCTAGAGTGGCACCCATCATGGCACCCAGCAGGGAGTCCATACTTGTTTAAGTACTAGAGGTGAACAATGCCAGCAAGATGCCAGAAATTATATAGCATAACATAATTCTGTGCATGCGAGCCCACTTCATGTTATGGGAATAGTTTATCGGACGAAGTCTCAAGGCTATGAGAACACTGGTTATCAGGCCTCTCCAAGGCTATGTGGAGACTTGTGGAGTGTGAATACTGCTTCCCTTAGCTACACAGACACTTGGGTGAGGAAGCCAGACTGCCTCCAATTACCCTACAACCATCAAGCCCTTATTATATGAAATGTTAAAGGGACCTATCTAAGAAAAATAAGATGATCAAAACTATGAATAGTAAAATGACAACAAACTCACAACTATCACCAACAGAACCAAAAAACAAAAACAAAACCAAAAACAAACTAAGCAAAAGATTAGAACAGGAACAGAACCATGGAAATAGAGATCATATGGAGGGTTATCAATGTGGAAGGGGCTGGGGGAGAATGGAGGAAAAGCTACAGGGAATAAGAAGCATAAATAGTAGGTACAAAATAGACAGGAGGAGGTTAAAAATAGTATAAGAAATGGAGAAGCCAAACAATTTATATGTACAACACATGGACATCAACTAAGGGCAAGGAGATGCTTTTGGAGCGGGGTGCATTGCAGTGGGGAATAAAGGGGGAAAAATGGGACAACTATAATAGCATAATCAATAAAATATACTTAAAAAAACCTATAATTTAGGAAGTTGGCAGTGAGATAGGTGAGAGCTGAACGAACTTGCTGGTGCACCCAACTGGGACACCTAGCCGATCCTCTGAAAAGCAGAATGAACAGCCAGCAGAATTACAGCTGAAATGAAGTGAAGTTTGGAAGCTAAAAGTTCCAGAGGATGCTTAAAAAGAGACAGTAAGGAGATTTTGTAGGCTGACAGGAAAGTCCCCAGGCCTTGCACCAGAGACTGTGGCTGCCACAGGAGCATTGGAGGGGAACCTGTCAGTGGTTGAACCTTAGTGGCCCCCTACCCTTCCTGAGCTGGGAAGCCACATACCCTTGCCAGGTGAGACCTGGAGGGGGATAAAGAGGCAGTGAGAGACACACAGCTGATGGTGTAACCCCTCTGGGCTGAAGGTCAGAGGCTGGAAGAATACAAGAGAAATTTTGGAGCTGGGTGACACCAGGAGCTGGGAGAAGTGATGGACCATGACTGGCTGTGACCCAGATAGGCTCTGGAATGGTCAGAAAGTTAGTCTGTGTGGAAAGGAGGGTGCTTGTTAGAATCAGCAAGCCACACCCAAGGGGACTTCTCTCAAAAGAGGATCTCAGCCACTGTGCTAGAACTTCCTGCACAGAGACCTCAGGGTCCTTAGTCATGCAGCAGCCAGACCAGAGAAGAGGGAGGAGTGGGGGCATAATTTGCTCCCACTCAGGGCCCTCACATCAAAGGGGAGCAACAGAGGCTTGGAGGGGTAGCAGCACCCAGAGAGACTTCTTTCAATAGGGGAAATGAGCTGCCTTGTAGGAACTTCCCATGCTGGTGCAGTGCCCAGGCCAACAAAGAGGGAGGAGAGGGGGCACAAATGCTCCCTTAGTGCACTTCACTTACTGATCAAGGGGTTGCAGAAATGAGGTGGATTTTCAGCTTGGTACATATGAAGCAGGTGCAGCCAAGAGGAGGGCCCCAAGAAGGGATTTGTGATGGGGTCCAGGACTTGGGGTGTCCAGGAAATATTAGAAAAATGTATGTAGGATGTCCTCACCCCTACAAGCCTGAGCCAGGGGGGATGGGACACATGGAACAGGGCCATTCAGAGCTGTTTTGGGTAGCAACAGCTTTGCAGCTAACCCCTGGCATAGTCATTTAACATATCTATAACATTTAACTGGTCTCATAGATATGTTAAATAGCTGTGGCCCTGCTTTGAGCCAGGGAGATGGGAGTGACTTCCACCCACGATGGGACTGGGAAGCAACTCCCCCTGGTTACAGGGCCTGTGTGAGAGCTTGGAGATGATTGGCTCCACGCCATGGGGCCACATCTGCCCAGACTTACTATGGCAGCCCAGTAAAGCTGGAAGAATATGGGGATGCTGGCAGGTGTAGCTGACTGTAGGAGGAGTCGGAAATGGGGCTGCAAAGGAAGATGGGCACTGGGATTTAAACCTCGGCGCGGCAGCCTTAGAAGGGGGGAGGACCACAAGGTTTTGGGGGAGAAAGGAGGAGACCACGCGGCTCTGAAGGAAGGAGTAGACCACGCGGCTCCGAAGTAACTGGGAGAACCACGAGGTTCTGAAGCAAGTAGATAGATAAAGGTCCATGTGGTTCTGAAGTAAAAGAGGAGAATACCACGAGGTTCTGAGGGGAAAGAAAGAGGGCCAGGATCAGGCAGCTTAGGTGAAGTAAAGAGAGGACCATGCGGTTCTGAAGGGAAAGGAAGAGGACCACGAGGTTTTGGAGTGCTTCTTTTTGCCACTCGGCTTAGGCAGCAGGAGAGACTTTGCAGCCATAGAGACACGGGAGAGAGGACTCTTGCTGGTGGGCCATGAGAAGGTGCCACATGCTTTGGATTTACTGGAGATTGCAGCAGCCACACAGCTGATGGTGCCGGGAGCCTGAATCACGGACTTCTACTTCTTTTCCTGAGACACGGTACCCCAGACTGGGCACAGGGAGAGGGAAGGACTGTGCATCTGTGGGTATTCTAGAGGACTTTAGTATCTTATTGAAGACATTAAGTCATTACTCTAAGATTGTGTAACTTTTAAATAAACAATTCCTTTCCTTTTCACCAGTCTCTGGAATTGAGAGACGTCTTTCCTCTGGTGGAAACCTAGCAGGTGGGCGTGGAGGAAGGAACCTCCAGAGACAGAAAGGGGGAATCCTTTCTGTAATAACTTATCGTGAACCACCCCCTGCCCTGCTCTGTAACACATATGCGAAAAGTGGACAGTGCCAATGCTGGCCCCACAGCCCTCAGAGGGTGTGGGCTGTAAACTGGGCATCTACGATTAGATTATTGTAGACCAGACAGAGAGCCACAGGAAAGGAAAAACAAACGGAGATCAGCCCCCTTCTGCCTGTAGGCTCCAGGAAGACCTGAAAAACTAGCTTGGCAGGTTTAAAATCAGCAGGTGTTTCCCTCCCCCACCAAGAGTAATACAGTAAGACCGGGAGCTGTGAGAAAACCAGAGATGGATCCAGAAATAATTCAGAAGATGAACAATAGCTGAGTCAAATTTCAGTTTGATGCCCTTCAGAACTTGCATGTTTTTTTTTATTTCTCTTCTTTCTGTTTAAAAAACTTTTTTGTTTATTTCTTTGATTTCATTGCTTGATTTGTTTTCTTGATTCACCCTTTCACATCTCATTTAACTTTGCTTTGTTTACTGCACTCATATTCCAACAAGACACTAGTCTTGGTATTTGTTTTTATTCTTTTTATTCAGATTATATATTTCTTATCGTACAATTGTTATTCCAAATCCCACACAGGGCCCTTCCCTGGTCTTAAACCATTTTGCCATCTTCCTGAGCTTTATGACTGTAGAGGTTAACTTTATTTTCTCACACACTATGGCCAAGCTTTTATCCCTTACTCTCACTATTTCTCCTTCATCTAACCTCACACAAATGCTCTGCTTTCTAAAATAATCTTACATTATTCTTCCCTTCTAATAAGAGTCTTATCTCTTTTTCAACTTTTAGAAAAAGTGGCTAGGTGGACCTTGGCTAGTTTGGCTCAGTGGTTGAGTGCCAGCCTGTGAATAAAAGGGTTGCTGGTTCAATTCCTAGTCTAGGGCACATGCCCAGGTCCCCAATAGGGGGAATGTGAGAGGCAACCATACACTGATGTTTCTCTCTTTCTCTCTTTTTCCCACACTTCCCCTCTCTAAAAAAATAAATAAATAAAATATTTTTTAAAAAGTGGATAGTAGGGTGAAATATCATGGTTATAGCTGCACTTCTCCAAAGGATCTCCTATTTGTTCACTACTTGTTAGTACTTTAAATCCTATAGAATACTTTTCCATTCTCTTACTCCATTTCACTTTTGCCCTATCCCTGATCAACTGAGTAAGAAATTTTATCTCATTGTTTCCTCTCTCCCTTTTTATTTCTCTTTCTTTTATACCCCCTCTCAACTTGAGCTTTATTCCTTACTCTTATTACTTTGCTTCCCTAATCCTCTCAAAATCATTTTTCTTTACTGTAGACACCTTATATTCACTTTTTGATTTTCTACAATGTTTTTATTCTTGTTTCACCTTTATTAAATTTCATTCAACTGTCATTGTTATCAACCCTGCTGTGGGTTTTCTGCAATTTTGCTCCAGTTGGTCCAGTAGCTTTTCTTCTTTTCTTTGATTTTTATTTTTTTATATTTTATTATTGTTCAAGTACAGTTGTCTGCATTTTCACCCCACCATTCCCCACCTTTGTGACAGCATGGAAGAGACTGGAGAGCATTATGCTAAGTGAAATAAGCCCGGTGGTAAAAGACAAATACCATATGATCTCACCTTTAAGTGAAACCTAACCAACAAAACAATCAACCAAAATATAAACAGAGACATTGAAACTAAGAACAAACTGACAGTAACCAGAGGGGAGGTGGGGGGAATAATTAGGGGATAGAGAAGGGTTTCCAGGAATAAGTATAAAGGACACATGGACAAAACCAAGGCAAGGTCAGATCAGGGGAGGGAGGTGGGGATGGCTTTTCAATTTTACTTCAAACTTCATACTATATTCATCCCTCTTCTTACTCCACTGTTCCCATTACCTTTTTGTGTTTTACTTACATTGTTAATTTTCCTCTCTCCCTTTCTCTACCTCAGTGCTACCCCAACTCTTATCAATTCTCTTCCCTCTTACACACATTTACCCCTCTTTTCTCACATTCCTTTGTCATATCATATAATAACCATAATCCCTCTTCACATTCATTAATCATATTTCTACTGCAGTTGAGACTGCTTATGAGGTAGGGATGTTCTTTTCGCTGGAATAATTTTGGTTGTTTGGTAATACTGCTTTGTTAACCAACACCTGTACAACAGCATACAAGACAAGGTGGGAATTGTGAATACCAGCAAATCTGCTGGAGGGGAGAACCCACTAACAAGTAAGCTACCAACAGGTAAAGCACAAGTACAACAAGACAGCCCACAGAAATGGAAGAAAGGGCAATCCTAGAGCTTCCAGACAAAGAGATCACAGAGATTGCACCAATGAGTCCCATGGAACCCCAACTACAGAAGTTCACACATACAAAAAGACCTGTCAAAGCAGAGCATCTGGAATTGCAAAAAGAAACAAAAAGAGTCACCTAAAATAGGGAGACAAAGAAAGATATCACAATTGAAGGGAAAGGAAAACTGCCCAGTAAAAGAGCTAATGAAATGAAAGCGAGCAAATTATCAGGAATAGAATTCAAAATAATGGTTACAAGGATGCTCAAGGAATTCAGTGAAAACTACAAGAAACTGAGTGGGAACTGCAAAAGCATGAAAAAGCAAATAGAAACTCTAAGCAAGAACCAGGAAGAAATGAATAATACAATATGGGAAATAAAATTTTAAAAAACTTGAAGGAATTTCAAGCAGGCTGGATGAAGCAGAGGGATGAATTAGTGAACTGGAAGACAAAGTAGAAAGAAATACTCAGATAAAAGAGCAACACAAAGAAAAAAGACTACAAAACAATGAAGATAACTTAAGGGAAGAGCAGGACAACATGAAAGGCAACAACATTTGAATCATACAAAAAAGAAGGAGAAGAAAAGGAACAAGGGATAGAAAACTTGTTTGAAAAAACAATGACAGAAAACTTCCCTAACCTGGAGAGGGGAAAATCTGCACAAGCTCAGGAAGCACAGAGGACCCCAATCAAGATAAACCTAAAAAGGCCTATTCCAAGACACATCATAGTTAAAGTGCCAAATGTTAAAGAAAAGCAAAGAATCTTAAAGGCAACAAGGCAGAAATAAGAAGTAACATATAAGGGATCTCTGAAAAGACTAGCAGCTGATTTCTCAACAGAATCACTACAAGCCAGAAGGGAATGGGCAGAAATATTCCAAGTAATGAAAAGCAAAGGCTTGCAACCAAGTCTACTCAACCCAGAAAAGCTCTCAAGTAAAATGAAAGGCAAAATAAGGACTTCCCAAGAGAAAAAGGGGTGAGCTAAAATATGCTAAAGAAACTGCTTTAAGAAAAGGAAGAAAAAGAGTGAGAGAGAGAGGAGCACAGGTACAAAGGGGATAAAAGGGCAATGAATAAGTGCCTATCAATAATAACCTTAAATGTAAATATATTAAATACTCCAATGAATGGGTTAATAATGAGATCAAGGAAGAAATCAAAACATTTTGGGAAACAAATGAAAATTAAAACACGACAGTCCAAAACTTATGGGAAACAGTGAAAGCAGTCTTGAGAGGGAAGTTCATAGCAGTTCAAGCCTGCCTAAAAAAAATAGAAACATTTCAAATAAACAACCTACCCCTACATATAAAGAACTGGAGGAACAACAACAAACAAAGCCCAGAGTGAGCAGAAGGAAGGAAATAACCAAGATCAGAAGAGAATTAAACAACATAGACAATAAAAGAACAATTCAAAGGATCAATAAAAGGAGGAGCTGTGGTTTTTTTTGAAAAGATAAACAAAATTGACAAGCTTTTAAGCAGACTCATCAAGAAAAAAAGGGAGAGGACCCAAGTAAATAAAATCAGAAATGAAAGAGGAGAGATTACAACTGATGACACAGAAATACAAAGGATTATCAAAAATAACTACAAACAAGTAAATGCCAAGAAATTTGAAAACTTGGGTATAATGAACAAACTTCTAGAAAAATATACTCTTCCAAAACATAATAGTTAAAGCAGTAGAAAGCCTGAATAGAGTGGTAACAGCTATTGAAGCAGTAATCAAAAAATACTCGGCACACAAATGCCCTGGACCATAAGCTTTCATAGAAGAATTTACAAAACATTTAAGGAAGAGCTATTGCTTATCCTTCTCAGATTATTCAGAAAAATCCTAGAAGAGGGAAGATTCCCAAACAGTTTTTTTGAAGTCAACATCATCCTAATCCCAAAATCAGATGAATACACAACAAAGAAAAAAACTACAGACAAATAGCACTAATGAATACAGATGCTAAAAACTTCAACAAAATATTGGCAAACAAAATCCAGTAATACCTTAAAAAGATCATACAACATGATCAAGTGGGATTAATTTCAGTAATGCAAGGATGGTACAATATTCACAAATCAAAAAACATAATACCTCGCATAAATACAGGAAAGACAAAAACCACATTATCATATCAATAGATGCAGAAAAATACTTTGATAAAGTACAGCACCAATTTCTGATAAAAAACACTCAGCAAAGTGGGAGTAGAGGTCACAAATCTCAATATAATAAAAGCCATACACAAGAAACCTACAGCTAACATCATACTCAACGGGAGAAAACTAAAACCTTCCCCACTAAGATCATTAACAAGAACATTTTGGCTGATTCCACTTTTGCTGATTCTATTAAACACAATATTGGAAGTTTTAGCCACAGAGATCAGACAAAAAAAGATGTAAAAGACATCCAAATTGGAAAGTAGGAAGCAAAACTGTCATTGTTTGCAGATGACATGATAGTATACATAGAAAACCCTATAGACTCCACCAAAAAATACTCAACTTAATAAGTGGATTTCAGAAAACAACAAGATACAATGCCATCACTCAGAAATCAAAGATATTTTTGTATACCAAGAACAATATATCAGAAAGGGAAATCAAGGGAAAATCCCATTTACTATAGCAACAAGAAAAATAAAGTACCTAGAAATAAATCTCACCAAGGAGTTAATCGACCTGTACTCAGAAAACTACACAATAAAGAAAGAAATTAAGAAACACACAAACAAATGGAAGCATAGACTGTGTTCATGGTTGGGAAGAAATAACATCATTAAAATGTCCATGTTGCCCAAAGCAATTCATAGATTCAATACAATCCCTATTAAAATACCAATGACATATTTCACAGATATAGAAAGAACATTTAAAAATTGTATATGAAACCATAAATAACCCCAAATAGATGCAGCAATTTTAAGAAAGGAGAACAAAGCAGGAGGGATCACAACACCTGATATCAAACTATATTACAAGGCCACTATCATCAAAACAGTCCAGTACGGGCATAAGAAAAAACACATAGAGCAATGGAACAAAATAGAAAGCCCAGAAATTAACCCATGTCTCTATGGTCAATTAATATTTGACAAAGGGGGAAGGAGTATTAAATGTAGTAAAAATAGTCTCTTCAATAAATGGTGTTGGGAGATCTGGACAGCTGAATGCAAAAAAAAATGAAACTCAACCACCAACTTACACCATACACCAAAATAAATTCAAGATGATAAAATACTTAAATAGAAGTTCTGACACCATAAAAGACTTAGAGGAGAACATAGGCAGAAAAATCTCAGATATTCCATGCAGCAATATTTTCATTGTCATGTCTCCTACAACACGGACAAAGGAAAGAATAAATAAATGGTGATTCATCAAAGTAAAAGCTTCTGCATGGATACAGAAAACATCAGCAAAATTAAAAGTGATCCAACCATATGGGAAAACATATTTGCCAAAGATACCTCAGACAAGGGTTTGATCTCCAAAATATATAAAGCACTCACACAACTCCACTCCAGGAATACAAAAAATCCAATTAAAAATGGGCAAAAGACCTGAACAGACACATCTACAGGGAGAACATACAGAAGGTCCACAGTCCTCTGGAATGATGCTCAGCATCACTACCCATCAGAGAGATGCAAATTAAAACCACAATGAGATAACACTTCACACCAGTCAGAATGGCCATAATAACCAAATCAACAAACATCAAGTGCTGGCAAATTAGTGGAGAAAAGGGAACCCTAGTTCACTGTTGGTGGGCATGCAGACTGGTGTAGCCACTGTGGAAAACAGTATGGAATTTCCTCAGAAAACTAAAAATGGAACTGTCTTTTAACTCAGCAATTCCACTGCTGGGATTATACTCTAAGTATCCCGAGAAAACAATCCAAAAGAACCTATGCATCCCAGTGTTCATAGCAGCACAATTGATAACACCCAAGTGTTGGAAGCAACCTAAGTGCCTATCAATAAATGAGTTGATCAAGATACTTTGGTACATTTCATCTCACACTAGTTAGAGTGGCCAACATAAACAAATCAACAAACAAATGTTGGAGAGGATGCAGAGAAAAGGGAACCCTAGTGCACTGTTGGTGGGAATGCAGACTGGTGAGGCCACTGTGGAAAACACTATGGAATTTCCTCAGAAAACTCAAAATGGAACTGCCCTTTGACCCAGCAATTCCACTGCTGGGATTATACCCTAAGAACCCTGAAACACCAACCCAAAAGAACCTATGCATCCCAATGTTCATAGCAGCACCATTTACAATAGCCAAGTACTGGAAGCAAATTAAGTGCCCATCAGCAAATGAGTGGATCAAAAAACTATGGCACATTTACACAATGGAATTCTACACAGCAGAGAGAAAGAAGGAGCCTATACCCTTTGCAATAGCATGGATGGAACTGGAGAGCATTTTGCTAAGTGAAATAAGCCAGGCGGTAAGGGACAAATACCATATGATTTCACCTTTAACTGGAACATAATCAACAGAAGAAAAAAGGAAACAAAATATAACCAGAGACATTGAAGTTAAGAAAGATCTAACAATAGTCAGAGGGGAGTAGGGAGGAGACAGTGAGGAGAGGGGATTACAGGAACTACTATAAAGGACACATAGACAAAATCAAGGAGGAGGGTGGGAGAGGGAGGTGGGTTTGGATGGGGTGGGGTGGAAGGATGGCGAAAAAAGGCATACAACTGTAATTGAATAACAATAATTTTTTTTAAAAAAGAGATACTTTGGTATATTTAAACAATGGAATACTACATAGCAGAAAGAAAGAAGGGCTTCTTCCCCTTTGCAACAGCATGGATGTATCTGGAGCACATTATGCTAACTGAGATAAGCCAGGTGGTGAAAGATAAATACCATATGATGTCATCTATAAGTGGAACCTAATCAACAAAACAAGCAAGCAAGCAAGCAAAATAGAAACAGAGTCATGGAAGTAAAGAACAAATTGGCCCAATAACCTAGATGGCGGCGTAGGTAGACACACTGCACCTCCTCACACAACCAGAACTGACAGAAAATCGAAGCGCAAGGAAGTCCGACACAAAGGAGATAAAAAATAAACATTCATCCAGACAGGTAGGAGGGGCGGAGATGGGCAGCCAGGACAGAGAAGACTCGCATTGCCATGGTAGGACCCAGACTGGTGGAGTGTGGGATGAAAGGGGCAGGCAGTCTGACCACTAACGGACCGTGTGGCCCTACATTCGCACACAGATAAACCGAGAGGGTCAGACTCAGAGTGGCGGAGAACAGGGCAGGCAGAGCGGTGGGTAGCACCCCGCAGCCCCACATTCCCGCACAGATAAACCAGGATGAACAGCAGGGAGCAAAGCAGACCGCGTAACCCGGGGCTCCAGCATGGGGAAATAAAGCCTCAAACCTCTGAGTGAAAACACCCGTGGGGGTTGGGGCGGCAGTGGGAGAAACTCCCAGCCTCACAGGAGAGGTCATTGGAGAGACCCACAGGGGCCTAGGGTGTGCACAAGCCCACCCACTTGGGAACCAGCAGCAGAGGGGCCCAATTTGATTGTGGGTAGTAGAGTGAAAGACTGAAATCTGTTGGAGAGTGCAGCAGGCCCCATTGCTCCCTCTGGGCCAGTCCCCCACGTACAGTGTCACAGCCCAGCGACAAGCATTACCCTGCCCTGGGGAACACCTAAGGCTCGGCACCTTTAAGTAACAGAAGCACCAAGAGAAAAACAAAAATGACCCAAATGACAGAACACTTAAAAGCTCCAGAAATAATTCAACTAAGCAGCGAACAGATAGCCAACCTATCAGATGCACAGTTCAAAACACTGGTAATCAAGAAGCTCACAGAATTGGTTGAATTTGGTCGAAAACTAGATGAAAAAATGAAGGCTATGCTAAGAGAGACAAAGGAAAATGTACAGGGAACCAATAGTGAGGTGAAGGAAACTGGGACTCAAATCAACGGTGTGAACCAGAAGGAAGAAAGAAACATCCAACCAGAAAAGAATGAAGCAACAAGAATTCAGAAAAATGAGGAGAGGCATAGGAACCTCCAGGACATCTTGAAACATTCCAACATCTGAATTATAGGGGTGCCGGAAGGAGAAGAGGAAGAACAAAAAGTTGAGAACTTATTTGAACAAATAATGAAGGAGAACTTCCCTAATCTGGCAAAGGAAATAGACTTCCAGGAAGTCCAGGAAGCTCAGAGAGTCCCAAAGAAGCTGGACCTAAGGAGGAACACACCAAGGCACATCATAATTCCATTACCCAAGATTAAGTAGAAGGAGAGAATCTTAGAAGCAGCAAGAGAAAAGAACACAGTTACCTACAAAGGAGTTCCCATAAGACTGTCAGCTGATTTCTCCAAAGCGACCTTACAGGAAAGAAGGGGCTGGCAAGAAGTATTTGAAGTCATGAAAGGCAAGGACCTACATCCAAGATTGCTCTATCCAGCAAAGCTATCATTTAGAATGGAAGGGAAGATAAAGTGCTTCTCAGATAAGGTCAAGTTAAAGGAGTTTATCATCACCAAGCCCTTATTATATGAAATGTTAAAGGGACTTACCTAAGAAAAAGAAGATAAAAAATATGAACAATAAGAATGACAGCAAACTCACAGTTATTAACAACCACATCTAAAACAAAAACAAAAGCAAATTAAGCAAACAACTAGAACAGGGACAGAAACACAGAAATTGAGATCACATGGAGGGTTATCAACAGGGGAGTGGGAGGGGGAGATGGGGGGAAAGGTACAGAGAATAAGTAGCATAAATGGTAGGTGGAAAATAGACAGGGGGGAGGGTAAGAATAGTGTAGGAAATGTAGAAGCCAAAGAAGTTATAAGTATGACCCATGGACATGAACTATAGGGGGGGAATGTGGTAGGGAGGGGATGGGCAGGTTGGAGTGGAGTGAGGGGGTGGAATGGGACAACTGTAATAGCATAAATAATAAAAAATGAAAAAAAAGAACAAATTGACAGTGATCAGAGGGTGAGGGGTGGTGATAATGGGGGAAAGAAGGGAAAGGGTCATCAAGGAACATGTGAAATGGACCCATGGACAAAGCCAAACAGTGGGTAGGATCAAGGTTGGGTGGTGTGGATGAGTGGCACAAAAATAGAGAGATCTATACTTAAATAACAATTTTAAGAGAAAGAATTATATTTTAATGGGTAAAGTTGTTTCTCAGCGGTATATGAGCTAGCAATTTTGAAACCTCTGAAATGCTTACTAAATTTTAATTATGAAAGTGTATGGAAGATTAGAACCAATTTTCTCATTGTTATGCAGAAATATAAAGATAAAAAGACAAGACTAGAATGGCCCATGAAAGAGATGTCTGCATAAATTTATTTTTAGTTTAATATTGATACAGATTTTTACATATAGATTTTTTTTAGTGTATATACAGTCAGCCCTCCCTATCCACAGATTTCATGTTTGCTGATTCAGTAGATCACAAATTGAAAAACAGTATTTTCAATTTAAGTTTGGGAATCTATGTATGTGAATGACTGACTCCTTGCATTGTTCTATGCAATTTTATGTAAGGGACGTGAGCATCCCCATATGTTCGTGTCCATGGGGACCCTAGAACTATGCCCCAGAATCCCAAGGATGTCTGTATATGGACTAGTGTACATAGATTTCCACTCACTTCCAGCTGAGGGACCAAGAGCTAATGACATTAGAGTAGCTATGGATATATCTGGTGTCCAAATCTTGATTTCTAATTCCATTTGTAATACATAGATAAAAGTTTTCTTTTGTAAAAAATAATTTCACATATTTATTTATTTATAAGTTTCAAATCATGTCTATCTCTGATTCAGGTCATTTTTTTAATATTGAATTTGGGGGTGATATTTATTAATAAAATTATATAGATTTCAGGTGTAAAATTCTAGAATACATCATATGTATATTTTATTTTGTGTTCATTCCCTCAAGTCAAGTCTCCTTCAATCTTGATATATTTCCCTTTACACTCTTATACCTCCTCCATCTTCCTGAGCCACCTAAAACATCCCTTAATGGACATAGATTGGACAATTTGAGCTACAAAATAAAGTGGTATTGCATTACAGCCCAAAGAATAAAATAAATATTCAAGAGTTAATAAACTCTTGATAAAACAAAGTGAATAAATATGTAAATAAATAGGGGAAAAATCTCAAATACAGAAAAATTCATTTCAATTGTGCACTCTTAAGGAAGTGAAGAATAACTGTACCCTTTAAGCGTGATCTGTTCATAGTGTCTTCCTTCAAAAGAGTAAAGTATAGTAAAGGTATGGCATTTATGGGGGAACAGTAGAGAAACCTGATATATACTACTTCAGCCAGGTGATCAAGATTAACATTGATTTCAAAATGATAATATGTACCCTTGATAAGCTATGATGAGAATAACACTTTACTTCTGTGTTTTCCTCTTAAAATATAATAACCCCAGTTTACTTATGAGAAAAGCATCACACAAAATCCCAAAGGAGGAACATTCTACAAAACAGCCAACTGGTACTTCTTAAAACTGTTTATTATTTTCCTCTTTATTGAATTTATTAGTGTGACACTGGTTAACAAAATTATACAGGTTTCAGGTTCACAGTTCTATAACACATCATCTTTACATTGTATTGTGTTCACCACCCAAAGTCAAGTCTCCGTCCAGCAGCATTTATACCCCCAATATCCTCCTCCACTTTCCTCCACACTCTCCCTTAGCAATCACCACACTGTTTCTGTGTCCATGAGGTTTTTCCTTTTTGCTTAATCCCTTTAGTTCCCATACCCAGCTTCCACCCCTGAAGCTCCCAACCTGCTCTCTATGAGTCTGTCACTATTTTGCTTATTAGTTCCTTAGATTCCACATATAAATGAAATTATATGATACTTGTCTACCTCTAACTGACTTATATCACTTAGCATAATGCTTTCCAGGTCCATGCATGATGTCACAAAGGGTAAGATATCTTTCTTTTTATGGCCTAGTATTATTCCATTGTGTAAACAACACATGTTTATAGTCAATTAATATTTGACAAGGGATGTAAAAATATACAGTGGGGTAAAAAGTCTATTCAATAAATGGAACTGTGAATACTGAACAGATATTTATTTTTTAAAAAAGAAATAAACTAGACTACCATCTTATACCATAAGAAGAATAAGCTCAAGATGGATTAAAGATTTCAAAGTTATACTCAAAATCACAAAAATCCTAGAGAAAAAAAAGCAATAAAATCTCAAACATTCCTTCTATCAATATTTTCTTTTATACATCTTCTTGGGCAAAGGCAACAACAAAAAAATAAGCAAATAAGGCCATATCAAACTAAAAAGTTTTGTTCAAAATAATATGTGAATTCAGAAAAGCAATGGGATATAAAGTCAATATTCAGAAATTGAAGGCAATTTTACACAAACGAAATATCAAAATGGAAATTAGAAAAAAATCCCATTTGCTATAGAAACAAGAAAAAAAAAAAACCTACCTAGGAAAAACCCAACCAAGGAGATAAAAGACCTCTACTCGGAAAACTACATAACAATAAAGAAAGAAATTAAGGAAAACATAAATGAATAAAGCATATGCTGTGTTCATGGATTGGAAGAATTAACATCATCAAAATATTCATACTACCCAAAGCAATTTTAATATTCAACACAATCCCTATTAAAATACAAATGACATACTTCATAGATTTAGAGCAAACATTTCAAAAATGCAATGGAACCATAAATGACCCCGAATAGCCACAGCGAATTTGAGAAAGAAGAAAAAAGTAGGAGGGATCACAACACCTGGCATCAAACTATATTACAAGGCCATTGGCATCAAAACTGTCTGGTACTGACATAAGAAAAGACGCATAAATCAATGCAATGGGATAAAGAGCCCAGAAATAAACCCATGTTTCTATCGTCAATTAATATTTGACAAAAGGGGCAGGAGCACAAAATGGAGTAAAAATAGCCTCTTCAATAAATGGTGTTGGGAGATCTGGACAGCTACATGGACAAAAAAAATGAAACTAGACCACCAACTTATACCATACACAAAAATAAACTGAAGATGGATAAAATACTTAAATATAAGTCCTGACACCATAAAAGTTCTAAGTGAGAACATAGGCAAGAAAATTGCAGATAGTCTACACAGCAACGTTTTTAGTAATATGTGCCCTAGTGCAGCAAGGGACATAAAGGAAAGAATAAACAAATGGGATCTTATCAAATTAAAAAGCTCCTGCATGGCTAAAGAAAGCATCAGCAAAATGAAAATGGAGCCAATGGTATGGTAAAATATATTTGCCAGTGATACCTTGGACAAGGGTTTGAGCTCCAAGATATATGAAAAAGTTATATGACTCAACTCCAGGAAAACAAACAATCCAATTAACAACAGGCAAAGGACCCGAACAGACACTTCTCCAAGGAGGACATACAGAGTGCTGAGATACAGATAAAAGGATGCTCAGCATCATTAGCCATCAGAGAGATGTAAATTAAAACCACAACGAGATACCACTTCACACCAGTCAGAATGACCATCATAAACAAATCCACAAACACAAGTGCTGGTGATGTTGTGGAGAAAAGGGAACCCTAGTGCACTATTGGTGGGAATGCAGACTGGTGCAGCCAAAGTGGAAAACAGCATGGAATTTCCTCAGAAAACTAAAGATGGGACTGTCTTTTGACTCAGCTATTCTACAGCAGGGCTTATACCCTGAGAATCCTGAAACACTAGGCTCTTGCATAGGGGAGGCTCCCTGCTCTCCCCTCAGGCACCAGTGCCTCAAGAGTAATAATTATCAGGCATCATCTTACTGTTCAAGCTGGGGAATGATATTACATAGAAACAGATTCCTACAGGCTATTGGGACAAAAAAATAAAAAGAAATGAACAAGCTTCATGGACAGCTGAGAGGAAAAGACAATATCCATGTGTACATGTGAGATAGTACCTAGTGATCTCCAAAACTGACATATTGTGAAGAATGATTTGACATCTGTCTATCAAGGAGCATGAAAAACTAGACAGCAGAACCATCTATATGACTGTTTCTGTGGCTCTATTTTGATGTCCACGTGGGTATGGATGTGTAAGCATAGCTCCCTACATAAGGAGAAGAATACAATAGTCCTGGAGTTAGAGTTCATGGATTTGAAACTCATTTTTACCATTAACTAATTGTATGACATTTTACAAATAATTTAAACTTTATGTGCCTTAGATTCCTTATCTACAAAATTGGAATAATAACAATACATAGCTCATAGGGTATTTTTCAGGGTTAAATATGTTAACTGACATGTAAGAATGCCTGCACATTATAGGCACTTAGTAAAACTTAACTAATATATATTACTGTGCAGTAGCATACTTTATATGTACATTTATCAAAAGTTTCCATCTCTCCATTTTTTACAGTATTTACTCCAAAGCAGCTTTCAAAACAGAAAGTTCTTTCCTGAGGAACAGGAAACCCATTTCCTGAGGGTGCTCTCTTGTTTGGAAACTATGAGACTGTGTAGGGATTGGGGAAAATCATTCAGGATATTTTTTGAATAATTTGGACAACAAACTATATTCTGACACTCCATCACTTTGAGACATGTCAAGAAATCCTTCATGTTATTTGGATATTTATTTTGTAGGCAGTTATTTCCAATTTGTGATAATTAGGTTTGGTGTAAGATTATGACAACAGAAATAAAAGAATCTATGTCTCTCTCTTTCACTCTCTCACTCTCCATTTTAATTTTCTAGGGTTTCATTTTTCTTTCATAAACTTTTATTTTATATAAATCTATATTATATAAACTAGGCAATTTTAGCAGTATATATATATATATATATATATATATATATATATATAGTGCCTTTTTTAAAATAAAGGGCATAGAACTGACAATATGTTATTTCTCATGCCACATATGCATTTTATTCTAGGTCTAAAATAATTTGACTAAGTCTGACTATAAAGTTATGTGTCAAGACCCACAAAATATCTCTATTACTATTAAAATTGAATGCAACTTGATTGTCAATAAAATCCTAATGTTTTGCCTACAAGATACATCCTAACTAAATAAATAAGTAATCTTCCAGTTCTGAATGTATTGAGAGTCAAGTCCAAAGATAAGTTAAATGGAAATAGAGTATAACTAGTTCCTAATAAAAATACTTTGGAAGATGTGGTCTAAATATGTGAGAAACAATAAGCTTTCTAATAACCCCAGAAAAAGATGTAATTCATGTCCCCAGTCACAAGTAGTGCAGGATGATTGAGGTCTCCTTGCATGGAGCACAACTTGCATTTATAAAATGTACAGCTTGGTTGGCAAACTAGAGTATACTCACCACAAGAAAGATCATAAATAGAAAATATAATGCATCACATATGCCCACTTCATTTCCAAAAGTCATCAAATAGGTCACTCTACTCCAAATGTGGAGGAGGGATCTGCACAAGACCAGAGGTATTTGGGTAAAATTTTTTATCTTGAAAACCAGAAGAGATAAATTATTCCAAACCCAGGAAGTTGTTCACACCTATAACCACATTGTAGACCTGAAAACTCATGAAATCCCTTAACTTTAGAAATCTTAAATTTAAATATCTCCATCTCTGTTCACTGATGTCAATCCTCCAGACATCTGGATGTATACATGAGGAAACACAAAAATTATCCAGCCACATACTATGAAGAAGAGAAACACTTATTGAAGATACAAGTTACAAGAAACAAAAGAAAAAGAGTGAAAGAGAGAAGAACACTGGTACAAATGAGAAAAATGGCATTGAATAATGGGGGGAAATGAGAACTGTAATTAAAGAACAATAAAAAATTAAAAAATAATAACCTTAAATATAAATGGATTAAATGCTCCAATCAAAAGACTTAAGGTAGCTGAAAGGATAAAAAAAAAAAAAAAACAGGATCTGCATATATGCTGCCTGCAAGAGACCCACCTCAGAACAAAGGACCTACACAGACTGAAAGTGAAGGGCTGGAAACAAATATTCCTGCAAATGGACAAGAAATAAAAAGCCAGGATATCAATAGTTACATCAGACAAAACAAACTTAAAAACAAAGACAATAAAAACAGACAGAGAAAGCCACTTCATAACACTGAGGGGAAGAATTCATCAAGAAGACATAAACATTGTAAACATACATGCACCCAAATTAGGAACAGCCAAATATATAAGGAAAATCTTGGAGGAGTTCAAGAAAGATATAGACAGCAACACACTTATAGTAAGGGATTTTAACACCCCACTGTCAACAATAGACAGATCTTCCAAACAATCAACAAGGATATCATGGCACTGGAGAACACCCTAGATAAAATGGACTTAACTGATATATACAGAACCTTTCACCCCAAAGAAGCAAAATATACATCCTTTTCAAATGCACATGGAACATTTTCAAAGATAGAGCATATGATAGGACACCAAACAAGTCTCAACAAATTCAAGAAAATTGAAATCATATCAAGCATTTCTCAGATTACAATGACTTGAAACTAGAAACCAACCTCAGATAGTCAAATTCATGGAGACCAAACACATGTTATTAAACAATAAATGGGTAAAGAATGACATCAAGGAAGAAATCAAAAAGTTTCTGGAAACAAATGAAAATGAACACATAACAGCTCAAAACTTATGGGACACAGCAAAGGCAGTCCTGAGAGGGAAGATCATAGTAATACAAACCTACCTAAAAAGATAGAAACATCTCAAACAAACAACCTAACCCTACACCTACAAGAAATCGAGGAACAACAACAAAGACAGCCCAGAGCAAGTAGAAGGAAGGAAATAACCAAGATCAGAGCAAATTAAATGACATAGAGAATAGAAGCACAATTATAAGGATCAATTAATCCAGGAGCTGGTTCTTTCAAAAGATAAACAAAATAGATGAGCCTTTAACCAGACTCATCAGGAAAAAAAAGAGATGACCCAAATAAATGAGATCAGAAACAAAAGAGGCATAATTACAACCACTACCATAGAAATATGAGGGATCATAAGAAATTACTACAAACAGGTAAATGCCAAGAAATTTGAAAACCTGGGTGAAATGAACAAATTTCTAGAAACATATAATCTTCCAGAACTGAATCAGGAAGAAGCATAAGGCCTAAATGGACCAATAACAGCTAGTGAAATTGAAGCAGTACTCAAAAAATTCCAAGAAGGACATACGCAGGGCCCATAGACATGTGAAGGGATGCTCAACATCATGAGCCAGAGAGCTGAAAATTAAAACCACAATGAGATAACATTTCACACCAGTCAGAATGGTCATTGTTAACAAATCAACAAACAATAAGTGCTGGTGAGGCTGTGGAGAAAAGGGAACCCTATCACACTGTTGGAGGGAATGCAGACTGGTGCAGCCACTGTGGAAAACAGTATGAAATTTCCTCAAAAAACTAAAGGTGGAAGTATCTTTTGGATCCAGGAATTCCACTTCTGGGATTATACACTAAGAACACTGAATCACTAATTCAAAAGAACCTATGCACACATGAAAATAAATAGTGAACTCAATTTATAGTTATAGAGTTGTACAGTATAACTATATATTGACAACTTTCAATGTAACAGGGACTTTGCTAAGTATTATATTATTTAATCAGCAGAACAACTCTTTGAGATATCTGTCTATTATGTTCAATTTGTGGGTGTATAAACTGAAAGTCTGTGGGATAATTATATTTACTAAAATCCACGCAGCTGATGTATATGAAGCAGGATTCCAGTTTAAGTTGTGTTGACCACAATACCTGTATTTCTGTAGATACTGAACTGTCTTCACCATGGCATAGACTATAAGGCACAAAATTTGCCACACCATCTTTTACAACTTTTTACTTGGATTTGCTTGAGTAATTCTCACTTTGGAGAACTTTCCCCAAGTGTTTTATACAAACAAACAAACAAACAAACAAAAAACAGGTGAATGTATTGTATGTAACATGCAACTATGCTCCAGGTTATAATTTGATATCTGATAAAACATGACTATATGTGAGTCTTTTTAAAAATGACAGTTTATCAAAGATACAAAGCTAATTCTTCTTCTACCCTGCCTAACTTAACAAAGTTAATAAGAGGAATTGGTAAAGTCTACACTCCTTAGTAACAATCTTAGGCCATCACTGTCTTCTTTATGTACCAACTTTCTCTTTTTAAAAATATTGTTTTTTAAATTATTCTTCTTGCTCTTACTATTTAATGACTTTATATCTAGGTCATTGTGAATGGCCCCGTATGTACCACCTCCAATAGATATGCAAGTACATATATATTTTCAATATAATTATCACACAAAAATAAAACTTTTTCAGAATATAAACTCAAAATTTCTCTCCTGGAGATCATAATAGATAGTTTTATTTTTTAATATAAATATTTTATTCTTTATGCTACTACAGTTGTTTCAATTTTCCCCCCTTTGCCCAGCAGACCCAGTCAGCATACTGTCCCCATAGCTAATTCCCACACCATTGTCCATGTCTGTGAGACATTCATACATGTGATATCATATGGTGTTTGTGTTTCACCAACTGGCTTATTTCATTTAGCATAATAGTCCCCAGTTTCAACCATGCAGTGTCAAAAAATAGGAGTTCCTTCCTTCTTTCTGCTGCATAGTATTCTGTTGGGAACCACCCTGCCTGGTTTCAGAGGCTGTAACCCCTCATGGTTAAGGCTGAACTCTGACTCAGCCTTAACTATGAGGGGTTACAGCCTCTGAAACCAGGCAGTGCGGTTCCCAACAGTATTCCATTGTGTAAATGTACCACAGTTTGTTTTTTGTTTTATCCACTCATCTACTCTTAGGCACTTAGGTAGTTTCCAAATTTGACTATTTTAAATAGTGCTGCTATGAACATAATGGTGCATATATTTTTGAATTGGTATTTCAGGATTCTTAGGATATATTCCCTACCAGTGGAATCACTGGGTGAAAAGGCAGTTCCATTTTTAATTTTTTGAGTAAGTTACATACTGTTTTCCTCAGTGGCTGCACCAGTCTGCTTTGCCACCAACAGTGAATTGGAGTTCCTTTTTCTCCACTTGTTATATAGTCTTCAACTCTTACCTCTTACTTACTTCCCACACAATATTTGTAATATTTGTTCTCTTCATATGTGAATTTATTTTTTCCAGGAGAACTTTCTTCCAAGGGACAATTGACACATTTATCACTGATTTCACAACTAACGGTTATTGAACAACTAAAAACCATTAGTTGTTGATATTGTAGAATCCACCATTTCTTTGTCTCCTATAGTCCCTGCTGTCAATTCCTTAGCACCTCTCATCAATACTCACTATTACTTTCCCCATACTACTGAACAGAGTTGGAAAATATTCTAGAACCGCACTAACTGAGTCTAATACAAAACAAAGGCTGACTCTCATAGAATAGACATGTAGAAATGGGTATAAAAATTATAGAGAAAATGTAATACATAGCTGATCTTGAAAGAGAAATTCCCATAAACAAAAATCCAGAGATATAAAAACAAACTGAAGACACTGATTTATAATGCTTTTGTTTCATTCTGATAGAACTGAGGACTTTGATTCAAATGTCTGTATAGGTATAGCTGCTGTAATTGCTTAAAACCTACAGATTTACAAAAATGAACATGTGGGAGTCTAGCAAACTAAAAAGCTAATAAAATAAAAAGACAACCTTAGGATTGCAACAAATATTTGCAAATCATATATCTGATAAGATGTTAATATTTAAAATTTAATTAAGGAGTCATACATCTCAATTGCACATACACACAAAAACAATCTTGTTAAAAAATGGACAGAAAATCTGACTAGATAATTTCTCAAGGAAAACATGCAGATGACCTTGAAGGCCTTATGCTAACTTAAATAGGTCAGACAGAGGAAGACAAATATCATATGATTTCACTTATGTGTGGAATCTAAAAACAAACAAAAAACCCACAAAAACAAAACAAATCCATAGATACAGAGAACAAATTGATGTATTCCAGAGGTGGGGAGTGGGAGGGTGGATAAAATGGATGAAAAGAGTCAAAAGTTACAAACTTCCAGTTATATAATAAAGAGTCATTGGGATGTAATATACTGTATGGCAACTGTAGTTAATAATACTGTTTTGAATATTTGAAAGTTGTTAGAGTAAATCCGAAAAGTTTGTGTCACAAAAAGAAATATTTTTTTACTATGTATAGTGACAGATGTAACTAGACTTATTGTGCTGATTATTTTGCAATATATACATATATAAAATGATTATATTTTACACATTAAACTGATATAATGTATGTCAATTTTGTCTTAATAAAAACAAACAAGCAAACAAATAAGCAAAACCTTATGGATTTAAATGATTTCTTAGTCTGTAAGAAGGAAATTAGACAATTTTTTCCCATTGACTAATGAAAGAGGCATTGTGAGAAATATTTGACTTGTTCCAGGCAAGATGGAGGCATAGGTAGAAACCTTTTGCTTCCTTGCACAACCAAAAGGAGGATAACAACCAATCTAAAATCAATAAACAATCAGAAGTGCAATAAAATCAAACTGATGGAATTCTGACAACCATGGAAATAAAGAAACAGTCAAACAGAACAACCAGACCAGTAAGGTGGCAGACAGAGAGAAAACAAGGCAAAGTGGTGGACCATGTAGGCAGACCTGGCTGCGAAGAGGCAGCAGGCTGTGCAGGATGGGCTGACTTAAGGGGAAAGTGAGACCCAGAGCTGGCTGTGTACTACAGCAGTTGCCACAGTAGGAAAAACTCCCAGTCTCACAGGAGAGTTAATTGAAAAGTGTGCTAGAGATGAGCAGGCAAGATGCATTGTTCCCTCTCTGGCCCCTCCCCCACAAGCAGTGCTACAGCACAGCAAGGAGGGTTGCCCTGCCAGGGTTGTACTTAAGGCCCTGCCCTCTTACAACTTAACAGGGGACCCAACAAAGAAATAGAGAAAAAATGAAAGAACAGAGCAAAATATCAGAAAGAGAGCTAAGTGATGAAGAGATAGCCAACCTATCTGATGGGGAATTTAAAACCCTGGTAATCAAAATGCTCACAGAACTGATTTAGCTTGGTCGAAAAATGAAAGAACAAAGGAAAGATACCCAAAATGAAATAAAGCAAAATATTCAGGAAACCAACAGTGACAGGAAGGAAACCAGGACTTAAATCAACAATTTGGAACAAAAGGAAGAAATAAAAATCTGACCAGAACAGAATGAAGAAATAAGAATTCAAAAAATTGATGAGAGGCTGAGAAATCTCTGTGACAACCTGAAATGTTCCAATATCCAAATCATAGGGGTGCCAGAAGGAGAAGAACAGGAGCAAGAAATTGAAACTTATTTGAACAAATAATGAAGGAAAACTTCCCCAATCTGGCAAAGGAAATAGACTTTTGGGAAATCCAGGAAGCCCAGATAGTACCAAAGAAGTTGGACCCAAAGAGGAACACACCAAGGCACATAATCATTAAGTTAACCAAGATTAAAGACAAAGAGAATTTTACAAGCAGCAAGAGGAAAGGAGTCAGCTACCTACAAAGGAGTTCCCATAAGGCTATCAGCTGATTTCTTAAAAGAAACCTTACAGTCAAGAAGGGGTTCAAAAGAAGTATTTGAAGTCATGAAAGGCAAGGACCTACATCCAAGATGACTCTATCCAGCAAAGCTATCATTTAGAATGGAAGGGCAGATAAAGTGCTTTCCAGATAAGGTCAAGTTCAAAGAGTTCATCATCACCAAACCATTATTATATGAAATGTTAAAAGGACTTATCTAAGAAAAGGAAGATCAAAAATATAAACAGTAAAATGACAACAAACTCACAACTATCAACAAATGAACCTAAAAAAATAAAAGAAAGAAAAACAATGAAAACAAAAACTAAGCCAACAACTAGAACAGGGACAGAATCAGAGAAATGGACATCACATGGAGGGATTTCAGTGGGGATGGGGAGGGGAGGAATAGGGGGGGAAGGTACAAGTAAGGAGAAGCATAATCGGTAGGCATTAAATAGATGGGGAGAGGCCAAAAATGGTATAGGAAACAGAGAACTCAAAGAACTTACATGTACAATCCATGGACATGAACTAGGAGGGGGATGCTGGAGGGGGGATAAAGGGAGGAAATTGGAAAAACTGTTATAGCATAGTCAACAAAATATACTTTAAAAAAAGAAATATTTGACTGGTCCTTCTCAACTTTGATAAAGAAAACAGACTATGAGCCAAGGAATGCAAGCAACCTCCAGAAAGAAACAGCCTGCTGACATGTTGATTTTAGTTCATTGACATTTATACCATATTTCTAAACTACAGAACTTTAAAATAATGTTTTTATTTTAATCCACTAAATTTGTAAGAATTTTTATATAGCAGTAGTATAAAACTAACACAATGGGATAACAAAAAATTAAATGAGGTTTAAAAAAGAATTCATCATAATTTGGAAAATATTTTTGAGGCAAACATTCCAAGAAAGATATTTTAAAATGTCTAACTCTTTGTACCTAATAATAAAACTGCAGAACAACAAAGACTGAATAAGCATGACACCCATCAACATTGAATAAAAATCACTAAAGGATGAACTATTTTTAAAAAGTGATTGAACACAGAAGTAAGACCTAGGACATCTGAAGAAAGAACTCACAAAGAAGTGTGTAAACCTTGGATAGTTTGAAATAAATAACAAAGATGAAAATCTGGAGATTGAAATGCAATTATCTTGAAATCTTTTTTGTAGTTCAGGATGTGGAAATAGGTAATCAGAAGCATATATTTGATAATGTAAAGTATGCATATGTAATATGTTACTTTTTACTTAATATTTCCATTTTCCCCGAAATGTAGTAAAATTTTTGGTCTAATTTATTATTATAGTCCCAGAAGCTAAGCAATGCATGAAACATTGTAAGTGATTAATAATAAATGTGGAAATAGGGTGCATATCTTCTGTACCAGTAAGGAAGGGTAGAGACAAATACCAAATGATTTCACTTATAAAACAAATAAGCAAACAAAACAAAACAGAAACAGACTCATATAACTGTCAAATCATTATGTTGTACAGTTGAAACTAATATAATACTGCATGTCAACTACACTTAAGAAAAAGAAAGGGAGAGAGTTAAACTTAATTCTAATAGAAGACATGAAGCCCTGGACAGTGTGGCTAGATTGGTTGGAGTGCTGTCCAGTACACTGAAAAGTTGCATGTTTGATTCCCAGTCATGATACACGACTAAGTTGTGGGTTCCATCACTCATTGGGGTGCATGCAGGAGGCAGCTGGTCAATATTTCTCACATCAATGTCTCTCTCTCTCTCTCTCTCTCTCTCTCTCCCCCCCTCCTCCTTTCTTCTCTCTCTAAAAGAAATTTTAAAAATGTCCATGGGTGAGGATTTAAAAATAAAAATGAAATAATAATAATAAATAGATTAAAATATTATAAACAGGAAAATAAAATAGAAGAAAAAGCATGGGGCAATCATGAAATAAGATAATAGAAATACAAAGATTAGCACTTGAGTCAAATGACTTCCCAATGTGCAATTTACATAAATGGCATTCAGTGGGTACACAAGAGTAGGCTGCTCCATGTTAATGGTTGATATTCATTTTTAAAAGATTTTAATTATTTATTTTTAGGGAGAGGGGAAGGGAGGGAGAAAGGGAGAGAAACAGCAATGTGTTGTTGCCTCTCACATGCCCCCAACCAAGGACCTGACCAGCAACCCAGGCTTGTGACCCAACTGGGGATCGAACCTGTGACCCTTTAGTTCCATGAGCTACACTGGTTGATATTCATTTCAATTGAGCAGATGTACATTGTGTTTTACTAGAAGCTATGCTGTGTTGGCTCTTAATATTCAAATATTCCCCTTGTATCACTCATAAGGGCTAAAAATGAAAGTATAAAAGACACTAACATAAAAAATGCAGAACCAACAATATTGACTTAAAAAGCTGTATATATTTTTGATAATGCAAATGTTCAATGCTTTATGATTAAACATTCAATTCTCTAAGAAGGCCTACAAAATCCTGAATCTGAGTGTAACGTGATGAAAAAAGTAAATACAAAGTATAACATTAGATAAATATAAAGAAAAATTGGGAACAAATACAATGGGAGTTTTTTAAATGCATATAAAAGTAGATAAATATTTTAAATCTATTAAGCACATGGAATATTTGATTATTACAATTAACAAAGTTTAGGTTCTGTAATCTCAGCTGAGTCCCTACTATCTTTAGTAATCATATATTCATAATTCAGCAACTGTATATCATATTGTAAATAACAATGTTTCCTAATTTCTCTTTTTTGCTTTATACTAAACTCTAACTCCAAATTTTTCATTCTTTATGGTTGGTCTTTCTCCTACTATACAAAGAATAAGGAATAATATAAGATGATTTTCTCCTTACCCCTCCTACACCTTGCCAGCTCTTTTTAATTTCTTTGTGTCTCTCTCTATTAATAAGATTCTATTTAAAGATACTGTAATTGAATAACAATAAAATGTACGGCTTATTTAAGCAAATTTTAAATACAGTTCCTTTCTATTTTCTCTGGGACTGCACTTCCTTCCTTATAGTCTTCCTCTTGTATCTTCAAACTTCTTTCTTCCTCACAATTTATGCCCAGGTATTTTCCATAAAAAAAGAAACTCAGAAGACGGTCAAGATGGTGGTAGAGGCAGACATGGCTCACCTCTTCACACAAACACATGAAAATTACAACTAAAATATAGAACAACCATCACTTAGAACCATTAGAAATCAAGTTGAATGGAAGTCTGACAACTACAGAATTAAAGAAATCACATCTATCCAGACTGGTAGGAGGAGTGCAGATATGGAATGGGCTATTCCCATACCCATATGTGGGAGCTAAAAATTCAAGGGAGATAGCTCTTGAGTGAGGAGTCCCAGTTCCACACCCAGGTCCCCCAGCCCAGGGTTCCAGGACCTGGAAGATAAGTCCCCACACCTTTTGGCTGCAAAGACCAGCAGGGATTGAGTAGGTGGAAGAAATGGCTGGAACCCCCATCAGTTCTTCTTAAAGAACCCAAACACAAACTTACCTACTCAGACTCACTCCCTCTGAGCTACAGAACTGAGGAAGCAGCTTGAGAGACATCAGTAGCATACTAGGAGAACTGAAATGTCTGGCATCAAGCTGAGCAGAGACCATTGTACCATTTCTAAACTCTTCCCACACAGAGCCACAGAGCCAGCAAGCTGGTGCTATATATGAGACTCCATCAACCTGCCTAATACTATTTGACACATCTTGGAGATCCCCAGAGACTCCACGCCACCCAACTTACTGGCCCGCCCAAGTTGCTTTTCTATATGAATGGCTGGTCTTTGCTCATACTACACAACTTCCTAAATCCTCTCAAATAAGCAACAGTTGGCCTCAGTGAGCCCCAAACCTGGCACTGGCAGTAGCCAGCTTAGAATCACCGCTTGATTTTGCCTTGGAATCTCCAAACCCAGCACAAGTAACAGCCATCTCAGATTGCTTTATAGCTCATGCAGGCTGGTCTGGGGGAAAACACAGGTGGAACGGACCTTGGCCTGCACCACCTGGGACACCCCAGGTCCAGTGCATCCAGTGACAGTTACAGACCATATTGGAGAACCACTACCCTGTCCCTGCACAGAAGATCGTCCACTGAGGGTGGACGTTGGGGGTAAATGATGCTAGCCAATACTTGAAGCTGACTGGCCTGGGTAAATCCCTCCCCTTGATCTTAAACGGCAAACAAGCCTCAACTGCAAGAGAAGGGCATACTCAGCCCACAAGAAGGGTGCATCTCAAGTACACTGCTTGGGTGATAGAGGAGGCTGTGCTACTGGACCCTGAAAGATGCAGGACATCTGCTACATTGGGTCACACTGCCAAGACACTGAGTAAAGGCAGCTCTATCTAATACATAGAAACAAACACAGGGAGGCTGCCAAATGAGGAGACAAAGAAACATGGCCCAAATGAAAGAAGTAGATCAAAACTCCAGAAAAATAGCTAAATGAAATGGAAATAAGCAATCTCTCTGATGCAGAGTTCAAAACACTGGTTATGAGCAAGCTCAAGGAACTTAGTGAGGACCTCAGTAGCATAAAAAAAGATACAGTTAGAGATGAAGGATACATTAATTGAAATAAAGAACAATTTACAGGAAAACAATGTTAGAGTGGATGAAGCTGAGAACCAAATCAATGATTTGGAACATAAAGAAGAATAAAATAACCAATCAGAACAACAAAAAGAAAACATATCCAAAAAATGAGGATAGTATAAACAGTTTCTGGGACAACTTGAAGAGGTCCAACATTCATCTCATATGAATGCCAGAATGGGAAGAGAGAGAGCCAGAAATTGGAACTCTATTTGAAAAAAGTAATGAAAAAAAATTTCCTTAATTTGGTAACAGTAAAAGGCATGCAAATCCAGGAAGCACAGAGAGTCCCAAACAAGATGGATGCAAAGAGGTCCACTCCAAGAGACAACATAATAAAAATGCCTAAGATTAAAGATAAATAATCTTAAAAGCAGCAAGAGAAAATAATTTAGTTACCTAAAGGGGAGTTCCTATTAGATTGTCAGCTGATTTCTCAAAAGAAACTTTGGAGGCTAGAAGGTTTGGCAAGAAATATTCAAAGTCATGAAAAGCAAGAACCTACAGCCAAGATTGCTCTACCCAGCAAAGATATCATTTAGAATTGAAGGGAAGATAAAGAGCTTCCTAGTCAAGAAGAAAACTAAAGGAGTTCATCCTCTCCAAACCACTATTATATGAAATGTTAAAGAGACTTCTTTAAGGAAAAGAAGATCAAAACTATGAACAATAAAATGGAAAAATACCTATCTATCAACTACTGAATTTAAAAAACAAACCAAGAAAACAAGAAACAGAGACAAAATCATGTATACGAATAACGTTTTGATGGTTGTCATATGGGAGCAGTTGTGGGGGAATGGGTGAAGATGTGTGGGATTAAGAAGTACTATTAGGTAGTTACAGAATAACCTTTACAGAATGTACTTTACAGGGTATGTAAAGTACAGTACAGGAAATGGAATAGACAAAGAACTTACAGGCATGACCCGTGGACATGAAGAAAGTATGGAGATTGCCTGAGGGAGTAGGGGTGCTAGGTGGAGGGGGGTAAAGGGGGAAAATTAGGACAAGTTTAATAGCACAATCAATAAAGTATAATCAAGAAAACACACAAAAAAATAGAGACACTTATTGCAACGAAGAAAGAAAGGAAGGAGGGAAGAAGGAAAGACTGAAAGAACAAGGAGGGAAGGAACAAAGGAAAAGTGATAAAGAACTGCCCTTTGAATGGAGATAACATGGAGAGTTATCAACAGGGGAGTGGGAAGGGGTGAAGGGGGGAAAGGTACAGAGAATAAGTAGCATAAATGGTAGGTAGAAAAAAGACAGGGGGAGGGTTAGAATAGTATAGGAAATGTAGAAGCCAAAGAACTTATATGTATGACCCATGGACGTGGACTATAGAGGGGGAATGTGGGAGGGAGGGGGTGTGCAGGATGGAGTGGAGTGAAGGGGGTAAATGGGACAACTGTAATAGCATAATCAATAAATATATTTAAAAAACGAACTGTCCTTTGTTTATATCATTAAGCAGAGGGCAAATGCACCTGACAATATAATCTGGCTGTTGTTAATGGATATAATACAGTGGACTTTCTCATTCAGAGCTTTCCTTCTTTTAAGAATGATATATAGTCATGACTTCTTACTGGTTCCAGAGGATATCTGGGCTCTAGGCAGCAACCAAAATGAAGACCTCTCATTCTCTCTCTCCTATTTCTCCTTTGGAAGCCAGTATTGATGAAGTTGGGATCTAACCAAGTGATCAAGTTTTAGAGTGCTCTGGTGAAAGTGGTAAGTTTTTGCCAAAGGAAAAAATTGAAAATGAAACCCTAGGGTATATGACAAACTTGAAGTCTAAATACTCAGAAGAGAATCATTAAACATTAAATCCTAAGAGGCTTGAAGTATGACTGTCCACCAAGAACAAGGAGTACTTGTATGAAAACTTCATCAACCTCCATCCACCATCATTCCTTACTACCAAATGTCACTTCCTTATTTTTATCCTTCCTTATCCCAAGGTTTTTCTTTTTATTGTTTATTCAATTACAGTTGTCCCAACTTTTTCCTCTTTGCCTTCCTCCAACCCCTTACTCCCTACCCCTCACCCCATCAGTCATTCTCCATTCTGTTATCCATGTGCATGGGTAATTCATACATATTCATTGACTAATTCCTTCACCCTCTCTCAAAAGTGTCCACCTTGCTCCTCCTCTCTTACATCTCTCAGGCCATTCCATGATTCCATGCCTCTGGTTCTATTTTGCTCATTAGATTCCTCTTATATGTGAGGTCAATGGTATTTGTCTTTCACCAGCAGGCTTATTTCACCTAGCATAATAATCTCCAGTTCCATCTATGCTATCATAAAAGGTAGGAATTCCTTATTTGTTGTTTATGCTGTGTAGTATTTCATTGGTTAAAGGTACCACATTTTTTTTTCACACATCTACTGATTGGCACTTAGGCTATTTCCAACACTTGGCTATTGTAAATAGCACTGCTATGAACATAAATTCTTTTGAATTGGTGTTTCGGGATTCTTAGGGTATATTTCCAGCAGTGGAGTTGCTGGATCAAAAGGCAGTTCCATTTTAAGTTTTCTGAGGAAATTCCACACTGTTTTCCACAGTAGCTGCACAACTCTGCATTATCTCAGCAGTGCACTAGGGTTCCCCTTTTCTCCACATCCTTGTCAGCACCTGTTTGTTGATTTAGTAATGATATCATTCCTGCAGGTGTGAGATGATATCTCATGGTGGTTTAAATTTGCAGCTCACTGTTGGTTAGTGATGTTGAGCATTTTTTCATATGTCTATGAGTGATACATATGTCCTCCTTGCAGAAGTGACTATTCAGGTCCTTTTCCCATTTTTTATTGGTTTATTTTTTTATGAATTTTATATTTTTTGGAGATTAAACCCTTGTCCAATGATTCATTGAAAAGTATGTTCTCCTATATAGTACATTCCATTTTCATTTTGATGATAGTGTCTTTAGCCATGCAGAAGCTTTGTAATTTGATGTAGTCTCATTTGTCTAATTTTTCGTTATTTCCCTTGCCCTAGGAGATACATTACAAAAATAGTGCTACGTGGGATATCTGAATTTTACTGCCTATGTTTTCTGATAGGACTCTCATGGCATCGCGACTCATATTTAAGTCTTTTATCCATTTTGAGTTTATTCTGGTATATGGGGTAAGTTGGTGGTCCAGTTTTATTGTTTTTTTTTTTTTTTTTTGCATTTACCAGTCGATTTCTCCCAATATCATTTATTGATGAGACTGTTTTTATACCATTGTATGCTTGTGTCCCATTTGGCCAATATTATAGAGTCATTGGTTTATTTCTGAGTTCTCCATTCTATTCCATTGGTCTATGTGTCTGTTCCTATGTCAGTACCATACAGTGGCCTTGTAGTATAGTTTGATATTAGGTGTTGTGTTTCCTCCAACTTTGTTCTTCTTTCTCAATATCACTGAGGCTTTTGGGGTCTTTTTTGGTTCCATATAAATTTTTGAAATATTTCATCTAGATCTATGAAATATGCCATTGTAATTTTAATAGGAATTTCATTGGATCCATAGAGTGCTTCAGGTAGTATGGATATTTTAATGATGTTAATCCTTTTAATCCATAAACATGGTATATGCTTCCATGTATTTATATCTTCCTCAATTTCTTTCTTCAGTGTTCTATAGTTTTCTGAGTGCAGGGTTCTACCTCCTTAGTTACATTTATTCCTAGGTAATTTATTTTTCTTGTTTATTTTTTTAAATTTATTCATTTTTATTTTTTTATTTTTAATATATTTATTGATTATGCTATTATAGTTGTCCCATTTCTGCCCCTTCACTCCACTCCATCCTGCCCACCCCCTCCCTCCCACATTCCCCCCCCTATAGTTCATGTCCATGAGTCATACTTATAACTTCTTTGGCTTCTACATTTCGTACACTATTCTTACCCTCCCCCTGTCTATTTTCCACCTATCATCTATGCTACTTATTCTCTGTACCTTCCCCCCAACTCCCCTGTTGACAACCCTCCCTGTGATCTCCATCTCTATGGTTCTGTTCCTGTTCTAATGGTTTGCCTAGTTTGCTCTTGTTTTTGTTTTAGGTGTGATCGTTAATAACTGTGACTTTGCTGTCATTTTTACTGTTCCTATTTTTGATCTTCTTTTTCTTAGGTAACTCCCTTTAACATTTCATATAATGAGGGCTTGGTGATGATGAACTCCATTAACTTGACCTTATCTGAGAAGCACTTTATCTTCCCTTCCATTCTAAATGATAGCTTTGCTGGATACAGTAATCTTGGATGTAGGTCCTTGCATTTAATCTTGGGTAATGTAATTATGATGTGCCTTGGTGTGTTCCTCCTTGGGTCCAGCTTCTTTGGGACTCTCTGAGCTTCCTGGACTTCCTGCAAGTCTGTTTCCTTTGCCAGACTGGGGAAGTTCTCCTTCATTATTTGTTCAAATAAGTTTTCAAGTTTTTGTTCTTCCTCTTTTCCTTCTGGCACCCCTATAATTCGGATGTTGGAACATTTCAAGATGTCCTGGAGGTTCCTAAGCCTCTCCTCATTTTTCTGAATTCTTGTTTCTTCATTCTTTTCTTGTTGGATGTTTCTTTCTTCCTTCTGGTCCACACCATTGATTTGAGTCCCAGTTTCCTTTGCCTCACTATTGGTTCCCTGTACATTTTCCTTTGTTTCTCTTAGCATAGGCTTCATTTTTTCATCTGTTTTTCAAACAGATTCAACCAATTCTGTGAGCATCTTGATAACCAGTGTTTTGAACTGTGCATCCAATAGGTTGGCTATCTCTTCCTCGCTTAGTTGTATTTTTTCTGGAGCTTTGAAGTGTTCTGTCATTTGGGCCATTTTTTTTTTTTTTTCTGTCTTGGCGCATCTGTTACTTTAAGTGGCAGAGCCTTAGGTGTTACCCCAGGGTGGGGTAACGCTGGTCGCTGTGCTGTGAATATGTACGGGGAGGAGGGGCCAAGAGGGAGCAAAGGCTTCCCTCTCCACCAGATTTCAGTCTTTCACTCCCCTACCCACAATCAAACTGGGCCCCTCTGGTGCTGGTTTCCGAGTGGATGGGCTTGTGCATGCCCTAGGCCCCTGTGGGTCTCTCCAATGACCTCTCCTGTGAGGCTGGGAGTCTCCCCCGCTGCCACCCCAACCCCCACAGGCGTTTTCAATCAGAGGTTTGAGGCTTTATTTCCCTGTGCTGGAGCCCTGGGTTGTGCGGTCTGCCTCGCTCCCTGCCATTTGTCTGGTTTATCTGTGCGCAAATGTGGGGCCGTGGGGTGCTACCCACCGCTCTGCCCGCCCCGTTCTCTGCCACTCTGAGTCCGGCCCTCTCGGTTTATCTGTGTGTGAATGTGGGGCCACAGGGTCTGCTTGTGGTCAGACTGCCTGCCCTGTTGGTCCCACACTCCGCCGCCAGTCTGGGTCCCGCCATGGCCACGTGAGTCCTCTCCACCCAGGTGCCAGTCTCTGCCCCTCCTACTGGTCTGGATGAATGTTTATTTTTTTATTTCCTTGGTGTCGGATTCCTTGCCATTCAATTTTCTGTCAGTTCTGGTTGTGCGAGGAGGTGCAGTGTGTCTACCTACGCCACCATCTTGGTTCTCTCCACTTTTCTTTTTTCTATAGTAAGTGGCATTATTTTTAAATTTAGTTTCTTTTTCTGATAGTTCATTGTTGGAGTACAAAAATGTCATAAATTTCACAATATTGACTTTGTATCTTGCTACTTTGCTGAATTCACTTATTAAATCAAGTGATTTTTGGCAAGAGACTTCAGGCTTTTATGTGTACAATAGCATATTGTTTGTGAATAATGGCAGTTTTACCTCCTGCTTTCCAATTTAGATTACTTTTATTTTTCTCATCTAATCATTGAGGCTAGAACTTCCAGTACTACTTTGAATAAGTGTGGTGAAAGCAGACACTTTTGTCTTGTTCCTAATCTTAAGGGAATCACTTTTATTTTTGCCCATGAGTATGATGTTTGCAGTAGATATCTCATATTGAGGTATGTTCCCTCTATTCCCACTTTGCTGAATGCTTTTTGTCATAAATGTGTACTGGACTTGTCAAATGCTTTTTTAGCATCTCTTGGCATTATCATGTGATTTTTGTCTTTCATTTTGTTTACATGTTGTATTATGTTTACTGATTGGCAAATATTGTACCATCCTTGCATCCCTGGGATAAATCCCATTTGATCATGGTGTATGAATTTTTTAATGTATTACTGGATCTGGATTGCCAATATTTTGCTGAGAATTTTAGCCTCTATGTTCATCAGCAATATTGGCCTGTAGTTTTCTTTCTTTTTTGTGTCTTTATCTAATTTTGGAATTAGGATAACACTGACCTCATAAAAAGAATTTGGGAGTCTTCCCTCTTCTTGAATTTTTTGAAGTAGTGTGAGAAGGAAAGGGGTTAGTTCTTTTTTTTATTTTTAAAATTTTTATTGTATTGTCTATTACCATTTAACCCGCTTATACTCCCCTCTCCCTGCAATCACCACACTGTTGTCCATGAGTCATTTTTCCTTTTTGCTTAATCCCTCCACCCCCTAACCTCCCCTGACCCTCAGCCATCACCCTAATCTCTATCTATGAGTCTGTCTCTATTTTGCTTGTTAGTTCTTTGAATGTTTGGTAAAATTGTTCTGTGAAGCCATCCAGTCCAGAGCTTTTGTATGCAAGGAGTCTTTTGATTACTACTTTAGTTTCTTTAGTTGTTATTGATATGTTCAGGCTTTCTGCTTCTTCTTGATCCAGTTTTACAATATTATATATTTCTATAAATATATCCATTTCACCCAGGTTGTCCAATTTCTTGGGATATAGTTGTTCATAGTAATCTCTTACAATCTTTTATGTTTTTGTGGTATCAGCTGTTACTTCTCTTTTTTCTGTTTTTATTTGGATACGCTATCTATTTTTTTGATGAGTCTGGTTAAAGGTTTGTCAATTTTGTTTATTTTTTGAAAGAATCACATCCTGGATTCATCGTTCCTTTGAATTGTTTTTTTATTTGATCTCTAGGTTATTTAATTCTTCTCTGATCTTGATTATTCCTTCCTCCTACTCACTTCAGGCTTTATTTATTATTGTTACTCTAGTTCTTTTACATGTAGAGTTAGGTTGATTATTGAGCATGTTTTGTCTTTGTTAGGTAGATCTTTAAAGCTGTGAACTTCCCTGTCAAGACTGACTTTGCTTTCTCCCATAGGGTTTGGGTTGTTTTGTGTTCATTTTCATTTGTTTCCAGATACTTTTTGATTTCTTTTTTTTGATCCCATTGTTCACTCATTCATATTTAATAACATCTTATTCAGTATCCATGTATTTAAATGTTTTTGAGTTTTTTTCCCCTTAGCTTGGTCTCTAGTTTCAACCCATTGTGATCTGAGAAGATGCTTGATGTAATTTCAATTTTCTTGAATTTTTTTAAGGCTTGTTTTGTGCCCTAGCATGTGTTCTATCTTAGAAAATAATCCATGTGTGTACGAAAATAATGTACATTTTGCTTCTTCTGGTGAAATGTGCTGTAAATGTCAATGAATTACATTTGATATAGAGTGTCATTCTATGCCAAAATATCCTTATTGATTTTTTGTTTGTCCAATCTATCCATTGTTGACAGTGGGGTGTTAAAGTCCCCTGTGATGACTGTATTGCTATAGATCTCTTTCTTAAAAGTCCTCCAAGATTTTCCTTATATATTTAGGTGCTCCTATCTTGGGTGCATATATGTTTATAAGGGTTATATCCTCTTGTTGGACTTCTCAGTTAAATATTATGTAGTGACCTTCTTTGTCCTTTGCTATGGCTTTTGTTTTGAAGTCTAATTTGTCTTATATAAGTATTGCTACCCCAGCATTTTTTTCCTGTCCATTTGCTTGGAATATTTTTTCCATCTCTTCACTTTCAGTCTGTGTACATCTTTTGTTCTGAGGTTGGTCTTTTATAGACAACATATATGTAAGCCATGTTTTCTAATCCGTTCAGATACCCTATGTGTTTTGATTGAAGCATTTAATCCATTGACATTTAAAGTTATTTATAGGTACTTATTTATTGCCATTTTTCCCTTTGAACTTGTGTTCCCTTCTCTCTATATATATATTTCTTGTCCTTCTTAAAATAGTCCCTTTATCATCTCTTCTAATGCAGCTTTTGTGGAGATATACTTTTTTAGTTTTTGTGGGGTTTTTTTCTGGGAAGCTCTTTATTTCACCTTCAATTTTAAATTAGAAACTAGCTGGATAGAGTAATATTTCTTTTTATTACTTGTATATTTTGTGCCAGTCCCTTCTGGCTTATAGTATTTTTGTTGAGAAATCTGCTGATAAACTTATTGGAGTCCCCTTATATGTTCCAGCTGTTTCTCTCTTCTGGACTTTAAGATTCCCTTTGTCTTTAAATTTCACCATTTTAATTATTGTGTATCTTAGATTGGGCATCTTTGGGTTTATCTTGATTGGGGCCCTCTCTGCTTCTTTGACTGCATAGTTTTTACTCTCACCAAGTCAGAGAAGTCTTATGTCATTATTTTTATGAAAGTTTTCTGTACATCATTCCTTTTCTTCTCCTTCTGGTGTCCTTATGATATGAATATTTTATGTTTCATGTTGTCCTGAAGCTCCCTTAAACCAGCCTCGCTTTTTTGTGTATTTTTTCATTATATTGCTCTAACAGGGTGGTATTTTTATTTCTTGCCTTCCAACTCACTGATCCATTCTTCTGCTTCATTTCACCTGTTTTTAGTTCCTTCTAGTGTATTCTTCATTTCAGATATTGTATTTTTCATTTCTACCTGGTTCTTTTTAAAAGATTTTGTTTATTTGTTTACTTTTAGAGTGAGGGCAAGGGAGGTAGAAAAAGAGGGAGAGAAACATCAATGTGTGGTGGCCTCTCAAGTGTCCCAAACTTGGGACTTGGCCCCCAACCCAGGCGTGTGCCCAGAAGAAATCAAAAAGTATCTAGAAATAAATAAAAATGAACACAAAACAACCCAAAACCTATGGGACACAGCAAAGGCAGTCCTGAGAGGGAAGTTCATAGCTTTAAAGGTCTACCTAAAGAAGATACAAAATTCTCAACAAACAACTTAACACTACATCTAAAAGAAATAGGGTAACAAAAACAAACAAAGCCCACAGTAGAAGAAAGGAAATAATCAAGAGCAGAGCAGATTTAAATGACTTAGAGACCAAATTAAAAAATTGAACCAGTGACCCTTTGGTTTGCAGGCCAGCACTCAATCCATTGAGCCACACCAGCCAAGGTCTCCACCTGGTTCTTATTCATGGTTTATATGTCGTTTTTCATGCTGATGTAGTTCCCACTAAGTTCCTTGTAGCTCCCATAAAGTTCTGTGTAGTTCTCACTGAGTTCCTTTAACATCCTTATAACCATTTCTTTATTATTGTCTGGTAAATTGTTTGTTTCAATTTCATTTAGCTCTTTTTATAGGGATTCCCCTGTTCCTTTTGACTGGGGGATGTTACCTTGTCTCCCCAAATTATGTGACTTTTTTGTTTCTGCACATTAGATTGATCTTCTTTGACTCCTTGTCTTTGTGGTGTGGCCTTCTGTGCTAGGGGTTCTGTGGGAAACATTGGTGCAGTCCTTTTATCTCCTGAGCTGGATGCTCTAGGGATGTCCTTTATCCAAATTATGTGGGTTCTGTTGCAATAGGGCTTTGATTTTTGGCTTTTTCATTGGTGGATTCTGCTCTCTGACTGATTGACTGAGACTCACATCCCCCACCACAGCTTGTATGCTGTTGAACAGGTCCTGGAAGGACAAGACAAAGTAAACCAGAAAACAAAACAAACACCAGCAAAAAATAACACCAACCACAGCAGCAATATCAACAACAAAAGAACAAAGATTAATAAATTTGGAAAGAGAATAAAAATAGTACATGAAAGGAAAAAAGAATGTGAGATGAATAAAGGAAAAATGATTTTAACAAGATAGAGGGAAGTGATATAATAAGAGTAGGGAATAGAAACAAGGTTAAGAAAGGGAGAAAATAAAATTTGAAACATAAATAAAAAAGGGAAGGATGTAGGTAAAATGGAGTAAGAAAGGGGAAAAGTACATCTTCAAGTTTGGAATAAAATATAGCTAAATAATGGAAATAGAATTGAAGAAAAACAACAACAGCAATATCAATGACAAGTGAACAGAGATTAATAAAGCTGGAAAGATAATAAGAACATATAAGGAAGAGAAATATACATGAAATGTCTATAGGAAAGAAAAATGATTTTGAGAGGATAGAGGAAAGAGAAATAATAAGAGTAAGGAATAGACACAGGCTAGGAAAAGGCAAAAATATAATTTCAAATGAAAATATAAAAAGGCAGGAGGAAAGCAAAATTGAGTAAGAAAGAGTAAGAGTAAACCAAGATTTGAAAATAAAAAAATAGTGAACAAATAGGAACAAAGTTAAAAAAACACACCACAATATCGATGACAAACAAGCAAAGATTAATAAAAGTGGAAAGAATGATAATATTATAAGAAATGGAAAAAGAATGTGAGATGACTAAAGGAAATAAAAATGATACTGAAAGGATAGAGGGAGGGGAAATTGTAAGAGTAAGGAATAAAAACAAGGCATAGAAAGTGAAAAAATAAAATTTAAAAAGAGAATAAGAAAGGGAAGGAAGTATGCAATATGGAGCAAGACAAGGGAAGAGTAAAATGAGATTTGAAATAAAAGCAAAATAAAAATAGTGAAATAATAAGAATAAAATTGAAGAAAAACATTAAAAAGCTATGCAAATGAAAAAATAATGCAAATACTGATAAAAGTACAAGGTGGAATTCATCTCAGTAGAGTTGGGTGTTTACCTGCTGTCTTCTCCTTATGGTTCAATCTCTATTAATGTCTCTGTCTAGTTCTAGGCAGCCTATTTGAGGCTATTAGCAGTCTACAGTCTGTGGCTGTCTCCTTGAGGTTTGGTTGCATCTGGGCTTGTCCTCATTACTCTGCCCTGCTGGCTTTTTATCAGCTCAAGGCCCAGGTGTGGGTCATTAATTTCTAGCAGCACTGCAGGTGCCACCTCCACCTGCCTCTAGACGGCACTTTTGGTGTGATTGGGAGGGTGGGAACCCTAGATCTACTTTGGGAGTCACTCATCAGTCTTCAGTCTTCAGGGAATATTGTGGGTGTGTTTCCCCACCCCTGGACCACACGTTTTGGTCTATCCCAGATTATTTCCAATAATGTATAGTTTCTGATGAATTAGCTGTCTGTTTCATGTGAGGGACCAATCTGTGTAAGAGTATCAGATCTTTCCTGCTTGGTGCTGATGGCAGCTCTGTGTAAGAGCCAAGGTTGGTGGGACCCTGAATAGCCCTTGCCGCTCTGATTTCTGATCTTTCTGTCTCACTGGCCTCAGTAGAATAGGGCTCTAGGAATCAGCATGACTTCTCACTATGAGAAAAGTTCAGAAAGGGCTCTTTTAGAGTTTCTATTTCTTTCTCCTACAGATATGCACCCAGTATGGGGTTCTTGAGCCTGGCCTGACTGTTTTGCAGAGCTTCTGCATTAGATGTGGCACCTCACATCCTGCAGGAGTGGGCTGAGTCTGCCCTCCCCATTCCAGAGGTCTTTACTCTGGGTGGGAGGGGGATCTGCCTGGCTGCAAAGAATCTCAGGTGCTCAACTTTTGCCTGTCTAACTCTCATCTCTCTGCCCTCACAGGAGATGGACACTAGACCACTGTGTTCTACATAATCCCTGGGTTTATAGCCACATCAGGGCCCAGCATTCCCTTCACTGTGCTGCTTTCTGAACTCCCTGCCCAGCTGAATTCACTGGGAACAAATTCACTGCTTTCTTTGCTGGCAGAGCAGCTGCACACAGCGTGCAACCACAATTCAGCTCTCCTTTTAAAAAGTGTCTATGTGGCAACCACACTGAAGTACTGAGTCACTGTCCAGTCCTTTGTGCACACTGCCTGCCCCCCAAACAAAAATCTCTCACTGTCACAGCTGGCCATAATCTGCCTCCAACATACCCAGATGTGGCCCCTGATCATTTTAGGAGATAGAGTCCATCTCTGGCACTCTCTTGGTTGGCACTGCAGCTATGGACATAAATGCTCACTGTTGTGTGTGTACCCTGATATCCAAGACTCTGTATACCCTCTCAAGTCACTCCTGATTAGGGCTAGGAGGTCCCTGTGCAGGACTAGGGCTCCCTGCCCCAGTAGTTGAGGGAGCTACAATGCTGCAATTTCTGACTCATTTCTGCTGCTGCAGGCACCATGCACAGGGTATTTTCCTTTCAACTTGTACAATCTCTTTACCAGATGGTATGAAGCAATTCTGTACTACATGGCTTTAAAACTTTGTATCAGCTAAGATTTTGTTGATTACTCAGGTTACTTGTCAGAAGATCACCCAACAATCCAAGTTGGGGCCAAGGGCAAGTGGACTCAGCTCTGCCTGCTGAGCTGCTATCTTCAATGCCCCTCCTTTTTTTTAATATTCCACTTATATGCCATGTTCTGTTTTGTTTCAGTTATTTATAAACTTGCCTCATATACCCTACCAGGAATAAATATTAGTAAAAATCTATGAGTTGTAAGGTTTTTTGTTTTCTCTTGTGCACATCAAAGCACCACAAATCTTAATGGATTAAAATAATTTATTATTATCTCTCAGAGTTCTGTACATCCACTGAGCTCAGCTGGCTATTCTCTTGGATGTCTTTGATGTTTTTATAGGCAGATATAGACTGGAAGTGAAGCCATCTGAAGGTTCAACTGGTCTGGATAATGAAGAGAGTTTACTTATACACCTGGCAGGTAGTAGTTGTCAGCTAGGAGCTAAGCTATTGCTACTGACCAGAACACTTACATGTGATGTCTGGATTCTTAGCAGGAACATTCCAAGAGCAAATGTTCTGAGAGGAAAAAGCAGCTGCAAGCCTAATGAAGGGTAAGACTCAGAAATGGCAAGAAATCACTGGTAATGTATTCTATCAATTAAAGCAATCACACTTCCAATCCAGATTCAAGCAGTTAGAAAAAATGTACTTCAGCTATGGCTGAGAAGAGTGGTCATCTTTTAATATGTTATGGGCATCAAGATTCCAATCCAGGCTTTATCTTGTAAAACATGTGAGATTTATTCACCTTTCTACTGTGATTACTAGAGTTATTCCAATAATAAGAACTAAAATTTAGAAAGTGCTACTTATGTAGTAGACACTTAAGAAATGATTACTTTTAAACACAGAAGTTTATTATCTACAAAAATTTACTTGTGGATTTTGTGGAGAGCAGAAACATTTGAATGTGGTAAGTCAATATTTGAATGAAAGCATGAATAAATAAGCAAACCTCCAATATAGTCAAGTTATTTATCTTTGTAGCATTCCAACACAAATTTTCCTAGAATAAACAAATAGGACTTGACCAAAATAAAAAGCTTCTGCATGGTTAAATAAAACATCAACAAAATGAAAAGGGAGCCAACCGTATGGGGAAATATATTTGCAAATAATACCTCAGACAAGGGTTTGACCTCTAAAATATATAAAGAACTGACATGATTCCACTCCAGGAATACAAACAACCTTATTAAAAAATGAACAAAGGACCTAAACAGACACTTCTCCAAGGAGGACATACAGAGGGCCTAGAGACCTATGAAAGAATGTTCAGCATCACTAGCAATCAGAGAGATGCAAATTAAAACTACAATGAGATAACACTTCACACCAATCAGAATGGCCGTAATAACCAAATCAACAAACAACAAATGCTGGTGAAGTTGTGGAGAAAAGGAAACCCTAGTACACTACTGGTGGGAATGTAGGCTGATGCAGCCACTATGGAAAACAGTATGGAATTTCCTCAGAAAAATAAAAATAGAACTGCCTTTTGACCAGGCAATTCCACTGCTGGGACTATACCCGAGAAATCCTGATACACCAGTTCAAAAGAACCTATGCACCCCAATGTTCATAGCAACACAATTTACAATAACCAAGTGCTGGAGGTAACCTAAGTGTTCATCAGTATGAGTGGATCAAAAAACTACCGGTACATTTACACAAAGGAATACTACATAGCAGAAAGAAAGAAGGGTTTCCTACCCCTTGCAACAGCATGGGTGGATTTGGAGAGCATTATGCTAAGTGAGACAAGCCAGGTGGTGAAAGACAAATACCATATGATCTCACCTATATGTGGAACCTAATTGACAAGAGCAAACAAGAAAGCAAAATATAACCAGAGTCCTTGAAATTAAGAACAAACTGAGAGTAACCAGAGGGGAGGTGGGAGAGGATAATGAGTGGAAAAGGGGTAAGGGTTGTAAAGGAACATATATATAAGACACATGGACAAAGCCAAAGGGGGTAAGATTGAGGGTGGGAGGTGGGGATGGCTGGGGTGGTGGAGAAATGGAGACAACTATCTTAGAACATCAATAAAAAAGAAAGAATTTCACTTGTGTTGCAACTATAATTTTTTTTCTTTCTATTATTAATGTTGTAAATATTTCTTATTGGAATGTTGAATTGGAAACTAGTTTTGTTTGTGCATTTAACATTCACTTTGGTCAAAATACATAGTATTAAATGTACTAAATTTGAAAGATTTGCATATTTAGAAAAAGTCTCTACTTGGAAAAATTCTGCATTAGTGTTGGGATTAGAAAAAATTTGGTCGAAGGAAAGGGAGAATGGTAAGTTTATTTATGCATGATTTATAGTTTGTTTCACTTAATAAACCAGTAGATTAGATGTGTCTGGGATTATCAGACAAGGAAATAACATAGTCTCCACAGAAATAAGGAAAGCTTTTCTTCTAAATTTTTTAAATAAATACTATACTTTGTAGGGATTACTTCTGAAGAAAGACTAAAGATAATGACAGTATAAGTAAAATGAAGTAAATTCTTGTGACAGTTTTATTTTCTGACAGAATTTTGATTCAGCTATAAAATTCACTGTAAAGTTGGCTCCCAATTTTATAACAAATACAGATGTGTTTCATGTGTTTCAATAAATAATAGATGATTTGTAAAATTCTGTTCTTAGTAAAGTATATAATATGTTAGAGGTTTTAATGACTTTGTTCTTTGTTTTGAAGATAACATTATTAAAAATATACTATAAAAATGTCCTTATCCTTTATTCTAGTAATATAATGTTCCATAATGTCTTATAGTATAATAAACTTCTTTCATTTATTTACAGCATAATAACACAATGATACATTTATTGTCTTTCTATTGACACTGCTGTTGTCAAAGAAATAAATAATAAGGTTTAACAGGAAAATTTCCAGGATTGCATATAGTATAATTCATTTTTTCCACAAATATCTGTTCCTCATCAATGAGGTTACCCACGTGCATAAGAGTTAATTAAACAAAATCTTTCTATTTTGTAACAATTGGGATAAAGGGCTCAAATAAAAATATAACTAGCATAATAACAAATCAATCGTATTTTATGTACTCATGTGTCTTTCTGTCAATATTATTCAAGTGTTACATGTTATAGAACACCACACAGACCCACATAATTATTATCTAGACTTTTGTTATAATAAAAGATCACCTGTTAATTAAGCTATACATACATTTGATAAGAATCAAGACAGGTGTATCACAAGAAACTTACTTTTTCAATCATTATTTATCAGCCATGTGTATATCAACCATGTATTGCTGAGTAAGGGAAAATTTGAAGAAGCATATACAACAAATTCTTACTATTGATGTAAGATTCTTACTATTGGAGAGGTGAGAAAGGTATGAGAAGGAAAAGGTAATTATTAATATTGCTTTTATTCATACTTATAACTTGTTGAAATTACTTTTCAGATATTGCTTTTATAATTTGAAGGACTAAATGGTATTTATGAAGCACAGCCTTTAGTAGTAGTTGAAAACGTTCATCTGTCTATGTGACACCAACTCACTTACATTTAGAACTGAGGTCTAGAAAGATAGAAATTGTTTCTCTGGACTTGAGCAACAAAGCTGATGCTATGTCTTTTCAACTTATTTAGTTTCTACCCATGTGGGATATGAGTGCATATTAGTAATATGTAAGAGAGTGGGAGGAAATTGGAACTGTAGTTTGCAAGGAACATCCACTACATTCAATGTCCCAGGGCCTTTATGATCCCAGGTTTATCATCTGACAGCACTGGTTTTGTTTCATATGGTAAGACACAAGAAAGTCAGCTCTTGGTGTTGTAACTGTGCAGCAAAACATGATTTTAATTAGCTCACACAGAACTCATTGAGAAAAAAGTGACATTTCTTCCAGGAACATACTGTTAAACACTCCCTCCTATATTTGCCATTTAGGAGGTTATGAGCTGAAAACCATGACTGGTTGATAATTTTCTCATTGTCCTAAATGCAGAAGCATGTGACTCATTTACCAAAACTGCTATTTTGAAACTTTCTCAGTTATATTATCTTTAAGTATTATGTTACCATCTTGGAAAAAACAAAAAACCTCTGATCTTTAAAGGAATTGAAGATATATCACATATATTGAAGAAAAAGTGGGTAGTCATTGGAAAGGTAAATCCAATATGATTAGAAATAGGTCATAGAAAATAATTTTTATTTTTTGTTTTAAATAGTTACTTTAGGAAAACAATTAATTTTAGACATCTGTTTATCTTTTTTTTTCAATTTAAAAGTTGAGTAAATATAATGTTATTATTTTGAAATTGCTGATAGGCTTTCTTCCAGTTTATTCAGAGCTTCTGTTTTCACTAGGCTTTAAGAGACTCACTCAATCTAGAAACCCTGGGAGTTACCTTTGACCCTTTCCTTTCCCTCATCTCCCATAAAAAGTCCATGAAAATTCTACTTCTAATATGTCCATTGCTACTTACTTTCTTCAGGTATTTGTCATTTGCTTTGCATGATCTCTTACAATGGCCTCAAAATTAGTCCCCTCATCTCTTCTCTTGAATTCTTTACACATTTTTCCTCATGGTATTAGGAGTTAGACTTTTTAAATACAAACATAAAGAAATTTGCTTAGAAATATTTACTGACTTCCCTTTTTACAGACTGAACTTTAAATACAAACATTTAAAAAAACATTCAATATTATTCTGTCCTAGATGTACAGCATAGTGGTTAGACAATCATGTACTTTACAGAGTGCTCCTCCATATTTCAAGTACCCACCTGGCTCAAAACAAAGATATTACAGTATTATAGGCAATATTCCATATGCAATAATTTGCATCTATGTGACTACTCTGTAACTACCAATTTGTACTTCTTAATCCCTTCACCTTTTCCACACAGTAGCCCAACCACTCCTCCCTTCTACCAACCTGTTATTGTAAAACAATCAAGGAGGGCCAAGGGAGTTTCCAGTCATTGGCCAAGATGGTTGCAGGGGTATGTTCTCACACTGAGCATGCAGAAAGCTAGAAAGATGAATAGATAAGGCCCGAACATGGGGAAAGCTAGAAAGATGAATGGATAGGGCCCAAGAATGTCAAAAGTTAGAAAGATAATCGGATTAGGAAAAAAGCCCTCTCCTCTCTATCCCTATAATAATAGCAGGCTTGAGCAGGAGATGAAGATGGTCTTTGAGTTGGGAGTCTACCATTCTCTCAGATTATATGGCACCTGAATAAACCTCTTATCTTTTGCACTAGCTCTTGCCTCACGACTTTGGCTTCTGTGATGACAGGCAGCTGAACCTCCATTTTTTGTTTGGTGACAAACCTGTTCTCTCTCAGTATCTATGAGTCTCCTTCTATTTTGCAGTTTTTAAATTTACAGTTTAAATTTGTTTTCCATTTGTAACATAACAAATTACCACAAACTTAGTGGCTTAAAACAACACCAGCACTTCTGTAAACTAGAAGTATGGCACATCATTTGTTGGCTTCTTTGCTCAGAGTATCATACAAGATGAAATCAAGGTGACAGTCAGATTAAGTTATCATTTGGAGATTCCAGGGAAAAAGAAATATGCTTCTAAGTCCATTCTTTCTTTCTTTCTTTTTTGTTGTATTTTTTACCTTTCCACTTATCCCCCTCAAGCTCTCCTTCCCCCTGCTCTAGCCACACTGTTGTCCAGGTCAATGTGTCCTTTTTCCTTTTGGCTCATTCCCTCCACTCTCTAACCCCCTTCCCCATAGCGGTCATCCTGCTCTCTCTGAGTCTGTCTCCATTTTGCTTATTATTTCAGTTTGTTTATCAGAGTCCACGTATGAGTGGAGTCATATAGTATTTGTCTTTCTCTGACTGGCTTATTTCATTTAGCATAATGCTATTCAAGTCCATCCATGCTGTCACAAAGGTTAAAACTTTCTTCTATTTTATGGCCTAGTAGTATTCCATTGTGTAAACATCCCATAGTTCTTTTATCCACTCATCTCCTGGTAGACACTTGGGCTGCCTCCATATCTTGGCAATTGTAAATAATGCTTCAATGAACATAGGGTAGCTTACGTTCTCTTGAATTAGTGTTTTAGGTTTCTTCGGATATATTTCCAGAAGTGCGATCACTGGGTCAAAAGGTGAACAAAACAGTCCCTTGCAGCTGTAGGACTGAGGTTTTATTTCCTGCTTGTCAGCCTAGAATCACACTCAGCTTGCAGAGGCTGCTGGCATTCCTGGACACAGGGAACCTATAATTACATGTAAAATCCTTCTCTTGTTTTGAATCTCTGACTTACTCTATCTTTGATATTTAGACCTAGATTTAAAGTTCCCAAGTGATTAACTCAGGTCTACCTGGATAATCTACTTATTTGAAAGTCAACTAATTGGAACCTTAATTACATCTTCAAAATCCCATCAAAGCAATAGTACTTATAATAGCAGTTGTTTAAATAACATGAAGGAGGTGATGTATGCCAAGAGTCAAGAATTTTGGGTGCCATTTCAGAATTTTGCCTATCACTTTATCCTTTCATAATCTGGCCCCCACTTAATTTTTTTTATCAATTACTGACACTCCTAAGCTGTTGTCCTCAATGTGTGGTTCCTGTACCTGCAGCATTGGCATGATCTGGGAACTTGTAAAAATACAATTCTGAAGCCCACCTCAGACCTATATCAGAAACTCTTAGATAACAAAAGAGCATTTTTTTAAGGTTTATAGTAGTTAGAGACTTAATATTCTTTTTTTCTTTTCTTGATATATTTATTGATTATGCTATTACAGTTGTTCCATTTCTGCCCCATTCACTCAACTCCATCCTGCCCACCCTCTCCCTCCCACATTCCCCCCCTATAGTTCATGTCCATGGGTCATACTTATAAGTTCTTTGGCTTCTACATTTCCTACACTATTCTTACCCTCCCCCTGTCTATTTTCCACCTATCATTTATGCTATTTATTCCAAAAGAGCATTTTTTAACAATCCTTCCAGGTGATCTTGATACACCTTAACTTTAAGAACCATTTTCCTATATCAGACGTCAAATTTTAACTTGCGTAAGACTCACCTGGGAACACAGATTCCTCTGCCCCATCATCAGAGACTAATTCAGTAGGACTGAAATTGGGCTTGAAAATTTACATTTTTTACAAATACTCCGATGATGTTACTGTCCTTGGTTCATGCTCTGTGCTCTGTATAGTGCTGTAGTAGAAGGTCAAAGACAGCTCTTCTCAGAAATAGTAAGTACTTCCCAGTGTCTTTGACTTTAATCATACCATTATGCCTGTCTCAGATGTCCACCTATGAGTTCATATTTAGTCTTCAACACCCATTTTCAAAATAATTTCTCTTTGCAGACTTCCTCTGGAAAATATATACACACCTCCCATTTTTCTATTTCCCCCAATATTTTGTACACAAACCAATGACAATACTCGTGGAATGAAATTATTTAAATACCTCTCTTTTCCACTAAACCTATTCATTTTATGCCTTTGATCTCATAAACTTAAACACATTTGGTCCTCAAAATATTTGTCAAATCAGTATATTTATGGGTATTATAAATATTTAGGCAATATTGTATGTCAGGCAAAAGAAAATTAATGTCAAATTAAATGTGAAAATTATTAATGTCAAAATTATTTTATATGTATTCATAAAAATACTTTCTTATATGTTATTTATAATATTTGAGAAATTATATGTATGGTGATGTGCTAGGGTTATGAAGCTTTATTAATAATAAGCATAGCCAAATTTGTATGTGATTGTATGCTTCACTGGTTAGATAACCTCAAAATTGTCATTACTAATCTTATGGCATGTGGCAACAAGGGCTCAAGTGCTATTATAATTCCACTAAAATAAGAGGGGCCAGTGTTTGAATAACTAAAGTAGAAGAGAGATTATGTTGAAGGGCAACTTGTTAAATAAAAATCATTACAAGTCAATTAGTATAGAGAACTACTGGAAAACCCCTCAATATTCCTCTTCTAATTTCCATAAAATAAACTGTTGTTAGAATTGAGCGTGAACGTAGCTCACATTCATGCAAATTCAAGTCAATTCATGCCTTAGTTTAAAATGTTTTGTGATTTCACAAGTGGTAACATTACTTGAATTTTATCATTTTATCATGTGTAATGTCATTATAGTCATCAAATCAATCATTAGAATAAGCACAGGTTACACATTATATTATACCCTTGGACTTTATAAGAATTAAGAAGCAGGATATTCCATACATTTTAAGCCTTATTTTTATGATAAAATATTTATTATATTATGATTTACACTTTGCAGTAACATGTCTGTCATTTCTAAACCTCTAAAAAGTGATAAAATACATACAGTAAAAATTGATAAAAATGTAGGAAGGAAGAGTGGGTGTTAGTAAATATGTACTATTTCACTTTATTGATCCATCTAACAATTTTTGAGTGACCATCTTTTTTCTGCTAGATACTGGACACATAAAGATGACTGACACATTTTCTGAGAGATCTCAGTTTATTTAAAAGTTAATCAGTTAATTATTGCTGTGTAAGGAACCACAGTAAAGCTTTGGGACCATTTATTATTTCTCGTGATTCCTTAGATCAGCTGTTGATCCCATTGATTCCCCTGTGATATCCCACACTTTTGAGATTGGCTGGATGTCATATGGCTAATCCCAGGGCCACCGTGTGGGACAGAATACCCCACATGATGGAGGAAGTGAAGAAGTGGGGCCATAAACACAGTTAGTGTACCACATCAACAAATGCAATAGCAGTAGATACTAGTGGTGGTGGGGCACTGAGTGACGTTCCAGGTGAAGCTAACCATGTGTACAAAGTCATGAAAACAAAACAGAACATGAGCTCTGTGTGATATGGCTCAGTGGATTGACCATCAGCTTGTGAACCAAAGGTTTGCCAGTTTGATTCCCCCTCAGGGTACATGCCTGGGTTGCAGGCCAGGTCTCCAGTAGGGGGCACATGAGAGGCAACCACACATTGATGTTTCTCTCCCTCCCTTTCTCCTTTCCCCTCTCTCCAAAAACAAATAAACAATATATAATTACCTCTCTTTTCTTCTGCTAACCCCACCTTATATATATATATATATATATATATATATATATATATATATATATATATATATATATATAAACAATATATATATATTGTTTTTAATATATATATATTAAATGTAGAGCATGAGTTTTTAACTAATTTGATGTGGCTAAAGTGTAGAAATATGTTGAAGGTTATAAGGTGGGGTTAGCAGAAGAAAAGAGACTAGAAATTTAGTTTATGAGATGTTTACAAGCACACTCTCTGCCCTGTTGTATAAGCAATGAGGAATGCTATGAGGAGGTGCATGCTGTAGAATGCTAGATAGGGCAGGTGTAGGACTTTCAGGGTTGAATCTAGAAACATGAAGACACTTCCAGGGCAAATTAAATAACTCATAGGAGATAGTAAGCATCTGACTGAAGCCAAGGGCTGTGAGTAATAGCAGTAAGAATGTTGGGGATACATTAGGAACCCATCATGGACCTTGACATCACTTTTAAGTCTTTGTAAATCATATTTATTGAGCTCAGTGGTAAGCAAAAAGTAGCTCTGGCTGGTGTGGCTCAGTAGATTGAGTGCTGGCCTGTGAACCAAAAGGTCGCCAGTTCAATTCTCAGTCAGAGTACATGCCTAGGTTGCAAGCCTGGTCCCCAGTTTGGGGTGTGAGGGAGGAAACCAATCAATGTATTTCTTCCACATTGATGTTCTCTCCATTTCTTTCTCCCTCCCTTCCCCTCTCTCTAAAAATAAATAAAATATTTTTAAATAAATAGCATCTTTATAAAAAATAGTGAGCAAGACATAGAAATACTCAGTAAAAATGAAAGGAACAAATTAACCTTGGACAAAGGAAGGGAATTATCAAACAAAAGATAATTATGAGGTAGAATGAACATCTGGAGAGTGCATGGGAGGAGCCTGAGGAAACTGGGGGCCTTAAAGAGGTAAATAGGAACAGAGTGGAACTACCAAATATGTGGAGGGCTGAGAGCAGTGAAGGCCCAGTGGAGAGCTGATGAAACTAATCCAAGTGCAAGTGTACCACAGGACACTGTGGATCTATTGCTCTTTGAAACCTCTCTGTAAACTGATCTACATCCTAACTACTTGGCAGTCTCTGCCTTGGTGAATTCATCTGACCAATTGATGAGTAGGCATTATTTTGTCCATAATGTATTAAGCGAAAGGACAATGTATGTATAAAGTCTCATTTTGTCAGGATTGTCAGCTGTGCATGTCAGAATCACTATTCAGAGCCCATGCACCCATTTTTAAATTGAAAATGGTATTGTTAATACATATCTGGGGATATACTAAATTTTACAAATAAATAACACAAGATATTGGCACAGAAGCAAATAGAAGCTGGGTTGTCTTCCTTAGCTTCCATCTCCCTACAGGGTTTTTGTTTCTCATCTCTCCCTCTGATAACTCTGTGGCCTACTTGGCAGACTTCTCTGCATCCAGTGCCCCAGAATTTGGTGTAGTCTTGAAGAGCTTGTATAACATCTGCTTTTTTGTGATACCTTCTCTGACCCTGTTCAGTTGGGAATTAATCTCTCCTTTGGACTCCATGAGGCTTTGCTTCCACTTCCTAATTACTTACAGAGGATTCTCTTGTAGTTAATTATTTGCTTCTAGTTTCCTAGTTGGTAGAAATAATTTAAGGAAAAGTACAGGGATTTGTGTTTCATAAGTTACTGATGTGGAGTTCCTAGAAAGTGCTTTCAAAGCTTTTGAGTCTCATTCTACCAAACTGTAGCACACAGGATGTTGTTAGACACTGTATGTGCCTGGTTTAGATCATCTTTCATAATAACAATAATACAATGCCTTCATTTTATCCTGGTGTTACATTTATATTTACATGGCTTACTTCATTTTCCTCTGTGGCTAAGGTTTATACTCAAGTTTTCAAAATTTTGTTTAATCAATTTTATTACAGTATGATTTATATACTATATAAATTTATATTATATCCATCTAAAGTATACAATTTAAAGACTTCTATCAGAAATATATACCCATGTAAACACAGACACTATCAAGATACAGAATCTTTCCATCATCTCTAAATTTTTTCTCTTTCTCCTTAGAAATGCATGACTTCACTCATCCTAATCCCAGGCAATCAATGATCTACCTTCTGTCACTTTAAATCAATTTGAAGTTTCTAAAATTTTATACAAAGTCTATGGCATATAGTCATTTCTGTTTGCTATTTTTTTACTCACAAAATGATTTATTTTCCTCAGAGAGAGAATGCTTTTATTAAAGGTCAAGAGAACTAGCATCTGAACTCAGTGCACATGTTCTTTATTTTTTTTCTTATTTTTAATTTTGGTCAAGTACTCATAATAGCAGTGTACTATTTTAATTATTTCAAGGTATACAGTTCTGTAACACTAAATACATTCACATTGTTGTACAACCACCCCTATGATCAACCTCCATACCTATTTTTATCTTGTAAAACTGAAACTCTGTCCCTATGAAACAACTCCCCCAGTCCCAGGCATCCATCATCCTACTTTTGACTCTGTAAATTTGAAAATGCTAAGCTCCTCATTGAAATAGAAATATAGCATATTAGTCTTCACCAAATGATTTTGCAGTTGGTATTTATTATTGTGTGTAACAGTTGCCCATTCCTTTTTACTTTTACGTAGTACTTTACTATAGGAGTTTCTATTCTCTCTCAGACAAATATCTAAGAGTAGAATAACTGGATTGTTTAGTAGGTATATATTTAAATTTTTCAAACCCTGTCAATAGTTCTCCAAAATAGTTGTGCCATATTATATTTCTACCAGCAGTATATGTATAAGTACTTCAGTTGTTCTACACACTCATTAAAATGTGATATTTTGGGTCCTTTTAAATTTTAGCCCTTCTAATGAATATTAAGAGATACCTTCTTGTAGTTTTAATTTGCATTGCATTCATTCCTAAAAGTTATTTTCATGGGCTAAATAGACATTTAGAAAAGTTTACATGTTTTCATTTGTAAAATTTTCCTCCCATTTTATCATTGTTTCCTTAACTTTGTATTTTTTAATCATGAGGTATTTATGTATTCTGGATACAAGATTATTGTCTGATATATGTATTGCAAATATTTTATCTCATTTCCTAACTTGACCTTTTCTTTTTTTAATGGTGTCTTTTAAAAAATATTTTATTTATTTATTTTTAGAGAGAAGGGAAAGGAGGGAAAAAGAGAGGAAGAGAAAAATTAGTGTGTGGTTGTCTCTCATGTGCCTCCTACTGGAGACCTGGCCTACAACCCAGGCATGTGCCCTGACCAGGAATCAAACCAGCAAGCTTTAGGTTCACAGACCAGCACTCAATCCACTGAGACACACCGGCCAGGGCTAATGGTATCTTTTGAAGAGCAAAAATTTTAACTGTGATAAAATCAAATGTAACTTTTTAATTGATACTTTTTGTGTCCTACCTAGGAAACCTTTTCTTTCTGCAAGTTAATAAAGATTTCTCATTTCTCTTTTATTAAGAGTTTTATAGATTTAACTTTTACATGTAGATATATGGTATATTTTGAATTAATATGTGTGTTCTGTGAGACAAGGCTAAGATTATTTTTTTTTGTATAGATACCTAGTTGTTCCTATACAGATATCTACTTGTTCCAATACCATTTACTGAAAAGTCTTTCCCCATTGAATTGTATTGTAATCTTTGTCAAAATCAATTGACTATATATGAGTATATCTTATTCTAGAATATCAATTCTGTTTCATTACTCTAAATATCTCTGTTAATGTGCACATCACCCTAACTTAACTGCAGAAAACTAACAGTGGTTCTAAAGACCAGTTAGTTCACAAGTACTTCAAATTTACTTTAATAATTTAGCTATTCTACTTGTTCTTCATTCAGTTTTGGAAGATTATATTTTTCTAGAAATGTGTCCATTTCACCTAGGTATTCAAATTTCTTAGCATACAGTTCTTCATAGTAATTTCTTACAATCCTTTGTATTTCTGTGGTATTATTTGCAGTCTCTCCTATTTCATTTCTAATTGTGTTTATTTGGATCCTCTCTCTTCTTTTCTTGATGAGCTTACTTAAAGGATTGTCGATTTTGTTTATCTTTTCAAAGAACCAGCTCCTGGATTCATTGATCCTTACAATTGTGCTTTTAGTCTCTATGTCATTTAACTCTGCTCTGATCTTGGTTATTTCCTTCCTTCTGCTTGCTCTGGGCTGTCTTTTTTGTTGTTCCTCGAGTTCTTGTAGGCATAGGGTTAGGTTGTTTGTTTGAAATGTTTCTATCTTTTTAAGGTAGGCCTGTATTGCTATGAACTTCCCTCTCAGGACTGCCTTTGCTGTATCCCATAGGTTTTGGGTTGTTGCGAGTTCATTTTCATTTGTTTCCAGAAAGTTTTTGATTTCTTCCCTAATCTCGTTCTTGACCCATTCATTGTTTAATAGCATGCTATTCAGTCTCCATGATTTTGAGTGTTTGGTTTTGTTTTCCTTTTGGGTTGGTTTTTAGTTTCAGTCCCTTGTGGTCAGAGAAAATGCTTGATATGATTTCAATTTTCTTGAATTTGTTGAGGCTTGCTTTGTGTCCTATCATGTGGTCTATCTTTGAAAAAGTTCCATGTACACTTGAAAAGAAAGTGTATTTTGCTTCTTTGGGATGACAAGCTCTATATATATCAGGTAAGTCCATTTCCTCTAGGGTATTGTTAAGTGACACAATATCCCTGTTGATATTTTGTTTGGAAGACCTGTCCATTTTTGATAGTGGGGTGTTAAAGTCCCCTACTATAATTGTGTTGCTGTCAATAACTTTCTTGAAATCCTCCAGGATTTTCTTTATTTATTTGGGTGCTCCTATGTTGGGTGCATATATATTTACAATGTTTATGTCTTCTTGGTGGATTCTTCCTTTGAGTATTATGAAGTGACCTTCTGGGTCTCTCTTTATGGCCCTTCTTTGGAAGTCTATTTTGTCTGATATGAGTATTGCTACCCCTGCTTTTTTTTTCCTGTCCGTTTGCTTGGAAAATTTGTTTCCAGCCCTTAAATTTCAGTCTGTGTAGGTCTTTTGTCCTGAGATGGGTCTCTTGTATGCAGCATATGTGTGGGTCCTATTTTCTTATCCATTCAGCTATTCTATGTCTTTTGATTGGAGCATTTAATCCATATATGTTTAAGATTATTATCAATAGGTATTTATTCATTGCCTTTTTTTCCTACCTGTGTTCCTCTCTCTTTCTCTTTTCCTTCCTTTCCTTAAAGCAGTCCCTTTAGCATCTCTTGCAAGCTGGTTTGGTGGAACTGTATTGTTTTAGGCTTCTTTTGTTTGGGAAACTCTTTAATTGGCCTTGCATCTTGATTGAGAGCCTTGCTGGGTAAAGTAGCCTTGGTTGCAGGCTTCTGGTTCTCATACTTGGAATATTTTTTGCCATTCTCTTCTGGCTTGGAGCGTTTCCATTGAGAAGTCAGTTGCTAACTTTATTGGGGCTCCCTTGTATGTTACTTCCTTTTTCTCCTTGCTGCCTTTAAGATCCTGTCTTTGTCTTGGAGATTTGCCATTTTAATTATGATGTGTCTTGCAGTGGGTCTCTTTGGGTTCCTCTTGCTTGGGACTCTCTGTTTTTCCTGGATTTGGGTGACTTTTTCTCTCCTCAGATTAGGGAAATTTTCCATCATTACTTTTTCAAACAGTGTTTCTATCCCTTGCTCTTCTTCTTCACCTTCTGGTATTCCTATTATATGGATATTGTTATGTTTCATGTTGTCCTGCATTTCCCTTAATCCCTCTTCATTCTTTCTGAGCCTCTTTTCCTTTTCTTGCTCTTTCTGGGTGGTTTTTTCTACTTTGTCCTCCAGCTCGCTGATCTGATCCTCTGCTTCATTAAGTCTACTTTTCATTCCTTCTACTGTGTTCTTCAATTCAGAAATTGTATTCTTCATTTCCTCTTGGCCCTTGTTGATAGTTTCTATTTCCTTTTTCATGTTGGTATAGTTTGCAGTGAGTTCATTGTAGTTTCCCTGTAGTTTCTGGTAGTTCCTTTTGAGCTCAGAGAGCTCAGTGAGCTTCCTGATGACCATTGCTTTGAACTCAGTATCTGATAGTTGACTTGCCTCTTTTTCAGTTAGCATTCTTTCTGAGACTTCCTCCTTTCCTTTCATCTGGGAGTTGTTTCTTTGTCTTCCCATTGTTTGTGAGACTCTTCTTGTTAGCCTCTGCTTCTTGAATTGATCTATTCTGACTCCCTGGGTTTATGGTATGCCAATGGGATTCAGTGGTGCTGTCTCCTTAGTCTCTTGTGCTCACTGGTCTTGAGCTTATGTTTATGGGTGTAACACGGTCTAACTCTGGTCTTTTCAGCACTCCAGGTTTTATTGTCTCACCATCAGATATTTCAATGTCTTCTATCTTTGCTCTCCGATCTTCATATATGCTGGAATACCGTTGGTTGTTCACTCTGCTCCTCAGATCAGTTAGGTGCTTCAATGGCGTTGAGGGGAAGTGGACTCTGCTCCCACCTATCTCACCGCCATATTAGAAAACACTTCTTAATCCATATTGATAATTTGAATATGACAGTCTTGGATCTATAAATGTATTTGGGGATAATATGCATCTTAACACTAATGAACCTATCAATCAATAAATATGGTTTATTATTCCATAAATTTATGCTTTCTTTAATTTCTCTCTGCAATGTTATATAGTTTTCAGTGATAATACTTCATACATTATTTATTAGGTGTGTTTTAAGAATTTTCACAGAATAGTAAATGTCATTGTTTTTTGTTTAATTTCTCCAAGTGCTAGCTGTTAATATATGGAAATTTAATACTAACTCTTATTTTGCATTTTTAAAATTTGATTTCTTAGTTCTGAGAGAAAATAAGAGTTTCTATGTAAACAACCTTGTTTTCTACAAATAGAGATAGCTTTATTTCTCTGTTTCTCATATGTGCATCTTTCATTTCTTTTATCACTTCATTTGTGCCAAATAACACTCCAATAAAAATAAATGATGAGAGTGCCCATCTTTGACTTCCAAAGTAAGAAAGAAAGTTTCACTATTTTACTACTGAGCATTATGTAAGTTGTAGATATTTCTTAGATTTTTTTTTATGTAAAAGGTGTTTGTTTCAAGTTGTGTAAGTTATTTTTTAATCATGAATTGGTGTTGAATTTGTCAAATGCTTATTCTATATCAATTAAATTACAATATGATATTTCTCTATGTTTCTTAATTTGGTAAATTCATTGATTATTTTATAGGTAAACCATAACAAATTATCCCAATTGTTAACACATTAAAACAACAAATATTTATTTTCTTACAATTTTTGTCCTCTTTGGAAAAATGTTTTTCCGGTTTTTTTGCCCATTTTTAAATTAGATTGTTCACTTCTTTGGTTTTGAGATTTATAAGTTCTCTATATATTTTCAATATTAACCTCTTATCAGATGTATCATTAGTTAATATGTCCTCCCATTCAGTGGGTGTTTCTTTTCATTTTTTTAACAGTTTCCTTTGCTATGTAAAAGGTTTTTTGGTTGTTGAAGTCCCATCTGCTTACTTTTCTTCTGTTTTTCCTGCCTGAAGCAATATATCAGAAAAAAATATTGCTCAGAGAAATGTCCGTGATTTTAACACCTATGTTTTCTTCTAGTATTTTAATGGTTGAAGCCTAACATTTAAACCTTTAATCCATTTTGAGTTTATTCTTGTGCACGGTGTGAGAAGATGGTCTAGTTTCATTTTTTGCACACATCTGTCCAATTTTACCAACGCCATTTATTGAACAGATTATCTTTACCCCACTGTATATTTTTGACTCCTTTGTCAAATATTAATTAGTTATAAAAACATAGGTTTATTTTTGGGCTCTCTATTCTCTTCCATTAATCTATATGTCTGTTTTTATGCCAATGCCATGCGGTTTTGATTACTATAACCTTGTAGTATAGTTTGATGTCAGGTAGTGTGATTCTTCCAATTTTGTTCTTTCTCAAAGTTGCTGTGGCTATTCCAGCACTTCAAAGAGGTAATAGAAATGGCCAACAGACATAAGAAAAGATGCTTAACATCACTAATCATCACAGAAATGTAAATTAATACCACAATGAGATATTACCTTACATCTATCAGAAACACTATCATCAATAAATCAATAATAAAACTAGAAGAGTTTGCAAGGATGTGGAGTTTGCAAGGATTCCCACTTTATGCACTGTTGGTGAGAATGCAAATTGGTATAGCCACTGTGGAAAGCAGTATGGAGTTATCTCAAAAAATTAAAAATAAACTTGCTTTGCCACCTAGTGATATCAATTCTAGAAATATGTCTGAAGAAATCTTAAACACTAATGCAAAAGAATACATGCAACTTTCTGTTCATTGCTGCATTGTTTATAATAGCCAAGATTTGGAAGCAGCCCAACTGTCTATCAGTAAATGAGTGGATAAAAAATAAAAACTGGTGCATTTACACAATGGAATATTACTTGGTCATGAAAAGGTAAGAAGGAAATCTTACCTTTTGTGACTGCATGAATGCACATGGAGACTATTATGCTAAATAAAATAAGCCAGTCAAATAAAGACAAGTACTATATGATATCACTCATATGTGGAATCTAATAAATAAAACAAACTAACAAATAAAATAGAAACAGATTCATAGATAGAGACCAGATTGGCAGCTGTCAAAAGGGAGGGGAGTTGCAGGGCTGGTGAAAAAGGTTAAGGGATTAAGTAAACAATAATTCATGTTAAGCAATGGGGAAAATGATTTGATTTTGACTCAATCTGAAAAATTAAAACTAAAATTAATGAAAAATAAAAAGAACAAGAAAAAATACTTTGTGGGTCAGGACCCAAGGTACAGCTTAAAGTTGTCTTTGACTTAAGTTCTCTAATGAGTATTCAATAAAGCTATGGTTAGGGCATGTTCATCTGAAGATGCAACTGTGGGAAGATTTTCTTTCAGACTCACTCATATGGGGTTCCACACCTCATTAGTTGCTAAAGGCTACAGTTTCTCACTGTCTGTTTTACCAAATAGACTGCATCATGACATGGTGATGGGTTCTCCAAGTGTGAGAATTCCAAGAGAAAGGGAGAGAACAGAAAGACAAAAACTCTCATCTTTTTAGTAGCCTAATATGAGAAGTCAGATATGAGTCATTAAATCTAGCCCACAGTGAAGAGGAGCTGATAATAAGAATATAAATACCAGGATGTGAGATTATTAGGAGTCAATAATCTTGTTTTCCCACAGCTGTGATTACTTGACCTCTTTTGGCTTTCCCAAGTCTTATCTCACATGTCCCCAACATGCCAGAACACACATATAGATCCAACTGCAAGGAAACATACTTGTCCCACTGTTGAGGTACAATACAGTCTTTAGCCAAAAAAGTTTTCAGTGGTTCTGAGCTAGCACTGCTGATCTCAGTAGCGTGTTATTCTTGCTTCTGCTTATCACTAAACATGCTAGCTTGAGCACTTCTGGATCTGTCCTTAACAAATGCTACTTAAATCTAGAAGACAAATAAAACTTATAGGCAGAGTTTCATACAGACTAGATCAACTTCTAAGACTATGAACTTTATTAAACATTTATGGAAGAAGATTAAACATTTGTAGACATAATATTGTGTTCATGGAATGACAGTAGCTACAAGGTACTGGCATTTCATCAAAAGAACGTGGTGACACTTCAAAATCAATACACATAACAGGGTCCTCCTTCCAACTGAAATTAAATGTAGAAGTGACTTGTATGTTTATTGAGATTATACAGTCTCGGCTTTTTGAGGTGACAGCAGATGGTCCAATAAGAAGGGGCAGGACTGACCAATGCTGCTTGCTTGGCTCTTGGCTGGCTTTCAGTCACTTCTGCCTCTACCCATAAGGAAATTAGGCCCTTCAGGTGCAGATTCCCAAGTGGGTGGGTTTGTGTATATCCTAGGACCTTGTGGGTCTCTCCAACAAACTCTCCTGTGAGTCTGGTAGTTTCTCCCGCCGCCTCAACCCCCACAGGTTTTTCAGTCAGAGATTTTGAGGCTTTATTTACCCATAGTGGAACCCTGGGTTGCGTAGTCTGTCTCACTCCCCAGTTGTTCCTCCCAGTTTATCTGCATACAAATGTGGGACAGCCAGCTCTGTCAGTTGCTGCCTTGCCATGAGTCCTCTCTGCCCCAGCTGCCCATCTCCACTCCTCCTACTGGTCTGGATGAATGTTTCTTCTTTAACTCCTTGGTTGTCAGACTTCCATACAGTTAGATTTTCTGGTAGTTCTGGTCGTTTTTTGTTTTCAAATTTGTTGTCCTTCTCTTGGTTGTGTGAGGAACCATAGTCTATCTACCTATGCCTCCATCTTCGCCGGAAGTCTTCCCTTTTTTTCCAGACACTTTAGATTTAAAGACTCAGATTGTAAAAATAAAGGGCAGAAAAAGGTACATTATTCACATTAACCAAACAAGAGCTAGACTAATTTACTAATAAAAGTCCAAATTGAATTTAAGGAAATATTGTTACCAGAGACAAAGAAAAGGCCAATCCATCATGAAAACATACTTATAAACATTTATGGACTTAACAACAGAAGCCCAAAATAATTGGAGCAAAAATGGACAGCTTTGAATGGAGAAATCAATAATTTAACAATTATAGCTGGAAATATCAATATCTTACTGATTTATCAATCAGTGATCGGTAAGACACATATCAACTATTTATATATTCAATTATAGATAACACAGCTAGAGCAGCAATCAAGAATAGAAGACAACAACATTATTAACTAACTAGATATAATAGACATCTCTACAATAATCCACCCAACATAAACATTATTTGCAAGTGCACATGATATAGTTCCCAGGACAGATCATATGGCAGGTTATAAAACAAACCAGCACACATTTAAAAAGACTGAAATAATGCAAAGTATGTTATCTAACCTCAACAAAATAAAATGATATGTAATAGAAAAATTTCAGAAGTTCACAAATATTTGAAAATTAATTAGCTCATTCCTTAATAGTCAATATGTCAAAGAGAAAAACAACAACAAAAAAATTAAAGCCTTAAGATAAAGAAAAATTAAAATGAAACACAGCCAATCTTAGGAAATACACCTAAAAGAGCACCTAGTGGAAACTTATAACTGTAAAAACCTATATGAAAAAGGAAATATCTTGGATTAATAATCTAGCTTTTTACCTTAAGACACTAGGTAAAAAGAACAAACAGAACTCAAATCAGTCAGAAGAAATAGAATAATAAAGGATGAAGCAGATGGGGAGAAAAGGCACACAACTGTAATTGAATAACAATAAAAAATTTTAAAAAAGGTTGAAGCAGAAAATATGAATATTTAAGGAAAAAGAAATAAAGAAAATCAACAAAACTATTCTTTGAAAAGATTAACAAAATTAACAAAATGAGTGATAGACTGCAAGGAAAAAATATGGAATACAAATTACCAATATCAATAATAAAGGAAGATTTTTACTGTCAACCTTACAATAATAAAAAGGTGTATACTGCAAACAATTATATGCCAGTAACTTAGTTAGAAGCCAAATTTCCAGAAAACTCAAACTACTAAAATTGACTCAAGAAAAAATTTCTAATCTGAATAAATATAAAACTATTAAATAGAGTCAAAAACAAAGTGAAAAAGCAACCTCAAAAATGTCAGAAAATATTTACAAATCAGATACCTGATAAGGTAATGGTACTGAGAATAATATAAAGCTCTCTTGCAACTCAGCAGTGAAAGAAAACCCAATAAAAATCAGCAAAGGATTTGCATAGGCCTTCAAAAAAAAGTTATAAGTGACATCCATGAAAAGGTGTCCAAGATTATTATCCATTAGGGAAATAAAAATCAAACCACAATGGAATAATAAATATTTATACTCACTAGGATGGCTATAATTAAAAAAAGAATAAAGTAATAAATGTGGGCAAGGCTGGTGGCAATCTAAAATGATGCTGTTGATTTAGAAAACAATTTCACATTTCCTCAAATAAATATTACCATGCAGTCCAATAATTCCACTCCTGAATATATATCTAAGGGTACTGTAAACATATATTTACACAAAAACGTGTACATGAATATGTATATGCAAATAATTCATGTCAGCCAAAAAAGGGAAACAACCTAAATGTTTGTTGCGTAAGAATGGAGAAACAGTATGCAGTATATTTATATAATAGAATATTATTTGGCCTTAAAAACTACTATAGTACTGATATACAAGGTCTGTCTAGAAAAAGTTCAACCATTGTTAATATAATGAGAACAGTTTGTGCAACATCAATGTAACCTGGCAGCCAAGGAGAGTAAACTGGAATGCACATGCATGAACAATGAAGACTTCACTGTACTAGTCAGTAGGTGTGGTAGACACTGCTGAGTGAGTATGTGTACTGTGTGACCATCACATTCAAAATGACTCAGTGAGTAGAGCAATGAATCTGCATCAAATTTTGCGTTAAGCTTGGACATTACTCCACAGAAACTACTTGGCTGATTCAGAAGGCAGCAGCTATGGGCAGCTTCATCACAGCAACATACCTGCTCATGCATCTTGTGCAGTTTTAATATCTAATTGCCCAGGTGACTCACCCCACTGCATCCCAGATTTGGTGCCCTGTGACTTATGGATTTTCCCAAAGCTAAAATTACCTTTGAAAGGGAAGACATTTCAGACCATTGATGAGATTGAGGAAAACACAAAGGGTCAGCTGATGGCAATTGGGAGAACTGTGTGAGGTCCCAAAGGTGCCTATTTTGAAGGGGACTGAGGTGTCATTGTCCTACGCATGTTTCTTTTATTTTATATCTTCTTCTATAAATGTCTCTATTTTTCATAGTACATGGCTTGGTACTTTCTGGACAGACCTCATATAATACAACATGAATGATCTTTGACAACATAATGCTAAGTAAGGGAAGCCAGCACAAATGGCCACATATATTGTATGATTCCATTATATGAAGTGTCAGTATAGGCTAAGCCATAGACAGAGAATAAATTAGTGGTTCCCAGCAGCTAAAGGGATGTTGGATTAGGATTATAATGCCAATGTTTATAGAGACATAAGTTTTCTTTTTGGTTTACAAAAATATATAGGTATTTTTGAATAGGAATGGTTGCATGACTTTGTGAATATACTAAAAACCAATGGATTGTACACATTTTTTTTCTTTGAGTTCAACAATGTTTAACAGTGACTTTCTGTTAAGTGATTGCTTGAAGGTATTCAACATTAATTTGATTTACTTCACGTTAACATTAGTATAATCATTAGTATTAGCAAACTTTAAGTATTCCAAATCAACCAACTTGAAGTACAGAAGACTGGTTCTGAAGTAATTTCTGAGGTGACATGAAGGCTGAGAGTCTATGACTTTTTTCTGGTGTCTACCCAACGACCTCTATATCATCACTAGTAAACTCACAGAGAGGAGACTCAACATTGAGAAGTGTAAACCCCTTTCAGATCCTGCCAGATGCATCATAGTGAGACCAGTGGCAGAGGTAGCAATAATGACCCAAATCTCCTGCATTTGCAATGGGTACACAACCAAGATTTGAGCTAACACCTATCAGGGATAACCCATTCGGGTTTCTGTACTTATTCTAAATTGTTCTGTGGGTCCCTCGGCTGGGACATGCCCATTGCAACTTCTTTCTTAGACCTATGATGCACAAACAGTTTTGCCTCTCCACTTGAAAACCACAATCTTGCCTTCTGGGATACCAGAAAACTCAATTTTGATTTTTGACATGGCTAACACATTGGCACAACATATCTTTGGCAGAAGCACTGATGCTGGAAACAAACTGGGAGGTGACATTCTGGACAGTATATACAACAGCAACTGTAGTTGTTTCAGTTACCAAATAGGAGGAACCCTCTCTAGCCTCTATATTCTCTTTTGAAGATTTTGTACTAACACTTCAGTGCCACAATATTCAGAGAAATTAGGCAATTTTATGTCTGTACTGGAATAACAAACAGAAGCAGGGACACAGAGGCCCACTAGCAACCAAAGGCCTCTCAGCATTCTGGTAGAGGAGGGGCTGATTCTGGTCCAGCATAGGGCAATCCGAGCTAATGGGCACCCCAACCAGCACCAGGGGCTGCAGTGCACCCTCTGTGCTGCGGGATATCACTGACAGGACAGGCAAAAGGGAACCCATACAACAAGTTAAATGACAACATGGAGACAACTGCTCCAAATGCCAAGCAGGTCACAGGAATGACCATACACCGCACAGGCACAGAGATACAGGAGACACAGGTAAACCATACACTTAAAAATGGTGAATTATATCTTATTGGAATTATATTTCAATAAAAACAAAACACACATGAACATGCAAATGTTTACCTTAAAATATAATAAATTATAATATACAGTAATGATGCAATACAGCTAAGACCAGAAAATCACATTTCCGTATATACATTTAACTAAGTGGAACTTTTATTCAAATTTTTTTTTGATTTAGAGGGAAATATCATCTGATTTGGGAGTTTACAGTTTTTTTTCTTTTTAATTCAAGTAAAATAGAATTAATCCTGGCTCAGAAAAGTTGTGAAATATGAATATTGGAGAAGATATGCAATGACTTTGACAAAGGCATAGGAAAGACGTACAGAAATATGGATGATGTCATTAAAGGACAGCAGTAGATGATATTGCAGTAGTGGATTCTTGTTAGGAAAAGAGAAGTGAAAATTACTGAAGCAAAATACCTTGTTATCACTAGGTGCCCAGTATTATTTTAAGAGCTTAAAATACCACAACCAATTTTTTTCTTTTTTTAAAATATATTTATTGATTATGCTATTACAGTTGTCCCATTTCCCCCCCTTACTCCACTCCAACCTGCCCAACCCCTCCTTCCCATATCCCCCCCCCCATAGTTCATGTCCATGGGTCTTACTTATAAGTTCTTTGGCTTCTACATTTCCTACACTATTCTTACCCTCCCCCCTGTCTATTTTCTACCTACCATTTATGCTACTTATTCTCTGTACGTTTCCCCCCCTCCTCCTCCCACTCCCCTGTTGATAACCCTCCATGTGAGCTCCATTTCTGTGGTTCTGTTCCTGTTCTAGTTGTTTGCTTAGTTTGCTTTTGTTTTTGTTTTAGGTGTGGTCGTTAATAACTGTGAGTTTGCTGTCATTCTTACTGTTCATACTTTATATCTTCTTTTTCTTAGGTAAGTCCCTTTAACATTTCATATAATAAGGGCTTGGTGATGATGAACTCCTTGAATTTGACCTTATCTGGCAAGCACTTTATCTGCCCTTCCATTCTAAATGAGAGCTTTGCTGGATGGAGCAATCTTGGATGTAGGTCCTTGCCTTTCATGACTTGGAATACTTCTTTCCAGTCCCTTCTTGCCTGTAAGGTCTCTTTTGAGAAATCAGCGGACAGTCTTATGGGAAGTCCTTTGTAGGTAATTGTGTCCTTTTCTCTTGCTGCTTCTAAGATTCTCTCCTGCTGTTTCATCTTGGCTAATGTAATTATGATATGCCTTGATGTGCTCCTCCTTGGGTCCAGCTTCTTTGGGACTCTCTGATCTTCCTGGACTTCCTGCAAGTCTATTTCCTTTGCCAGATTAGGGAAGTTCTCCATTATTTGCTCAAATAAGTTTTCAATTTTTTGTTCTTCCTCTTCTTCTTCTGGCACCCCTATAATTCGGATGTTGGAACATTTCAAGATGTCTTGGAGGTTCCTAAGCCTCTCCTCATTTTTCTGAATTCTTGTTTCTTCATTCTTTTCTGGTTGGATGTTTCTTTCTTCTTTCTGGTCCACACCGTTGATCTGAGTCCCAGTTTCCTTCTCATCACTATTGGTTCCCTATACATTTTCCTTTGTCTCTCTTAGCATAACCTTCATTTTTTCATCTGTTTTTCGAACAGATTCAACCAATTCTGTGAGCATCTTGATAAACAGTGTTTTGAACTGTGCATCCGATAGTTTGGCTATCTCTTCCTCGCTTAGTTGTATTTTTTCTGGAGCTTTGAAGTGTTCTGTCATTTGGGCCATTTTTTTTTTTTTTTTTTTGTCTTGGTGCTTCTGTTACTTAAAGGGGCAGAGCTTTAGGTGTTCCCGGGGCGGGGTAATGCTGGACCACAGCCAATTTAATTCTCCAAATACTATGGCATCTTTATAAGTACTCCAAAATTCCTTGTTCTCAATCATTAATACCCCAAATAGGGTCATGCTGGAGATAAGCAAACAATTCAGAATTGACATACCATTACTTGTAGTTTTACTGTTACTTGTAGTCCTACTGTATCTTACTTAACAGAAATGTTTGTTTTTTATTGAACAATTATTAATATTTTTGGTTGTAAGTACAGACCGAGATCCCTCTGAGAATCATACCTAACATTCATTATATGCACCAGAATACCTTTGAAATAATTTTTTAAAATTCTTAATTTCAAAATATACCTGGACCAAGAGTTTCAGATAAGGGATTAAGAACCTGTACAATCATCTCGGTTTTGTATATAATGATACTAAGTTGCAACAGGATGAAGTAATTTGCCTAAAGTCACATAGAAAATAAATGACAATGCCTTGATTTGGAATAAGGGTTTACCAGAGCCTGTGTTCTTAATCACTGCACCACAGTTTACAATACTTTGAAAAAGTAGATTGAGGACAGATTGTGCTGTTTCATTAGTTGTAAAATAAGAAAGTCAGGCTTAATTCTCCTAAATTAGGAAAAATATTTTATTATATATTATATATATATATATTTTTCCAGAAGCTCAGTCATGTAGAATTATGTACTGGGTATATTAAAGAGAGTAACATTTTGTTCCAGGCAAATTAATGTTTAGAGTATAGAAATTTGCATTTTGAAATTTATCAGAAGACAAATAGTTTTCAAAAAAAAGTTAGCTCATAGAAGGTGAATGGAATGGATAAATTCATGTCACCATAGCATATGATGGTTAAACTACATTTCCCAGTGGATTTCTGTTGTGCACAAAAATGACTTTATGCTTTTTGTGGAACAGTGATTATACCTATTAGTGAAATAGAAAATTTCAGCTCAATTAAATTACTTAAGCTATTTTTTCCTTTCCTATAAATATATTTTGACATTTGAGTACATCTTCATGAGCTAACAGAATTTGAAGCAGCTAAAATTTATTCTGTTTTTAATTGTGGTTAAATGATTACGTGACTCATCAATAAACACATAGCTAAGTTTCACAGTATAACTTAGTTTACAGAGATTATGGCACCATGACACGTAATAATGCAGTCCAAGAATGATGTTGAAGGCAGATTTGTTATCTCACAAAGGCTTCCATAAGTTAAATTTAATTTAACTTTTGGATCAAAGATATTATGTCAGAAGAGAAGAGAAAAATAATTTTAAAAACATAAGTTGTAAGAAAGTATAACATTTCATCTCACTCAAGAGGTAGTGATTATTACCAACCACTTGACAAGGGAAGACATGGAGAGCAAACACAAATGATTTTCAAATTATTTCATGTTCCCTCACAATGCAGTAATTGAATCATAGGGGTTGATTATAATAATGGATACTAGATCCTTATTAATAGTTTGTGACATCTATTTTAGTGTGTTTTCTTAGGGTACAGATTAAATTAATATTTATTGGCTTGCATTAATATCCTTTACATGGCTTTGAAAATGTGTCAGAGAAGTTCAAAAAGCTGTGCTAATTCTCTGTGATATTATTAGGAACACACACACACATACTAATAGAAATTATACAATCTAGTAATTGAAATGTAATCCAAATATCTTATACGAAATAATTTCAGAAATAAACATTCAAAATGTATTCTTTGAAACTGTAACCAAATCAAAGATGATAGTGAGGCAGAAGTATAAAGTATAATTTTAATATCACTTTTGTTAAGCAAAAGGACAGGAAAAAAAAGCAGGGGTAGCAATACTCATAGCAGACAAAATAGACTTCCAAAGAAGGGCCATAAAGAGAGACCCAGAAGGTCACCTCATAATACTCAAAGGAAGAATCCACCAAGAAGACATAAACATTGTAAAAATATATGCACCCAACATAGGAGCACCCAAATACATAAAGAAAATCTTGGAGGATTTCAAGAAAGATATTGACAGCAACACAATTATAGTAGGGGACTTTAACACCCCATTATCAAAAATGGACAGGTCTTCCAAACAAAAGATCAACAAAGATATTGTGTCACTTAACAATACCCTAGAGGAAATGGACTTAACTGATATATATATATAGAGCTTGTCATCTCAAAGAAGCAAAATACACATTCTTTTAAAGTGTCCATGGAACTTTTTCAAAGATAGACCACATGATAGGACACAAAGCAAGCCTCAACAAATTCAAGAAAATTGAAATCATATCAAGCATTTTCTCTGACCACAAGGGACTGAAACTAGAAACCAACCCCAAAGGAAAAAACCCAAAACACTCAAAATCATGGACACTGAATAGCATGCTACTAAACAAGAATGGGTCAAGAACGAGATTAGGGAAGAAATCAAAAACTTTCTGGAAACAAATGAAAATGAACTCACAACAACCCAAAACCTATGGGACACAGCAAAGGCAGTCCTGAGAGGGAAGTTCATAGCAATACAGGCCTACCTTAAAAAGATAGAAACATTTCAAACAAATGACCTAACCCTACGCCTACAAGAACTGGAAGAACAACAACAAAGAGAGCCCAGAGCAAGCAGAAGGAAGGAAATAACCAAGATCAGAGCAGAGTTAAATGACATAGAGACTAAAAACACAATTCTAAGGATCAATGAATCCAGGAGCTGGATCTTTGAAAAGATAAACAAAATCGACAATCCTTTAAGTAGGCTCATCAAGAAAAGAAGAGAGAGGATCCAAATAAACAGAATTAGAAATGAAAGAGGAGAGAATACAACTGATACCACAGAAATACAAAGGATTGTAAGAAATTACTATGAAGAACTGTATGCCAGGAAATTTGAAAACCTACGTGAAATGGACACATTTCTAGAAAAATTATAATATTCCAAAACTGAATGAAGAAGAAGCAGAAAACCTGAACAGACAAATAACAGAAGACGAAATTGAAGCAGTCATCAAAAACCTACCAACACACAAAAGCCCTGGACGAGATGATTTCACAGGAGAATTCTATAAAGCATTTAAGGAAGAGCTAACCCCTATCCTTCACAGACTATTCCAAAAAATCCAAACTGATGGAAGACTCCCAAACTCTTTTTATGAAGTCAGCATCATCCTAATCACAAAACCAGATAAAGACACAACAAAGAAAGAAAACTCCAGGCCAATATCTCTGATGAACATAGACGCTAAAATTCTCAACAAAATATTGGCAAACTGCGTCCAATAATACATTAAAAGGATCATACACCATGACCAAGTGGGATTCATCCCAGGGATGCAAGGATGGTACAATATTCACAAATCAATAAACATAATACATCACATCAAAAACAGCAAAGACAAAAATCACATGAATATATCAATAAATGCGGAAAAAGCATTTGATAAGGTACAGCACCCATTTCTGATAAAAACACTCAGCAAAGTGGGAATAGAGGGAGCATTCCTCAACATAATGAATGAAGGCCGTATATGAGAGACCTACAGCCAACATCATACTCAATGGACAAAAACTTAGAGCTTTCCCACTAAGATCAGGAACAAGACAAGGATGTCTGCTGTCACCACTTCTATTCAACATAGTATCGGAAGTCCTAGCCACAGCAATCAGACAAGAAAAAGCAATAAAAGGCATCCAAATTGGAAAGGAGGAAATGAAACTGTCACTGTTTGCAGATGACATGATAGTGTACATGGAAAATCCTATAGACTCCATCAAAAAACTAAGAAATCAAAGGCATTCCTGTACAGCAACAACGAAACTGCAGAAACAGAAATCAGGAAAAAAAAATCCAATTTGATACAGCAACAAGAAAAATAAAGTACCTAGGAATAAACCTAACCAAGGAGGTAAAAGACCTGTACTGAGAAAACTACACAAACCTGAAGAAAGAAATTAGGGAAGACACAAACAAATAGAAGCATGTATCATGCTCATGGATTGGAAGAAATAACATCATCAAAATGGCCATACCACCCAAAGCGATTTATAGATTCAATGCAATCCCTATTAAAGTACCAATGACATATTTCACAGGTATAGAACAAACATTTCAGAAATTCATATGGAACCAAAAATGACCCCGAATAGCTGCAGCAATTTTGAGAAAGAAGAACAAAGCAGGAGAGATCACAGTACCTGATATCAAACTGTCTTACAAGGCCACTGTAATCAAAACAGCCTGGTACTGGCATAAAAACAGGCACATAGACCAATGGAACAGAATAGAGAGACCAGAAATAAATCCAAGTCTTTATGGTAAATTAATATTTGACAAAGGAGGCAAGAGCATAAAATGGAGCAAAATAGACTCTTCAACAAATCATGTTGGGAGATCTGGACAGCTACATGCAAAAAAAATGAAATTGGATCACCAACTTACACCATACAGAAAAATAAATTCAAGGTGGGTAAAAGACTTAAATATAAGTCGTGACACCATAAAAGTCCTAGAGGAAAAAATTGCCAGGAAGATCTCAGACATTCCACGCAGCAACACCCTCACAGACATGTCCCCTAAAGCAAGTGACAAAGGAAAGAATAAACAAATGGGACCTCATCAAAATAAAAAGCTTCTGCATGGCTAAAGAAAACAGCATTAAAATACAAAGAGAACCAACAGTATGGGAAAACGTATTTGCCAAGAATACCTCAGACAAGGGCCTGATCTCTAAAATATATAAAGAACTCACACAACTCCACACCAGGAAGACAAACCAATTAAAAAATGGGCAAAGGACTTGAACAGATACTTCTCCAAGGAAGACATACAGAGGACCCAGAGACATATGAAAAGATGGTCAGCATCACTAACCATCAGTGAGATGCAAATTAAAACCATAATGAGGTACCATCTCACACCAGTCAGAGTGGCCAACATAAACAAATCCACAAACAAATGTTGGATAGGATGCGGAGAAAAGGGAACCCTACTTCACTGTAGGTGGGAATGCAGACTGGTGAGGCCACTGTGGAAAACAGTATGGAATTTCCTCAGAAAACTCAAAATGGAACTGCCCTTTTACCCAGCAATTCCACTGCTTATTATACCCTAAGAACCCTGAAACACCCATCCAAAAGAAACTGTGCACCCCAATATTCATAGCAGCACAATGTATAATAGCCAAGTACTGGAAGCAACCAAAGTGCCCATCAGCAAACGAGTGGATCCAAAAACGATGGTATATTTACACAATGGAATTCTGTGCAGCAGAGAGAAAGAAGGAGCTTATACCCTTTTCAATAGCATGGATGGAACTGGAGAGCATTATGCTAAGTGAAATAAGGTAGGCAGTGAAGGACAAATACCATATGATCTCACCCTTAACTGGAACATAATCAACAAAAGAAAAAAGCAAACAAAATAGAACCAGAGACATTGAGGTTGGGAACAGTCTAGCAGTGTCCAGGGTGGATTGGGGTGGGGATAGTGGGAAGAGGGGATTGCAGGAACTATTATAAAGGACACATGGACAAAATCAGGGCGGAGGGTGGAGGTCGGGGAGGGAGGTGGGTTCAGCTGGAGTGGGGTGGAGGGATGGGCAGAAAAGGCATACAACTGTATTTGAATAACAATAAAAATTTTAAAAAGTATATCACTCTTGTGTTTGTTTTAATATATATAGTGTATTTGATTAGTGAACTTATTTTAGAATACTAGATTTTCAAAAAAGTTAAGAAGATTTTATAGTCTTCAAATACTATACACCCTCCTCTATTAAAATCATACAATAATATGATACATTTTTAGAATTAACAAACCAATATTGATACATCATTAACTAATGTTCATATTTTATTTTGATTTTTTTAGCTTTCACCTAATTTTTCTGTTCAGAGATCTAATCCAAGTTACACTATATAATCTTTAGTTACTTTGTGTTTTTAGGCTCCTGTTGGGTGTGGCATTTTCTCATACTTTCCTCATTTTTGAAGGCCTTGAGACTTTTGAGGAGTACTGGTGGTAAATTTTGTAGAATATTTCTCAACTGGTATTTGGCTAATGCATTCTCAGAAGTACACTGTGGCAATGGACTCTCAGAAGAATGACCATTGTGGTAAAGTGCAATTTTATCCAGAGTACAAGCTATCGACATGACTTAGCAAATTGCTCTTTGATCATCCAGCTGAAGCACTATTTATCAAATTTCCCCACTTTAATGTTACTCTTTTTTTTGCCAGTGCCATAGTGGTCTCCCAGATCTGTCTCTTGTTTCAACAGTGTTTTGATGGAACAGACTCAGGGATACTCCTTCCAGCTCTGACCACCCAATTCCATTTTTTAAAAAATTTTACCCTCACTCCTGGTTGATGATGAACCATGACCTCCCATATTGGTGAGAATTATTCCACTGAGGAGGAAGCTGCCATTAACCAGCTGGTCACCCTGCATCTGTGGGCCTCCTATACCTACCTCTCTCTGGGCTTCTATTTCAACTGTGATGATGTGACTCTGGAGGGCATGGGCCACTTCATCTGTTAGCTGGCCTAAGAGAAGCAGTGAAGTTGCCCAGTATCTCTTGAACATGCAAAACCAGCCAATGGCCATGCTGTCTTTCAGGACATGCTAAAGCCTTCCCAAGATGAGTGGGGTGGCACTCAGGATGCCATGGAAGCCACTGTGGTCCTGAAGATGAACCTTAACCAGACCCTTTGGATCTTCAAGCCCCGAGTTCAACCTGCACAGACCCTCATCTCTGTGACTTCCTAGAGAACCTGGGAAGGTGGTGAAAATCATCAAGAATATGGGAAATCACCTGACTGACCTTCTCTGGCTGTCTGGCTGCCAAGCTGGGCTGGGTGAATGTCTTTTGAAAGGCTCACCCTCAGAAGACAGCAGCGAGATAGGTGGGAGAGGAGTCCACTTCCTCTCGGCAGTAGTGAAACACCGAGATGATCTGAGGAACAGAGTGAACAGCCAACGGTATTCCTGCATATATGAAGATTGGAAACCAAAAATTGTAGAGGACATTGAAAAATCAGAAGAGAACTTGCAAGGTGGGAGGGGTGAACACCAGTACACCTGCTGGAAGAGGAAAACCACCAACAAAGGAACCACCAACAAATGGCAACAAAAGAAGGTGAAGAAGGGAGTGGAAGCCACACTAACCTCAATTCAGGACTGATCTGGAAATACAACTACATAGTGGAGAAATTACTCAGAACAAACAATTGAAGAAGAACGAGAGAGAAGACTCAAAACATTGTACACACAGAAGAATCAGCTTCAACACAAACTGTCCACATCTGCACAGCAGAATACAAGACATGGTGGACAGAGTGACCCTCAATTAACCAGTTCAAAGGAAGGACCCATCAGAGAGAGACCCAAAAACAATAAAAACCCAAAGACATTCAGAGAGCCAACATAAATGACAGCCCAAGATCAGTGAGCTCAGGAGATTAACGAAGCAGGAGCATATTTAAAATGGAGTAAAAACAGCCTCTTCAACAAATGGTGTTGGGAGATCTGGACAGCTATGTGCAAAAAAATGAAACTCGATCACCAACTTACACCGTACACACAAATAAATTCAAGGTGGATAAAAGACTTAAATATAAGTCGTAACATCACAAAAGTCCTAGGGGAAAACATTGGCAGGAAAATCTCAGACATTCCACGCAGCAACATCCTCACAGACACATCCCCTAAAGCAAGGGACATAAAGGAAAGAATAAACAAATGGGACCTCATCAAAATAAAAAGCTTCTGCATGGCTAAAGAAAACAGCATTAAAATAAAAATAGAACCAACAATATGGGAAAACATATTTGGCAATTATACCTCAGAGAAGGGCCTGATCTCCAAAATACATAAAGAACTCACACAACTCCACTCCAGGAAGACAAACAACCCAATTAAAACATGGGCAAAGGACTTGAACAGATACTTCTCCAAGGAAGACATACAGAGGACCCAGAGACATATGAAAAGATGCTCAGCATCACTAACCATCAGTGAGATGCAAATTAAAACCAAAATGAGGTACCATCTCACACCAGTCAGAGTGGCCAACATAAAGAAATCAACAAACAAATGTTGGAGAGGATGTGGAGGAAAGGGAACCCTAGTACACTGTTGGTGGGAATGTAGACTGGTGAGGACACTGTGGAAAACACTATGGAATTTCCTCAGAAAACTCAAAATGGAACTGCCCTTTTACCCAGCGATTCCACTGCTGGGATTATACCCTAAGGAACCCTGAAACACTAATCCAAAAGAACATATACACCCCAATGTTCATAGCAGCACAATGTACAATAGCCAAGTACTGGAAGCAACCTAATTTCCCATCAGGAAATGTGTGGATCTAAAAATGATGGTACATTTGCACAATGGAATTCTACACAGCAGAGAGAAAGAAGGAGCTTATACCCTTTGCAACAGCATGGATGGAACTGGAGAGCATTATGCTAAGTGAAATAAGGCAGGCAGTGAGGGACAAATACCATATGATCTGACTTTTAACTGGAACATAATCAACAAAAGAAAAAAGCAAACAAAATATAACCAGAGATATTGAAGTTAAGAACAATATAACAATAGCCAGAGGGGAGTGGGGAGGGGACAGTGGGGAGAGTGTTTTACAGGAACTACTATAAAGGACACATGGACAGAATCATGGGGGAGGGTAGAGGTGGGGGAAGGAGGTGGGTTCAGATGTGGTGGGGTGAAAGATTGGGGAGAAAATGCAGGCAAGTGTAATTGAATAACAATAAAAATTAAAAAAATGTATACCAGTGTTTGGAACTTAACACAGTACAATAAAGGAAATTAAGTTGGAAAAGAAAGAAAGAAAGAAATAAAGAAAGGCTCACCCTCAAGGAGCATTTGGAGCCCAGGGGCTTTTGAAGGGCCCCTCTGTATTCCCTGGTGTCTGGCTTCTGCCTGAGTCTCTCCCTGCAGCCACTAAGCAGTCATTTATCTACCCTGGTCCCTCTACCATGCATTTGACCAAATGGAAACAATAAAGCTGTTTTCCAATTAATTGATTAAGTAATTAATTAAGGAATTATTATTATTATTTTTTTTTGCAGAGATACTATGAGCTTCCAATACTTAAGTCTAGAGGTATTGTGGTCCACCAAATTAAATTGAGCATCTAAAATGTATTTAATGTTCTTCTGTGACGATGATTTGTCCCTTCTTTTATACTTATTTATTCAATTACTTTAAAAATACAGAGACTCATGAATATTTTTTACACTCTGTGTTATATTCCAATTCAGTGTTTTTTGTTTGCTTGTTTGTTTTTCAAATCATTGAAGTCTTGGACATTTGGAGCTGTTTCATTTGGTTTCTGTAAACACAATATTGTTTTAGTACTTTCTTATTTTATGACCGACAAAATGTTCCAGCTAATACTGTATATTTCTTATCCTAGTCTTAGAATGAGCCATATCCTTAAGGAAGTTTTCAATATTTAAATATATATGTATATTGAGCTGAATTTCAAAAAATAGAGAATTAACTCATTTTTTAAATGTTTTATGTATTTAATTTTAGTGAGAAGGGAAGGAAAGGAGAAAGAGAGGGAGAGGAACATAGATGTGCAAGATACACTGACCAGTTGCCTGTCGCATGACCCCACCTGGGGACCTGGCTTTCAACCCAGGCATGTGCTCTGACTGGGAATCAAACCAACAATCATTCAGTTTACAGGCTGACACACAACCCACTGAGCCACACCAGCCAGGGCAGAATTAATTATTTTAAAGTGAAAATTTCAGTGGCATGTGTACATTTACTAATGTGGTACAACCGCCACTTGTATTTGTGGTGCAAAATATTTTACCACTCCTAAATAAAACCAAGTAAGCATTTCCTCCCCATTCTCTCCTCCCTCACACCACCTGGAAAACATGAATATTCTGTCTCCATGGATTTATCAAATTTTGGATATTCCATATAAAATTTGATCATACAGCATGTAGTGTATTTTGTGTCTGGCTTCTTTTACTTGATATAATATTTTGAAGTGCATCGATGCGGTAGTATGTATCAGTACTTTATTCCTTTTCATGGCTAAACATTATTTCATTGTATGTTTCACAAATTGTTTATACATTTATTCATTGATGAACAATTAGGTTATTTCTACTTTGGCTTTGTGAATGATGCTGCTATGAAGATGAATGTACATGTACTTGTTTTTTATTCTTTTGGATATATACCCAGGCATAGAATCACAGATTATATTGTAATTTTATGTTTAACTTGTTGAGGAACTGCCAAAGTGTTTTCCACAACTGTTGAATTATTTTGCATTCCCACCAGCAATGTGTGGAGGTTCCAGTAATTCTACATATCACCAATACTTGTTATTTTCTTTTTTTTTAAGTAGCCATCTTAGTGAATGTAAGTGGTTTCTCATTGTAGTTTTAATTTGAACATCACTTATTTTAATTAATTTTGTATTTTTAAAAGATGTTGAAGTCCTGACCCTCAGCACCTGTGTTTGTGACCTTCACTGGATTATAAATAAGATAGGATTTTATTTGCATTATTATGAATGATTAAGTTAAAATGAACTCATTAAAGTGGGACTTAATACAATATGACTGGTGGATTATGAAAAAGGAAAAATTGGACAGAGATTGCCATGTACAGAAGAAAAATACGAAGACACAGGAAAAACACCATTTTACAAGGCAAAGAACACCTCAGTCTCTAGACTTCAGGAGACAGCCATGTAACAGATTCTTCCTCACAGATCTTAGAAGAAATTAACTCTGCTGAGAACTTGGACTTCTTGTCTCTAGAACTGTAAGACAATAAATTTCTATTATTTAAGCCACCCAGGTTTTGGTGTCTTGTTACAGAAGAACTAGGAAAATAATACAAGTAATAAATAATGATGTTGAGTACCTTTTCATGTGCTTATAAACTATTTGTGTAGTTTCTTTGTAGAAATGTATATTCCAGTCATCTTCACATTTTTTTTAAATTGGGTTTCTTTACTGTGGTTGAATTAATTACCCAGTTATATGGATATTATAACCTTCTGAGATATATAATTTTTAAACATGTTATACAATTTCTGGCTTTTTTTTCACTTTGTTTACCTTTTGGTAATATCATTTGATGCCCAGTTTTTAATTTTATAAAGTCTGATTTATTTATTTTTTTACTCATGTTTTGCTCATATTTTCACTCATGCTTTATTCATGTGTCATATCTAAGAATTATTTGCCAAATTCAAGATCACCACTTCTATATTTTATTCTAAGAGTTTGATGGCTTAACCTTTGTATTTAGGTCATTGATCCATTTTGAGTTAATTTTTGCATTTGGTATGAGGAAAATATCTGCTTCATTCCTTTGTGCCTATGTAGTTGTGTCAATATTTTCTATCGAAGATACTATTCTTTCCTCATAGAATAGGCTTGCCACCCTTGTCAAATGTCAGTTGGTCATAGATACATGGTTTTATTTCTGGGCTCTCAATTCTGTTCCTTGAGTTTTGATTACTGTTGCCTTGTAGAAACTTTTAAAAACAGGAAGTGTAAAATCTCCAATACTGTTCATCTTCAAGATAATTCTGATTATCCTGGGTCACTTGGAATTGCACATGAATTTGAGAATAGGCTTTTCCATTTCTACATAAAAGGGTATTTGAATGTTGATAGGAGTATATCTAATTTGTAGATTGCTTTGAGTATATTGATATATTAAAAATGCATTCTAATCTATGAAAAGAGACAAGATGACTTTCCATTTATTTCAGTTGATTAATTTCACCAATATTTTATAGTTTTCAAAGTACATATCTTTCATATGCTTGCTTATATTTATTCCTAGTTATATTATTTTTAATGTTATTTTAAATAGAATTTTTTTCTTAATTGCTGTTTCAGATTATTTATTCCCGGTGTATAAAAATACAACTTATTTCATATCATAAAACTGATATTGTATTCTGCAACTCTGCTGAATCTGATTATTAGCTGTATAGATTCTTTGGTATTTTCTACATATCATGTCATTTGTGAATAGATATAATTTTATTTCTTTCTTCAATTTGGATGCCTTTTATTTCTTTCCCCTGAATAATTGCCTGGCTAGAATTTCCAGTACAATGTTAAATAGCAATGGTGAAAGAAGGCACCCTTGTCTTTTTCCTGATCCTTGGGGGAAAGTATTTAGTTCACAATAAGCAATGTTTAGTATGAAATTATCTTCAGATTTTTCATAAATTACCATTATCATCTTAAGTAAGTGTTCTTTTATTTTTAGTTTTCAGACAGGTGTATAATGAAAGGGTGTTAAATTTTGTCACATAAATTTTCTCCATTAATTAAGAAGATATGGAAAATCATGTATTATTTTCTCTTATTTATATAATGTGTGAATGATATTTTTAAAATGTTAAAGTGCCCTTCAATTACTGGGATAAATCTCACTTTGTCATCCTGTGAAATTCTTTAATATGCAGTTGGATTTGGTTTTCTTTTATTCCATTGAGGATTTTCACCTCTATATTCATAAGGATATAGGCCCATAGGTTCTTCTTTTTTCTTTTCTCTAGTGGTGTCTTTCCATAGTTTTGGTACAAGGGTAATTTTGACCATATAACATATGTTAGGAAATGTCTCCTCATTTTCTGAAAGAGTAAATGAATAAAGTGTGTTATTTCCTTTTTAAATATTTGATGGAATTCACTAGTGAAACCATCTGGTCCTGTATTTTGTTGGAAGACTTTTTATTACTGATTCAATCTTTTTACTTTTATGATTTGTTCACATGTTCTATTCTACCTTTAGACAGTTTGGTAATTTTTTTGTTTGTAGTAAATTATCCATTTCATCTAGATTATCTAATTTCATGGCATATAATTTCTTAGTAATATCTTACATTCCTTTTTCTTTGTATGTGGGAGAAATAACCTCCCACATATAACTTTCATTACTTTTTTTTTATTGTTGTTGAAGTACAGTGGTCTGTGTTTCCCCCCACCACTCCCCAGCACCCCAGCCATCCCCACCTCCCTCCAGATAAAACCCCATTTTTTTCATGTGCCCTTTATAATTGTTCCTGAAAAAACTTACTACTTTCCCCCGATTATCCCTTCCCACCTTCATTCTGGTTACTGCCAGTTTGTTCTTTATTTCAGTGTCTCTGGTTATATTTTACTTGCTTGTATGTTTTGTTGATTAGGTTTTACTTAAAGGTGAGATCATATGGTATTTGTCTTTCACCCCCTAGCTTATTTCACTTAGCATAATGCTTTCCACTTCCATACACATTGTTGCAAAAGATAGGAGCTCCTTCCTCCTTTATGCTGCGTGGAATACCATCCTATAAATGGGACATAGGTTTTTGATCCATTAATTTACTGATGGGCATTTAGGTTGCTTCCAGCATTTGGCTATTGTAAATTGTGCTGCTATGAATATTGGGGTGCATAGGTTCTTTTGGATTGGTGTTTCAGGGTTCTTAGGGTATAATCCCAGCAGCGGAATTACAGGGTGAAAAGGCAGTTCCATTTTTAGTTTTCTGAGCAAAGTCCATACTATTTAGCACAGTAGCTGCACTAGTCTGTATTCCCACCAACAGTGCACTAGGGTTCCCTTTTTTCCACAACCTCTTCAATACTTGCTTTTCGTTGCTTTGCTTAGGATGGCCATTCTCACTGGTGTGGGTGTGAAGTGGTACCTCATTGTGGTTTTAATTTGAATCTCTCTGATAGCTAGTGATGCTGAACATCTTTTCATATGTCTCTGAGGTCTCTCTATGTCCTCCTTGGAGAAGTGTCTGTTCATGTCCTTTGTCCATTTTTTAATTGGGATCTTTGTCTTCCTGGAGTGGAGTCATGTGAGTTCTTTACATATTTTGGAAATCAAACACTGGTGTGAGGTATCATTGGCAAATATGTTTTCCAATACAATTGGTTTTCTTCTCATGTTAATGCTGTTTTCTTTAGAGGAGCAGAAGCTTTTTTTATTTTGATGAGATCCCATTTGTTTATTTTTTTCTTTTATGTCCCTTATTCTCGGAGACATATTTGTAAAAATTTTGATGCATGGAATACCTGAGATATTCCTGCCTCTGTTTACCCCTAGGACTTTTATTGTGTCATGACTTATATGTAAGTCTTTTATCCACCTTGAATTTATGTTTGTGTATGGAGTAAGTTGGTAAGTTGGTGCTCCAGTTTCATTTTTTTTTTCATGTAGCTGTCCAGCTCTCCCAACACCATTTGTTGAAGAGGCTATTTTCACTCCACTTTATGCTCCTACCTCCTTTGTCAAATATTAATTGACCATAGAGACTTGGGTTTATTTCTGGGCTCTCTATTCTGTTCCATTGTTCTATGTGTCTGTTCTTATGCCAGTACCAGGCTGTTTTGATTACAGTGGCCTTGTAGTACAGTTTGATATCCAGTATTGTGATCCCTCTTGCTTAGTTCTTCTTTCTCAAAATTGCTGCAGCTATTCGGGGTCATTTATGATTCCATATAAATTTTTGAAGTGTTCTATATCTGTGAAATATGCCATTGATACTTTAATAGGTATTACATTGAATCTATAAATTGCTTTGGGTAGTATGGGCATTTTGATGATGTTAATTCTTTCCATCCATGAATATAGTACATGCTTCCATTTGTTTGTGTCTTCCTTAATTTCTTTCTTCAGTGTTCCCACAGTTTTGTCAAATTCATTTATTAGATTGAGTAGTTTTTTGGTGGAGTCTAAAGGATTTTCTATGTACACTATCCTGTCATCTGCAAACAGTGAGAGTATTGCTTCCTCCTTTCCAATTTGGATGCCTTTTATTTCTTTTTCTTGTCTGATCACTGGGGCTAGGACTTCCAATACTATGTTGAATAGGAGTGGTGAAAGTGGACATGTTTGTCTTTTTCCTGATCTTAGTGGGAAACCTTTTAGTTTTTGCCCATTGAGTATGATGTTGTCTGTAGGTCTCTCATATATGGCATTTACTAAGAGGATGAGTGCTCCCTCTACTCCCACTTTGTTGAGTGCTTCTATCATAAATGGGTGCTATACTTTATCAAATATATTCTCAGCATCTATTGATATGATCATGTGATATTTTTCTTTGCTTTTTTTATGTGATGTATTACATTTATTGATTTGTGAATATTGTACCATCCATGCATCCCTGGGATGAACCCAATTGATCATGGTGTATGACCTTTTTAATGTATTGCTGGATCTGGATTGCTGATATTTTGTTGAGGATTTTAACATCTATGTCCAGCAATGATATTTCCCTGAAATTTTCTTTCTTTGTTGTGTCTTTATCTGGGATGATGCTGACTTCATAAAATGTGTTTGGGAGTCTTCTGTCCCCTTGGATTTTTTGGAGTAGTCTGTGAAGGATAGGGCTTAGCTCTTCCTTAAGTGTTGTGAAAAATTTTTCTGCGAATCCATCTGGTACAGGTTTTGTGTGTCAGGATTTTCTTGATGTCTGCTTCAATTTCATCTGCTGTTATTTGTCTGTTCAGGCTTTCTGATTCTTCATTCAGTTTTGGAAGATTATATTTTTCTAGAAATGTGTCCATTTCACCTAGGTTTTCAAATTTCTTAGGTTATAGTTCTTCAAAGTAATTTCTTACATTCCTTTGTATTTCTGTGGTATCAGTTGAAATCTCTCCTCTTTCATTCCTGATTGTGTTTATTGGGGTCCTCTCTTTTTTTCTTGATGAGGCTCCTTAAAGGCTTGTCAATTTTGTTTATCTTTTCAAAGAAACAGCTCCTGGATTTATTAATTCTTTGAATTGTTGTTTTAGTCTCTATGTCATTTAATTCTCCTCTAGTCTTGTTTTATCATTCATTTTACTTGCTCAGCACTTGAGTTCTTGTAGGTGTAGGGTTAGGTTGTTTGTTTGAAATGTTTCTATCTTTTCTAGATAGGCTTGTATCACTATATACTTCCTTCTCAGGACTGTCTTTGCTGTGTTCCATATTTTGGATTTTTGTGAGTTCATTTTCATTTGTTTCCAGACATTTTTTGATTTCTTCTTTGATCTCATTCTTAACCTATTAATTGTTTAATAGCATGCTATTCAATCTCCATGAGATTGAGTGGTTTTGAATTTTTTCCTTGAGGTTGGTTTCTAGTTTCAGTCCCTTGTGATGAGAAAATGTTTAATATGATTTCAGTGTTCTTGAATTTGTTCAGGCTTGTATTATGTCCTATCATGTGGTCTATCTTTTAAAATGTTCCATGTGCATTTGAAAAGAATGTGTATTTTGCTTCTTTGGGTGAAAGGTTCTATATACTTCGGTTACATCCATTTGACCCAAGACATTCTTCAATGCCTCAATATCTTTGTTGATATTTTCTTTGGAAAATCTGTCCATTTTTGACAGTGGGGCATTAAATTCCCCTACTATAATTGTGTTGATGTCAATATCTTTCTTGAAGTCCTTGAAGATTTTCTTTATGTATTTGGGTGCTCCCATATTGGGTGCATATATATTTACAATGTTTATGTCTTCTTGATGGATTCTTCCCTTGAGTATTATGAAGTGACCTTCTGGGTCTCTTTCTAGGTCTTAGTTTTGAAGTTTATTTTGTCTGATATGACTATTGCTACCCCGGCTTTTTTATCCTGTCCATTTGCTTGGATTATTTTTTCCCACCCTTTATTTTCAGTCTGTGTAGGTCTTTTTCTTCTGAGATCATCTCTTGTAGGTAGCATATCTGTAGGTCATGATTTCTTATCCATTCAGGTTTTCCATATATTTTGATTGGAGCATTTAATACATTTACGTTTAAGGTTATTATTGATAGGTACTTATTCATTTTCATTTTATTTCCTTCATACCTGTGTTTCTTTCTCTATCTTTTCCTTCCTTTTCTCAAATCAGGCCCTTTAGCATTGCTTGCAGAGCTGGTTTGGTGGAGGTGTATTGTTTTATCCTTCTTTTGTCTGGGGAACTCCTTATTTCACCCTCCATTTCAATTGAGAGCCTTGCTGGGTAGAGGAGTCTTGGTTTTAGGACTTTGCTTTTCATTACTTGGAATATTTCTTGTCATTCCCTTGTGGTTTAGAGCATTTCCATTGAGAAGTCAGCTGCTGGCATTATCAGGGCTCCCTTGTATGTTACTTCTTGTTTCTCCCCTGCTGCCTTTAAGATTCTCTCTTTGTCTTGTAATTTTCCATTTTAATTATGATGTGTGTTGGAATGGGCTTCTTTGGATTACTTTTGATTGGAATTCTCTGTGTTTCCTTGATTTGTGTGACTTTTTCTCTCCTCAAATCAGGGAAGTTTCACATCATTAGTTTTTCAAACACATTTTCTATTCCTTGCTCTTCTCATTCTGGTATCCCTATTATATGGATATTATTACATTTCATGTCGTTCTACAGTTCCCTTAACTTCTCTTCATTGTTTCTGAGTCATTTTTCCTTTTCTTGCTCGTTCTGGTAGTTGTTTTCTACCTTGTCCACCAGCTCACTGATTCAGTCTTCTGACTCATTGAGCCTGTTTTTGATTCTGTGTACTGTGTTTCTCAATTCAGAAATTGTATTCTTAATTTCATCTTGGTTTTGATAGTTTCTATTTCCTTTTTCATATTGATATAGTTTACAGTGAGTTCATTGTAGTTTCCCTGTAGTTTTTGGTAATTCTCAGTGAGCTCATTGAGCTTCCTTATAGCCATTGCTTTCAACTCAATATCTGATAGTTGTCTTGCCTCTATTTCTTTTAGCATTCTTTATGAGGCTTCCTCCTTCCTTTCATTTGGAGTTTGTTTCTTTGCCTTCCCATTGTTTGTGAGACTCTTCTTATTAGCCTCTGCTTCTTAAATTGATCTGCTCTGACTCCCTTCATTTGTGATGTGAACTTCTTTGGTAGGAGAATTGTGAGGTTCAGTGGTGCAGTCTCCTTGATATCCTGGACTTGCTGCTCTTAGGAAGTCATTTATGTCGGCTCTCTGGATGTCTTTGGATTTTGTTTGATGTTGGGTGTTTCTTTGGTGGGTCCTTCCCTCAGCTGGTTGACTAAGGGTCACTCTACCCACCACGTTTTGTATGCTGTTATACTGGTGTGGACAGGTTGTGTCAAAGCTAGTTGTTCTGTGTGTCTGAGATTCTGGGGCTTCTATCTCGCTATTGTCTAGTTGTTTGTTCTGGTTAATTTTCCACCATATAGTTGTAATTCCAGATTGCTTCTGGGTGGAGGTTAGTGTGGCTTCCACTCACTCCTCTGCCATCTTCCTTTATTATTTGTTGGTGGTCCCTTTGTGGGTTCTCTCTTTGAGCAGGTGTATTGGTGTTCACAGCTCCCTCACTTTCATTTCTAATTTTAATTATGTCTTGTCTCTGATAATATAACTAAATATCACTCATTTTTTTATCTTTAAAAGTACTCAGTTATTTGTTTCATTGATTTTTCTGTATTTTTTTAAATTTTCTAGTTTATTTATCTAAACTTAAACCTTTATTATTTCTTTCTTTGAAGTAACTGTGGGTTTAGTTTGCTTTTTTTTTTCTAGCTCCTTAAGGTACAAAGTTAGATTTTTAATTCAATATTGATCCCTTTTTATGTAGGAATTTACTCATGTAAGTTAACCTTTCAAGAGTGCCTTTACCGAATCTAATAAGTTTTGGTATATAGTGTTTTTGTTTTAATTCATTTGAAAACATTTTCTAATTTTCCTTGTGATTTCCTCTTTGATATATTAATTTTAAGAGTACATGGTTAATTTCAATATACATGTGAAATTTCTGTTTTGCTTTTGTTATTAATTTATTTATAATTTACCTTATTTCAATTTTTTAAAATTAATTATGACCTAAAATATGATATAAACTGGAGAACATTTCACGTGCACTTGAGAAAAATGTGTATTCTACTGTGAACCTTCTATTAAGTCTCAGATTTCTGTGATAGTGTTTTTCAAACACTCTGTTATGGATCTTCTTTCTTTATGTCTTCTCATTATTAAAAGTTGTATTTTAAAGTCTCCAAATGGCTTTGTGTGTACAGGTGACCCTTGCACAACACAGGTTTGAACTGCATAGGTCCATGTAAATGTTAATTTTATATCAATAGATATACAGTTGGCCATTTGTATCCCCAAGTTTCACATCTGCAGATTTAACTAAATACAATGTTTAGGATTCATCAAGGATAGTTTCTTTCAATTTATTTGTTTCTTTTGATGGGCCATACTTTCCTGTTTCTTTGTATGACTTGTGATAATGTTTCTACAAAATTAGATATTTAGATATTGCATTGTGGTAACTGTAGACATCGGAAATTCCCCCATTCCCAGGGGTTGATATTTAAGAATATTTTTTGTTGTTGTGGATACTGAATTAGTCTGTTTGGTAACTTTCCCAAACTATTTTGCAAATGTTTTATTCCTTACCATGTATCATCACTGATTTCCTTGTTCATTTGTGTTTTCACAGAGATTTCTTTGAATGTCACATGGTTAAAAATGGAACAAAAAATAATTAAAATAAACATTTTTCCTAGTCTTTGCTGGTTGACCCTGTTCTCAGGCATTCATCCAAGCTTCCACTGAGCTTAATGATCAGCCTGAGGTGAGAGCTGAATGTCTTCTAACATTTTTTCTGAACACTGTCTTTTCTTGGGCATGTTCACAACTTTTAAAATTTCTCATATATGAGTGTTTTGAATATTTCAAAAAAAACTATCATCTTTTTTTCCAAGGTCTGAGGCAGTCTATTCTTTTAGGTTGTTCACTTTCAGTGTCTCAAGCAATGACCACTAACTCTGCAGCCTGAATTCTGAGTTAGCAGAAACAGAGAACACCTTGTATTAGTCTTTCTAGTAGTTCCAAGACAGTTTAGAAAAGGCATACATAATAACTTATAAATAAGATGAGACCTGCTTCCTCCAGAGGAAGGAAACTGGATCCCACTATGGGAACCCTTGCTCTTCTTTCCTCATCAATATTACCAACATGCAAGGGAATTAAGCCATGTAAAAATGTCATAAAGACCTCCTGCCATTTTGAAGTTACCTTCTTTATTCTTGATTGTTGTAAACCTTCAACTATTTTCCAGAGATAAAAGTTGGTTCTGGTAATTCTTGCTAGTGTCCAAAGTTTCCATGGGGAAATGAAGGCTTAAAGCTGCCTATTATTCATGTCTCATTTTCTGTTTTAAAAAAAAACATTCAATCGATAGGAAATTATAAGTTAAAAATCTTTTGGCATATTAACAATGTCATTACACAGACTTTTTTTTGCATGCCATCAAATTGGTCTTTTTTTTTAATAACTGTAATGTGCCTTTCCTAACCTCTCTAGCTCTCACTGACTGCTGAACACTTTGATGATATTTTCCTCATCACTAGTTTTCAGAAATTTGATATTTATATGCCTTTGATGGGTATGTGTGGGTATGTTGTTTACGTGCAGGTGGACATACATGTACTCACACACCTGTATATCTATCATGTTTTGAGTTCATTAAATTTATTGTGTCCATTGATTTCAGTTTTTATAAATTTTGAGCTACCCTTGGCTATTATTTCTTCCAATAATTTTCTGCCTCCACCCTTTGTGGGTACACTCTTATGTTAGGCATATTAATAATGTCTCATAGATAATTAAGGCTCAATTTATCAATTCTTTCATTCTTTTTTTCTCTCTCCCTGCTTCCTTTTCCCTAGTATCTGTATTTCTGTCTTTATTTTCTTATATAGTATGTTTAATTTTCTTTTAGCAACCGTCAGTGAAGTTTTCATTTTAGGTATTATGCTGTTCTCTCTAAGTTTAATTTTTTTAAATTGTCTCCCTTTTGTATTCACATTATATTCATGTTTGTTTCTAATATTTAATCTATTGATAATAACTATTTTAAATAATTTGGGCTAGGTCTTAATGTTTTCTTTGGGCATTAAATATTTAGAATAAAAATCAAAGTTTTGATGTCTAAGCCACCAGTGTTTTTAACTTATCAAATATTGTATTTAAAATGTAGACGTTGTTTTCTTGTTCTCAGTAACTTGAAAGTAGAAATTTATGAAAAGCAGTTATTGATAGGGAAATAGCATAACATAATTCCTTACAAAATTATTTTTTAATTTTTGTTTTAATAGCCACACAGAATAAATAGTATTTTTCCTTCAAAAGTCATTCACAGTTTCAAACAGTTTTTACTGGATATAAGTGCATTGTAACTACATGAAGAGACACAATAAAATACAGTTTCCCAGGCCTTCCACAGGTAATTCTGATTTCGTAACTTGGGTTTTGTACTTAGGAATCTATGTTAATAGTAGCCCTTCAATAGACATTATTCATTACCTTTATATATTTACTGCATTTGTTACTTAGTGGCTTTTAAAATTTTATCTTAATACTTTTACAATATGTTAATGCTAGAATTTGTATGTAATTTTATCTAATCAAGACTTCTTAGTATACAGTCATAATTTCAACAGACCATGTTGAAATTATTTTAACCCATGATAGGCTAGGAATACAAAATCATTTGATTGACCATCTATACAAATGACCACATCAAGTGAAAAAAAAAATCAACTCAGTTGTTACCAGATCTTTTGAAAACTGATTATTTTTTCTTGAAAACAATTACTGAAAATTGACCAGGAAGAAGTTGTGAGGTTTGAAAACTTTAAGTGTAGCAGTTAAGACATGGTGATGAGCATACATGAGAAGCAAAACATAAACCTTTTATTACATAAAAGTACAGCTAAATCTTGTATCTTTCAGATGTGACATAAAAATATTAGAGGAGTTTGGCTCGTGAGATTAGCTTATAAAATGTATTTCTCTAAATGTATCCACATGCCCTGCCTGCCTTTCAAGCTTCTGCAGGTAAATCACCTGCATTAGCTCAAAAACTGAAAGGGAAGACTGATGAAATAGTTTTGCACTTGCCAACAACTTGCAGAGACTAGGAGGCCGTGGGAAAGATATCAATGTAAGTTTAAGCATCCATGTCTGGGATATTTCAAATTAACATCTAATGGATGCCTTTAATAACTTTTTTATGCTGGAATGAGGCTGAATGAAAATTAACAACCCAAACAATTGCATTTTTATAGCAGACCTTTGATTTTTTTAAATAGATAATACTTTAATAAGATACCAGAACCCCTAGTTTCATATTTATACAGTAAAATTACAATATATATAAAGATTAATAAACCCTATGCATATTGCTGGAGGTCTGCTTACTGCTTTTATGTAACTTGATAATCTAAACAGCAATATCTTATTCCTGTTTTAAATGTGCATATAAAAACAAGTCCATTATTATGAGGTTGCCACTATGATAGACTTAATGTTTTGCTAAATTGACCATGAACTAATTTTCTGTCATCTGTAGATTTATCAGAATCAACTAGTATAAATCTCTGCACATATAATTTATTGTTCTAGAAGTCTGAAAGAACAAGGAACAATGTAGTCTCTGATCATCAGATAAATACTCACACTCCCCCCCAAATTTTCATGTTATCCAATGAAAGATAATAAGGACAGAAACATTTTTGCAGCTGATAGTCATGGGATACTTAAGCTGAAGAGGATGAGAGTTTTATCTATCTGATATTTTTATTATCCTTAAATTCTTACATTGGCACACTTGAGTATTCAGGATCCTATTTCAGACTTAACAGGTTTCTCTAGCAGAGACAATTAGTTCATCATTCAGCTCAGTTTAGGTTTCTGTATATTTCTACTGGTAATGTCCTTAGGTGAGTGTGACCTCCTGTTATGGTCTATTATGGAGTAAAGCAACTGTTTGAGCTCTGAGGTTAAAGATGGAATTGGTGTGCTTCTGGATGAGAATAGCAGATAGGACTACTGGATTGGTTCCCTACACAAATGAGGCTACAGGATGAGTTCCACAGTTGCCTGAATTCTCTGACTAGGTTTGCTAGATGGTCAGCACTGGGTGCTATATTTAAAAACATATGGGGCTGTGAATTAGTTTCCCTGCCCTGGCAGGGCATCGAGACAGGACCCAGAGATTGTATAGCTCATTGTTAGGGTACCTGAATTAGGCCAGCATGAATTAAATTCCATGAGCTTGTAAAGTCACTGTTTTTGCTCCAAAGAGGTGACAAACCATGGGCTGTGCTCTAAGTGTCAGTATGTGTAGGGCTGTTAAATGGGCTACACAACTTTCTGTGTGTTCTTATTAGGTTCTCTGGTAAGATAGGCTGAAGGTTCTATTTAGCAATGAGCTACAAATTATATTCCTGGTCTGGGTGTAGTTCTAAAGTTGGTAGAGCTTTTTGGTAATTATTTTAACCCAAGCCAGCCTGCATCCCAAGTCCCTAGGCCGATAAAAGCCACTGGCTTTTCTTGAAAACTATCAATTCTGTCTGCCCTTCTCCCAGCTTGAACATTACTACTGGGCCGCACAATTTCCAGGAATTGTCACCAGACCTTCTGGTTAAATATGCCCAAAACACGTACTCCACAGAAGTTGGGGCAAAGTCTCAGCTCCCTTGCATGGACAGGAGATGTGACAAGCCATGTGCTGTGTTCCGTTTAAGTGTCAGTATGTGTTCATCCATCAGTGTTGGGTATAGATGAATGCCCCTGTTCCTAAGCAGCACGGGAAACCTACACACCTTGTATGGCTTTGCTCTGAGGTTGAGTAGCTCTGCTAACTTGCCTTTCAGCTTGAGCTCTTCTAGAGTACAAAGTTTCAAGGAGTTATCATTAGCCCTTTACCATTAGATGGGGCTGGAAAACACTTTGCACAATAGGTGGGGTTACAACTTAGTTTCTTGCCTGGATGTGGGAAAACTAAGCTCTAGGATCAGGAAAACTCCTCATTTGAGCATTGGAGTCAAGCAGACATGCACTCTGCTGAGTTCCTTCGTCAGAGTTTGCCCCAGCTTGGTTCAGCAGATGAACAAAGCCACTGGTTGAAATTATGTTAGTGGAATAAAGGGGTCAGTTAACCTGTGCATGTGAAAGTCCAATCATACACAAACAAGAGTTTTCAGTAAAGAAAGTAGAGATTTATTAGTTGAGAAAATGGCACTCAACCTGGAGTCACAGGTAAATGTGTGTTAAAAGATCTGGCCCCTCAATGGCTTCCAGGGGATGGATTACCTGGGGGGAAAATCATTAATTATGGTAACTAAAGGAGTTGGCCCTATGGATTGATTGGGACCAAGATAGAGAGTAACTGATTATTGTATCAGGTCCTGATGCCAGTCATGGCCCTGGTCCATTTGGTTTTGTGAGTATATGATGTATAGTGTTGTTCCACATTCATGCACCTGGCCCTGAAAAACAACTGAAGTCAAGACATTATCTTTAACTTAACTGAAGCTCTGTTTTTGTGATCAATAGACCTGTGGCTTTGTTCTTAAGACAGTTTTGATATTGACCAAAGTCTGGTATTCTAAGGGCTTAATGATTAAGGAAAGCAGTGAATGGATAGAAAAGAGAAAGTGTCATGTTAAAGAAATAGGGTTTCTGCATGTTTATAATTACTACATGGGCTCAAGGTATCTACTGGATCAAACAACCCTATGTGCAAGTTTTTACAAGCCCTCCCCCACTTTTTAGTTCACAGTCAGATTCCCAGTGGTGAACCCCACAGATTCCCCTGAAATCCCCATGTGGCAACATCAAGGTAAAGGGTCTCACAAACAAACTCAAATGTTATGGGGAGGTGTTGACCAACTCCCCTATATTCTCTTTTACTCATGGGGAAACCAAAGGCTCAAGGAGACCTCTCCATGAGTTGCTACTTAGGCCTGGGGGAGGGGGCAATGAGGTCAACATATAGTCACTTCTTTTACCTTCCAATACAGTTTATTTTGGTCGCTGAGGGACCAGGAGGTGCTTTAGGCCCACCACCTGTGTTCTAAGACTCTCATGGCTTGTTCTTGAATAATTGTTAGTTGTTTTTCTTGTGAGGGGCAGAAAAGTTAGGAACATCACATTTTGCAACATTGATGATTTCCTTATCTTTTTGGTTTGTTTAATCAAGATTTTCTCTTATCTGAAATTCCTTTTATCTGCTGCTCATATTTTCACTATTTGCCTTTTCTCAGTTATGTGCAGATTTTTGTTATACATTGTGGGTTTCATACATAATATTAATTATTTTATAATAATTATGTGGGAAATGTATTTTTCTAGACTAAATTTGGCTTTAATTTCATTCTTTCAATGACTTTTGATGACTATTAATTTTAATATAGTTAAAATAATCAATCATTCTCTTAATGGATTAATATTGTGTGACTGGTTTTAGAAAAATTTTACTTATCCCAATGTCAAAACCGCAGACTTGTTTAAAATTATGCTACTTGTTTAAATATTTAATTCATTCATAATTAATTTGGGTACAAAGTGTTAGCAAATATAATTTTTTCAATATATATGGTCATTCGATACCTTTTATTAATAGCTTTTCTTTCTTCATTGATATGCAAGTGTGAGTCTGTTTCTGGATTATTTTTGTTGTATTGGTTAGAGATTTATTTCTATGCTGATATCATAATGCTTTAGTTTATAAGATATCATGATTATCTTGATATTTGTTAGATATGTTCCTTTTTATGAATATGTTTGCTTCATGTCACCTTGTACTTATATTTTAATATTGAGAATCAACTGATTAGATGTATCAGAAGACGGCGGCTAGGTAGGTGGGAGTGGAGCCTAGTTCTCCCTGTGCCCAGCTAGAACACTTACCTGATCTTCTGAGGAACTGAGTGAACAGCCAATGGAATCCCAGCTTATATGAATTTGGGAGGCAAAAAATTGCAGATGACACTGAAAAACAGACAGTGAAGAGATTACACTGAGATAGCAAGGTCCCTGGGATCTGCACAGGGACCTAGGCTGCTGTGGCGCCTGGCCCAAGGCCTGTGCAGGATATGGGGAGCAGAGTTAGATCACCAGCTCCCTCCCCTACCAGAGCAGGGAGGGAAGCCAGGCACCAGGAGGGACCTGAATCCTGGAAGTCGCTTGGGGGAATAGAGATGAAGTGGGGGACACACAGAGGCAGTACAAATCTGCTGTGACTGTGGATGCTGGCACCAGAGAAATTGGAGTGCAGGGTGACATCTGGAGAAGGGAGGAGTTGGGCCATGTTGGACCCTGACACTGGATAGTCTCCGGACTGGGAGGAAAGTTGGGTTGTGTGAAAACTCGGGCGCTTGTTAAGAAGAGAGGGCAGCTGCTTTGAAAGGAACTTTCGAGCAGTGTCTGGCTCATCCTGGGGGTGATTTCAACTGCATATGCCCAGAGACAGTAGGTAAGCAGAACCATGCATGCCCAGTTTGTCTTGGGTTCTGCACCCGCAATTGACTTATGCTGGATGCCTGGAGTCTGAGTGGCGAATTGGAGCCTGGCAGTTCACAGAGGACCTGGGCTGGCAGAAGCTTGGAAATTACAACCCAGATCTGGTCCCCATCCTCTCAAAATCATAGAAAGGGAGAAAAGCAAAGCTGAGCCCCATTCTTCCTGTGGCATCTAGAAACACCAGCAGAACTCCCTGAACAGGCTTAAAGTCAGCATGAGGCTTATTGGGTTTTTTTGTTTGTTTGTTTGATCCTCACTCTCTTTTTTTCCTTCTTTTTTCCTTTTCTTCCCCTAAATGAGACAATAAGATATGGAGTTACAAAGGGTCCAGAGACAGATTGAAAGGGGGGGACAAAAGGCTAACCCCCAAAACTGAGAAACTGAGACAAATGTCACTTTTCTATCTTATAGAGCTGGCATTTTATAGTTTATGTATATTATTACTATATTTTCATTATTTTTGCCACTTTTATTTTATTAGTATTTTTTTATTTCTCTTCCTTATGTTTAGTTTTCCTCATTTTATTTCTCTGTTTAATTGCATTGTTTGACTGGTTTTCCTTATTCTCTCTTTATTGTATTTTAATTTTCTTTCTTTCACTTCACCCATGTTCCAATAACACACAACTCTTCATCTGCTACTTTCTACTCTGGTTATCCAAATCATATATTTCTTGTCATGTTATTGTTGTTCTAGTACTATTGTAAATAATTGTTGTTCCATACAATTGTACATACTACACAGCAACCTTTCCTGATCTTAGCCCACTTCACTTCAGTCCTGAACATTATTATTGTTGCGGTTAACTCTATTCTCTCTCACAGTACACCTACTTTCTATCCTTTAACCTCACTATATCTCATCATTAAACATTGCACAAGTGCTCTATTTTCTGGATTCAGCTCACAATCATCCTTCCCTCTAACAAGAGTCATATCTCTCTTTCACCTTTAATAAAAAGTGGCTACTTGGGTGAAATATTACAGTTAATGCTATACTTAATGCAAAGAATCTCCTATCTCTTCTCTACTTGCTGGTACTTTAAGTCCCATAAAATATTCCCCTGCTGTCTTAATCCATTTTGCCTACCCCCTGATACCGATCATATACAATAGGTAGGAGCTACAAACATCAGTATACCTGCTGGAGGAGAAAAAACACCTACAAAGGAACCACCAAATGTAAAAACCCAAGTACAACAACAGAGCCCCTACAAACAGAAGAAAGGGCAAACCTAGAGCATACAGACAAGGAGAATAAAAAGACCATACCATCGAACCCCACAGAATTCCTAACATAGAAGTTCACCTTACAATGACAGCTAGCAAAGTTAAACATCAGAAAGCAAAGAAACAAACAGAGTAATCTAAAATGGGGAGATATAAAAGAACATGCAATCAAAAGGAACGAAAGACTTCCAACTAAAAGAGTGAAATGAAATGGAGGTAACCAAACTAATCATATATAGAATTCAGAACAATGGTTATAAAGATGCTCAAGGAACTCACAGAAAACTATAAAGAACTGAGTGAGAACTACATTTGCATGAAAAAGAAAATTGAAACTATAAACAAAAACCAGGAAGAAATGAACAACAAAACTCAAAAATAAAAAACACATTGGAAGGAATTACAAGCAGGCTCGATGAAGCAGAAGATTGAATCAGTGAGTTCAAGAACAAGATAGAAAAAAACACCCATAAGGAGCAAGAACAGGAAAAGAGACTCAGAAAGAAATAAGAGGTGGTAAGAGAGTTGCAAGATAACATGGAATGTAATAATATCCATATAATAGGGATACCAAAAGGATAAGAAAAATAGCAAGAAATAGAAAACTTGTTTGAAAAACTAATAAGGAAAAACTTCCCTAATTTGATCAGAGAAAAAGTCACACAAACCAGGAAAGACAGAGTCCCAATCAATAGGAACCCAAAGAGGCCCACTTCAAGACACACAATAATTACAATGGCAAAATTCCAAGACAAAGAGAGAATCTTAAAGGCAGCAAGGGAAAACAGAAAGTAACATACAAGTGAGCCCTGATAAGACTAGCACTTGACTTCTCAATGGAAATGCTCCAAACTAGAAGAGAAGGGGAAGAAATATTCCAAGTAAATAGAATCAGAGGCCTGCAACCAAGGCTCCTTTACCCAGCAAGGTTCTCAATTAAGATGAAGGGCCAATAAGGATTTTCCCAGACAAAAGAAGTATAAAAGAAGACACCTCCACCAAACCAGCTCTGCAAGACATGCTAAAGGAACTGCTTTAAGAAAAGGAAGGAAAGGGGTGAGAGAGAGAAGAACACAGGTAAAAAAAAAAGTGGTAATGAATAAGTACCTATCAATAATAACCTTAAACATAAAGGGATTAAGTATTCCAATCAAAAGACATAGAATAGCTGAATGGTAAGAAAGCATGACTCACACATATGCTGCCTACAAGAGACCCACCTGAGGACAAAGGACCTACACAGATGGAAAATGAAGGACTGGAAACAAATATCCCAAGCAAAAAGACAGGGAAAAAAAGCCTGGGTAGCAATACTCATATCAGACAAAATAGACTTCAAAATTAAGACATAGAAAGAAACCCAGAAGGTCACTTCATAATACTCAAAGGAAGAATTCATCAAGAAGATATAAACATTGTAAATATATATGCATCCAATATGGGAGCACCCAAATACATAAAGAAAATATTTGAGGACTTCCAGAAAGATATTCACAGCAACACAATTATAATAAGGGATTATAACAGCCCACTGTCGAAAATGGACAGATTTTCCAAACAAAATATCAACAAAAATATTGCAGCATTGAACAATGCCCTAGATTAAATGAACTTAACTGATATACATATAGAGCATTTCATTCCAAAGAAGCAAATTACATATTCTTTTCAAATGCTCATGGCATATTTTCAAAGATAGACCACATGATAGGGGACAAAACAAGCCTCAACAAATTCAAGAAACTTGAAATCATATCAAGCAATTTCTCTTATCACAAGGGACTGAAACTAGAATCCAACCTCAAGGAAAAAACTCAAAAACACTGAAACTCATTGAGATTGAATAGGATGCTATTAAACAATGAATGAGTCAAAAAGGAGATCAAGGAAGAAATCACAAAGTTTCTGGAAAGAAAAGAAATTGAACTCACAACAACCCAAAACTTACGGGACACAACAAAGGCAGTTCTGAGAGGGAAGTTCATATGGATAGTGGTGTCTACCTAATAAAAATGGAAACATTTCAAACAAACAACCTAACCCTACACCTACAAGAATACAAAGAACAACAACAAAGCCCAGAACAAGTAGAAGGAATGAAAAAACCAAGATCGGAGAAGAATTAAATGACATAGAGACTAAAAGTACAATTCTAAGGATCAATAAATCCAGGAACTGGTTCTTTGAAAATATAAACAAAATTGACAAGCCCTTCAGCAGGCTCATCAAGGAAAAAGTAAGAGGACCCAAATAAACACCATCAGTAATGAAAGAGGAGACATTACAACTGATAACACAGAAATACAAAAGATTGTAAGAAATTACTATGAAGAACTATATGCTAAGAAATGTGAAAATCTAGGTGAAATGGACAAATTTCTTAAAAAATATAATCTTCCAAAACTGAATGAAGAAGCAGAAAGCCTGAATAGACCAAGAACAGCAGATGCAATTGAAGCAGTAATCAAAAAACTCCTGACACACAAAACCTGGACCAGGCACAGGAGAGTTTCACAGGAGAACTACAAAGCATTCAAAGCAGCGCTAACCCCTATCCTTTACAGACTATTCAAAAAAATCCAAGAAGATGGAAGATTCACAAACTCTTTCTATGAAGCCAGTATCACCCTAATCCCAAAACCAAATAAAGATACAACAAAGAAAGAAAACTTCAGAGCAATATCCTTGACAAACATAGATGCTAAAATCCTCAACAAAATATTGGCAAACAGTACCCAGCAATACATTAAAAAGAACAAACACCATGACTAAGTAGGATTCATCCCAGGGATGGGAGGATGGACAAATATTCACAAATTAATAAATATAATACATCACATAGACAACAGCAAAGACAAAAATCACATGATCATATCAATAGATGCAGAAAAAGCATTTGATAAGGTACAGCACCAATTTATGATCAAAACAGTCAGCAAAGTGGGAATACAGGCAGCATTCCTCAACATAATAAAGGCCATATATGAGAGACCTACAGCCAACATCATACTCAATGGGCAACAACCAAAAGGTTTCCAACTAAGATCAACAAAAACACAAGGATGTCTGCTTTCACCACTCCTATTCAACATAGTATTGGAAGTCCTAGCCACAGTGATCAGATAAGAAAAAGAAATAAAAGGCATCCAAACTGAAAAAGAGGAAACAAAACTGTCTTTGCTTGCTTCTATGATAGTGAACATAGAAAATCTTATAGACTCTGCAAAAAAAAAAAAGCTGCTCAACCTAATAAGTGAATTTGTCAAAACAGCGGGAAACAAAGTCAATATTCAGAAATCAAAGGCATTTATGTATACTGACAATGGAACATCAGAAACAGAAATCAGAGGAAAAAATCCCTTTTGATATAGCAACGAGAAAAATAAAATACCTAGGAATAAACCTAACCAAGGAGATAAAAGACCTATACTCACAAAACTACACAACACTGAAGAAAGAAATTAAGGAAGACACAAACAAATGGAAATATATACCATGTTCATGGATTGGAAGAATTAATGTCATCAAAATGTCCATACTGCCCAAAGCAATTTATAGATTCAACATAATACCTATCAAAGTACCAATGGCATATTTCACAGATATAGAACAAACACTTCAAAAATATATATGGAACCATAAAAGACCCCTAATATGGAACCACAAAAGACCCCTAAATTTGAGAAAGAAGACCAAAGTAGGAGGGATCAGAGTACCTGATATTAAACTGTATTACAAGGACACTGTAACCAAAACATATTGGTACAGGCATAAGAACAGACACCTAGACCAATGGAACAGAAAAGAGAGCTCAGAAATAAGCCCAAGTCTTTATGGTCAATTAATTTTTGACAAAATGGGGCAGAAACATAAAGTGGAGTACAAATCACCACTTTAACAAATGGTGTTGGGAGAGCTAGACACCTACACGCAAAAAAAATAAAAAAGAAAGAAACTGGAGCACCAACTTACACCATACACAATAATAAATTCAAGGTGGATAAAATACTTAAATATAAAAGACACCATTAAAATCCTAGAGGAGAACATAGGCAGAAAAATCCCATATATTGCATGTCTAATATTTTCATTGGTATGAACTCTAAAGCAAGGGATATAAAGGAAACAATAAACACATGTGATTTCATGAAAATTAAAAGCTTCTGCATGGCTAAAGAAAACAGCATTAAAATGAAAAGAGAACCAACTGTATCTAAAAACATATTTGCCAATGATACCTCAGACAAGGGCCTGATCTCCAAAATATGAAATGAACTCACACAACTCCACTCTAAGAAGACAAGCAATAAATCAAAAAATGGGTGAGGGACTTAAACCGACACTTCTCTAAGGAGTACATACAGAGGGACCAGAGACATATGAAGAGATGATCAGTATTGCTAGCCATCTGAGAGATGCAAATTAAAACCACAATGAAATACAATCTCACACCTGTCAGAATGGCCATAATAAACAAAGCAAGGAACAACAAGTGTTGGGGAGGTTGTGGAGAAAAGGTAACCCCAGTGCACTGTTGGTGGGATTGCAGACTGGTGCAACCACTATGGAAAACATTATGGAATTTCCTCAGAAAACTAAAAATGGAACTGCTTTTTGATTCAGGAATTCTACTGCTAGGATTATATCCTAAGAACACTGGAACACCAATCCAAAAGAACCTGTGCTCTCCAGTGTTCATAGAAGCACAATTTATAAAAGCCATGTGCTGGAAGCAACCTAAGTGCCCAGCACTAAATGAATGGATTAAGTAACTATGGTACATTTACACAATGGAATTCTACATGGCATAAAGAAAGAAGGAACTCCTACCTTTTGTGACAGCATGGATGGAACTGGAGAGCATTATGCTAAGTGAAATAAGCCAAGCAGTGAAAGACAATTACCATATGATCTCACCTTTAACAGGAGCCTAATGAACAAAGCAAACAAGCAAGCAAAATATAATCAAAGACATTGAAATTGAGAATAGGCTGACTGTGACCAGAGGGGTGAGGGGAGGGAATTTAAGGGGAAAATGGTGAAGGCTTTACAGGAACAATTATAAAGGATACATGGACAATAACAAGGGGAGGTGGCAAAAACAGGGGAGGGAGGTGGGGAAGGGTGGTTGTTGGGAGTGGTGAGGGGAAAATGCAGAAAACTGTCCTTGAACAACAATAAAATAATGTTTAAAATATATAATTAACTGATTAAATTGCATGGCAATCTATTGAAAAATCTGTCCTTTTCTTTGTGGTCTTTAAGAATATCCATTTATTTATGATTGTCAGCAGTTTAGTTTTGATACATATGCATATATAAGCATTGAAGTAATGAAGGTAATTCTAAGCTCAAAGATCTACTTTCTTTTTTAAAATGATGGTTTATCACAGTATGACTTTAAAAATAAATTTAAATTAATTCTCTTGCAGCTTCTGAAATTAAGGAAGTAATGTATTTTATTTAAATATTTGTGCAAGGACAGGCTTATTGATTTATTAGACAGTGAGCAGGGAGGGAAAGAATGAAGCAGAGAAATGGCAGTGTGAGAGAGAAGCATCAAATATTTGCCTCTCCAATGTATCCCAAATGGGAGGAACCTGAAACCTAGACATGTGCCTTGACCAGGAATTGAACCTGCAAGCTTTTGGGTTATGGGCAATGCTCCAATCAACTGAGCCACTCTGTCCAGGGCAGTAATGAAATAATTTTAGTGTGCACTATTGAGTAATCAAATATTTAATTCTGTCCCAAGATGCCAGGACCTGTTATGGAGATTGAATATATGTTTTTTCCTCTTTTTTTAGTTGTTGGTAGGTTTTTATTTTTTGTTTTTGTTTTTTTTTTTTAATCTACAGGTTCAACTGGACTCTGAAAGTACTGAAAACTGCTTAGAGAGAGAGTATCATAACCTTTAATTCAATATTTTCTATGCAATGATAGGTCTGCCTAACAATGAATAAATTTCTAGTTGAGCCTTATCTCTTAGGGAAGATTAATATGAGATTTTATGCATAGATTTTTAAGTATACATAGATGAGGTAGACAACAAACACTTCTTTCTCAAATTAAACTTATCTGCTGATTACAAAATTTTATTTTTTATTTAACTGTGAAAAATAATTGTTTATTTCAATGTCTCAGAATCTTTCACCCATCTAGCACTCTTATTAGGGTTAATAACTTTTCACAATTAAGAGACCTGTTGCTAATCTGTAAAGATATTAAAATGCATAGGTTCTTTTGGATGGGTGTTTCAGGGTTCTTAGGGTATAATCCCAGCAGCGGAATTGCTGGGTCAAAGGGCAGTTCCATTTTTAGTTTTCTGAGGGAATTCCATATTGTTTTCCACAGTGGCCGCACCAGTCTGCATTCCCACCAAGTGTGCACTAGGGTTCCCTTACACCCTTTGCAATGGCATGGACGGAACTGGAGAGCATTATGCTAAGTGAAATAAGCCAGGTGGTGAGAGACAAATACCATATGATCTCACCTTTAACTGGAACATAATCAACAAAAGAAAAACGCAAACAAAATATAACCAGAGACATTGAAATTAAGAACATTTTAACAATAGCCACAGGGGAGTGGGGAGGGGATAGTGGGGAGCGGGGTCTATAGGAGCTATTATAAAGGACACAAGGACAAAATCAAGGGGGAGGGTAGAGGTGGGGGAGGGAGGTGGGACTGGCTGGGGTGGGGTGGAGGGAAGGGGAGAAAATGCAGACAATTGTAACTGAATAAAAACAAATAAATACATTTAAAAAATATATTAAAATGCATTTCAGGATACAAACAACACAGAAAGTCACTATTTATGACAGAGAATTATATACCTGAGTGGTAAATTGTGCGGTATAGTCTAAAAATGACATATAATTTAAAGACTAGATAAAGAAAATGTGGTCTGATACGTGTAGGAAATTTTTAAAGAATGTGGTAGTATACTCTAGCTTTTAAATAATAGGTAGTAATTTTTTAGGACATTGATTTTGTATCAGAATTTTAAAAATATGTTCCTAATGCAATTCTTAAAGTAATATTTGGAAATAAATTAGCAAGGAGGACTTTATTACAGGATACTTTTTATATATATTTACATAGTATTTATTAAGTGCTTATTGCACTCAAGGCATAAAAACTCTATACTGTGAGAACTATCTATTATACTATATAATTAGGAAAACTGAGGTTATGAAAAGTTTAATGACTTAATTGGTGGTGGATCCAAAATTTACACCCAGCTTTATTATGTCATATGAACATTGCTAAATTATATTTGTTGTCCTAAGTACTATAGTAGAGTCAATTTTGATGTTCAGCATGTGTGTGCATAAGTGCATGTGCATGTGTATGTATTTTGTGACCTGGCACTCTTTCATAGTAAGCAAACAAATGTATGAATTAGTTGAAATAAAGAACAATTTCTGAAACATTACTAAACTATAATATAATTCCTAAAGAATTATTAGAGCATAACATATTGCATCTATTCTAATAAAAATAATAAAAAACTAGTGTGATTAAAGCTGTTAACAAAAATTATGCAAGAAATGAGAATAGTAGAACTTATTAAACATATTGCTGTGAAAGGTCTGTGATTGCTAATTTACAATTTTTATATCAATAATAATGACTAAATCATTCCATATCATTAACAGATATTATATAAAATATTGTATTACATGTTAGATATCAGCTAATGAATTATCATTTCAGTCTTAATCACTCCAGGATTAAAATCAACTTATGCATTGAAATACTTCCATTTTTTTTCTTAATTTTATGATAGCAATACAAGTGTTCTTTCTTGTGGAAGACTGTGAAATCACAAACAGATATCTCTTCTGTAGAGGGGTTAGTGAATAGGAGAAGAAAAGATATCTCTTCTTTCTTATGATTAAATTTGATGTTCAGCAGTGTGATTTCTGCCTCAAAAGCTTACCTAGCTTAATTCCATAATGATTATTATTATTATTGAAATTATCATCTCAAACACAGGAATACCTCAGATATTTGTGGGTTGGTTCCAGGCCACTACAATAAAGCAAGTATCAAATAAGGTGAGTAATAAGCTTTTGCTGGTAGAAGATCATGCTGTGAAGCCCAATAAAATTAAGTATGCCTATAATAATTAAATAAGCATACTAATAATATTTGTAATAGATACACTATTATTTAATAAGATATTACTATGTAGCAGATGCTACAATAAGCAATACTGTTTGTCACATGAACTAATCAGAAAGACAAATATTTGGGAGAAATATTTTTAAGTGCTTTCAGCTTCAGCAAAACATTTATACATTTATTGAATCAATTGTTTACCCTTTTCAGCTATTTGGCAAAGGTACCCTATTTTGCTCGGTGTAATGTGCACTATTTTCCTCAAATTTTTGAGGCTGTGCATTAACATGGGTAGTTTTAATTCCATATCTATATAAAAGTTTTTAATTTTTTTATTTATGCTTATGCATTAAAAGTGTAACTCTAGAAAGCATTTATATCCGTATTCAAAATAATATCCTGGAATAAGATAATCGGTTTTGCTTCCAAATATATGTAAATAAAAAATCGAGTTAAAAAATTAAAAGATTTTTTCTTGACTGTTTGGGCCCAAAATGTTGATGTGCATTATACATGGCAAAATATGGTAATATTACCAGTACCATGCTTTTAAACTTCATTTATTTTTACAGGCTAATTCCACAATATAGTAATATAGGAGAACAATGCTAAAGGACACACTTAATTCCAAAATACCCTGTAGATAAGGGCAAAAAATGTTTGGGAAAAGAAAGGGTTTTCCTCAAAAGTATTTGGGGGTGTATTTATAAATGCTTCATGGAGAATTAGATTTTGTGTATAACAAAAACCACAAAATGACACTTGCTTAAACAAGATAGGAATGTATGTCTTTCTGACGATAAAAATCAGTGGACCACTGATAGTTACTAAGGTGGCTCCACTAAAAAGACCTCAGGCTAATGGAATTCTTAGAGTTTTCTGTGCCATAATTCCTAAAAGTATATTCTTATAGTCCAAAATTATGCTCTACATTTCAACTAGCAAGATAGGAGAGAAGAAAGAATAAAAGAAAACTTCATATCCATATTTATCCTGCAATTATTCTATTGCTATACCTTGCTGACATGCCATTTAATTTGCTGTGCCAATGTTCAGTATTGTATCATACCAATACTGAATGATAATTGAAGAAAAATAATAAAATTACAAAGAGACCTATAGAAGAAACGTAAGGGAAGAAGAGATGACGTTGAGAAACTTCCTATTATAATGGTCATATTAATTTTTACTTTTATTTGAAAAATGTTTATTTATATTTTGGGGTTTTTTTTAATTTTTATTGTTATTCAATTACAGTTGTATGCCTTTTCTCCCCATCCCTCCACCGCACCCCAGCTGAACCCACCTCCCTCCTCCACCTCCACCATCCTCCCCGATTTTGTCCATGTATCCTTTATAATAGTTCCTGCAATCCCCTCTTCCCACTGTCCCCACCCCAATCCCCCCTGACCACTGCTAGACTGTTCCCAACCTCAATGTCTCTGGTTCTGTTTTGTTTGCTTTTTTCTTATATTGATTATGTTCCAGTTAAGGGTGAGATCATATGGTATTTGTCCCTCACCGCCTAGCTTATTTCACTTAGCATAATGCTCTCCAGTTCCATCCATGCTGTTGCAAAGGGTATAAGCTCCTTTTTTATGTCGGCTGTGTAGAATTCCATTGTGTAAATATACCATAGTTTTTGGATCCACTCATTTGCTCATGGGCACTTAGGTTGCTTCCAGTACTTGGCTATTGTACATTGTGCTGCTATGAACATTGGGATGCACAGGTTCTTTTGGATTGGTGTTTCAGGGCTCCTTAGGGTATAATCCCAGCAGCGGAATTGCTGGGTCAAAGGGCAATTCCATTTTTAGTTTCCTGAGGAAATTCCATACTGTTTTCCACAGTGGCCTCAAAAGTCTGCATTCCCACCAACAGTGCAGTAGGGTTCCCTTTTCTCCGCATCCTATCCAACATTTGTTTGTGGATTTGTTTATGTTGGCCACTCTGACTGGTGTGAGATGGTACCTCATTGTGGTTTTAATTTGCAGCTCTCTGATGGCTAGGGATGCTGAGCATCTTTTCATATGTCTCTGGGCCCTCTGTATGTCTTCCTTGGAGAAATGTCTGTTCAAGTCTTTTGCCCATTTTTTAATTGGGTCGTTTGTCTTCCTGGAGTAGAGTCATATGAGTTCTTTATACATTTTGGAGATCAGGTCCTTGTCTGAGGTATAATTGGGAAATATGTTTTCCCATACTGTTGGTTCTCTTTGTAATTGGGTGCTGTTTTCTTTAGCCATGCAGAAGCTTTTTTATTTTGATGAGGTCCCATTTGTTTATTCTTTCCTTTATGTCCCTTGCTTTAGGGGAGATGTCTTTGAGGATGTTGCTGCATGGAATGTCTGAGATCTTCTTACCAATGTTTTCCTCTAGGATTTTTATGGTGTTAAAACTTATATTTAAATCTTTTGTCCATCTTGAGTTTATTTTTGTGTATGGCGTGAGTTGGTGATCGAGTTTCATTTTTTTGCACGTAGCTGTCCAGATATACCAACATCATCTGTTGAAGAGGATGTTTTTGCTCCATTTTATGCTCCTGCCTCCTTTGGCAAATATTAATTGACCATAAAGACTTGGGTTTATTTCTGGGCTCTCTGTTCTGTTCCATTGGTCTATGTGCCTGTTTTTATGCCAGTACCAGGCTGTTTTGATTACAGTGGCCTTGTAGTACAGTTTGATATCAGGTATTGTGATCCCTCCTGCTTTGTTCTTCTTTCTCAAAATTGCTGCAGCTATTCGGGGTCGTTTATGGTTCCATATAAATTTCCGAAATGTTTGTTCTATATCTGTGAAATATGTCATGGGTACTCTAATAGGGATTGCATTGAATGTATAAATTGCTTTGGGTAGTATGGCCATTTTGATGATGTTAATTCTTCCAATCCATGAGCATGGTACATGCTTCCATTTGTTTGTGTCTTCCTTAATTTCTTTCTTCAATGTTGTGTAGTTTCCTGAGTACAGGTCTTTTACCTCCTTGGTTAGGTTGATTCCTAGGTACTTGATTTTTGTTGTTGCTATATCAAATGGGATTTTTTCCCTGTTTTCTGTTTCTGCAGTTTCATTGCTGGTGTACAGGAATGCCTTTGATTTCTGGGTATTGACTCTGTATCCAGCTGTTTTGCCAAATTCATTTATTAGGTCGAGTGTTTTTTGGTGGAGTCTATAGGATTTTCCATGTACACTATCATGTCATCTGCAAACAGTGACAGTTTCATTTCCTCCTTTCCACTTTGGATGCCTTTTATTGCTTTTTCTTGTCTGATTGCTATGGCTAGGACTTCCAATACTATGTTGAATAGAAGTGGTGACAGCAGACATCCTTGTCTTGTTCCTGATCTTAGTGGGAAAGCTCTAAGTTTTTGTCCATTGAGTATGATGTTGGCTGTAGGTCTCTCATTTACGGCCTTCATTCATTATGTTGAGGAATGCTCCCTCAATTCCCACTTTACTGAGTGTTTTTATCAGAAATGGGTGCTGTATCTTATCAAATGCTTTTTCCACATCTATTGATATGATCATGTGATTTTTGTCTTTGCTGTTGTTGATGTGATGTATTATGTTTATTGATTTGCGAATATTGGACCATCCTTGCATCCCTGGGATGAATCCCACTTGGTCATGGTGGATGATCTTTTTAATGTATTGCTGGATGCGGTTTGCCAATATTTTGTTGAGAATTTTAGCATCTATGTTCATCAGAGATTTTGGCCTGAAGTTTTCTTTCTTCGTTGTGTCTTTATTTGGTTTTGGGATTAGGATGATGCTGGCTTCATAAAAAGAGTTTGGGAGTCTTCCATCAGTTTGGATTTTTTCAAATAGTCTGTGAAGGATAGGGGTTAGCTCTTCCTTAAATGCTTTGTAGAATAAATGCTTTCCTGAGATAGATGATCTTTTCATAGAGCAAACCATATCCAAAGAAATCGCAATTATTAGTTAAAAATTCAGAAAAATTGCATTTATCTTTGTATAATTCAAACTATTTATTCTACCCTAAAAGTAATGACTCATATAAATGAACATTTAATACATATAAAATATTTTATTTATTTTCATTAAAGTACAAAACACACTTTTACCAATGATGTCTATTCCCAATAATTTGTCAAAAGGCAAATCATGAGTTTGGATTTTAGTAATGAATTAATAGACTATGTTAAACTAGAGATCTCTTTTATTATTATCATCATTGAAATTATCTCAAACTCTAACTAAATAGACATAATTATATTTGCAAAAGATGCATTATAATTTAGTGAACTATTATTATGTATCAAGTGCTGCAATAAACAATGCCGTTTTGTAGCATGTGGTAACAGGTAGAAAGTATAAGGTTTTGACAAATTAAAAAATGTACTTCATGGAGAAAATAGAGGGGGAGATACAGAAATATATAGGAAATTCAACCATTGAAAAAATCAGGAAAGTAAGCTGAGTATGATTTGTATTTATATAACGTCCCTCTCAAGGCCTCTCTCCAGTGTATATAGTGCAGGTCAGTTCAAAGGCATATAGAAACTAGCAGTCTTATTTGCTTAAGATGTCAGTATGAACAGTGAAACATTGGTAAGGAAATGCCATAAAGGGGGAATACAATACATAGTGTTTGGGGGACTTGAAATTTGTTCGAAATCCATTCTCTACAATTGTGTGGTTCATCTGTATTCTGTGTAGGTGGGAGGATGGAATTGCAAATAGGCTGGAAAAGAAAAACAGCTGAGACTGCCAGCCAAGATGGAGGCGTAGGTAGACATGCTGTTCCTCCTCGCAAAACCAAAAGAAGGACAACAACAAATTTAAAAACAAAAAACAACCAGAACTGACATAAAATTGAACTGTTTGGAAGTCTGACAACCAAGGAGTTAAAGAAGATACATTCATTCAGACTAGTAGAAGGGGCAGAGCCTGCTGGAGAGGACTTGTGGCAAGGCGGTGGTTAGAGGACCAGGGCAGGCAAGACTTCAGCTGGTGCACCCAACAAGGTGGCAGATTGCGAACTGGGGATCCCACATTCATGTGCAGATAAACAAGGAGGAACAACTGGGGAGCAAGACAGACCACACAACCCAGAGTTCCAGCCTTGGGAAATAAAGCCTCAAACCTCTGATTGAAAACACCTGTAGGGGTTGAGGCAGTGGGAGAAATTCCCAGCCTCACAGGAGAGTCCATTGGAGAGACCCACAGGGTCCTAGAACATACACAAGCCCACCCACCTGGGAATCAGCATCGGAAGGGCCCAATTTGCTTGGGGTAGTGGGGGAAGTGACTGAAAACTTGCAGAGAGTGGAGCAAATGCATTGTTCCTCCTTGGACACCTCCCCCACATACAGCATCACAATGCAACCAAATGGATTGCCCCACCCTGGCGAACATGAAGGCTCCTCCCATTACTATGTAATAGGTGTGCCAGACAAAAAAAATGTCCCAAATAAAAGAACAGATCAAAGGTCCAAAAAAAAAAAAAACAAAAACTAAGCGATGAAGAGATGGCCAACCTATCAGATTCACAGTTCAAAATATTGGTAATCAGGATGCTCACAAAATTGGCTGAATATGGGCAAAAATTAGGTGAAAAAATGAAGGCTATGCTAAGTGAAATAAAGGAAAATGTACTGGGAACCAACAGTGATGGGAAGGAAACCAGGACTCAAATCAACCATGTGGACCAGAAGGAAGAAAGAAACATTCACCTAGAATAGAATGAAGAAACAAGAATTCAAAAAAATGAAGAGAGGCTTAGGAACCTCCAGGACATCTTTAAATGTTCTAATATCTGAATCATAGGCATGCCAGAAGGAGAAGAGGAAGAAATTGAAAACTTATTTGAACAAATAACGAGGGAGAACTTCCCTAGTCTGGCAAGGAAAATAGACTTTCAGGAAGTCCAGGAAGTTCAGAGAGTCCCAAATTAAGTTGGACCCAAGGAGGAACATACCAAGGCACATCATCATTACATCACCCAAGATTAAAGATAAGGAGAGAATATTAAAAGCAGCAAAAGAAAAGGAGACAGTAACCTACAAAGGAATGCCCGTAAGACTGTCAGCTGATTTTTCAAAAGAAACCTTGCAGGCAAGAAGGGACTGGAAAGAAGTATTCCACGTCACGAAAGGCAAGGACCTACATCCAAGATTGCTCTATCCAGCAAAGCTATCATTTAGAATGGAAGGACAGATAAAGTGCTTCCCAGATAAGGTCAAGTTAAAGGAGCTCATCCTCACCAAGCCCTTGTTGTGTGAAATGTGAAAGGGACTTATCTAAGAAAAATAAGATTAAAAATATGAACAGTAAAATGACAATAAGCTCACAATTATCAATAACTGAACCTAAAACAAAAACAAAAACAAATTAAGCAGACAACTAGAACAGGAACAGAATCACAGAAATGGAGGTGACATGGAGGGTTATCAGTGGGGGCATGGGTGGGAAGAGAGGCGGAAAAAGTACAGAGAATAAGTACCATAAACCTTAGGTAGAAGGTAGACAGGGGGAGGTTAAGAATAGTGTAGTAAATGTAGAAGCCAAAGAACTTATTTTATGAACCATGGACATGAACTAAAAGGGGGGAATGCATGTGGGAGGGGATGTGCAGGTTGGAGGGGAATAAAGGGGTAAAAATGGTACAACTGAAATAGTGTAATCAATAAAATATATTTTAAAAGAAAGAAAAACAACTGGAAGTTGAAAAGAACAGAGCATAGATTTCTTTTTTTTTCTCTCTTTAGGTTTTATTTATTTATTATTTTTATTATTTTTTAATTTTAATTTTTTATTGTTATTCAGTTAGAGTTGTGTGCCTTTTCTCCCTATCCCTCCACCCCACCCCAGCTGAACCCCCCTCCCTCCCCCACCTCCACCCTCCCCATTGATTTTGTCCATGTGTCCTTTATAGTAGTTCCTATAATCCCCTTTCCTCACTGTCCCCTCCCCACTCTCCCCGGCCCATTGTTAGATTGTTCTTAACTTCAATGTCTCTGGTTATAATTTGTTTCCTTTTTTCTCCTACTTATTACAGAGCATAGATTTCAGATGAAGCTTATACATGGGACTGTTGAGTTTGAGTTCCCTACTGTACACGAGTTAATAATTATATTGTTTTTTTACATACCATCTATAACTGAAGAAATAGAACAGTTCAAGGTGATAATAAGTTAACAGAATTGTAGAACAAAAATTATGACTCTTCCAAAGATATATCCTATAGAGTCTCTATAATCTGCAATCACTCTGCAAAGTATAATCCTACATGTTCAATATTATAACATAAAGATATAGATGTAGCTATATAAATGTATAGATATAAAATACTAGCTTCCCTGGCTGGTGTGGTTCGGTGGATTGAGTGCCAGCCTGTGAACCAAAGGGCTGTTGGTTCAATTCCCAGGCGGAGCAAATGCCTGGGTTGTGGGCCAGGTCCCCAGTAGGGGGCCTACAAGAGGCAACCACACACTGATGTTTCTCTCCTTTTCTCTCTCCCTTCCTTTCTCTCTAAATAAATAAATACATAAGTAAATAAAATATTAAAAATAAATAAAATACAAGCAAAAAACAGAAAAAAATTAAACCCAGAAAAAATTAGCCTTCATCAACAAATATACAGCCACGTAAAAGCAACTTGATACAAGATGACACACAATAGCTGACAAAAATTTTAACAATATATGAATCTGTTTAAAGATTTAAATAAAAATATGAAAATAAAATATTAAGAAGAAAATTTTACTTGATGAGCAGATATAGAAAATTTTCAAGAATGTTAAAGGGCAAGTCAGTGTACTTGAAGGTAAAATAGAGTATTATGCAATATTAGCATCAGAGAGAAAACTAATTTAAGAAGTGAAGAGAGTTTCATTTACCTGAAGTGGGATTTATACCAAATGGAAAAGAATTAAAGGTAGACCCCCCAAAATGGTTGAAAAAATATATATTGGTTAAATATTTTCCAAATTTATTGAAAGAGTTCAACTTTCAATACAATTTAAGAATCTCTAAAAAGTATATGGTGTTGCTAATTGTCATGTGTGTTTGCCTCCCTGTGCCAGGTGCAGTCCAAGTTCTCTTTGAACTTTGTGGAAAGAGGAAAGAAAAAATAAGAGTATTTCCTACAAATTTTCATTTGACTTCTTCATAGAGTTTTTGTGGCCTTCTAAACTACTAAGGCTGCATTGTTCCTCCAGCCATGATCCACTGAAACCAGCTGAGCAGAGAAATTAGATAAAAGCACAACAAAGGGTATTCAAGGCTCTACTAAGCCTTGGTGTCAAGACCGAGCTACTGTGTGCACCAAGCAGGAAAGAGCTTCCCCTTTTACACACACTGGTCCCTCAAAGGAAACTAATGCTAAACTAAACTATGGTTCCCAGAAAGCTAATGCACTGGAAACCATACACTATTGGAAAAAATCTGGGACAGACCAAGATGTGTGGTGAAAGTGCAGGGAAATATTCCCACCATTTTCCCTGAACATTGAACAGTGTCCCCCAGGGGTAACCCAGGGCTCACACCCTCCCGACCACATCAGAGGCCCCCTCTGGAGGCAGGAGGCAAAGGTACTATCAGTCATCTTAAGTCATTAAATGAACCACTCCTGTGTCCTGGGCTGATGGAAAGCCAGCAGGACATCACAGAGGAGACCAGCCAAATATGAAGGAGGCAGCCACTGACTATGCATTGCTTATAGTCTCAGACAAGCTGCCTAGGGCCAGAAGAGAACACCATGTGATATTACCAGGGGGAGATCCAGAAAGAGAAGGCAGAGGAAAACACTGGATTCTACTAAGATGAATTCCACCATGGTTTTACACATTATTTGCATTATGTTCTCTTCTGCATAGCTTTTTAACATTCCTTCCTTTTCCTTCATGTTTGTGCCTATTATTTCACTAGTTTTTTAAATTATAGTTTATTTCAAATCTCATATTTGTCCTCTCTTCTCTTAGTCCATTTTACCTTCTTTCTTGCTTTTCTTAATTTTGTTGTAAATTTTATTTTTTCTCTTGCTATGACTTGCTTCTATTCTGCACTCTTACTATTTTTCTCCCTTCCAGGCTTTCAAAACCATTTTCCTTGACATTAATCATCTCACACTATTTCCCAGTTCTTAAAAATGTCTTTATTCTCTTTCCACCTTTATCAGTTTTTGCTCATTGGTTGTTGATATGGTGGTGGTTGTAGCATTTCTTCAATTTTATTCCTAGATCTACACTTTTTTTGCATTTTAAATCTCAAATTTTATCATTCTATCCTCCTACTGCATTTTGTCTTCCATCTGCCCTTTTTTTTTTAATTTTCATTTTAAATTTTACTTTTTCCTGCTCTTAGCCTGATTTCATTGCTTACTCTTAGTATTTCTTCTGCCTTTATCCTCTCAAAATCACTTATCTTTCCTCTAGACATCTCATAAGGTTTTTTTTTCTTTCTTTTTTCCTTCTTACTCCCATTCCACCAGTACTAATCTTTGCTCATTTGTTGCTGATATTGCTGTGGTGGACCTTTTTCTCCAACTTGGTTTCTATTTATATTCACTACTGTTTTTATTTTTTTTAACCTCATACTATACACTTCTCTTTTCTTACTCCATTTTGCCTTCTTTACCCCTTTTTTAATTATGATGTAAATTCTACTTTTTTTCTTCACCTTTTGCTATTCCCTACTCTTATTATTTCTCCTCCCTCTACCCTCAAAATCATTTTCACATAATCATCTCATATATGCTTTTCCTTTTTTATAATAGCCTTAATCTAAAATTAACATTTATTAATATTTTCTCATTTGGTATTGATGGTGTGGTTATGAGTGGGGGGTATTACTGCAAGAATGGGTTTTGTTTCCTAGGTTGTTTTGCTTTGTTCTGGAAGCACCAGTACAATGGCATGCAAGACATGATGGGAAGCGTGATTCTCAGATAGCCATCTGAGGGAATAACACACCAAAGAATGACCCCAAAACAACCAATACCTAATTAAAACAAGAAAGCCTAAATAAATGGCATATAGGGCATCCCCATGAGCATCCAAGTCAGGAAATCAAGGAAACTACACCACTCAGTCCCAGAAGACTCCTACCACAGAAGTACACCCCACAAAGCCAGAGAGTCAAAGCAGATAAATCTAATATGCAGAAACAAATAAGAAGAGTCACCTAAAATGAGGAGACAAAGTAACAACCCACAGTCAAAAGGAAAGGAGGAATCCCAAGAATTCTAAATGAAATTGAAGTAAACTATCAGATATTTAATTCAAAATAATAATTATAAGTAAGCTCAATGGGTTCAGTGAGAATTATCAAAAAACACAGGGAAACTACAAGGAACTGACTAGGGACAACATCAACATTAAAAAGGATATACAAACTAATAAAAAGAGCCAGGAGAAAATGAAGAATACAATATCTGAAATGAAGAAGACACTAAGGGTAATTATAATCAGGCTAGATGAAGCAGAGGATAAAATAAGTGAGCTAGAGGACAAGGTAGAAAAAAAAAAAAAAAAAACCGTCACAGACAGAGCAAGAAAATGAAAAGAACTCAAAAAGAATGAAGAGAGTTTAAGGAAGCTCAAGACCTTCTGGTGTCACATATCATAAGGATACCAGGAGGAGAAGGAGAGGTGCAAAGGATACAAAAATCTGTTAGGAAATAAAATGATAGAAAAGATCCATAACTTGAGGCGGGGGGGAAGTCATGCAAGCCCAGGAACCACAGAAGATCCCAATCAAGATGAACCCCAAGAGACCAGCTCCAAGACACATTATAATTAAAATGGCAAAATTTAAAGGCAAAGAGAGAATCATAATGGCAGCAAGGGAGGAACAGCTAGTAACATAAAAGGGAACTCCAATAAGGCAATCCACTGATATCTCAATAGAAGCACTGCAAGCCAAAAGAAAATGGCAAGAATTATTCCAAGTAATGAAAATTAAAGGCTTCCAACAAAGACTACTCAACACAACATGGCTCTCATTCAAGATGGAAGGTGAAATAAGAAGTTTCTCAGACCAAAAAAAAAAAAAAAAGTAAAGAATACATCTTCTGGTTGAAGAAACCAGCATTGCAAGAGAGGCTAAAGGGACTGCTTTAAAAAGATGAAGAAAAAGAGAGAGAGAGAAGAACACCAATACAAAGGGAAAAATGTCAATGGAAAAGTACTTATCAATAATAATTTTAAATATAAATGGATTAAATGCTACAATCAATAAACTTAGGGTAGCTAAATAGATAAGAAACCATGAAAAGCATATATACTGTCTTCCAGGGATCCAACTCAGAACAAAAGGTACTCAAACAGAAAGTAAGGAGATGGAAAATATATCCAAATAAACAGACATGGGAAAAAAAAATGTTGGGATAGCAACACATATCACACAAAATAGATTTCAAAACAAAAGACATAAAAAGAGATAAAGAAGGTCACCACATAATACTGGAGGAAGGAGTCCATGAAGAAGATAAAACCCTTGTAAGCATATATGCATCCAATATAAGAGTACTTAAATATAAACATATATGCATCCAATATAGGATCACTTAAATATATAAGGGAAGTCATGGAGGACTTCAACAAATATATTAACAACACACTTATCATAGGGGACTTTAACACCTCATTGACAACAATGGATAGATCTTCCAAGTAGATAATCAACAAGGATATTATGGCACTGAACAACATTCTATATCAAATAGCCATAATTGATATATACAAAACCTTTCACCCAAAAGAAGCAAAATATACATTCTTTTCAAATGCACATGGAACATTTTCAGAGACAGACAACATGATAGGACAGAAAACAAGCCTCAAAAAATTCAAGAAAATTAAAATCATATCAAGCATCTTCTCAGATCACTATGGCTGAAAGGTAAAAACTGCCCTCAAACAAAAAAACTCAAAAACATTCAATTATGTGGAAACTAAATGCTATGCTATTAAATAATAAATGGCTTACCAGTGAAATGAAGGAAGAAATCAGAAAGTACCTGAAAAAAATGAAAACAAACATACAATATCCCAGAACTTAGATGACACACCAAAGACAGTCCTGTGGTGGAAGTTCATACCAATACAGGCCTACCTAAAAAGATGGAAAAATTTAAAATAAACACCTTAAATTACATGTACCAGAACTAGAGGAACAACAGCAAGCAAAGTCCAAACCAAGTAGAAGGAAGGAAATAATCAAGGTCAGAACAGAATTAAATAACATAGAAATAAAAAGAACAATTCAAAGGATCAATAATTCCAGGAGCTGGTTCTTTGAAAAGGTCGACAAAACCCAGCAGCTTTTACCAAGATTCATCAAGAATAAAAGATAGAGGATTCAAATAAATCAGAAATGAAAGAGGAGAAATTACAACTGATGCCACAGAAATACAAAGGATTGTAAGAAATTACTATGAAGAAATATATGTCAAGAAATTTGACAATCTAGGGGAAATGGATAAATTTGTAGAAACCTAAAACCTTCCAAAACTGAATAAAGAAGAAGCAGAAATCCTGAATTGACTGATAACAACTAGTGAAATTGAAGCAGTAGTCAAAAAACTCCCATCCATGCTGTTGAAAAAAGGTGTTTTTTGATTACTGTTTCAACTTCACTAGTTGTTATGAAACTGGAAAGCATTGTGCTAAGTGAAATAAGCCAGGCAATGAAAGACAAACACCATATGAGTGGAACCTAATCAACAAAACACACAAGGAAGCAAAATATAACAAGAGACATTGAAATAAAGAACAAACTGATAGTACCAGAGGGGAGGGGAGAGAGGATAATGGAAAAAATGAGAAGGGTTATCAAGGAACATGTATAAAGGACCAATGGGCAAAGCCAAATGGGTGTAGGATTGAGGATGGGTGGGGAGGGTGGGTGGGGAGGGGGGATATGGTGGTGGGAAAATGGAGACAGCTGTAGTTGAACACAAGTAAAAAGAATTTTAAAAATTAAAACAAAAATAAAACAAAGCTTACAGCACACACACACACACACACACACAAACCTAAAAAACCCTGGACCAGATGACTTCACAGGCAAATTTTACCAAACATTTAAAGAAGAACTAACTTCTATCCTTCTCAAGTTATTCCAGAAAATTCAAGAAGAGGGAACACTCCCAAACTCTTTTTATGAGGCCAATATTATCCTAAAACTCAGAACAGATAATGACACAACAAAGAAAGAAAACTACAGGTCAATATCACTGATGAACATAGACATTATAACCCTCACCAAATTATGGCAAACTGTATCCAGCAATACGTTAGAAACACCATACACCACAATCAAGTGGGATTCATCCCAGGGATGCAAGGATGGTACAATATTCACAAATTGATCATCACAATACATCACATAAACAAAAGGAAAAACAAAAATCACATGATCATATCAATAGATGCTAAAAAAGCATTTGATAAAGTAGCACCCATTTAATGTAAAAACACCAGCAAGGTGAGAATAGAGGGAACATACCTCAACGCAAAAAAAGCCAAATACAAAAAAACCTATATCCAACATCAGATTCAATGGGGAAAATCTAAATTTTTTCCAGTAAGATTAGGAACAAGAGAAGGGTGTCCACTTTCACCACTTTTATTCAACACTGTATTGGAAGTTCTTGCAATAGTGATCAGACAAGAAATAGAAATAAATGGCACCCAGATTGGAAAGGAGGAAATAAAACTGTCATTACTTGCTGATGACATGATAGTGTACATAGAAAATCCTATAGTATCCACCAAAAAACTACTTGACCAAATAAGTGAATTTGGTAAAAAAGCAGGATACAAAGCCAATAATCAGAAATCAAAGGCATTTTTGTATACTAACAATTAAACATCAGAAACAGAAACCAAGAAAAAGTCCCATTCACTATGGCAACAAGAAATATAAAGTACCTAGGAATAATCTCAACCAAGGAGGTAAATGACCTGTACTTGGAAAACTACACAACACTGAAGAAGGAAATTAAGGAAGATACAAATAAATGGAAGCATATATTGTGTTCATGGATTGGAAGAATTAACAACATTCAAATATGCATACTACCAAAGCTATCTATATATTCATTGCAATCCCTATTAAAATACCAATGGCGTATTTCACAGATCTAGAAGAAATATTGCAAAAATTTATATGGAACCAAAAATGATCCCAACTAGCCTCAGCAATCAGGAGAAAGAACAAAGTAGGAAGGATCACAACCTGATATCAAACTGTATTACAAGGCCACTGTAATCAAAACAGTCTGGTACTGGCATAATAACAGACACATAGATCAGTGGAACATAATAGAAAACCCAGAAATACACCCATATCTGTATGGTGAATTAATATTTGACAAAGGGGGTAGGAGAACAAAATGGAGTAAAAACAGGCACTTCAACAAATGATATTGGGAGAACTGTACAAGTACATGCAAAAAAAAAAATGAAACTAGACCACCAACTTATACCATACACCACAATAAATTCAAGGTGGATAAAGGACTTAAATTTAAGTAGCATAAAAAATGCCATAAAAGTCCTAAAGGAAAACATAGGCAGTAAAATTTCATATATCCCATGCAGCAATATTTTTGCCCATATATCTACTAGGGCAAGGGAAATAAAGGAAAACATAAACAAATAGTTCTGAACCTGTTACAAATCCCTCTTGGGGGAGGCCCTGGCTGCACCCTGTTTCAATTCCACTGCTAGAATTATACCCTAGGGATCCTGAATCATCAATTTGAAGGAACTTATGCATTCCAATGTTTGTAGCCAATGTTTGGCTATTTACAATAGCCAAGTCCTGGAAATACCCTAGGTGCCAATCACTAGATAAGTGGGTCAAAAATTTTGATACAATTACAAGATAGAATATTCTGCAGCAGAAAGAAAGAAGGAACTTCTGCTTTTCGATACATCATGGATGCAACTGGAGAATACTATTCTAAGTGAAATAAACCAAAGGGTGAAAGATCTTACCTATAAAAGGAACTTACTGAACAAAAGAAAAAATGAGCAAAATAGAACCAAAGGCAAGAAAACAAGGAATAGCTGACAGTGACCAAAGGGTAGAAGGGAAGGGAATTAGGGTAGGAAGAAGAGGAAGGGACTATTTAAGGGACATGTATGAATGACCCATGGACAGGGACAGCAAGGTGTAGATTGACTGTGGGAGCCAGGAGGTGTATTTGGAAGAGGAGAAAAAAGGGAGAAACATTTAGACAAATGTAATAGAACAACAAGAAACTATTTATTAAAAAATAAAATTTGGCAACCTTGAAAAAATCTCCAAAAAGTATAAATATAAAAATACTAAATATTAAATATAATTTTTGAAAACAGTCTGAGAGAAAAAGACATATTTCAATAGGCATATTACAAAAGACATAAGACAATAGAAAACATAAAAGAACAATAAAAATAATGTTTTGTTTCTCAAAAGAAGTAATGGAGGCCACAAAATAATAAGGTATTTTCTAAAAGGCCAACAGAGGGGTGGTTTGTAGTAAATAAGGTCATCCCAGAATTCTGTATCTACCAAAAATATTTTAAAATGAAAATAAAATAAAGATATTTTTAAATAAATGGAAGTTCATACTAATTTACAGCAGAAATTTAATGAAAAAATACTAAACATTTAATACTTTTTAAGAGACTGAATCAGATGGAAACATGTAACAACAGGAAAATCTTAATTAATAACTCCTTATAAAAATCTATCCTAAGATCATATCATAAATATGGCCAAAGATACATGTATTAAAACTTTAACATTTGCATTCTGTATAATAGTCAAAATAGAAAAATGGATTGCAAGTCCTATTTCAGTCATTCAATTCCCCATGTGTCAGATGTAAGGCATTGGAGGTAGATCATTCAACAAGATAATAAAAATAAATACAACTGGGATATACGATATGTCTGATGCTAATTTATTGCCAGAGCTACAGAGTCAAATGAAGTCCAGCAGAAACAAGTGTGGGAAGACATTGTAAGTGGGGTGTTTGGGGGAATTTTAGAGTCAGGATTTCAGCAGAAACCCAAAAGAGATCAGGTATTATTTGTAAGACATGTTTTGATCTTCCAAAAGGTCTATAAGTTTTATTAATTGTCCAAATCAAGTAATAGGCTCAGGCACATAAAGTTGTTAAGAATCATACAGTTAGAAAGTGACAGCCACTTCTGAATCAAGAAACGTGAAGAATGCATAGTTTGAAAAACTCTTCTTAAATACATCACAACAGTATATTTTTATAAAGTGAACAAAAAATAGCTTATCTCAAATATGAGATAACTATCTCCAAAGACCAGAAGTAGAGCAGAAATGCTCTAATTAACCACTTGCAGGACCACAGGAGAACTAAAACTACTCCATAAGACAGGAGAATTGGAAGGGGTAATAATAGTGAACAGAAATCATCAGGATCCCCGGAAGGAATCCCAAAGGATTTAAGAGAACAAACTTGCATATGTAACCCTCCCTTCCATCACCACCAGTAACTCAATTTTTTTTACAGATTTTCAGAAGTAGTTGCATAATGGTACTTCACTAATACAATTTAACCAGCTGTACACAATGACCCTCAATTAATAAATCTTTCAGCAGTAATTTGTACCTATTCTTTCCTTAGAATAGCTATTCCTCTATATAACAAAGATAAAGAAAATTGACAGTTTGTGAATGTCACCTATAGAGTTCATCACGTAGGGAGATAGCTATGTAAATAGAAAACATCTCAATGTTTTAAAGTAAATAAAAGTCAAGTTCAGACCTTCACACTATGATAAACCTCTGCAATTGAATAGGAAATAAATTTCAGTTAAAAAGTAAAATTTTAAGTTCATGATAGGAAAGAGACTTCAATCCAGTGTTGAATCCACAGGAAAATAATACAAGTATGTGGGAAAGAAACGATTAGCTCAGAAATTTCAAAAATCGTTAGAGTGCATCTTCAACAGCTCTGCTTTATGTAATTTTGTCTATATGGGTAAAGTTAATTAGACTAAAACAGGAGTGCAAATGGAAGTTGTTAAGAATTTTAAAATAATCTTCCATTCTGTAAAACTTTCCAACTTTTTAAGTATTCTTAGCCATGAGCCTTGTGTAATTATCCTGCTCTCATCTGAGGAGGAAAACAACAACAACAAAAATACTGAAACATACACACTGCACATTAAGATTGCCTCAGTTCTCTCATTCCCATGCATTCCACATTTTAGGTCCAAAAGTTTCCTTTACTAAGGGATTCAGGGATCAAATAGAACACATTAGCCCACTTAAAGTGTTGGAAGAAAAAATTCAGTACATTATTCATATGCATTACCAGTTTCCCATATAATTATTCATTTGATGAAAAATATGTGTTTGGCATTTAGTCTCCGCTGATCATTATTTTAGGAACTGATCTGACTAGAAATGCATAAGAAATAATGTCTTCTAGAAGCTCAGAATTTGACAAGAGGAGATCGAAAGGGGAAGTTTTTCTTTTCTTTCTTTTTTTAGTGATAAGTGTTATATTTAAAGTGCAATTTTGGACACCGGGACAGGATTGGGGGGGTGGGGCTGCAGGAGGGAGGTGGGACTGGCTGGGGTGGGGTGGAGGGAGGGGGAGAAAATGCAGACAATTGTAACTGAATAAAAATAAATAAATAATTTTTTTAAAAAGATAAATAAATAAATAAATAAATAACCAAAGCCTAAAAATAAAATAAAATAAAAGAAAGTGCAATTTTGATACCACAAAAGGAAGGTGGAAAGAAATCCCGTAGTAAGTCAAAAAAAACTACAAAAGAGCTAACAGTTGTGCATGTTGTAAAAAGACTCATAGTAACTGTTCATGTGAGTCTATATGGAAATTGCATGTTGCTGAGAGAACCATATGAACAAAAGAAATATCTTTAGAGGGAATTGTCCATTTTATTTTATTTTTTAAAATTTTTATTGTTATTCAATTACAGTTGTCTGCATTTTCTCCCCATCCCTCCACTCCACCCCAGCCAAACCCACCTCCCTCCCCCACCTCCACCCCCCCCTTGATTTTGTCCATGTGTCCTTTATAGTAGCTCCCGTAAATGCCTCTCCTCACTATCCCCTCCCCACTCCCCTCTGGCTATTGTTAGATTGTTCTTAACTTCAATATCTCTAGTTATATCTTGTTTGCTTTTTTCTTTTATTGATTATGTTCCAGTTATAGGTGAGATCATATAGTATTTGTCCCTCACTGCCTGTAAGTCAGTGCTGTGACTTAAGGCAAATTAATTCAGACCTTCAGATCACAGCTCTACATCTACAGAGATGAGATTATTACCTAATGTGTATTATCATAGCCTTGTTGCAAAAAAATAAATAAAGTAACGTGTGTTGAAAATTCACAGTATCTGCCTTCTGGTAAAAGCTCTTTTTAAAAAAAGTTATTTTATTCTGTCTGGTCATCACATTAATGCTTTTTTCGCACATATAAAAATCCCATGGCATGGCCAGTGGCTTTCTCATAGCTCTGATACATAAATACTTTAGGTCTCAACTCTGCCTTAATGATATTCAGGCAAGCAGCCCAGCACCTCTCCCAAAGTGTCACCTGTGATCCTTCTCCCACACTAGGGGTTACTAATGTCCCTTTTTTAAATGTTTTCCATGCAAACTTTATTCACAGCCCTTCCAGAACACTTTTTAAGAATCAGTTAATCTTGAAAATTATGGGGTGCAAAAGGCCCAGGCTGCATTTAACAATGCATAGCAATAAATGAAATTTTGCTCTGTGATTTTCCCCTGCTCAATTAATATTATTCTATTTCATTATATTAACAACTTCCAAAATCATGTCTAAGAGATATCTTTGGTTGAATCAGAGTCAGTAGTCTAACATTTTTTAAAACATTTTCTAATCTCTCTAGGGTTAAATAAAGCTAGGCATGATGCCTTTAATCAAGATAATCTTCATTATGCTATTTCTCTTGAAAAATCAGATTACGCTTGTAACAGGGGGAACACCCCTCCAAAAATGGGGAGAGTTGGAGAAACGCTGAAGGAAACACATGTGTGTGTTGCCCTGGCAACTGGGAAGACTCGTACAAACCAGAAAAAAAAGAGAGGAGCACAAGGCTGGTGCTAAAAACTAGGAAGGTGATTGGATGGGACATACCCTCCCAACTACTTCCCCCACGTGGGGATTTTTAGACCCCACAGGGGATCTTTAAAAGATGGATCACATGCAAAGTCCAGCTTTTACTCCTCCATCCCCTGGCTAGTAGGTCCACAGCTAGGGGTTGAGTTTCCTGAGCCAGAGACCTAGCCAGAGGGACTCTGAGATTCCCCTGCCATAGCCCTCCAGGACCTGCCTGTCTGGGAACAATGCAGATTTCAGGTAGGACAGCAGGTGCAGGGAGGTTCATGCCAGGGGTCATAAGGAGGCTGAAAAGCCCCACTCCCCTTCCCCCACATGGGAAGCTGCAGTGGCTGCTGCCTGCCCATGGCCCATGCCAGTGTGGGTTAGTCGGCCCCAGCACAGCCAAGAATGGTCAGGCCCCATTCCCCTCCCTGAGTACTTTGGGCCTCAATAGGAGTGCTGCTGGTGCTGGGAACAAGGCTAGTAAGAAGTTGGGGTGGTGGGGAGAGATTTGGGCCAGGAGGTCCTGGGAGGCAGTGCAGCCAGGTGATAAACCCTCTGCCCCTCCTCTGCCTGAAAAGCCACCGGAAACCACTCTGGCAGTCACTGACCAGCAGTCCTGTCACTTCTCCTGTGGTAGGGGAGGGATTGGGTATCAAGAAATCTACTGTTTATAAGTAGAAATTTAATTTTCCTTTCCACCAGACTCTGTCTCCAGAGTTATTACCTATGGACAGAAGGCAGTGCGACCCTACTAGCAGTTCGATTAATCGATTACTATAGTAGTGGTGCCCAATGTGGGGTCTTAGCCATTTGTGGCAGGTTGACACCATCATTGATTGGAGCTGTGGGACTTTCCAGTTGCTGGGAGTTCTGTACACCTGCTGGGGGCATTGACTGCTTAAACATGCATGGCAAGTGGAAAGGAAACAGGTCTTGGAAGGGAATAGACTCTGGAAAGGAGGAAGGATCAGCTGAGTTTTAAGGCTGTGAAGCAGGGTCCAGGTGAAAACTGGAATTCTGAGGAAGACCATTGTTTGGGTTCACTGATTGTGAGATTGGTTGACAGAAAAACTTGCTTATGAGCATTGTTAAAATAACATAGTTATGGATGCCGGTTTTCTCCGTTTTTTTCTAGGTTGCCTTGCTTCTTTTGGTCATAGCGTTGGGCCTGTTGTGTATCTGGGCCAGCAGAGCCATTCTGGATTGTGTTTGAGGCCAATGAGAGTGATCTTAGGGAGGGAAATCAGGTTTTAAAGAGAAGATCAATATTCAGTCATGATCATTGGACTCTAGTGCAGATGTCTTCAAAGTTTGTTTTCACTTGTGAGTCAAAATGGTTTCACATGATGATATAAAATTTTCATTGTTTAGTATCATTCCATCAAATGTCTCATAACTGAGCATCTTCTCAAAAGACTGTCTGGTGGACTCAGAAAGGGTTTAGGTCCCACTTGAGAAGCCCACCTGCATTGCTGCTTCCTAGGACTCAACAGTTTGGCTGGACTAAATGTTTGGTTCAGTTGGTGAAGAGTAGGGTGGCCTATTGTCTTCAGTTTAAAACTGCTTTATTTTCTATTTTAATAATTTGGACAGAAAGGGTCCAGAAGTGTTAAAGAGGGTACTTTCAGGATATGCCCCTCAGCCTAATTTGAGTATAGTAGGCAATAGGGCTTTGGACAGGTGTGACACTACTTGAACACCTTCCTCCAAGGAAGCCATTTTATTCTTAATCAAGGACACTGTAGAATTAATCTTCCTTTGTCATTTTCTTGTCATGGTTCTGATTGTACATTCTTATGCTCTTGTCAAATTTTTTACCTCCAGAATACAAACATGACAACTCGTCCAGTTAATGCCATTCTTTGGATATCATGCACACAGCTTTCCAGGGACATCTGACTAACTTGGACTTTGCAAGATATTTCTCCTTCATGTGAAGGCTCCTCTCCACTGCAGATCCTCTTTGTTAGGGAGCTCTGGATCAGGGGATAGGTAGGACTATGCACCTTGGCCAGCAGGAAGTAGCTAGAAAAGAACAAGACCTTCATCCATCTGCCCTTGTAAGATTACAAGTATCTAGAGTACCAAAGGGGGAATTGTAATGGGGGGAACTCACCCCCTGGAAATGGGGAGGGGTGGAAAAGTGCCAAAGATGGTGCATATGTGCATCTCCCTGACAACTAGAACAACACGTGAATGACACAGGAAAAAGAAGCACACAGGCTGGCACCAAAAACTAGGAAGGTGATTGGATGGGAGGAACATAGCCTCCCATCTACTTCTGCCATGTGGGGGGATTATAGGGGTCAGGTTAAAAGGTGAACTGTGTGAAAATGCCATAGTTTTTGCTCCCCCATCCTCTAGCTAGTGGTTCTGTGGCTGGGGGCTGAGTTTCTGGAGCTGGGAACATAGCCAGAGAGATTGCTAGTGCTCTCTGCCATAGTGCTCCACAATTTGTCCATCTGGGAGCACAGCAGGTTCGGACTCAAAGGCACAGATTCAGGGAGCCTCAGGCCAACAAGGCCTATGCCCCTACCCCAGGCAGGAAGCCACAGTGGCTGCCATCCACCTGGGGCCATACCAGTGTGGGACAGTCAGCTATAGCTCCGGTGTGTCCAGGGAGGGTCAGGCCCCACAGCTGTCCTGAGCACTTTGGGCCTAAACAGGATCATTGCCGGTTCAGGGCTGGTAAGAAGGGGGTGGGGGAATGAATGGATTTGGACATGACCCAAGAGGTGGCACAACTGCGTGACAAACACTGTGCCCCTCCCCCACCCATGAGGCAATGGGAAACTGCTGTGGTGTCACCTACCAGTAGTCTGCCCGCTCCTCTGGCAGCAAAGGTGGGGGTGGGCATCAAGAAATCTACTATCTATGTCTGTAAGTGAATAAAAATTACATTTTTCTATCCACTGGACTCTGTCTCCACAGTTACCACTTGAGCAGCAGGCAGTCGGACCCTATTAGTAGTTTGCTTACACACTTACAGGGAAATTTTTCACAACATAACCCACAGCTATGGAGGTCTTTCTAATATTTATTTATGTTTCAATGTAAAATACAATTTTTTGCTTTATATTCTTTATTCCTAAATGGTTTTAATACACCAAAAGAAATTAGACAATAAATCCAGGTAACATGTGAATACTAAAATAATTATATCTTACACCAATGCTTACCTGATACCTGATATTCACTGAATGATAATTTAAAGACTAATAATTCAGTTTTTTAATTTCATCATTTTATACTTGGTTTCTTCAACTTGAATTGTGAATATGTATTATTTTCTTTTTTTCGTGGTGTGTGTTTTCTCTTTTTATCTTTTTTTTTTATCATTGTTCAAGTACAGTGGTCTGCATTTTCCCCCAATCCCCCACCCCAATCCACTCCATTTCAACCTCCCTTCCCTGATCTCACTCCCCCTTGGTTTTGTCCATGTGTCTTTTATAGTTGTTCCTGAAAACCCTTCCCCCTCCCCCCCATTATCCTCTCCCCTGTCCCCTTTGGTTACTGTCAGTTTGTTCTTAATTTCAATGTCTCTGCTTATATTTTGCTTGCTCGTTTTTTTGTTGATTAGGTTGCACTTAAAGGTGAGGTCACATGGTACTTGTCTTTCACCACCTGGCTTATTTCCCTTAGCACAATGCTCTCCAGTTCCATCCATGCTGTCACAAAGGGCAGGAGATCCTTATTTCTTTCTGCTGCATAGTACTCCATCCTGTAAACGGAGCATGGTTTTTTGATCCATTTATTTACTAATGGACACTTACGTTGCTTCCACCAATTGCTATTGTAAATTGTGCTGCTATGAACATTGGGGTGCATAGGTTCTTTTGGATTGGTGTTTCATGATTCTTGGGATACAATCTCAGCAGTAGAATTACAGGGTCAAAAGTCAGTTCCATTTTTAGTGTTCTGAGGAAATTCCATACTGTTTTCCACAGTGGATGCACCAGGCTGCATTCCCAACAAAGCACACAAAGGTTCCCTTTTCTCCACATCTTCTCCAACATTTATTGTTTGTTACTTTGTTTATGATAGTCATTCTCACCACTGTGAAGTGATACCTCATTGTGGTTTTAATTTGCATATCTCTGATGGCTAGTGATGCTGAGCATCTTTTCATATGTCTCTGGGTCCTCTCTATGTCCTCCTTGGAGAAGTGTCTTTCAGGTCTCTTGCCCATTTTTAACTGGTTTGTTTTTCTTCCTGAAGTGGAGCTGTGGGAATTCTGTATATATTTTGGAGAGCAAACCCCTGTCCAAGTTATCATTGGCAAATATATTTTCCCATAGGGTTGGTCATCTTTTCATATTAATGCTGTTTTCTTTAGCCATGCAGAAGCTTTTAATTTTCAAGAGATCCAATTTGTTTATTCTTTCTTTATGTCCCCTGCTCTAGGGGACATATTGGTGAAAATTTTGCTGCACGGAATACCTGAGATTTTCCTGCCTATGTTCTCCTGTAGAACTTTTATGGTGTCACAACTTATATTTAAGTCTTTTATCCATCTTGAGTTTATCTTTGTGTATGGTGTAAGTTGGCGATCAAGTTTCATTTTTTTGCACGTAGCTGTCCAGATCTCCCAACACCATTTGTTGAAGAGGCTATTTTTGCTCCATTTTATGCTCCTGCCTCCTTTGGCAAATATTAATTGACTGTAGATATTTGGGTTTATTTCTGGGCTCTCTGTGCTGTTCCATTGGTCTATGTGCCTGTTTTTATGCCAGTACCAGGCTGTTTTGATTACAGTGGCCTTGTAGTACAGTTTGATATCAGGGATTGCGATACCTCCTGTTTTGTTCTTCTTTCTCAAAACTGCTGCAGCTATTCGGGGTCGTTTATGGTTCCATATGAGTTTCTGAAATGTTTGTTCTATATCTGTGAAATATGTCATATGTACTCTAATAGGGATTGCATTGAATCTATAAATCACTTTGGGTAGTATGGACATTTTGATGATGTTAATTCTTCCCATCCACAAACATGGTACATGCTTCCATTTGTTTGTTTCTTCCTTAATTTCTTTCTTCAGTGTTGTGTAGTTTTCTGAGTAGAAGTCTTTTACCTCCTTGGTTAGGTTTATTCTCTAGGTACTTTATTTTTCTTGTTGTTATATCAAATGGGATTCTTATCCTGATTTCTCTTTCTTATATTTCATATTTGGTGTACAAAATAATTCCTTTGATTTCTGGATATTGACTTTGTATCCTGCTGTTTTGCCAAATTCACTTATTAGTTCATTAGTGAGTAGTTTTTTAGTGGAGTCAGTATGATTTTCTATGTACACTATCATGTCATCTGCAAACAATGAGAGTTTTGCTCCCTCTTTCCAATTTGGATGCCTTTTATTTCTATTTCTGGTCTGATCGTTGTGGCTAGGATATCCAATACTATATTGAATAGGAGTGGTGAAAGCAGACATCCTTGAGTTGTTCCTGATCTTAGTGGGAAAGTTTTAGTTATTGCCCATTGAGTATGTCCTTGGCTATTGGTCTCTCATATATGGCATTTACTATTTTGAGGAATGTTCCCTCTATACCCACTTTGCTGAATGTTATTATCATAAATGGGTCCTGTACCTTATCAAATGGTTTTTCCACATCTATTGATATGATCATGTGATTTTTATCTTCCCTTTTGTTTATGTGGTGTATTATGTTTATTGATTTACAAATATTGTACCATCCTTGCATCCCTGGGATGAATCCCACTTGGTCATGGTGTATGATCTTTTTAATGTATTGATGGATCTGGATTGTCAATGTTTTGTTGAGGTTTTTAGTGTTCTTGTTCATCAGCGATGTTGCCCTGAAGTTTTCTTTCTTTGTTGTGTCTTTATCTGGTTTTGGGATTAGGGTGATACTGGCTTTATAGAAAGTGTTTGGGAGTCTTCCATCTTCTGGGATTTTTTGGAATAGTCTCTGATGGATAGGGGTTAGCACTTCCTTAAGTGCTGTGTAAAATTTTCCTCTGAAACTATCTGATCCAAGGCTTTTGTGTGTTGGGCTTTTTTGATGGCTGCTTCAATGTTGTGAGTTGTTATTGGTCTCTTCAGGCTTTCTGTTCCTTCTTCATTCAGTATTGGAGGGTTATTTTTTTCTAGAAATTTGTCCATTTCACTTACATTTTCATATTTCTTGGCATGTAATTCTTCATAGTAATTTCTCACAGTCCTTTGTATTTCTGTGGTATCAGTTGAAATCTCTCCTCTTTCATTTCTAATTGGGTTTATTTGGATCCTCTCTCTTGATGAGCCTGCTGAAAGGCTTGTTGATTTTGTTTATCTTTTCAAAGAACCAGCTCCTGGATTGATTGATCCCTAGAACTGTGCTTTTAGTGTCTATGTCATTTAGTTTTGCTCAGATCTTGGTTGTTTCCTTCCTTCTACTTGCTCTGGGCTGTCTTTTTTGTTGTTCTTCAACTTCTTGTGGGTGTAGGGTTAGGTTTTTGTTTGAATGTTTCTAACTTTTAGATAGGCTTGTATTGCCATATACTTCCCTCTCAGGACTGCCTTCTCTTTGTCTCATTTTTTGGATTGTTTTGAGTTCATTTTCACTTCTTTCCAAAACCTTTTTGACTTCTTCCTTGATCTCATTCTTAACCCATTCATTGTTTAATAGCATGCTATTTAATCTCCGTGAGTTTGAGTGTTTTGAGTTTTTTCCCTGTGGTTGGTTTCTAGTTTCAGTCCCTTGTGGTCAGAGAAAATGCTTGATATGATTTCAATTTTCTTGAATTTTTCGAGGCTTGTTTTTTGTCATATCATGTGGTCTATCTTTGAAAATGTTCCATGTGCATTTGAAAAGAATGTGTATTTTGCTTCTTTGGGATGAAAGGTCATATATATATATATATATATATATATATATATATATATATATATGTTACATCCATTTGATATAGAACATTGTTCAATGCCACAATATCTTTGTTGATATTTTGTTTGGAAGATCTGTCCATTTTTTACAGTGGGGCATTGAAATCCCCCAGAATAATTGTATTGCTCTCAATATATTTCTTGAAGTCCTCCAAGATTTTCCTTATATTTTGTGGTACCCATATATTTACAATGTTTATGCATTCTTGATGGATTGTTCACCTGAATATTATGAAGTGACCTTCTGGGTCTCTTTTTAGGCCCTTGTTTTGACATCTATTTTGTGTATTATGACTATTGATACCCCAGCTTTTTTTTTTCCTGTCCATTGTCTTGGAGTATTCTTTCCATCTCTTCCCTTTTAGTCTGTGTAGGTCTTTTTTTTCTGAGGCAGGTCTCTTATAGGCAGCATATGTGTGGGTCATGATTTCTTATCCATTCACCTATTCTATGTCTTTTGATTGAAGAATTTGATTCACTTATGTTTAAGGTTATTATTAATGGGTACTTTTCCATTGCCATTTTACTTCTTTCATACCTTTGTTCTCCTCTTTTACTGTTTTCTTCCTCTTCTTAAAACTGTCCTTTAGCATATCTTGCAGTGATGGTTTGGTGAAGGTGTGTTCTTTGATCCTTCTGTTGTCTGGGAAACTTTTTATTTCACCTTCCATTTTAATTTAGACCCTTGCTGGATAGAGTAGTCTTGGTTGCAGGTCTTTGTTGTTCACCACTTGGAATATTTCTTGCCATTCCTTTCTGGCTTTCATCATTTCTATTGAGAATTCGGCTGCTAGCCATATTGGGGCTCCCCTGTATGTTACTTCTTGCTTCTCCATTGCTGTCTTTAATATTCTCTATTTTCTTGTAATTTTGCCAGTCTCGATCTGTCTTGGAGTAGGCCTATTTGGTTACCCTTGATTGGGACTCTGTGTTTCCTGGATTTTTGTGACTTTTCTCTCATAAAATTAGGGAAGTTTTCCATCATTACTTGTACAAACAGGTATTCTATCGCTTGCTGTTCTTCTTCTCCTTCTGGTATCCCTATTATATGGGTGTTATTATGTTTCATGTTCTCCTGCAGTTCCCTTAACACTTCTTTGTTCTTTCTGATTTTTTTTTCTTTTTTTGTTCTTTCTGTTTTTTTTTTAATCTATCTTGTGCTCCAGCTCACTGATTCAATCCTCTGCTTCATCTGCCCTGCTTTTGATTCCTTCCAGTGTGTTCTTCAATTCTGAAATTGTATTCTTTATTTCCTCTTGGCTTTTGTTGATAGTTTCCATTTCCTTTTTCCTGTTAAAATAATTTGCAGTGAGTTCATTATAGTTTCACTGTAGTTTTTGGTAATTCTCAGTGAGCTCACTGAGCTTCCTTATAACCATTGCTTGCAACTCAATATCTGATAATTGACTTGCCTCTATTTCATTTAGCATTCTTTCTGAGGCTTCCTCTTTTCCTTTCTTTTGTTTTTTTTTTTTTTCTTAGTCTGCCCATTGTTTGTGAGACCCTTCTTGTTAGCCTCTGCTTCTTAAATTGATCTGTTCTGACTCCCTGGATTGTGGTCTGAGCTCTATGGTAGGAGACCTGTGCAATTCAATGGTGCAATCTTCTTGATCTCCTGAATTTGGTGCTCTTGGCATGTCATTTATGTTGGCTATCTGGATGTATTTGGGTTTTGATTGTTGTTGGGTCTTTCTTTGGTGGGTCCTTCCCTCCAGCTGGTTGAGCGAGGGTTGCTCTGCCCACCGTGTCTTTTATGTTGTTTTGCAGGTGCAGTCCAGTTGTGTCAAATCTGGTTCTTCTGTCTGTCTGAGGTTTTGAGGATTTTCTCTTGCTATTGTTCAGTTGTTTGTTCTGGATAATTTCTCCGCCTTTTAGTTGTAATTACAAATTGTCCTGGGTTGAGGTTAGCATGGCTTCCACTCACTCCTTTCCCATCTTCTTTTATTATCTATTTGTGGTTCCTTTGTTGGTGGGTTCTCTCTTCCAGCAGTTAGCAATAGTAATATAAATAAACAATGACTTGCAAGTTCTCTGGAATAGGAAACTGAAATTTGTCTCAGTTTCTCAGTTGTTGGTGTTAGCCTTGTGTTCCCTCTTTGGGTCTGACTCTGGACCTTTCATAGCACCAGGTCTTATTGTTTCACTTGGGGGGGGGGGGAAAGAAAAAAGAAAAGCCTCCTGGTGACTTTAATGTCACCAAACGAGTTCTACTGGTCTTCTGGGAAGTGACAGGCTGAGTAGGCTTAGGGTTTGTTTTTTCTCCTTTCCTATGGTTTTGCAAAGATGGGGGCCAGGTCTGGGTCACAATCTTCATGGTTGCCCAGCCTCTAGCTGAAGTCTTCTGTGCACTGCCAGGCCCTTACTGTTCATCTGGGTCAGGCTGGTGCCTTCAATCCATCAGTTGTGCCATCCTTGAGGTGCACTAATTAAGGGCAACTCACACACCACCTTCTCCCTCCTTGCTGTCCTAGGTGCTGGGCACTCTCAAAGTCTCTTCAGGGTAGTTTAGCTCCCCCATTGATTTAAGTCCTTCTGGGGACTGCTAACTCCCTAAGCCATGCTGCTCTCCTCTGCAGGGGGTGCCTCCTTCTTCCTCTTAGCTAGCCAGCTGCCCTGTGTGGGGCCTGGGGCATGGGCAGGGGCATGGTGGTGGCCAATATGTATTGTTTTCTATCATATTAAATAAACATAACTTTTTAAATTTTGAACATAGATTTCAATAAATATAAAAAAAAATATTTCACTAAGATAGAGAATAGATCAATCAGTTGATCAATCAATGGTATAATGTAGATTATTTACCTTTGGGAAAAAATAGAATAATTGTGCTGATTCTGAGACTCCACTCAAATAATTTATTTGACTTATTTAATTTTTCACATATATGTGTCTTTTACTTTTTCTTTGTTTATTAGATTGATGTTTTAGCAGTTTTGACATCAACACATATTGTTTCCTTTTATGTATAATATAACATAAATTTCTACTTTTCTATTATATTTAATTCTAATTTTTTCTATATTGATATATCCAACATTAAAACATCATTTTCTTCCTTTTTAATTTTTTATTATCCAAATCATTCTTTTCTAAATGTATAGTTTGATATCTGGAGAATAAATATCCCACATAAATGCAAGTGTATTATTGTTATGTCAACTTTATATTTCCCTTTGCCTATTTTTTTCAGTTACTTCTTTTTACTACATAGACTTCCTCTATTACATTTATTTGTCTATGCTAAATCCATTGCAATTTGAGTTTATTTTTTAATGATGTTTCTTTTGAGATATGTGAACCAGTAATCTGAAACTTTTGATAATATATTTATACTAAATACAAATATTCTAGAATATTCCACAGAATATGATTCTGAGCATTTTCACTGAAATTGGGCACACCAAACAAAACTGACCTAAAATTTTAATATTACACTTTATTAATATTGTTTATTTGCTATATTATTTGGGTATATTAAACTTTAGCAACTCTGCAATTCACATGAAATATTACTTTACATATTTACCCTGCTTTTTCTTTGCTTTTAAAAAATTTTTCAATTACAGTTTCACTCAATCTTATTCTGTATTAGTTTAAGATGCACAGCAAAGTGGATAGAAAAACATGTAATTTAGAGTCATTATGAGGTATAAATTGGTAGCTACAACATCATCACAGAGATAGAGATTACAACATAGGGAATATAATCAATAATATCATGATAACTATGTATGGTTTCAGGAGAGTACTTGAAAATTGGGGAATGCTCTCTGTTTTATATTGGTTTACTTTCCAGTTCATAAAAAATTGGTGCCTTTTTTCCCTGTGGATTTAAACCAGATTTCAGACTTTTTTTTGATAATATTGTTCTTCATAACTTTGCTTTTCTTAAATCATTTTTTAAGTATTCAGTCTTTGTTTGGCTGACCATAGAATTGTTTGGTTACTTTGAACAGGTGGTTTTAATTTAGAGTAAGTACAAGATACCACAGAAGCTCTGAAAAATTTCCCCTGTTAAAGGTTAGCAGAAAATAAGAATATGGATAGAATAGATTATACCTCTATGCTTTATCAATGTCTTCTGACATTAAAATTAGATTCTTCAATTTCTCTATAATTTTTGGTTATAATTGTTTAAATATCAGCAAAGATATCTTATAGATACAAATACAGTTGTATGTGGATTTCTAAAAGTTTTCTCTCCATGTGGTGATTAAGAACTGCGGTATTAAATAACTGAATATTTTACATAAAAGAAGCATGACACATAACTAGGGATTAGTCACGAGTGATTCCAACCAACAAAATCAAATGGTGGGACTGTAACAGTCTTATAGGAACTCTCTGTTAGTCACAAACCCCAACTGGCTTTTGATTTTGTGTCTTTTGTGATTACATGTCTTACTCTTAATGACTCATTTTATCATTATTCATGTATACAATTTTGATGGCATCCACTGATTCTTAAAGGAAATATAAATAATTAATTTACTTGCATTAATATCTATTTCTCTTTCTCCCCAAATTTGATATTTTTAAAACATATTTGTATAACCTATTGCTAACTTTTATAATTAAAAATATTTATCAAGCATTTTAACACAGTAATTTTCATTATGGTGAAGCAAATTGATTACTTCTTTCATATTTCTATTCCCTTCTCTTCAAAATTGCCTTTGCAATGCAATTTAATAAAATGATATTTAAGAAGCATGGATTGGGACAATTTGAAAAAATCTCTTCATGGTAATAATATTTTCTCTATAAAATTCCACTGTAGTTCTTTTTCCCCCTTTATTTATTCATTTGTTTATTTAATTATGTATTTATTTTATTGGTGTGACATTGCTAATAAAATTGTATAGGTTTCAGTTGTACAATTCCATAATACATCATCTGTATTATAAATATCTCCTTTATTTCCTGATCTCCTTTCCCTCTGGTTAACACCATACTGTTGTTTGTCTTTGTTTTTCTTGGTATTTTCCTTACTCCCAACATCTTTTTCACCTAGCACCCTAACTCTCCCCCTAATGACAGCTGTTAATCTGTTCTCTGTATCTGTTTATCTTATTCATTGGATTCCACATATAAGTAAAAAATCATATGGTATTTGTCTTTTTCTAACTGGCTGATTTCACTTAGCATAAAAATCTCCAGGTCCTTCCATGCTGTAGCAAAGGATAATTGTTTTCTTCTTTTTTGCAACCGAGTAGTATTCCATTGTGTAAATGTTCCATAGTTGTTCTATCCACTTATCTACTGCTGGGCACTTGGGCTGCTTGCAAATGTGGCTATTGTAAATAACACTGCAATGAACATAAGGGTGCTTATATTCTATTGAATTAATGTTTTGGATTTCTTCAGATAAATTCACAGAAGAGGAATCACTGGGTTATAGAGCAGTTCCATTTTTAATTTTTTGAGGTATTGCCATACTGCTCTGCACAGTGACTACACCAATCTGCATTCCCACCAACAGTCCAAAAGGATTCTCCTTTCTCCATATCCTTGCCAGCACTTGTTTGTTGACCTTTCAACTGGTGTAAGGCATTATCTTTCATTGTGGTTTTAATTTGCATTTCCACAAAATTCAAGAGGTGGAAAGACTCCTAAGATCATTTTACAAGGCCCACATTATCCTAATTCCAAAACTAGATGAAGGCATTACACAAAGGGGAAATTATAGGTGAATATCCCTGATGAACACAGATGATAAAATGGAACTGCTCTATAACCCAGTGATTCCTCTTCTGTGAATTTATCTGAAGAAATCCAAAACATTAATTCAATAGAATATAAGCACCCTTATGTTCATTGCAGTGTTATTTACAATAGCCACATTTGCAAGCAGCCCAAATGTCCATCAGTAGATGAGTGGATAGAACAACTATGGAACATTTACACAATGGAATACTACTCGGTTGCAAAAAAGAAGAAAAAAATTATCCTTTGGGACAGCATGGATGGACCTGGAGAACATTATTCTAAGTGAAATAAGCCAGTCAGAGAAAGACAAATACAATATGATTTCATTCATATGTGGAATCTAATGAACAAACAGAACTAACAAACAAAATAGAGACAGATCCATAGATAGAGAGCTGTCTGGCTGTTCCAGGGCAAAGGGTTAGGGGAGGAGGGATTGAACAAAAGAAAAAAATGACTCATAAACATGGACAACAGTGTGGTGACTGATGTGGTGGGGGAAAGGTGTGACTGGATTTGGAAGGGGATATGAGGTGGATAAAAGGTAATGGAAAAATACAATTAAAATAAAAGTAAAAGCAAGGTTTGAAACACCCTCAAAGAAGACTTGTGGGTGGCAAAAAAGCTCATAAAGGCTTATTCAACATCATAAGTCTTTAAGGAAATGAAAATTAAAATCATATTATTATGAAACTACATGCTCAGTGGAATTGTCAAAATTAAAAGACTAACCACAAGTTAAAACAATCAGATGCTACTATTAGAATATCAAACATTTATAACCCTGGCAATAGCAGTTGCTGGTGAGAATGTGTAGTATCATTGTTGTTGGAAATGCAAAATAGTACAGAAATTTTTGAAGATAGTTTGGTAATTTCCTGCAAAGCTAAATTTAGTCCCATCATTAAGCAATCATACTCCTAGGTATTACTCAACTGCTTAAAAAACTTATGTCCATCTCCTGAACTTTACATTCCATGATTATTTTTTATATTCAAAGATATTTATTGAGCACCTGTCATGTGTCAGGTCCTATTCTAGTTGCTAGAGATGGGGGAGTGAAAAATAAACAAATACATAGTTTGAACTGCAATGCAGCATAAGGAATATGGCAAATAATATTGTTGTACTTATGTATGGTGCTAGACGGGTACTTGAACTCTTGGGGGGAATAACTTTATAAATTATATACTTGTCTAACCACTATACTATACTATACCTAAAACTAATATAATATCAAATATCAACTGTAATGTAAAAATATATTTAAGAAAATATTAGGTCTATAAAATATACAGTTTGCACATGAAAATTTATAGCAGTTTTATTTATAATTGCCCCAAATTAGAAGAAACTATGTTGTCCTTCAATAGATATGAATAAAAATGTGTTTCAAAAAAGTAGGAAAAATGAGTAATACCCATACAGTGGAACACTATCCAACAATAAAATTTATTGACTTGTGCATTAACAGAGATTAATTTTAAAAGTATTTATCTAAGTCAGCAATTTTAATGTTTTCATCTTACAGCACACAAACTAATTACTAAAATTTTGTGGCACAGCAAAAAAAATTTTTTTTGTCAATCAACAAAAATAGGTATAATTTTGATTTATCCATATCAGATAACTGTTGTTGTACTGGCTATTGTTATTTTTTTTTATTTGACAATAAGGAAAGAGAGGTCCATGCCCCTGACTAAACAGTTAGGTATTGAATGTTTTAAAAATTGTTGTAGCACACCAGTTGAAAATTGCCGCTATATGTAAAAGAAGCAACATTAACAAAGCCACATACAACATACAACATGATTCCATTCATATAATATTCTAGTAAAAGCAAAACTCTAGAGACAGAAAAAGGTAATTTTTTCCAGATATTTAGAGAGAGGGGAGTGTTTGACTTGGGGAAGCATAGAAGATTTTGGGGGGTAGTAGAGATAACCGATATGGTAAAGTATGGTATGTAGATTTCTGATGTTATGTATTTATCAAAACACAAAAAATGTACTGCACAAAAAATAAATCTTAATAAGTGCTAATTTTTAAATAGAAATTAATGGGAACTCAGGATATTATGCAGATTGTGACAAATTATTTAAAGGAATTATAAATATATAACATAATGTCACTACAGGAGATGATGGAAAAAGTTGTGTAACTGTCCATAGCTCTATACTCTACTTGGTAAAGTAGTTTCTTATGGGGATGCAGGTTAACAATTCTGAAACTAATATGCATGCAGACTGAGACTTTACAAATAATACCTGTGTGTCAAATGGTGGGAAAATATTCTCAGTTTCAATAGTGAGAGGTTATATATAAGCAAGGGGGAAAACTAAAATAAATCATATGGTATTGTTTTAGATTCAGGACTTATATTTGGCTTAATATAAGTATGGATAGATTAATTAAAATTATTATGTGAGTATACATAAGTCAATATAGATATATGTCGTAGTGAGAGTGACTAGAAGTAATAACATTCTAGTAGCAACCATGCACTCAGATCTTAGTTTATAATGTATTTATCCAATAAATGAAATCAGGCTACAGGGAGAAATAGCCAGTTCAAGGGCTAAAGCTGGTAATATACAAAATGAGTCTGGAGCATCCTGTAGTTCTAAAATGAAATGAAGTGTTTAAACAAACAAGATGAAGTCTTTTCAAAAACAATACAGAGACTAATCTGAAATAGGTTCCTATGGCCAAAGGTAGAATAATTTCAGCAGCAAAATTAATAATATAAAATTGGATTACAACACAAAATAGAAAACAAATACCCACAAGTCTACATTGATATAATAGGTAATTAAATAAATGATATAGAAGAAATTAATCTGTGCAAATAATTTATACAGATACTCCCTCTCAAGGATGTGGAGCTTAATTCTCAACCCTTTAAGCATATGTTGCAACCCTTTAGTGTCTTGCTTACAAAAGTGAGGGATAGTAACTTACAGTGGAGAAACCCAGCAATGACTACCTCAGCCAGGCAATCAAGGTTAATACAATCAGTGATATTTCATGCTGATAGAATATACTCTTGATATGATGTGTTGAGAATGGCAGTTCACCTCTGTGAGCTTCCTCCCTCAAATCCATAACCCGGTGGACCACAAGAAAAACATCAGACAACCAAAATCTAAAGGTATTCTACCAAATATATGACTGGTACTCTGAGAAGCTGTCACAGAACAGAGAAAGCTAAGGAGGCAGTATGCCCAAGTCCAGTGTGGTATCCTAATAAAAGAGAGAAAAATATATGAAGGATAAACCTAGTGAAATCTGAATAAGTGGTGGTTACTTAGTAGTAATGTACTGATATATTTCTTTGGTTCTGACAAATGTACCATAGAGAGAAAATATGGAAGTTTCATATACTGGTGGTGAAAGTATAACATAACACAACAAGTTGGGAAAATAATTTGATTGTTTTTAAAAGTTAAACTTCAACTTCCTAAATCAAATAGCTATATAGATCCTAGGTAAAGTATATACTCCCACAAAATATTGTACACAAATGTTCATGCAGCTTTATTTATTTATATAATAGTCAAGAATAGAAACAATCAAAATGTCCATAAACAAATATGTGAATAATTATGTTATATCCACAAAATGGAATACTCCCAGCAATAAAAAGAAATGAAATATGTTTTATTGATATACATAGAAGATGGATGAATCTTACAATTTATGCTTAATGAAAGAAGCCAGAAAAAAAAATGCATACTATATAATTTTATTTGTATAAAACCAACAAATGTGATGCAATTGGACAAAAAGCACATTGTGGTTGCCTGGGGCCAAGGGTGAATGATAGGGGAGTAGGGATAAGTTACAAAGACCACATGGAAACATGTGGAGATGATAGATATGTTCATCATCTTAATCGTGGTGATGTTTTCAAGGGTGTATAGATATGTCAAAATTCATCAAATTGTACACTTTAAATAGGAGCAAATAATTATGTCAATTATACCTCAATAAATTTGTTAAAAAATAACTATAGGTGACTCTATACCATAGTTTCTGGGACAATTTTCCCAAGCCCAGGAAACAAAAGATTTTCTCTCCTTAAAAGTCATGAGCCTCTTCCCCATGGCTTCTCAGAATGACTGACATGGGAAATTTGATTTGCTTCAAGGAAAACCCTGCCCTCACCTACAGAGATGTGCTCTATTCCTTTGTCCCTCAAAGAAAATCAAACAATAATTCAACATCAGAATATTCTCTAATATCTTGGTTATTCATTTTTAAGACCCTACATGAAGCATCAAAAAGACAAGAACAGTCTGAGATCAGCACAATGCATTTTTATATCTCCTCTTCCACCCAAAGCTTTGAAAAGTTTAAATTATTTCTTTAACTAGTGACCTACTTACACATATAATCTAGATCTATAAATATAATGTCAATTCATATAAATTTTGACTAAAAGCTTCAATAGTTCAATTTCAGTTATCTTTTATTATAACTATTAATTGTCTCAAATTTTATATCTTTATAAACGTCATGTTGTTAATAAATTTCATTGTATTTCACTCAAAATATTTAATTCCCTTTTGCTAATTTGAAAGCAACTCTCTCAGTGTGTCAGCCAATGTCAAAAAGCACTTTATTGGATATTTCTAAATGGACATTTGTTTATGTATAATTTCTGCTAGAAATTTGTTCTTTGGCTTCCCAAAATCCAATCATCATTTTTTTAAATTTAAGTATAGTTGTATACAAAAATTATGTTAGTTTCATGTGTACAATATAGTCATTTGATATTTATATACCTTACAATGTGATCACCATACTAATTTTAGTAATCATCTGTCACTGGGCAAACTTATCACAGTGTTATTAACTATATTCTCATTCTCTGTTTTCACCTATCCCCCCACCCTCCCCTCCATAAGCCATCTGCTTGATCTTCATTTTCACAAGCCTGTTTTTATTTTGTTTTGTTTGTTCATTTTGTTTTGTCTTGTCTTTAGATTCTACTTATAAGTGAAACCTCGGTATTCATCAATACATGATGGGATAAGGGAGATATGGTACACATATATATAATGGAATATTACACAAAAATGAAAAAGGATTGAAATCTTGACATTTTCAACAACTGTGGAGGACCTAGAGTATGCTATGCTATGTGAAATAAGCCAGACATAGAAATACAGATATTGTTTGTTTGTACTTATATGTGCAACAAAAGTTTTGATTGGAAGGATAGTCCATGTTTCACCAGGGACATGAATATTCTCTTCCCATACCTTGGAAAGTAGAATGCAGTCAACTGATTCATCCTTGGCCATTTATATATTTCTTAAAACTTTTAATCTTGGGGTTTATCATTCATTTATTGTGCAGCAATCAGTGTCTAAGATAGTCTGCCATGAAAAAGCAGGTGTTATCAATGACAACATCTGAAGCACGTTATTACTGCTGCATGATTTTGACTGTGGCTCCGCCTGCCCATCATGTCTTTTGTTAGTAGGTATTTATCACCTATTTTCTCTATCTTCTTCCAAAAAAGTATAGTTAGCTTTAATTAATTCCATAGTATCTGTCGAATGCAATTTAAATCTTGAATGATATATGCATGTACATGTTCACATCCTTGTTTATATGTTAATGCATATAATGTGTTTTTAGTTGGGTCCTGATAGGTAGTTGCTCTATATTTTCAGAGATCTGTGGTAGTAGGAAGAAGATTGCCCTGAGAGTCAGGGAACATCAAATTACTTGTGTAGTAGTTAAGAGCATGGACTTTGAAGTCAAATTTCTGAATCTATATTTCTGCTCTATTATTATGTAAGATTGGAGAAAGTTACTTATCATCTCAGCCTCAATTTCTGTATAAATAAATTGGGGATCGTAATGGTTCCACCCTTGCAGGGTTAATTTAGGATGAAAAAACTAAACAAATCTTCCATATAGTAATTGGTATGGCTAGAAATTGAGTCCAAGTTTGTATGACTTTAAATATTGAGGTTCCATTCATCATTATATGACTCCTGAAGGTGATCCATGTTTTAGAGAGTTGTTTATGTACTAAAAATGAAGCCCTCTTTAGTAACATTTGCCATTATCAGAATAAATTGATCAATTTTAATACAGAAAATAATTTTTCAAATCTATGTAAGTAAAAGTCTTCCATCCTATATCTCTGTATGTAACTACATATTGAAAGGAGAGAGAAGGATTAGGGAATCTTTAGAAGGACAATAAATACAACATAAAAAACTATAATTAAAGTAAGAGTTTAGCAAATAGACAAGGCTCTTTGATGACTGGCTCTATGACATCTAAATGAAGGCCAAGAGTCCCTCCTTGATATTTGCACAACAAAACATTGTCAGAAAGGTAAGTGCTACCCAACCACTAATAAACTTCAAGTCATAGTAATATAAGGAAAAAACTAAAAATGAACTCATTGTTTACTTATGGAAGGAGTACTGCAAGTCATTTTTACAAGTATTTAAATGATTTTTTCTGCAAATTATTGTCTTAACTATTGTCATATATTTTTGATACTATAAAAGTGACATAACCTTACAAATCAGTAGCAGTCTTAATTCTTCAAAGTTACAAAAATTATGTATAAATTCTAAAGGGATTTGTTAAATCTAGGTGCTACCAGTTATTATTTTTATATGACGTTCACACAGGTATTAAATATTTCAGTATTTCAATGTCTTCAACTGTAACATGGTAATAATGCCTAATTATAATTATAGGTAATAATAATGCCTAATTCAGGAAATGACTCTGAGGAGTAAACAAGTTTAATGAAGTAAAATGATTATAGAGATGTTCAACATATAGGAAAGCCTAAAATAATATTTCTAATATTATGCTTGATGCAACAATATTGACAATATCAAGTTACTATTATTATTATTGCTGTTAGTATGAGAAATCAGTGACAACTATAAAGATGTTGCCTCTGTACTCCTGGAAACAGCATGTAAAGAGACTGAATGAGAAAACATCTCCCAGAGAATAAGAAAGAATTAGAATGCTAGAATCAATTGCTGAATTATTGACTGATTCCTGAATAAAAAAGTAAATGATGTTGCCTGAGGCATTTGTATGATTCACACTCTAATGAGGATCATGAACAATGAATAATCAATGAGCTTATGAAGGCATACTAGAAAGTTCCACAAAAAGGTTATTGTTCTATGGTATAATCGTTATCAGTTGTTCTAAATCCTTGCAAACAAAGTTTCTTGAATATGTATGTATGAGGTATGTCAGGGAAAAGCCTAACCATTGTTAATATGAGAATGGTCTGTGTGATATCTATGTAACCTGGCAGCCAAGGAGAGTAGACTGGAATGTGCATCTGTGAACAATGATGACTTCACTGTAGTAATCAGTGGGGGCTATAGATGCCATTGAGTGAGCATGTGTACTGTATGGCTGTCACATTCAAAATGACTGGGTAAATAGAGCAATAAATCTGCATCAAATTTTGCGCTAAGCTTGAACATTCCACCATGGAAACTATTCAGATGATTCAAAGGTTTCAGGTATGGTGCAATAAGTGCAGCACAAATAAAAGTGTGGCACAAATGCTTCAAAGATGTTTGAGAGTCTGTTGAAAGTGATCCATGTTCTAGAAGACCTGCAACAAACAGAGCACCTGAGAATGTTGAATGTGTACAGGCTGTGATCAACAAACATAGGCAACTGACATAGTGAGAACTAGAAGCTGATCTGCAGATTCCCAAAACTACTGTGTTCAAGACTTTGACACAGGATCTTGCCATGAAATGTGTTGTGTAAAATTCACTGTATGGCTTCTGCTGCCATAGTAGAAGGAACATCGTGCTGCAGTTGCTAATGATGCTGGGAGAATTGTGTGAGATCCCAAGGTGCTTCCTTTGAAGGGGACTGAGGCATCATTGTCCTATGTACAATATTTCTTGTATCTTGTATCATCTTCTTCAATGTCTCTATTTTTTATATTACATTGCTGGATAGTTTCTAGACAGACCTTGTCATATGTATGCCTGTATAATACATATACATTATAACAGGTGACAACCCCCATTAAGGAATGTGCTTTTCAGAAGTCAATTAGAAATGACGATCCATGGAAGATATATGTATTAGGAAAAGATGCTGTTTAGAAGGAGAACCATTAATCTCTCCCACCAAGGCTATAAATTCAGGTTTGTTATACATTGTATTTTCTGGATATAAAATATATCTAATTTGGTTGTTTAATAAAAAAGCAATAGGATAAAAAATAGAAATCACAAGTTATCCTTGAAATGAGGTAATTTTCAAAATCAATAATTAATAGCAAAAATAACTAATAATTTATTATCAGTGGTTTAGATTAATGTGAATCTCCTAAACCTAAATTATTATAGGTAGAATTATAATAAGTTTATTCCTTTGTTCCTGTTTTGTGGATATGATATTGGTATTTAGACATAATAGCTATTTTATTACAATGATGATTATTTTATAAAGTTATTAGCTTTTGTTAAAATTTTGCCGACTCCTTTAAAAATTTGAATATGCTTTATTAAAACTATTTAACAAATAAAAATCTCTTCTCTAGCATGATTAGTAAATATGAATTTCACAGTTAAATACCTAAAATAATTATTACATCCAGTGGTCATGAGGGACATGTTTTTAAGAATATACTGATTAAACTACATCCTTCAGATGACATGTTTCTACACTACTAGCAATGAACCATATCTGATTAGTCATTAAGTAATTAGGAATGCTAATGTAAACAAATTATATTTAAATGAGGCTTCAGACTAGAGATGAATCATACATTTTATCTTCTGGTCTGAGCTATATACAGATCCATCAATAAAACAACCAAGCAAAAAGTACCTAAAGGTGGTTCCATCTCTTATTTGCCACTAAATAGAGTCTGTTATTTTAAGCAGGGTTATATTTTAAATTTAACTGACAATATAAATGTTTTATATACAACTTGAGAAAAAATGGCTGAGACTACAATCCTACATTTTTCTATGCCTATCGTAATTTATATTTCTCTGTGTCTCTGTATGTTTGTGTCAGAGAGAGAAACAAGACAGACAGAGTCTAGTTCCTATGAAATAGCAAAGATGAGAGGTCCTAGAATATACAAAGTTATAAATATAGTGAGATAGAAATGAAGAAATAAGTGACATTGGACCAAAAAATAGAGGAATATTGCCTAAAGGCTAAAAAAGAAAATGAAGCAATTAGAAAAAAATTAGAAAAATGGAAAATATGTTTGAAGTTATTTTTTAAAAAACTACATAATAACAAATCAGAAATAGAAACCTTCAGGATGCAATATTCCTTAAATTTGTAATCTGTATTTAAAATTTTAATATGTATTTCTTTTAATAAATATTAAATTTATTAAGGAGAATTTGGTTAATGAAATTATATGTTTCAGGTGTATAATTCTATAATACATACCTGTTTGGCTAGTATGAATAAGACAAGATATATCAAGTGTTGGAGAGAATGTGCAGAAAAAAGAATCCACATGTACTGTTGGTGGGAATGTAAAGTGATACAACCACTATGGAAAACAGTATGGAGAGGATCCAAGATGGTGGAAGAGTGAGTGGAAGTCACAATAACCTCCTCCTAGGACCAATCTGGAATTACAACTAAATTGTGGAAAAACCACCCAGAACAAACAACTAAACAATAGCGAGAGAGAAGCCTTAAAACCACGGGCACAGAAGAATCATCTTCAGCACAGCATGACTGGTTGAGAATACAGCAGAGACACAAGAAGGCTGGCTGGGTGACCACAGATGACAACTGAAGTGCTGGAGGGATATTTAAGCAGGCAATTGGGTCCCCCTGAGAAGTTTGGGGTCTAAACCCTAAGCTAGGATCCTCAGCCTAGACAACCAGAGCTCAAAATGTACACAGTTAACATCCAGCTGCAAAAGGCAGCATGGTTTCTCTCTGCCAGAGATGGACAGCTAGAGATGCAAAGAGCCATTTAAAGGGCCAATGCATAAATTTACATTTGCAGCCACTTACCCTGTGCTCTGGCAAAGGGAAAGGGGCAGAGTGGACTAGAGATCCTTGAGGAGAGATGGGGCACCAAGGCTTTGGGAGAGAACTGACAGAGTAGCCTCCAAGATCCCTGTGCTAAGTCATTCCTCATACTGCAGCAGCCAACTTGCTCAGGCAGACCTCTCCCTTCCACTTGGCAGCAGCCTGATTGAAAATGATAGCCCTGGGGGAGAACCAAGATGGCACTGTAGGTAGATACACTGCGCCTCCTCGCACAACCAGAACTGACAGAGAATTGAACTGCAAGGGGGTCCGACACCAAGGAAATAAAAAATAAACATTTATCCAGACTGGTAGGAGGGATGGAGATGGGCACCGGGGTGGAGAGGACTCGAGTGGCTGTGGCGGGACCGAGACTGGTGGGACGAATGGCGCAGGCAGTCTGACCACTAGCAGACCCTGCAGCCCTACGGCCCTACATTCGCACACAGATAAACCGAGAGGGCTGGACTCAGAATGGCGGAGAGCAGGGCAGGCAGAGCAGTGGGTAGCACCCCTCGACCCCACATTCGTGCATAGATAAACCAGATGAACTGCGGGGACCGAAGCAGACTACGCAACCCAGGGCTCCAGCTCGGGGAAATAAAGCCTCAAACCTCTGATTGAAAATGCCCCTGGGGGTTGGGGCAGCAGCAGGAGAGACCCAGCCTCATGGGAGGGGTCCTTGGAGAGACCCACAGGGGCCTAGAGTGTGCACAGGCCCACCCACTTGGGAACCAGCACCAGAGGGGCCCAGTTTGATTGTGGGTAGCAGAGTGAAAGATTGAAATCCGGAGGAGAGTGAAGCAGGAGCCATTGCTCCCTCTCAGCCCCTCCCCCATGTACAGCATCACAGTGCAGCAACCAGTGTTACCCCACCCCGGGGAACACCTAAGGCTCCGCCCCTTTAAGTAACAGAGGTGCCAGGACAAAAAAAAAAAAAAGGCCCAAATGACAGAACACTTCAAAGCTCCAGAAAAAATACAACTAAGCGAGGAAGAGATAGCCAACCTATCGGATGCACAGTTCAAAACATTGGTTATCAAGATGCTCACAGAATTGGTTGAATCTGTTCAAAAACCAGATGAAAAAATGAAGCCTATGCTAAGAGAAACAAAGGAAAATGTACAGGGAACCAATAGTGATGCGAAGGAAACTGGGACTCAAATCAACGGTGTGGACCAGAAGGAAGAAAGAAACATCCAACCAGAAAAGAATAAAGAAACAAGAATTCAGAAAAATGAGGAGAGGCTTGGGAACCTCCAGGACATCTTGAAATGTTCCAACATCCGAATTATAGGGGTGCCAGAAGGAGAAGAGGAAGAACAAAAACTTGAAAACTTATTTGAACAAATAATGAAGGAGAACTTCCCCAGTCTGGCAAAGGAAATAGACTTCCAGGAAGTCCAGGAAGCTCAGAGAGTCCCGAAGAAGCTGGACCCAAGGAGGAACACACCAAGGCACATCATAATTACATTACCCAAGATTAAACGCAAGGACCTACATCCAATATTACTGTATCCAGCAAAGCTATCAGTTAGAATGGAAGGGCACATAAAGTGCTTCTCAGATAAGGTCAAGTTAAAGAAGTTCATCATCACCAAGCCCTTATTATAGGAAATGTTAAAGGGAGTTACCTAAGAAAAAGAAGATCAAAAATAGGAACAGTAAAAATGACAGCAAACTCACAGTTATTAACGACCACACCTAAAACAAAAACAAGAGCAAACTAGGCAAACAACTAGAACAGGAACAGAACCATAGAGATGGAGATTACATGGAGGGTTGTCCATAGGGGAGTAGGAGGGGGAGAGGTGGGGAAAGGTACAGAGAATAAGTAGCATAGATGATAGGTGGAAAATAGACAGGGGGAGTGTAAAAATAGTGTAGTAAATGTAGAAGCCAAAGAAGTTATAAGTATGACCCATGGACATGAACTATAGGGGGGGAATGTGGGAGGGAGTGGGTGGGCAGGATGGAGTTGAGTGAAGGGGCAGAAATGGGACAACTGTAATAGCATAATCAATAAATATATATTAAAAAAAAGAAAATAATAGCCCCAATCCCAGGAGGGATTCTGCCCAGCCCTGTGGTTCTTAAGCCTGACTGCTAAGTGAAGAGTTACTAGATTATCATCTGAAGGGGTCAGCCACAGATAGTAGATCCCTGGTACTCTCAAACAGTCGGCCTAAGGTGAGATGGGGTTACCATCTGACATCACTAGAGGTAGATCTAGAAAGAAAAACAGTGGTAAATACTAGATGCTATCGAGAAAAAATCCACCATGGCCTTCTTCATGTTTTACATTATTTTCCTTCTTGCATAGCTTTCAAACATTTGTTTCTTGTCCTTCAAGTTTATACACATTGAGTCACTATATTTCATACTATATTTTATTTCAATTCCATATTTTGCCCCTCCCTTCTCTTACCCCATTTTACCTTCTTCTTTCCTCTTTTATTTATGTTTTGAATTTTGTTTTTCCCTTCCTACAACCTGTTTCCATTCTGTATTCTTAATATTTCTTGCTTGTCCAGCTTGTCAAAACCGATTTTCCTGTCAATGGTCATCTCACATTATTTTTGCCACTCTTGAAATACCTGAGTTCTCTCTCCACCTTTAGCAATCTTTGCTTGTTGTTTGTGGATAGTGTGGTTTTTGCATTTTTTCAACTTTATCTCTACATCTTCACTAATTTTGTATTTCAAATATCAAATGTAACCAGCCCCTTCTCCTACTGTCTTAGCCTGTTTTTTTTTTCCTGTTTCTCTCTTTCACTCTGTCCTTTTTTTCCTTTCTTTCCTTTTCCTTTTTCTTTTTGTCTCAAATTTTAATTTTCCCATCTCAAACTGTTTTTTGTTCCTCACTCTTAGTATTTCCTCTACCTGTATCATCACAAAATCTCTTCCCTTTCCTCTAGATATCTCTTAAGATTTTCTTTCTTTTTTTTCTCTCTTATTCTCATCCCACCTGTATTAATTATAGCTCATTTGTTGATGGATCTTTCTGTCCAGTTTGGTTCCTATTTTTAATTATTTATTTACTTGTTTTTCATTTTTCTTTCTCTCTCTAGTCTTCATTTTATTTTATTTTATAATTTTATTTTATTTTCTGTTTAAACCTAGTACTACATGCTTTCCTTCCCTTACCCCATTCTACCTCCTTCATCTGTTTATTATTTATGATGTACTTTTACTTTCTCTCTTCACATTGATCTAGTTCCCTTCACTTATTAGTGCTCTTCCCTTTACCTTCTCAAAACCATTTTTCTTTGAGTGTGTAATCTCATATTTGCTCTCCTTTTTTATAATAATCTCATTACAGAATTATTAATACTTATTCACTTGCTGTTGATAGTGGGATTGTGGGTGGGAGTTATTTTTGTGGTTGTGGGTTTGTTTCCTTGGCTTTGTGGGTTTGATCTGGTAGCACCTGCAAAACAGCATAGAGGACATGGTTGGTGGAATGACCCTCAGTCAACCAGCTGAAAGGAATGACCCACCAAAGAAGACCCAACAACAATAAAAAGCCAGTAACATCCAGAGAACCAACATAAATGGCATAAAGGGCATCTGAAGATCATCAAGTTCAGAAGATAAAGGAGACTGCATCACTGAATCTCAGAGATCACCTACCATAATAGTTCACACCATAGACAGGGAGTCAAAACAGATCAATTTAAAAAGCAAAAGCAAAAAAGAAGGGTCTACCCTAAAATGGGGAGACATAGAAACAATCCCCAATTGAAAGGAAAGAAGAAATCCTCTCAAAGCATGCTAACTGAAATAGAGTCAAGTGAACTATCAGTTATTGAGTTCAAAACAATGGTTATAAGGAAGAGCAATGAGCTTACTGACAATTACCAAAAACAACAAGAAAGCTACAGATAATTTACTGGGAACTACATCAGCATGAGAAAAGGACATAGAATCTATCAACAAGAGCCAGGAGGAAATGAAGAATACCATTTCTGAATACAGGAACATAGTAGAAGGAATCAGAATCAGGCTAGATGAAACAGAGGATTGAATCAGTGAACTGGATGACAAGGTACAAAACACATCCCAGAAAGAGCAAGAAAAGGAAAAAAAGACTCAAAAACAATGAAGAGTTGAGGGAACTGCAGGAAAACATATAATGTAGTAATATAATAGGGATACCAGAAGGAGAAGAAGACAAGCAAGGGATAGTAAACCTGTCTGAAAATGTAATGATGGAAAAGTTCCCTAATTTTATGAGAGAAAAACTCACCAAAGTCCAGGAAGCACAGAGGGTACCAATCAAAGGGAACCCAAAGAGGCTCACTTCAAGACAGGCTGTAATTAAAATAGAAAAATTCAAAGACAAAGATAGAGTCTTAAAGGCAGCAAGGGAGAAACAGGAAGGATTATACCAAGGAGCTCTGATAAGGCTAGCAGCTGACTTCTCAATGGAAACACTACAAGCCAGAAGGCAATGGCAAGAAATATTGAAAATAATGAAAATCAAAGGCATGTAACCAAGACTACTCTAACCAACAAAGCTCTCAATTAAAAAAGAAGGCAAGAAAAAAAAAAAAAGAAGGAGATTCCCAGACAAAATATGGCTGAAAGAATACACCCATCAAACCAGCATTGCAAGATATGCTAAATAGCCTGCTTTAAGAAAGTGAATGAAAAAAGTGAGAGAGGGGGACACAAATACAAAGGGGTAAAATTGCAATGCATAAACATCTATCAATAACAACCTTCAATGTAAATGGGTTAAGTGCTCCAATCAAAAGACAAAGGGTAACTGAATGGAAAAGAAATCATGACCCACAGATATGCTACCTACAAGAGACCCACCTCAGAATTAAAAACTACACAGACTGAAAGTGAAGGGATGGAAAAAAAATATTCCAAACAATTGCACAGGGAAAAAAAAAAGTCAAGGTAGCAATACTTACATTAGAGAAAATAGACTTCAAAACAAAGCACATGAAAAGAGACACAGATGGACACTTCATAATACTTGAGAGAAGAATACATTAAGAAGACATAAAAATTGTACATATATATACATCCAATATAGGAGCACCCAAATACATAAGGAAAATCATGGATGACTTCAAGAAAAATATAGATAATAACACATTTATGGTAGAGGTTTTTAGCACCCCACTGTAAACAATACATAGTTCTTCCAAACAAAATATGAGAAGGATATTGTGGCACTGAACAATGCACTAGATCAATGTACTTAACCGAATACACACACACACACACACACACACATATAAAATCTGTTATCCCAAAGTAGCAAAATACACATTCTTTTCAAATGCACCTGGAATATCTTCAAAAGGAGACCACACGGTAGGACACAAAACAAGCCTCAACAAATTCAAGAAAATTGAAATCTTATCAAGCATTTTTTCAGACCACAAGGGTTTGAAACTAGAAACCAACCTCAAGGTAAAAACTCAAAAGCATTCTAATTGATGGAGACTGAATAGCATGCTATTAAACAATGAAAGGGTTAATAATGAGATCAAGGAAGAAATCAAAAAGTTTCTGGTACCAAATGAATATGAATACACAGCAGTCCAAAACCTATGGAATACAGCAAGTGCTGTCCTGATTGGGAAGTTCATAGCAATATACACCTACCTGAAAAAGGTAGAAACATTTCAAATAAACAGTCTAACCCTACATCTACAAGAATTGGAGGAACAACAACAAACAAAGGCCAGAGTGAGTACAAGGAATGATATAACCAAGATCTGAGCAGAATTTAATGACATAGAAACTAAAAGCACAATTCAAAGGATCAATAAATCCAAAAGCTGGTTCTTTGAAAAGATAAGCAAAATCAATGTCTTTAACTAGACTCATCAAGAAAAAAAGAGGACAAAATAAATAAAATCAGAAAAAAAAAGAAGAGAAATTACAACTGATACCACAGAAATACAAAGGATTGTAAGAAATTTATATGAGCAACTATATGCCAAGAAATTTGAAAACCTGGGTAAAATGAACAAAATTCTAGAAATATAATCCTGCAAAACTGGAGCAAAAAGAAATAGAAAGTCTGAAAATACCAATAAAAACTGGAGAAAATGAAACAGTAATCAAAAAACACCCAGCACACAAAAGCCCTGGACCAAATGATTTCACAGAAGAATTTTACAAAACATTTAAGGAAGAGCTAACCCCTATCTTTCTCAAACTATTCCAAAAAGCCCAAGAAGGAAAACTCCCAACATTTTTTATGAGGCCCCTATTATCCTAATCCTAAAACAAAATAAAGACACAATGAAGAAATAAAACTAATGGCCAACTTTCCTGATGAACATACATGCTAAAATCCTCAACTAAATATTGGCAAACTGCATCCAGCAATGCATTAAAAAAAATCATACACCACGATCAAGTGGGATTCTCCCAGGGATGCAAGTATGGTACAATATTTGCAAATCAACAAATGTAATATATCACATAAACAATATGAAACACAAAAATCATATAATGATATCAATAGATGAGGAAAAAGAATTTTAAAAGATACAGCACTCATTTATGGTAAAAGCACACAGCAAAGTGGGAGTAGAGGGAGCATACCTCAACATAATGAAGGTCATATAGAGAAATCTACAGCCAACATCATACTCAACAGGCAAAAAATAGAAGCTTTCCCAGTAAGATCAGGAACAAAAAAAGGGTGTCAACTTTCACTATTTTTATTAAACATAATATTGGTGGTTGTAGCCACAGAAATCAGTCAATAAAAAGAAATAAAAGGCATCCATATTGGAAAGGAGGGAGTAAAACTTTCATTATTCGCAGATGACATGATAGTGTACAGAGAAAATCCTATAGGCTCCAACAAAAAAAAGTACTGGACCAAATAAATGACTTTAGCAAAACAGTGGGATACAAAGTCAATATTCAGAAATTGAATGCATTTTTGTAAACAAACAATTAATGTAAGAAAGAGAAATTAGAAAAAAAATCCTATTTGCAATAGCAACAGGAAAAATAAAGTACCTAGGAAAAACCTAACCAAGGAAGTAAAAGCTCTGTATTCACAAAACTATAGAACACTGAAAAAAATTAAGAAATACAGAAATAAATGGAAACATATACCATGTTCACAGACTGGAAAAATTAACACCATCAAAATGTCCATATTACCCAAAGCAATTTTTAGATTCAACACAACCTCTATTAAAATACCAATGACATATTTCACAGATATAGAACAATCATTTTAAAAATGTATATGGAACCATAAGTGACCCCAAACACCCCCAGCAATTATAGAAAGAAAAACAATGTAGGGGTGATACACAACCCGATATCAAACTATATCACTAGGCCACTGTCAACAAAACAGTCTGGTTCTGGCATAAGAACAGAAACATAGATCAATGAAACAGAATAGAGCTCCCAGAAATAAACCCATGTCTCTATGGTAAATTAATATTTGTCAAAGGGTGCAGGAGCATAAAATGGAGTAAAATAGTCTCTTCAATAAATGGTGTTGGGAGATCTGGACAGCTACATGTGAAAAAATGAAACTCTACCACCAACTTATACCATACACAAAAATAAACTCCAGATGGATAAAAGACATACATATAAGTCATGACACCACAAAAGTCCTAGAGGAGAACATAGGCAGGATAACTTCTGATATTCTACATAGCAGTATTTTCACCAATATGTCCCCTAGAGCAAGGGATATAAAGGAAAGAAATAACAAATGGGATTATATCAAATGAAATAGCTTCTGCACAAATAAAGAAAACATCATCAAAATGGAAAAGGAACTAACAGTATGGGAAAATATATTTGCAAATGATACTTCATACAAGGATTCGATCTCCAAAATACATAAAGAACTCACACGACTCCACACGAGGAAGACAATCTAATTTAAAAAATGGGCAAAGGACCAAAACAGACACTTCTCCAAGGAGGACATAGAGAGGACCCGTAGACATATGAAAGATGCAAATTAAAACTACTTCACGCCACTCAGAAAGGCCAGTGTAAACAAATCAAAAAACAAGTGCTGGTAAGGATGTGGAGGAAAGGGAAACCTAGTACACTGTTGGTGGGAATGTAGACTGCTGCAGCCATTGTGGAAAACAGTTTGGAATTTCCTCAGAAAACTAAAGATGGAACTACCTTTCGACCCAGCAATTTCACTACTGAAATTATACCCTAGGTATTCTGAAACACCAATTCAAAAAAACCTATGCACTCTGATGTTCATAGCGGTGCAATTTACAATAGCCAAGTGCTGGAAACAGTCTAACTGCCCTTTAGTAAATGAGTGGGTTAAAAAATTGTGGTGCATTTACACAATGGAATAATATTCAGAAGAAAGAAAGATGGAACTCCTACCTTTTAAGACTGCATGGATGGAACTTGAGAGCATTATGTCAAGTGAAATGAGCCAGGTAGTGAGAGATAAATACCATATGATCTCATCTATGAGTGGGACCTAATCAATAAACCAAGAAAGCAAGAAAACTGAAACAGAGACCTGGAAATAAAGAACAAACTGATGGTGACCAGAGGGGTGAGAGGAGGGAGGTAATGGGAGAAAGAAGTGGAAGGGTCAAGTCAAGGAACAAGGATAAAGGACACATGGATATAGACAGTGAGGATGGGGATTGAATGTGGGAGGTGGTAGGTGGAGAAGGCACTGAAGAGTACCTGGGTTAATTTGAGACAACTGTGATTAAACAATTAAAATCGTAAAAGAAAACAGTATGGAGACTCCAAAAAAATTAAGAATAGAGTTAACATATGACCCTGAAATCCCATTTCTGGGTATCTACCCCCAAAATTGAAGACATTTATTTGTTAGAATATGTGTTTAGGAGATTTAATGAAAGTACTTACTTAAGTATTAAAACATATAGAAAGTGATAAATTGTTCAATAATGATTTTAGAATAGGTTAATACCAAAAGGTTTTTTAAAATTTATTTTTATTTTATTTTATATTTTAACTAATTTATTGTTGTTCAATTGCAGTTGTCTGCATTTGCTCCCTACCCCTCCCCCCCAGCCCAGCCAAACCCACTTCCCTTCCTTGCTTCCAACTTCCCGTTGGTTTTGTCCATGTGTCCTTTATAGTAATTCATGAAAACCTTCTCCCCACTATCCCTTCTCCCTTCCTCTCTGGCTATTGTTAGATTGTTCTTCATTTCAATGTCTCTGGTTATATTTTGTTTGCTTATTTATTTTGTTGATTATGTTCCAGTTAGAGTTCATATCATATGGTATTTGTCCCTTACCGCCTGGCTTATTTCACTTAGCATAATGCTCTCCAGTTCCATCCATGCTCTTACAAAGGGTATAAGCTCCTTCTTTCTCTCAGCTGCATAGAATTACCTTGTGTAAATGTACCACAGTTTTTTGATCCACGCATTTTATGTTGGGCACTTGGGTTGGTTCCAGCACTTGCCTACTGTAAATTGTGCTGCTATGAACATTAGGGTGCACAGGTTCTTTTGGATTAGTGTTTCAAGGCTTTATGATATAACCCTAGCAGTGGAATTGCTGGGTTAAAAGGCAGTTCCATTCTTAGTTTTCTGAGGAGATTCCATACTGTTTTCCACAGTGGTTGCACTAGTCTGCATTCCCACCAACAGTGCACTAAGGTTCCCTGTTCTCCATAACCTCTCCAACACTTGTTTGTTGATTTGCTTATGATGGCCATTGTGACTGGTGTGAGATGGTACCTCATTGTGGTTTTAATTTGCCTCTCTCTGATGGCTAGTGATGCTCAGCATCTTTTCATATGTCTCTGTGCCCTCTGTATGTCCTCCTTAGAGAAGTATCTGTTCAAGTCCTTTGCCCATTTTTTAATTGTTTTTTTTTGTCTTCCTGGGGTGGAGTCATGTGAGTTCTTTATATGTTTTGGAGATCAAATTCTTGTCCAAGGTATCATTGGCAAATATGTTTTCCCACATAGTTGGTTCTCTTTCAATTTTAACGCTGTTTTCTTCAGCAATGCAGAAACTTTTTAATTTGATGAGGTCCTGTTTGTCTATTCTTTCCTTTGTGTCCCTTGCTTTAGGGGACATATCCATGAATATTTTGCTGCCTGGAATGTCTGAGATTTCCCTGCCAAAGTTTTCCTCGAGAACTTTAATGGAGTTACAACTTATATTTAAGTCTTTTATCCTCCTTGAATTTATTTTTCTGTATGCCGTAAGTTGGTGATCGAGTTTAATTTTTTTGCATGTAGCTGCCCTGCTCCCAACACCATTTGTTGAAGAGGCTATTTTTATTCTATTTTATGTTTCTTCCCCCTTTGTCAGATATTAATTTACTGTAGAGACTTTGGCTTATTTCTGGGCTCTCTGTTCTGTTCCATTGGTCTATGTGCCTGTTTTTATGCCACTACCAGGCTGTTTTGATTACAGTGGCCTTGAAGTACAGTTTGATATCAGATATTGTGATCCCTCCTGCTTTGTTCTTCTTTCTCAAAATTGCTGCAGCTACTCAGGGTCATTTATGGTTCCATATAATTTTGTGAAATGTTTGTTCTATAGCTGTGAAATATGCCATTGATACTTTAATAGGGCCTGTAGTGAGTATTTTTTCTGATATGAGTATTGCTCTCCTGGCTTTTTGCCTGTCCATTTGCTGGGAATATTTGTTTCTAGCCACCCTTTCAGTCTGTGTAGGTCTTTTTTTCTGAGGTGGGTCTCCTGTAGGCAGCATATGAATGGGTCATGTCTTCTTATCCATTCTCCTATTCTTTTTCTTTTGATTGGGATATTTAATCCATTTATGTTTAATTTTATTATTGAGAAGTACTTATTCATTGCCATTTTATCATACCTGTGTTTCTCTCAGTTTCCCTGTTTTTTTTTTCTTTTTTCTTTTTTCCTGTTCTTAAAGCAAACCCTTGATCATGTTTTGTAGATCTGGTTTGGAGGAGGTATATTCTTTGAGGCTTATTTTGTCTGGGAAGATCCTTATTTGGCCTTCCATTTTAATTGAGAGCCTTGCTGGATAATGTAGTCTTGGTTGCAGGCCTCTGTTTTTCATTACTTGGCATGTTTGTTGCCATTCCCTTCTGGCTTGGAGCGTTTCCATTGAGAAGTCAGCTGCTAGTCTTATTGGGGCTCCCTTGTATGTTACTTCCTGTTTTTCCCTTGCTGCCTTTAAGATTCTCTCTTTATCTTGAAATTTTGAAATATTAATTGTGATGTGGCTTGAAGTGTCCCTCTTTGGGTTTCTCTTGATGGTACTGTATGTGTTTCCTGGATTTGTGTGACTCTCTCTCTCATGAAATTAGGGAAGTTTTCCATCATTACTTTTTCAAACAGGTTTTCTATCCCTTGCTCTTCCTCTTCTCCTTCTGGTATCCCTATTATATGGATATTATTACGTTTCATGTTGTCCTGCATTTCCCTAACCCCTCTTTATTCTTTCTCAGCCTCTTTTCCTTTTCTTGCTCATTTTTTCAACCCTGTCCTCCAGCTCACTGATCCATTCCTCTGCTTCATCGAGCCTGCTTTTGATTCCTTCTACTGTGTTCTTCTGTTCTGAAATTGTATTCTTCATTTCCTCTTGGTCATTGTTGAGAGTTTCTATTTCCTTTTTCATGTTGATATAGTTTCCAGTCAGTTCATTGTATTTTCCCTGTAATTTTTGGTAATTCTCAGTTAACTCATTGAGCTTTTTATAACCATTGCTTTGAACTCAATATCTGATATTTGCCTTTCCTCTATTCCATTTAACATTTTTTCATAGGCTTCTTCCTTTCCTTTCATTTGGGTATTGTTTCTTTGTCTTCCCCTTGTTTGTGAGACTCTTCTTTTTTGCCTCTTCTTCTTAAATTGATCTATTCTGACTCACTGGGTTTATGGTGTGAAATTCTATTGTAGAAGACCTGTGAGATTCAGTTGTGCAGTCTCTTTGATCTCCTGAGCTTGCTGGTCTTGGGCTGCTGTTTATTTTGGCTCTCTGTATGTCTTTGGGTTTTGATTCTTGTTGGGTCTTTCTTTGATGGGTCCTTCCCTCTAGGTGGTTAACTGAAGATCACTCCATCCGCCATGTCTTGTGTTCTGTTGTGGAGATGTGGACAGTTTGTGTTAAATCTGGTTCTTCTGTGTGTACAAGGTTTTGAGGATTCTCTCTTGCTCTTGTTCAGTTGTTTGTTCTGAGTAGTTTCTCCACCATTTAGCTGTATTTGCAGATAGGTCCTGGGTTGAGTTAATGTGGCTTCTACTCCCTCCTTCACCTTCTTCTGTTGTTATCTGTTGGTGGTTCCTTTGTTGGTGGGTTTCCTCTTCCAGCAGGTATCTTGGTGTTCACAGCTTCCACCTACTCTTTTCTGAGATCATTTGGAAGAAGAAGGTGAAATGGTAAGACAGCAGGAGTGTATTCTATGATATTTAAAGTACCAAACTGTAAGGAAGAGATAGGAGATCCTTTGAATATGTATAGTGTTAACCATGATATTTCATCCAACTAGCCATTTTTTAAGAAAGTGTAGAAAGAAGAAAAGACTCTTGTTAGCAGGGGGAAGGATTGTGAGTTGTATCTTGAAAGCAGTGAGCTTGTGGGAGGTCAGATTATGAGATAAAGTGAAAGTAAGGAATAGAAAATAGGTGTAGTGTATAAGAGATTAGAGTTAACCACAACAGTAATAAACTTCAGGAAATGGTGAAGTGGGATAAGATCTGGGAGGGGTGTTGTGTAGTACTTATAATAGTATGGAATAACAATTATTTATAAGAATAATGGAGCAATAATCATATGACAGAATCTATGTGATTTGGATAACAAGAATAGGCAGTATAGGACCTAGATTAGTGTGCTAATGGAAGACAATTGAAATGAAAGACAGTTAATTAAAAATACACTGTGAAAGAAAGAACAAGGGAAACCAGTCAAACAATGCAATTAAACCATCAAGTGAAGAAGACTAAACAGAAAGAAGAAAAATACAAAAATACTAATAAAATGAAACATGTAAGAATAATGAAAAATAATAATACAGATGTGCAATAACTTTCAAGTTCTCTGCAGTAGCAAAGTAAAATTTGTCTCACTGTCTCAGCTGTTGGGATGACCCCTCTTTGGGTCCAACTCTGGTTGTTTCACAGTTACAGATTTTATTGTCTCACTTGTGGGAGTTTAAAAAAAGAAGAAGAGGAAGAGGAAGGAAGAAGAATAAAAAGGGAAAGAAAATAAGAAGGCATAAGACAGGAAAGAGAAGAAGAAGGAGTTAAAAGAAAAAATAATTACTTAAAAAATAAAGAAAGACTCTTGGTGGCTTCAAACTGGCCAGGTCAGTTCTGCTGGTCCTCCTAGCTGTAGCAGGCTGAGGGGAAATTGGTTTTGCATTTCTTCCTTCCTGAGTGGCACTCACCCAGCCTCCAGCACAGTTCCCTAGTTTGCTGCCAGGCCCCCAGTGCCCCTCTGCACCCAAGCCGAGGCCTTCAGTCCACCAGTTGCACTCTCCCGGAGGTTCACCAATTAGGTGCAGTTCACACACTCCCTTCTTGCTCTTTGCTGTCCTAGATGCTAGGGACTCTCAGCTCCCCCTCAGGCCAGTTCAGCCCCCCACCCCACTGAGTTAAGTCTTTCTAGGTATTGCTGACTCCCTGAGCCCTGCAGTTCTCCTTTCCTGGGGTGTCTCTGCCTTCCTCCCAGATAGCCAGTTGGCCCTGCAGGGCAGGGTGCCACTGTGGCTGAGGCTGTGGGTGCAGGTGAGTGCCTCCTCTGCTGCTTCCCCCAAGGTGCAGGGGTTGGGTGTGCAGTGCCTCTGCACTGTGGGGTCAGGCATACTCCATCCAGGGCCTGTGGTGTGGTGAGACGAGCATCCACCTGCCCTACCTGTTCAGGTGCAAGGGGCCTTTTGTACCACCTCTGGCGCTGCCTCTGGAGCACTTTGCAGCTGGGTAGGGAGGAGGCTGGAGCAGCTGCTGCAGAAGAATTCCCCAAACAGCCACCAAGTGTCTCTTTTTTCACTTTTTCTTTTTGAAAATTTCTTCCTGCTCAAGCCTGCTGCTCCATACTAAGGCCTGGCCTCTCACACAGCCCACCTCTCCAACTAGACTGGGGACTATCAGGTCAGGGCCTGACTCGGTCCAACTCTCAACTCTCCTCAGCTGGCATCCAAAGTCTCTGTGGGTGCTCACTGACCCTTTGTGTTTGCTACTTCATCCTTATTCCCCACTCTGTGACTTCAAGTAACCCTGTCTCTCCCGGTGCTGCTCAAACCTTGTTTAGCAGGGGAGGGAGCCATTGACTCTGCTCTCTCCAAAGAGCCATGCAGCAGACCCACTGAGCACCAGACCTGGGGTTGCAGACACCCTGGTCCCCACGTTGGTCCCAGGAACCTTATTGTCTTGAAGCACTCTCCTTACCATCTGATTTTTCAATGTCCTCTACAATTTTTGGTCTCAAATCTTCTTATATACTAGGGTACCGTTGGCTGTTCACTCTGTTCTTCAGAAGATCAGCTAGGTGTTTCACCCATGTGCAGAGGGAAGTGGACTCCACTCCCACCTATCTTGCTGCCATCTTCCTTGATGGTAGGCAGCATTCGGCTTGAGTGAATTTTTTTTGAAGACTTTCAGTGCATTTGCCTATTTCATGATGGGTGATTTACAAGCACACCTGCCTACAACACACTGAGTGTTCAGCAGTTTCTGACCAAAAGCAGCATAACTCCCATGCCACACCCTCCCTATTCACCTGAGATCTTGCCCAACTTTTTTTGTTTCCCCTGATGAAGAATGTCCTCAAAGGGAAATATTTTGCTAATGTGGAAGAGATGAACCAAAAAATGGAAAAAGTACTAAAAGTAATCAAAGTAAAAGAGTTCCAAAACTATATTGAGCAGTGGAAAAAATGTCTGAATAGGTGCATTGCATCAAATTGAGATTACTTTGAAGGTGACTGAAATGTAAACATGTAAGAATAAATATATAATTTTTATAAACAAATTCTGTGTTTTGGGGGTCCCCTCTCATATGTCATACACATACAAAAGAGTTGTCCTTTTTTATTGCTGAAGAGAATTTTGTTGTATGAATACATTAAAATTTGTTTATCCATTCTCCTTTGAAGGGCATTTATTTTGTGTCCAGTTTTGTTTATTAATGACATTCTTTTATAAGTCTGTTATTGGACACATTTACTAATTTCTCTTGAGTATGTATCTGAATCCAACTGGTAGGAAATAGAGATGGATGTGCTTAACATTGTTTGAAACTGTCACTCTTTTCTACAATGTCATTTTCCATTCATACAAAGTATCCATTCACTTTGTACCCACATTAACATTTTAATTTTTCTATTCTGGAAATTACGTACCAATGACTTATAGTGGTGATGTTAATTCTGACTTTCCTGATATCTAATGATTTGTGGAAAATTTTCATATGATATTTTCACATGGTCTTTTGTATATTTCTTTATGAAATGAAGTTTTTATTCATAATTTTGGTGTTATATTTCTCTTAAAAATCTTTACAGTTTTAGCTCACACAATTCATTAAAATTCATGAAAGCATTTTAGAGATGGTTCATCAATATACAAATGTAATTTAAATAATAAACTTATAGAAAAGGAGTTAGGAAACTACAGTTCAGAAGCCAATCGGCTTGCCTTTTGTTTTTTCTTTAATTTTATTTTAATGTTTTAATTTTGAAGTACTTGTAGATTCATAGGTAGTAGTAAGAATACAGATACATTCATGAGAAAATTATACTCAACAAACCAGGAATAGAAGGGAACTCTTTAATTAGATTAATTACCCTGACTAGATTTTGTAAAACCCACAACTAATATTATATTTAAGGGTGAAAAATTCCAAACTTTCCCTCAAGATCAGAAAGAAAATAGTATCTGTTCTTACCATTATTATTAAACATTTTGTGAAAGACTCTAATCACGGCAATTAGGCAAAAAAAAAAAGTAAAACATCTAGATTGATAAAGAAGAATAAAAACTATCTTGTTTGCAGATGGCATGATTTTGTTTATAGAATATTCTATGGAATCCATGAAAAAACTATTTGAAGGAAAAAATAAGATCAACATACAAAAATCAATTTTACAGTTGACCCTTGAATAACACAGGTTTAAACTGCATGGGTCTACTTACACAGGGATTGTATTCAATAGATTTATTGAAAAAAAATTAGAGATTTGCAACAATTTGAAACAACTCACAGATGAACTACATGGTGTAGAAATATGGGAAAAAAATTAAGTAAAATTAGGTAATCATGAATGCATAAAATTTATGTAGATTCTAGTCTATGTTATCATTTACTACCAATCTATAATAAAAAGTAAAAATGTATCAAAACATGCACAGAAACAGTTACAGATCTTACAGGACACCATTCCTAGTAAAGATAAATATAAACAAAGATGCACTATTAAATTTAATTGCATATAATTAACTATAGTACATAATGTGTTACTGTAATAATTTTATAGTCACCTCCTGTTGTGATTGTGGTAAGCTCAAGTGTTGCAAATAACTGCTTAAAAGGCTGTGTTATACTAATCATTTCCTTGTGAGCAGTTGTCTCTATGATAAACTGTATCACAGTAAAAAGTAATCTGTCATGATGCTTGTGTATGTTTAATGCAGTAACATAAACCTTGAATAAGACCATGGGACCCATAAAAAGTACCACTAGTGATGCTGGAAGAGTTCCTAAGAAGCAGAGAAAAGTCATGACATTACAAGAAAAAGTTGAAGTGCTTTATATATATGGTAGACGGAGGTTTGCAGCAGTGGTTGCCTGCTCTTTGAAGATAAATGAGTCCAGTGTAAGGACCAATGTAAAAATAGACAAGAACATTTGTGACACCATCTCTGCAGCTATGCTCACATGTGTGAAAACCTTGCATTTTTTGTGAAATACCTTTTTATCTTGTATTGAAAATACAGCTTTTATATGGGTACAGGATCACAACTGTTGACTCTAATATGATTCAAGAAAAAAAATCATCACATGACAACTTAAAGTGAAAAGAAGGTGGAAGTTCTAAACCTGAAGAATTTAATGACAGCAAAGGATAGTTCAATAATTTTAGAAAGCGGTTTGGCTTTAAAAATGTCAGTATAACATGAGAAGCAGCTTATGCAAACCAAGAGGCAGCAGATGAGTTCCAAACACCATTAAAGGTATATGCCAGAACAGGTTTTAATTCAAAGTGCCCTATCCCCGCCCAAAAAAAATGCCACAAAAGATATTTATTAGTGAGCATCAGGATTTAATGCAGGAAGGGATAGGCTAAATCTGTTATTTTATGCAAACAGTCAGGTTTATAATCAAGACTGCCCTTATCTGTAAAGCTGCTAACCCCTGAGCTTGGAAAGGAACAGATAAACACCAGTTGCCAGTCTTTGGTTGTACAATAAGAAGGCCTTGACAGCAAGAACATTTTTCCTGGACTCGTTCCATCAACACTTTTTTCCTGAAGTCAGGAAGAACCTTTCTAGTAAAGGAATGTCCTTTAAAGTTTTGATATTGGACAATGGCCTTGGCTATCCAGAACCCGATGAGTCCAACATTGAAGGCATCAAAGTGGTCTACTTGCCCACAGATGTAATATTTTTAATTTGATCTCTAGATCGGAGGGCTCTAAGGACTTTTAAGACTTGTGAAAAGAATTATCAGCACTGTGGAAGAGACCCCCAATAAAACATCATGAAAGTCTGGAAGGATGACACCATAGAAATTGCCATCATTGTTGTAGAAAAAGCTGTGAAAGCCATCAAGTTCCAAACAATAAAATCCTACTGCAGAAAATTGTGTCCAGATGCTGAGCAGGACTTCACAGGATTTATGGCAGAGCCAATCAAGAAACCATAAAGGATGTGGATGTTGAGAAAAAAGTGGGAAGTGATGTGGCTCAAGATACGGATGTTGGAAAAATTCAAAAGGTAATAGGCACTGCACCAGAGAAATTAATTAACAGGATATGATATAATAGAGATGACTGCTTCACAACCAGTGCTAGATGATTAGGAAGAAAATATAAAAGAAGCAGAGCCAGAAGACAAATTGACATTGAACAATCTGGTAGATGGATTCCAATTATTCAAGACTGCTTTTGACTTCCTTTATGACATGGGCCCTTCTATGATGCGGATGCTGAAACTACAGCAAACAGTAGAGGAAGCATTAATACCATATAGAAACATTTTTTTTAATGACAAATCAGACAGAAATTATGATGTATTTTTGTCAAGTTTAACTGAGTATGCCTGCCTCTCCTGGCTCCCCTTCTACCTCCTCCATCTCTTCAGCCTAACAATGCAAGGCTAATCCCTCCTGCTTTTCCTCAATCTACTTGACATTAAGATGAGGAGATGAATACCTTTATGATGATCCACATCCATTTACTGAATAGTAAATAATCATCATGCTACACAGTTAACAAGCTTATTTGTTATGTATGTTTATATTTTCATGTGAAAATCTAATTAAGTGTATGGCAAGAATTCTACAAGATATTTTTCTGTCATTATTATCTTTGCCTAAGTACTCATTGTGTAGAACATCATGTGCAAGATTTGTATTGAAGTGGATAACCCATTCTTACACGGCTATAAAATGAGTCATATTTCATATAAAATAAATGATGAGGTTTTTTTTTTTTTTAGTTTTATAACTATGCTTTCAAATTACTGTACAGTATGCCTGTCTCATAATTGGAGAGACTTTTCATCAGCTTATCATTGCAGGTAAGTTTTTTTACAAAATGTAATACTGTCTTATGAATATGACTAATACTGTATGCTGTAAAATTTTATGATTTGTTCACTAGTGTGTAGGCAATGCTATACCATGAAGCAATTGTATAAATTACACTAGGCTAACATAAAGCAATCATATTGCTGCTTTACTATTATCAATGCTTGAATCATTATATATGTAAATAAATGTAATATTTTTCACATTTTGTTTTATTTCCTGTATCTAGTGGCAGTAATACATATAACATCTACAGTGTTCTGTATCCTATAAAACAATATTGATAGAGTTATTCACAGTTAAATCATCTTGCAAAAAGATGATAAATATAATACAATGCTCTAATTGTATTTTCCCTTTCTTATAATTTTAATAACATTTTTCTCTAACTTAGTTTATTGTAAGAATATAGTATTTAATACATATACCATACAAAATATGTGTTAATTGACAATTCACATTATCCATAAGGCTTCCAGTAAATAGTAGACTATTAGCAGTTAAGTTTTTGATGGAGTCAAAAATTATATGTGAATTTTCAACTGAATGGGGTGTTGGTGTACTTACCATCACATTGTTCAATTGGTCAATTGTTTGTGTATGCATTAAGATTGAAGATCTGAAAATAAAATTTAGAAAATTTAATATACAAGTGTATCTAAAAGAATAAAATGCTTAGAAATAAATTTAATAAAAGATAATATTTGTATGCTGAAAACTATAAAACACAGTTGAATAAAATTAAAGACTTAAAAAATGAAAGAAAATATATCTCGCTTATTTATTGAAAGACTTGACAATATTAAGATGGCAACATTGCCCAAATAGATCAACAGATTCCATGCAAACCCTATCAAAATCCCAACTACATTTCCTTTAAAAATTGATAACCTGATTCTAAAATTCATATGGTAATTCAAAGGATCCAGAATAGCCCAAACCACCTTGAAAGTGAAGATCCATTCTGGAGGACTTACACTGTCTGATTTCAAAACTTACAATAAAGCTACTGTGAGCAAGACTGTATAGTAGGAGCATAATGACAGATATAAGATCAATAAAATATAATAACTGAGAATTCTGAAAGAACTCTGAGATTTATTGTCAATGATATTCAATGAGTTTCAAGACAACTCAGTGGGAGAAGGAATAACTTTTTTGAAAAAGTGATGGAATATCCAAATGTAAAAACAGGTAGTAAGATTCCTACTTCAGGTAACATTTGTCTGCAATTAAGACAAAAATAAAATCAAATGGATTAATATCTAAATGTAGGATCTAAAATGATAAACCTTAGAAGATAATGTAGGCCGGTTTATGACCTATGATTAGGCAATACTTCCTTAGATATTATACCAACTTACAAGAAACACAATTGTAAAACTTAGATAAATTGTACTTAACAAAATTAAAAGTTTGTTTACTTGAAAGTACATTATTGATAAAGTAAATAAGACACCTACAGAATTGAAGAAAATATTTGTAAATCATGTATGACATGTAACCATGATACTCAGAACTCTTAAAACTCAAAACATAAAAAATAAAAATAATGGGCAAAATATTTGTATTGACATTTCTCCAAATATATACAAATATCTAATAATCACATAAAAATGTTCAACATCATTAGACATGAGAAAATGTAAATTAAAAAAAATGAAATACCACTTCACACTCACTAGGATGGTTATAATTTAAAAAAGGATAAGAGCAAGTGTTGGCATGGATGTGAAGATATTGGAATTCTTGTGCATTGTTGGAGGGCATGTAATATGATGCATTCACTTTGGAAAACAGTTTAATAGTTGCACAAAAATTTAGAGTTGTCGTATTATCCAGTAATTTTATTCCTAGGTAAACATCCAAGAAAACTAAAAACATATTCATACAAAAACCTCTGCACAGATATCCATCATTTTACTACAATTGAGATCCAGAACATTGACATTGACATAATCCATTGATCCTCATTGGAATTTTCTAGTTTTCCTTAAATTAACCTGTGTGTGCACGCATGCCATTTTGTCATATGTAGGTCTATGCATCTGTCAAAACAGTCAAATTACAGAACAGTTCTATCAACAGTTCCTCATTTTGCCCTCTTTCAGCTATACCTATCACCTTCCCATTTGCTGTTTCTGGGTAACAGAGAATTATTAGACAAAGGTCATCTTTTGCCACTGGTTGGGAGCCTAGACACACAGGGCCAACTGATGCTACCCATGGGCCAAGAAACCATTCTGCTCTCACCTAGTATGGGGTGAAGACAGATCAGCTTTCTAAGGTCCCCTGGCTGCCACTGCTTCTATCAGAAGGCAGATGGCAATGGGTTGCCCCACACTCCTGCCTCTGCTGGGATGTTGTCCATCACTGACATTGGGCAAGTCCCTACTGGGTTTCCCTTACTATCCCCTTTACCAGAAAGAACAGGATTCTCTTGTGACCATATTTGTTTTATTCATGCCTATTAGCAGTCTGTGCCGCAGGCCTCTGTGGTTGCCAATCAATCTGGGACATGTGAGAAATAAAGAGAAAATCCAAGGAATTCAAGGTGGTGACATCCTTCAGCTCCTGAGTTCCCTGTCTAGTCCACTAACTTTGTACCTTCAGGGTCCTATTATGACTGCTGAATGATTTCCAAGATATATAGCTGTAATTAGAGAGAAGGAAGAGGAAAAATTGAATCTATGCCATCTTGCTTTTGAATACAAAGTCCTTCAGTCTGCTTTTGTAAATAAAGTTTTATCAGAAAACAACCATGCACACACTCATCCTTTAAGTATGTCTATGTCTATACAATGTGTGTGTTTCATAGTTTTTGTCATCTAAATTTTCCTTTTTAGTATCATTAGATTCCAATGTTACTATACTTTGTGAATATGTATATATATTTGACATTTTCTGTATGCAGGTTTTTCAGGTTGTCTTTATTCATTTGAAAGAAAACATGTTTATATTGAGATTCAACTTGAATCCTTTCTTCTGTATTTAAGTGAACTGGATTTTCCTGTGATTTTTGGAGTTTAAGGGTAGGAATGAATCAGGACAATAGTCTAAGCTTGAGAGTTCTTCCATTCCTGTGATGCTGTTATGATTAATTATTAAAATATGATCTCTACTACTCACCAACTCTCTAGGATTTCTGTTTTATCTGCTCCAATGACCCTCACCCCCAGTTTTTGCATTTTGGATGGCTATTCTGTCCTTGTCTTCCAGAGTAGCTCTCCTAACTAATTTAATTTTTATTTCCATGAGTTTCTCAGCAGTGCAGGGGACAGTCCTTTCAGAGAACTTTGGAAATCTCTGAGCTTCTAGACCATCCATCTGCTTTAGGTGTTGTCACAGTGGCTTGTACTGACTGGCAAATTGACAGCCAGAAAACTCACTGATAGTTTGGCTGTGGTTCTCAAACCCATCAGCTGAGTCTTTCTGGCCCAGTGAAATGGTCTATTTTGGAATAAGAACTTATTGGAGAATTTTGCAGTCCTCAGAATTTAGGACCTTTTGAAATCTGTTATCCATCTTTTGCTAATTGACTGCTCTCTTGCAGTTTTTGAGGCTACGATTTGGTTCCAAGATTTGCTATTCTAGAATTGAGAGGAATACTTCTTCCCTGTTTCCATTATGTGTCATATTTGCCATGTATAATGTGCAATTTTTGCCTAAATTATAGAGGGAAAAATTAAGATGCACATTATACATGGGTAGTACTAATTTCATATATATATAAATAATTTTAATTCTTTCACTTTTCTTTATGCATGAAAAGTATGACTCTAGAAAGCAATAATCATATATATATGCAAAATAATACCTTGGATTATGATAATCAGTTTTGTTTTTAATATAAAGAAATTAAAAATTGAATTAAAAATTAAAATGAAAGACGTTTTTTCTGAAAGTTGGGGCCAAAACCAAGAATGCTCATTATACATGGCAAAATACAGCACATACTTTAAAACTGCCTATATGACTTGCTCTATTTACTTTTGTGAGGGAATTGCCTTGAGTTTCAAAATTTTAAGGGAATATTTCAAATGTTTCTCTATTGAGTATGATTTCAACTATAAATTTGATAGATCCCATTTTTTCAGATTAAGGAAGCTTCCATTTGTATGTTACTAAGGGTTTGTATCATATTTTCAAAAGCATTAAAATGAAAAGAGAACCAACTATATGGGAAAACATATTTGCCAATGATACCTTGGACAAGGATTTGATCTCCAAAACATATAAAGAACTCACATGACTCCACTCCAGGGAGACAAAAAAAAAAAAAAAAAAAAACAAACAAACAAAAAAAAACAATTAAAAAATGGGCAAAAGACTTGAACAGACAATTCTCCAAGGAGGACATACAAAGGGCACAGAGACATATGAAAAGATGCTCAGCATCACTAGCCATCAGAGATGCAAATTAAGACCACAATGAGATACCATCTCACATCAGTCACAATGGCCATCATAAACAAATCAACAAACAAGTGTTGGAGAGATTGTGGAGAATAGGGAACTCAAGTGCACTGTTGGCAGGAATGCAGACTAGTGCAACCACTGTGGAAAACAGTATGGAATTTCCTCAGAAAACTAAAAATGGAACTGCCTTTTGACCCAGCAATTCAAATGCTAGAATTATAGCCTAAAGCCCTGAAATGCTAATTCTAAAGAACCTGTGCTCCTAATGTTCATAGCAGCACAATTTACAGTAGGCAAGTGCTAGAACCAACCCAAGTGCCCAACATAAAATGAGTGGATCAAAAAACTGCGGTACATTTACACAAGGTAATTCTATGCAGCTGAGAGAAAGAAGGAGCTCCTACCCTTTGTGACAGCAGGGGTAAAACCGGAGAGCATTATGCTAAGTGAAATAAGCCAGGTGGTGAGGGACAAATACCATATGATCTCACCTTTAACTGGAACATAATCAACAAAAGAAACAAGCAAACAAAATATAACTAGAGACATTGAAATGAAGAACAATCTAACGTGTGAGTTCTTTATATATTTTGGAGATCAGGCCCTTGTCTGAGGTATCATTGGCAAATATGTTGTCCCATACTGTTGGTTCTCTTTGTATTTTAGTGCTGTTTTCTTTAGCCATGAAGAAGCTTTTTATTTTGATGAGATCCCATTTGTTTATTCTTTCCTTTATGTCCCTTGCTTTAGGGGACATATCTGTGAGGATGTTGTTGCGTGGAATGTCTCAGATTATAGGAACTACTATAAAGGACACATGGACAAAATCAAGGGGTAGGGTGGAGGTGGGGGAGGGAGGGAGGTTCAGCTGGGGTGGGGTGGAGGGATGGGGAGAAAAGGCACCAACTGTAATTGAATAAGAATAAAAATTAAAATTTAAAAAAAAAGAGCAAAAGGTAGAGGGGAGGGGACAATGTGGAGAAGGGTTTTCAGGAAATACTATAAAAGACACATGGGCGATGGGAGAGAGAAGATGGCCGTGAGATAGTTGGGAGCAGAGTTAACTTCCCCCTGCACCTGGGTGAAACACCTACCCACTCTACTGAGAAACAAAGTGAACAGCCAAAAGCAGTCCAGCGTTTATGAAGATAGGAGACCAAAAAGTACAGAGGACACTGAGAAAACAGAAGGTAAGGGGATTGCTTCAGGACAAAAAGGTCCCTGGGATCAATGCAGGGACCAGGGCAGCTGCAACCCCAGGCCTGCCCATGCTGGGCCTGCAGCAGGACTCCTGGGAGAGAGCCAGATTAACCGGCCCCATCCCCTGCCAAATGAAGCCTAAGTAACACTGTGAGAGACCTGGTTGCCTGAAGTCACAGGGAGGGGAATAAGGAGAAGTGGAAAACCCAGAGAGACCTCGGGCGCTGGCCTAGGAGAGTTGAAAGTTGGGCCGCATGTGATCCTGACCCAGACAGCCCCCAGCCTAGCTGGAGAGGTGGGCTGTGTGAGAGGACAGGCCCTTCCTTGTACTGAGGGAGGCAGAGGATCGAGCAGGATTTTTCCCGAAAAGAAAAAGACCCTCTGGGGCACTTTGGGGAATTCCCCTGCAGCAAAAGCTCCAGTCTCCTCTCCACCCCGCCACCCATCAGGGGACTGTGCCCACCTCATCTCAGAGGGAGCTGAGACTACAGGCACCACCTGGGGCAGGGTGCCCAGTGACCGGGGAGTGGCTGCACCTCACTCAGAGGGAGCTGAGAACACAGGAACCTGGGAGATTGCGAATCAAGGAAGGCTCTGCACACACACCCATAGCTCAGAGAACGCCTACCATAAAAAAATAGTGGGTAGAAGCTGGAAACACCAGGATTCCTCCTGGAAGAGGAAACCCACTAAGAAAGGAAACAGCAACAGATAAGAAGAGAAGAAGGTTAAGGAGGGAGTGGAAGTCACACTAAGTCAACCCAGGACCTATCTGAAAATACAAATAAATAGTGAGAAGAAACAATGGAACAAGAGCAAGAGAAAAGCCTCAAAACCTTGTACACATGGAAGAACCAGCTCCAACACAACTTGCCTACACCTGCACAACAGAAGACAAGAGGTGGGGGACAGACTGACCCTCAGATAACCAGCTGGTGGGAAAGACCCGCCAAAGAAAGACCCAAAAAGTACCAAAAACCAAAGACATACACAGAGCCAACATAAACCACAGCCCAAGATCAGTAAGATCGGGAGATCAAGGAGACTGTACACTAAATCTCACAGGTATTCTACCACAGAAATTTCCACCAAAAACACTGGGGGTAACAACAGAGCAATTTAAGAAGCAGTGGCTAACAGGAAGAATCTCACAAACAATGGGAAGACAAAGAAACAATCCTCAAATGAAAGGAAAGGGGGAAGTCTCAGAAAAAATGCTAAATGAAAAAGTCGCAAGTCAACTATCAGACACTGAGTTCAAGGAATTGGTTATGAGGAAGCTTAATGAGCTCACACAGAATTACCAAAAACTACAGGGAAACTACAATGAACTCACTTCAAACTATATCAACATGAAAAAGGAAATAGAAACTGTCAACAAAGGCCAAGAGGAAATGAAGAATACAATTTCTGTACTGAAGAACACAGTAGAAGGAATCAAAATCAGGCTTGATGAAGCAGAGGACTGGATCAGCGAATTAGAGGACAAGGTAGAAAAAAACACCCAGAATGAGCAAGAAAAGAAAAAGAGGCTCAGAAAGAATGAAGAGGGGATAAAGGAAATGCAGGACAACATGAAACATAATAATATCCGTATAATAGGGATACCAGAAGGAGAAGAGCAAGAGCAAGGGATAGAAAAACTGTTGGAAAAAGTAATGATGGAAAATTTCCCTAATTTGATGAGAGAAAAAATCACACAGGTACAGGAATTAAATAGAGTCCCAATCAAGAGGAACTCAAAGAGGCCCACTGCAAGACACATCATAATTAAAATGGCCAAATTCCAAGAAAAAGAAAGAATCTTAAAGGCAGCAAGGGAAAAAAAGGAAGTAACATACCAGGGAACCCCAATAAGGTTAGCAAGTGACTATTCAATGGAAATGCTACAAGCCAAAGAGAATGGCAAAAAATATTCCAAGTAATGAGAACCAGAGGCCTGCAACAAGACTACTTTATCCAGCAAGGCTCTCAATCAAGATAGACAGCCAAATAAGGAGTTTCCCAGATAAAAGAAGTCTAAAAGAATACCTCCACCAAACCAGCTCTGCAAGAGATGCTAAAGGGACTGCTTTAAGGAAAGGAAGGAAAAGAGAGAAAGAGGGAAGAACACAAATACAAAGAATTGGCAATGAATAAATACCTATCAATAATAACCTTAAATGTAAATGGATTAAATGCTCCAATGAAAAGACATAGAATACCTGAATAGATAAGAAAGCATGACCCACACATATGCTGCCTACAAGAGACTCAAGTGAGGACAAAAGACCTACACAGACTGAAAGTGAAGGGCTGGAAACAAATCTTCCAAGCAAATGGACAGGAAAAAAAAGCAGGGGTAGCAGTACTCATATCAGACAAAATACATTTCAAAAAAAGGGCCACAAGGTGAGACACAGATGGTCACTTAATAATAATGAAAGGAAGAATTCACCAAGAAGACATAAACACTGTAAATATATATGCACCCCACTTGGGAGCACCCAAATACGTAAAGAAAATCTTGGAGTACTTCAAGAAAGATATTGACAGCAACACAATTATAGTAGGGAAGTTTAACACCCCACTGTCAAAAATGGACAGATCTTCCAAACAAAATATCAAGAAGGATATTGTGTCACTTAACAACACCCTAGAGGAAATGGACTTAACTGATATATATAGAGCTTTCCATCACAAAGAAGCAAAATACCCTTTTTTTTCAAGTGTACATGGAACTTTTTCAAAGATAGACCACATGATAGGACACAAAGAAAGCTTCAACAAGTTCAAGAAAATTGAAATCATATCAAGCATTTTCTCTGACCATAAGGGACTGAAACTACAATCAAATCTCAAGGAAAAAAACCCAAAACACTAAAAAAAAAAAAAATGGAGATCGAATAGCATGCTATTAAACAATGGATGTGTGAAAAATGAGATTAGAGAAGAAATCAAAAATTTTCTGGATACAAACAAAAATGAACTCAGAACAATCACAAAACTATGGGACACAGCAAAGGCAGTTCTGGTACGGAAGTTTATAGCGATACAGGCCTACCTAAAAAGAATAGAAACAGCTCAAATACACAACCTAACCCTACACCTACAAGAACTCGAGGAACAACAACAAAGACAGCCCAGAGCTAGTAGAAGGAAGGAAATAACCAAGATCACAGCAGAGTTAAATGACATAGAGACTAAAAGCACAATTGTAAGGATCAACCAATCCAGGAGCTGGTTGTTTGAAAAGATAAACAAAATCAACAAGCCCATCAAGAAAAAAAATAAAGACCCAAATAAACACAATCAGACATGAAAGAGGATAGAATACAACTGATACGACCTAGATACAAAGGATTGTAAGAATTTACTACAAAGAACTATGCCAAAAAATTTGAAAACCTAGACAAAATGGACAAATTTCTAGAAAAATATAAACTTCCAAAAGTCAGTGAAGAAGCAGCAGAAAGCCTGAACACACCAGTAATGCCTGATGAAATTAAAACAGTAACCAAAAAGCTTCTGACACACAAAAGCCCTGGACCAGACGGTTTCACAGGAGAATTCTACAGAGTATTAAAGGGGAGCTAACCCTCATCCTCGACAGATTATTTCAAAAAATTCAAGAAGATGGAAGACTCCTAAATTCTTTCTATGAAGCCAACATCATCCTAATTCCAAAACCAGATAAAGACATAAAAAAGAAAGAAAACCTCAGGCCAAAATTGCTGATGGACACAGATGCTAAAATCCTTAACAAAATATTGGGAAACTGCATCCAGCAATAAATTAAAAAGATCATACACCATGATCAAGTGGGATTCATCCCATGGATGCAAGGATGGTACGATATTTGTAAATCAATAAACATAATATACCACATAAACAAAAGCAAATACAAAAAACAAATGATCATATCAATAGATGCGGAAAAAGCATTTGATAAGGTACAGCACCCATTTATGATAAAAATTCTTAGGAAAGTGGGAATAGAGGGAACATTCCCCAACATAATAAAGGCCATATATGACAGACCTACAGCCAACACCATACTCAGTGGACAAAAACTTAGAGCTTTCCCACTAAGATCAGGAACAAGACAAGGATGCCCTCTCTCACCACTCCTATTCAACATAGTATTGGAAGTCCTAGCCACAGCAATCAGACAAGAAAAAGAAATAAAAGACATACAAATTGGAAAGGAGGAAAAGAAACTGTCACTGTTTGCATATGACATGATAGTGTTCATGGAAAATCCTATAGACTCCACCAAAAAACTACTGGACTTAATAAATGAATTTGGCCAAACAGCTGGATACAAAGTCAATACTAAGAAATCAAAGGCATTCCTGTATACCGACAATGAAACATCAGAAAGAGAAATAAGGATAAGAATCCCATTTGATTTAGTAACAAGAAAAGTAAAGTACCTAGGAATAAACCTAACCAAGGAGGTAAAAGACCTGTATTGAGAAAACTACACAACACTGAAGAAAGAAATTAAGGAAGACACAAACAAATGGAGACAGGTACCATACTCATCGATTGTAAGAATTAACATCATCCAAATGGCCATACTACCCAAAGCGATTTATAGATTCAACGCACTCCCAATTAAAATACCTATGACATATTTCAGATATATAGAACAAACATTTCAGAAACTTACATGGAACCATAAGAGACCCCGAATACTGTTGCGGGGGGGGGGGTTAATGCAGCCCCCCACACCCTGTCTGCCACTGATGAAGAATAAGTCTACTAAGACATGATCTGCTTGGGGAGGAGAGGTGGCCTATCTCTCAAAGGAGAAGGGCCTTGAGCCTTTCCCTCCATGGGCTTTTATTCGGTTCATTTGCATAGGAATGCAGATAAAGCTCATCAATCATTGTCAGCCAGTAAGGGTTAAACAATACAGGATTTACAGAGAACCTTGAGGGCCTATTCTGAGTTAGAGCCAATTAGTTAAAGGGCCATAAAAATTTAGGAGCCAGACTAAGCTCAGATTTGGACCATTATCTTTTAAGCTGAGGGTACAGATTAAGTAGGTTTCACAGGAATGTACCTATTTTCCTTAGGCCTGATTCCCCAGGGAATCCGCCCCTCCCAGCACAGGACTGCACTGCCCTCTGTTATCGCTTCAGGCTCAATTCAGGCAAGGGAAGTAAAGCAGCCAAGAGATTAGGAGACTTCTTGCAGACAGAATGAGGACTCAGGCTATTTCAAAGCTGAGGGGCGAGGGTCCATCACCCAATTTTCCACAGCCCCCCCGAGTCCTTCCCTGTGAGCTTATCCCTGGTGACCAGAGCCTTTCTTAGGTTGATCCTCTCTTGAGGATTCTTACCCGTCCTTGGTTAACTGGTCAATCTCAGGACCAAGCAGGGTAAAGTGGGCAGAGGTGGCACTTCTTCCAGGGAGATAAGCTTTGTCTCCTTAGTGGCTGATGGTCCCAACTGTAATCAGCCTTAACCCTGGGGGTTACAGCCTCTGAAACCAGGTAGGGCGGTTCCCAACAGAATAGCTGCAGCAATTTTGAGAAAGAACAAAGCAAGAAAGATCACAATACCTGATATCAAAATGTATTACAAAGCCACTGTAATCAAAACAGCTTGGTGCTGGCATAAAAACAGGTGCATAGACCAATGAAACAGAACAGAGAGCCCAGAAATAAACCCAAGTCTTTATGGTCAATTAATATTTGACAAAGGAGTCAGGAGCACAAAATGGAGCAAAAATAGCCTCTTCAACAAATGGTGTTGGGAGATCTGGACAGCTACATGAAAAAAAATCAAACTCGATCACCAACTTACACCATACAGAAAAATAAATTCAAGATGGATACAAGACTTAAATATAAGTTGTAACACCATAAAAGTCCTAGAGGAAAACATTGACAGGAAGATCTCAGACATTCCATACAGCAACATCCTCACAGACACGTACCCTAAAGCAAGGGACATAAAGGAAAGAATAAACAAATGGGACCTCATTGAAATAAAAAGCTTCTGCCGGGCTAAAAAAAACAGCATTAAAATAGAAAGAGAACCAACAGTATGGGAAAACATATTTCCCAATGATACCTCAGACAAGGGCCTGATCTCCAAAATATATAAAGAACTCATATGACTTTACTCCAGGAAGACAAACGACCCAATTAAAAAATGGGCAAAGGACTTGAACAGACACTTCTCCAAGGAAGACATACAGAGGGCCCAGAGGCATATGAAAAGATGCTCAGCATCACTAGCCTTCAGAGAGATGCAAATTAAAACCACAATGATGTACCATCTCACACCCGTCAGAGTGGCCAACATAAACAAATCAACAAATACATGTTGGAGAGGATGTGGAGAAAAGGGAACCCTAGTGCACTGTTGGTGGGAATGCAGACTGGTGAGGCCACTGTGGAAAACAATATTGAATTTCCTCAGAAAACTAAGAATGGAACTGTCCTTTGACCCACCAATTCTGCTTCTGGGATTATACCCTAAGAACTCTGAAACACCAGTCCAAAAGAACCTATGCACCCCAGTGTTCATAGCAGCACACTTACAATAGCCAGTACTGGAAGCAACCTAAGTGCCCATCAGCAAATGAGTGGATAAAAAAACTATGGTACATTTACACAATGCAGTTCTACACAGCAGAGAGAAAGAAGGAGCTTATACCCTTTGCAATTTCAAGAATGGAACTGGAGAGCATTTTCCTAAGTGAAACAAGCCAGGCGGTGAGGGACAAATACCATATGATCTCACCTTTAACTGGAACATATTTAACAAAAGAAAAAAGGAAAGAAAATATAACCAGAGACATTGAAATTAAGAACATTGTAACAATAGCCAGAGGGGAGTGGGGATGGGACAGTGGGGAGAGGGGTCTATAGGAGCTACTATAAAAGACAGAAGGACAAAATCAAGGGAGAGGGTAGAGGTGGGGGAGGGAGGTGGGGCTGGCTGGGGTGGGATGGAGAGATGGGGAGAAAATTCAGACAATTGTAACTGAATAAAAATAAATAAATTACTTTTAAAAAAGATGTAGACGTATGGATTAATATTCTGGATACCTAAAGTATGAGGTAAATGAAGTCAGTAGAAGATCTTCAGGAAAGCTAGGAGGCCTCAAGATTGTTTTTCTATTTATATTATTTTTAAAACTGTATACTGTCTAAATCTATTTAATTTCCTAGTAAAATTCTGATTATCAGTATCCAACATCATAAAAAGTATAAAACTGACTTGTGACTTCAAATGTACTAATACAAAATATATGACTATGTAGCATATTCCATGACTAAAGAGAGATGGGATGTCAGAGGAGAGTAGTATGAGTTGGTTTGATAAAGACTGTACACACAGAGATGATCCATATACTATATTCTATTATCCATACTAGGTAAAATGTACAAAATAAAATTCAAACATGACTCAGGAGAAAAATAAAATAAGACACACGGGCAAATCCAAGGGGGAGGGTGGAAGCAAGGGAGGGAGGTGGGTTTGGCTGGGCTTGTGGATTAGTAGGGGGGAAATGCAGACAACCATAATTGAACAACAATAAAGTGATTTTACAAATAATTTAAGAAATTAAAGGTATACACAAACCCTTTAAAAAGGGGGTTATTATCATGTTTTCAGATTGCACTGAATTATTTTTCAGCATGGGTGAGATGATTATATGTTTTTTCCTACTATTATCAATGAATATCATGCCTTTTAAAATTTCTAATGATCCTAATTTATACTTCACAGATTCAGTTAGGTAATATTTAAGTTCATGAATAATACTGTTTATGTCCTCTTATTTTTATACTCTTTTTATCTGGTTTTGCAATCAAGATTATATTTGACTCAATTATTTTGTTAATATGATTTCTATTTTAATATCAGAAAGAGAAAAACAATCTCTTTATTGAATGATTGGTACAATTTACCTATAAACCTATCTGTCCTGGGGTTTTCATGTGGAGAAACATTTGTCTACTGATGCAAGTATGTTAATGAATTATACAACTGTGCATGTTTTCTGTTTCTTGTTTAATTTTTTGTTACATTTATATTTGTATTTTTCTAAAAATATTTCCATTTTATGTTTTTAAATTATTGACATAGTTATTAATAATTTATCAATATTGTTTAACTCCTGCCAAACTTCTAATTGTGACTACTTTTTCACTTTTTTTCATCACCACCAAACCATTATTATTTTTTTAATTTTTACTGTTATTCAATTTTAATCATACAGATTCTTTATATAATAGTCTCCACTTATATAGAGCAGATGTCTTCTTTTTCCCAGTAACCGCATTCATAGGAGATATACAATTTTCAGTTTTTGACTTACTGGGTAAAGTAATATTATGAAGTAGTTGATGTTCTATTTATAAGTGACAAAAGATTAACGGGAAGAACAATTATCAGGCCTTCAGCATCCTGCAGCTTCTTATCTTCAACCTTTCAAATATTGAATACTAAGAGGAGAATGGAATATAATGTGGATGATCTACACCCACTCAATTAATTTATCTTGGGAGGACTTTTAAATGCTATAGCTTTGTTGAGTGACTTCTCCTGTCTCAGTAATTCTTCAATCAAAGCCATGGTGAATATTTTTAAGGTAAGAATGATTCATTAATTTTTAAATAAATCTACATGGTACGTTTCAAATACTATTTATGTTTCCAAATATATTTATTGATTATGCTATTACAGTTGTCCCATTTCCACCCCCCACTCCACTCCATCCTGTCCATCCCCTCCCTACCACATTTCCCCCCTATAGTTCATGTCCATGGGTCATACTTATAACTTCTTTGGCTTCTACATTTCCTACACTATTTTTACACTCCCCCTGTCTATTTTCCACCTATCATCTATGCTACTTATTCTCTGTACCTTTCCCCCTCTCCCCCTCCCACTCCCCTATGGACAACCCTCCATGTGATCTCCATCTCTATGGTTCTGTTCCTGTTCTAGTTGTTTGCCTAGTTTGCTCTTGTTTTTGTTTTAGGTGTGGTCGTTAATAACTGTGAGTTTGCTGTCATTTTACTGTTCCTATTTTTGATCTTCTTTTTCTTAGGTAACTCCCTTTAACATTTCATATAATAAGGGCTTGGTGATGATGAATTTCTTTAACTTGACCTTATCTGAGAAGCACTTTATCTGCCCTTCCATTCTAAATGATAGCTTTGCTGGACACAGTAACCTTGGATGTAGGTCCTTGCGTTTAATCTTGGGTAATGTAATTATGATGTGCCTTGGTGTGTTCCTCCTTGGGTCCAGATTCTTTGGGACTCTCTGAGCTTCCTGGACTTCCTGGAAGTCTTTCCTTTGCCAGACTGGAGAAGTTCTCCTTCATTATTTGTTCAAATAAGTTTTCAAGTTTTTGTTCTTCCTCTTCTCCTTCTGGCACCCCTATAATTCGGATGTTGGAACATTTGAAGATGTCCTGGAGGTTCCTAAGCTTCTCCTCATTTTTCTGAATTCTTGTTTCTTTATTCTTTTCTGGTTGGATGTTTCTTTCTTCCTTCTGGTCCACACCGTTGATTTGAGTCCCAGTTTCCTTCTCATCACTATTGGTTCCCTATACATTTTCCTTTGTCTCTCTTAGCATAACCTTCATTTTTTCATCTGTTTTTCGAACAGATTCAACCAATTCTGTGAGCATCTTGATAACCAGTGTTTTGAACTGTGCATCCATTAGGTTGGCTATCTCTTCCTCGTTTAGTTGTATTTTTTCTGGAGCTTTGAAGTATTATGTCATTTGGGCCATTTTTTTTTTTTGTCTTGGTGCATCTGTTACTTTAAGAGGCGGAGCCTTAGGTGTTTACCGGGGCAGGGTAACCCGAGGTGGAGCTCTGGGTTGCATGGTCTGCTTCGCTTCCGCCGTTCATCCAGTTTATCTATGCGAATGTGGAGCCTTGGGGTGCTACCGACTGCTCTGCCTGCCCCGTTCTCCGTTCTCCACCACTCTGAGTCCGGCCCTCTGGGTTTATGTGCGCGAATGTGGGGCTGCAGGGTCTGCTAGTGCTGGGAATGCCTGCACCGTTCATCCCACACTTCGCCAGTCTTGGTCCTGCCACAGCCACAGGAGTCCTCTCCATCCCGGTGCCCTCTCCGCCCCTCCTACTGGTCTGGATGAATGTTTATTTTTTATTTCCTTGGTGTCGGACCCCCTTGCCGTTTGATTCTCTGTCAGTTCTGATTGTGCGAAGAGGCACAGTGTGTCTACCTATGCCGCCATCTTGGTTCTCTCAAATACTATTTAATGCCTCTGTCAAAAGTGTTAGTAGATTTAAAATTATTGAGCCATGGCAATTTGAAAGTATAGATAAATATTTTATATTAATTCTTATATTAGTAATTCAGTGTAGATTGTATGTACCTGATACCTAATCTCAGTGTATAATGATTACTCTATATGATCATATTTCTTGGAAGAGAATCTATAAATAAACACTGTCAGAAATATAGAACTCATTATTAAATCTTTTTTTAATTTTAATTTTTTATTGTTATTCGATTACAGTTATGTGCCTTTATACTTATAAATTTGCAAGTAATGAAAGTTGATTTACTTTTTCATTACCTAAGATATTTCTTTTTAAACACTCCTAACTCATCTTTTTTTTTCTTTGTACAAGCAATAAAATTTTAAGTCCTGTGAAATAATAAGCTGCAGATAACAATACTTCATTGCATAAGCAAGTAACAGAAAATGAATTGTGAAAAGTAAAGTCCTTGTTACACAAAGTTCAACAATCTTTTTTATTATTTTTTATTTTTTAAAACATTTTTATTGTTATTCAGTTACAACTGTCTGCATTTTCCCCACCCTTCCACCTCACCCCAGCCAAACCCACCTCCCTCTCCCACCTCCACCCTCCCCCTTGGTTTTGTCATGTGTCCTTTTTAAAAATAATTTATTTATTTATTTTTATTCAGCTACAATTGTCTGCATTTTCTCCCCATCCCTCCACCCCACCCCAGCCAGTCCCTCCCCCACCTCTACCCTCCCCCTTGATTTTGTCCTTGTGTCCTTTACAGTAGCTCCTATAGACCCCTCTCCTCACTATCGCCTCCACATTCCCCTCTGGCTATTGTTACAATGTTCTTAATTTCAATGTCTCTGGTTATATTTTGTTTGCTTTTTTCTTTTGTTGATTATGTTCCAGTTAAAGGTGAGATCATATGGTATTTGTCCCTTACCGCCTGGCTTATTTCACTTAGCAAAATGCTCTCCAGTTCCATCCATGCCATCATGTGTCCTTTATAGTAGTTCCTGAAAACCCCTCTCCCCAATATCCTCTGCCCACTCCCCTCTGGCTATTGTTAGATTGCTCTTAACTTCAATGTCTCTGGTTACATTTTGTTTGCTTTTCCCTTTTATTGATTATGTTCCAGTTAAAAGTGAGATCATATGGTGAGGGACAAACTTCAATAATTCTTAATTCTGATCAGGCAAATAGCCAATCAATTATATGAGGTTCTATAAAAAAAGTAAAATAGTATGCGTTTGAATTATTATTGTTTATTTTATTTATTTATTTAAAATATGGAACCCTTCACTAATTTGCATGTCATCCTTGTGCAGGGGTCATGCTAATCTTCTCTGTATCATTCCAATCTCAGTATATGTGCTGCCAAAGCAAGCACTAAGTATTTATTTTACTAGAAGGAAGAATTATTTGATGTATAAAAAGTTAGATTTTTAATTTTACACAAAATTTGTATTTACTTTTTAAAAAATGTCTACCAAAAGTGGGTTTTAAACTACAAAGAACTAGTGAAATAAGTAAGATTTACGTGCATGGGAAATAGTTAAATGCAATTTTCTAAGGGAAACATTTTTTTTATTTTAATTTTTTATTGTTATTCAATTGCAGTTGTGTGCCTTTTCTCCCCATCCCTCCACCCCACCTCAGCCCAACCCCCCTCCCTCCCCCACCTCCACCCTCCCCCTTGATTTTGTCCATGTGTCCTTTTTAGTAGTTCCTGTAATCCCCTCTCCTCACTGTCCCCTCTCCACTCCCCCCTGTCCATTGTTAGATTGTTCTTAGCTTCAATGTCTCTGGTTATATTTTGTTTCCTTTTTTTTTCCTATTTATTATGTTCCAGTTAAAGGTGAGATCATATGGTATTTGTCCCTCACCATCTGGCTTATTTCACTTAACATAATGCTCTCCAGTTCCATCCATACTGTTGCAAAGGGTATAAGCTCCTTCTTTCTCTCTGCTGCGTAGAATTCTGTTGTGTAAATATACCATATCTAAGGGAAACATTTTAAAATGACACCAAAATAATTTTAACAATTTAAATATCATACTGTTTTTTTTTTAAATACGGAGATTATGGACATGCAGGTGAGAATTACATACAGATGAACCATTATGTCCATATGATTTATTCATGAAAATTCCTCAAAGAACACCATGGGTTCAGTATCCATGTATTACTGAGGTAGGGAAACAGAGGTAAGACAGGTGATTATACTGTTTTGCATGTGTGAATTTGTTATCTCTTTTGACTGACTTTATTAATAAATATATTTTAATATCTGCATAATAAAAATAGGACTTACATGCACACTTTCTAGCCAGGAGAAATAAAAACACTGAAAACCTTCATTCTCCAAGCCTTCCTGAGAAATGATGAGTCTAGGCCTGGGACAGAATATGTATAAATAATCCTAGAACATATAGTTATCCCTCTAAACACAGAAAGTAATAAATATCACACATACAAAAATATATTACACTATCTGGAAAAAAAATCCATTGGCCAAAGATGAAACAATTTAAATATCAAAAAGAATGATGATTGAAAAGTATACAAAAATAAATTGAATCAATCAATGTGTTCAAAATGACACCCAAAAAGAAAAAAAGATAAAAGATACTAATTGCTTACTTATCATTTTTTTTAAAAAGGTAAATAACTGAGATTTTTGTTTAACTATTTATCCTGCTTTTTCTCAGAGGGAAAATTTTAAATCAATCACCAATTAATAAGTGTAAAATGAATGACAGAAATTCACCAATTTGCTATTCTTAATGAATAACTAATCTGGAGGGTTATTATCCACAGAGGCCACAACTATCAGATGATATTTCCTTTGAAACATGATAAAGAATGCACAACCTACATGGATACCAGATGGTGCCTGAATCCATAGACCCATCTCAGCATCACTAAATGGGAGCCACAAATTCCTTTACTACTTCTGACAGGGTGCCATGAAGAGTAGAAGTCACCTGCAATTATCATGCACAATCAGCACACTGAATTTAAGTCAGAGATAAAAGTAAAATTAACTTACAGAGAAGACATAAAAATGGGGGAAATGACATTACAAGAAGGCAATAAAAATACAGATATTTGATGAATTAAAAAAGTTAAATTCTTCAACAAGTAAATGGAAAAGATGAAATGGTGCTGAGAGATAACAATTATTGTCATGTATAAAGGAGGTTTATTTTTGTTGTCATTTCAATCTCAGCATTGTTAAATATAACAAGAAAGATATTTCTTTCTTTAAAGATCATTAAAACTCTTCAATTTGACATGATTTGAGAGTCCTCCTGTTGCCTGAAGATATTTATAAGACTAGATGAGTCCTCAGTGTTTTGACCTGCAATTTGATTTATGCTTCTGTGTTCTAGTGTGCAAAAGTAGTTTGTTATGTTGAAGTGCAAATGATGTAGCTTGAGTAAATCACATCAAAGCACACACACACACAAAGAATATTTAATAGGCATTTTGGGAAGAAGCATTGTGTCGATTTTGTTTTGACCTCATTTCACACAAACCTACCTTCGATTTTTTTTTTGTAAATAATCTAAATTTTTTTGGTCTTATTTTCTTTAGTTTCTTATATGTGGAAGTGTGGGGCTTATTGGAAAATGGGGGTGAGAGAAGAAAATTGGGACAATTGTAAAAGCATAAACAATAAAACATTTTAAAAAGATAAATATATAAGTATTATGGTCAAATAATATGCTTTTGTGTTCTGCATTATAATTATTGCCTTATAACAGTTTGGCCTTATATAAAGTATTTTCAGTTATTGAGAGGAATAATTTAAAAAATATTGAAGTAAAATCCAAGATGCTAGAGGAGTAAGTGGAAGCTACATGAACCTCCTCCCAAGACTAATCTGGAATTACAGCTAAATTGTACAGAAATCATACAGAATGATCAACTAAACAATAGTTGGAGAAAAGCCTTATAAATGTGGACAGACAGAGGAAACCACTTCACCACATGGCTGGCAGAGAGTGCAGAAGAAACATGAGAAGGCTGAGTGGTCTCCAATGGGTGGCAGCTGAAATTCTGGAGGGAAAATTCAGTGGCCAGAGGGGTTCATCCTAACAAATGTGGGGTCTAAATCTCAAGCTGGGCTCCCCAGTCTATATAGTACCAGAGCCAGAAAGCAACCCAGATAACATCCAGCTGTGAAAAGTGGTGGTGTTTCTCTCTTCCAAGGAGAGGTGGCTGAAGACCCAGAAAGACTCTTAAAGGACCATCACACACAATTTTACTTGCAGTTACTTACTCTGGGTTCTGGAAAACGGGGTGCAGAGTGGGCTAGAGATGAATGAGGAGAGTCTGGGGATGGTGGCTTTGAGGAGATAAGTGAGGGAGCAGCTTCCAGGATTGCTGTGCTGAGTCATTCCATATACTGCAGAAGCCATCTTGCTGAGGCAGAGAAATCCCATCCAAGTAGCATCAACATGAGGGGAAGAAGTAGCCCCACCCATAAGAATTACTCTGCTGCATCCTGTGGTGCTTAAACTTGGCTGTTGATTAGAGATTGACTAGGTTAGCAACTAAAGCAGACAGCCAGAGACTGGATCACTGGTAGTCTTGAACAGGCTGCCTAGAGCCAGACTGGGACACCATCTGACATCACCAAGGGAGGATCTAGAATGAGAAGACAGTGGTAAACACTGGCTTCTACACAGACAAATTCCGCCTTGGCCTTCTTCTTGATTTGCATTTTTTTTTTTTTTTTGCCTGCATGACTTTTTAATATTTATTTATTGTCCTTCAAGTTTGTACCTATTACATCACTAGTTTTTGTATTATAGTTTATTTCAAATCTCATATTTTAGTCCTCCCTTTTCTTATTCCATTTTACCTTCTTTCCTCTTGACACTTCATATTTTCATTTTGAATTTTATTTTCTGTATTGCTACAACTTGTTTCCATTCCACACTTAATATTCCCCTCCCTCTAGCCTCTCAAAACCATTTTTGTTTTAATTAGTATTCTCACATTCTTTTTCCCATTCTTAAAATAGAATTATTTTCTTTTCACCTCTATCAGCATTTGCTCATTGGTTGTGAATATGGTGCTTATTGTTGCATTTATTCATTTTTATTTCTAGATCTTTTCTATTTTTTTATTTTAAATCTAAAATTTTAACATTTCCATCTCCTACTCCATTTTGCATTCCCCCCTGCTATTTTTTTCATTTTAAATTTTACTATTTCCTGTCTTAACATGGTTTTCATTCCTCACTCGTAGTATTCCATCTCTCTCTATTCTCTCAAAATCAATTCTTTTTCCGCTACACATCTCTTAAACTTTTCTTTCTTTTTTCCCTCTTATTCCCATCCCACCTATATTAATCTTTGCTAATTTGCTGTTGATAGTGTTGTGCAGGATCTTTTCTACAACATGGCTTTTTTTTTTCTATCTCTCACTATATATAATTTAATTTCTGTTGAAATTTCTGTTGAAACCTGATATTATATGCTTCACTTCTCTCACTCCATTCTGCCTTCTTCCCTCCCTTTTTAATTTATGATGTAAATTTTACTTTCTCATTTGATCTTGTCTCCATTCTCTACTTTTATTATTGCTCCTCCCTCTGCCCTCTCAAAATCATTTTTCTTTCATTAATCATCTCATATTGACTTTCCTTTTTTATAATAATCATGATCTCTTTACACCTTTATTAATACTGGTTCATGGATGTGGATAGTGTGACTGTTGGTTGGGGCTTATTTTTGAAGGTGTGGGTTGGTCTCCTGGGCTGTTTGGCTTTGTTCTTTTTTTTTACAGATTTATTTTATTTTCTAATTTATTTTAGAGAGAGGGGAAAGGAGGGTGAAAGAGAGAGAGGTACATAAATGTGTGGTTGCCTTTTGTGTGCCCTCCACTGGCCCACAACCCAGGTTTGTGCCCTGACTGGGTATCAAACCAGTGACCCTTTGATTCACAGGCCAGCACTCAATCCAGTGAGCCACAACAGCCAGGGCTGTTTGGTTTTGTTCTGGTAGCACCTGTACAAGAGCATACAAGACATGGGGGGCAGAGTGATTCTCAGTCAGTCAACCAGAGGGAAGAACCCACCAAACATTGACTCAACAACAACCAAATCCCAATTACAACCAGAGAGAACACATAAATATCATAAAGGACATCTCAAGAGCTTCAAGTTGAGATCAAGAAGACTGCACCACCAAGTCCAACAGGTCTCTGACCACACAAGGTCACACCATGAAGACAGGGAATCAAAGCAGATCAATTTAAGAAGCAGAAACAAACTAGAAGGGTCACCTAATACAGGGATTCTAGGAAACAACACCAATCAAAAAGAAAGGAGAAATCCCCTGAAAGAGTGCTAAATGAAATTGAGGCAAGTAAACTATCAGACATCGAGTTCAAAATAATGGTTATAAGGATACTAAAGGAGCTCAGTGAGAACTACAAAGAACTACATGGAAGCTACAGGGAACTTACTATGAACTGCATCAGCAAGAAAAATAACATAGAAACTATCAATAAAAACCAGGAGGAAATGAATAATACAATATCTGAAATGAAGAAGACAGTAGAAGGAATTAAAAGCAGGCTAGATGAAGCAGAGGATCTAATCAGCAAGCTGGAGGACAAGGTAGAAAAAAATCTCCCAGACAGATAAACAAAATGAAAACAGACTAAAAAAGACTGAAGAAAGTTTAAGGGAGCTGCAGGACACCACAAAACATAATAATATTCATATCACAGGGATGTAAGAAGGAAAGAAGGGGAGGAAGTGATAGAAGACCTGTTTGAAAAAGTAATGAAAGAAAATGTCTCTATCTGATGAGAGAAAATGTATTGTAAGCCCAAGAAGCACAGAAGGTTCCAATCGAGATGAAGCCAAAGAGGGCCATTCCAAGACACATCATAATTAAAATGGCACAATTTAAAGGAAAAGAGAATCTTGAAGTCAGGAAGACAGAAACAGGAAGTAACATACAAGGGAGCTCTGATAAATATGCCAGCTGATTACTCAACAGAAACACTACAAGCCAGAAGGGAATAGCAAGAAATATTCCAAGCAATGAAAAGCAAAGGCTTGCAACAAAGACTACTTCACCAAGCAATGTTCTCATTTAAAATGGAGAGCAAAAGAGAGAGTTTCTCAGAGGAAAAAGAAAAGGTAAAAGAATACATCTCCACCAGACCAGCATTGGAAGAGATGCTAAAGGCACTGTTTTAAGAAGATGGAAAGGAAAGAGAGTTACATAGAAAAACATAGGTAAAAAGGGGAGAAATGACAATGAATAAGTACCTATTAATAATAACCTTTAATGTAAATGGATCAAATTCTCCAATCAGCAGACAAGGGGTAGCTGAATGGATAAGAAATCATTCCCCGCACATATAATGTCTTCAAGAGACCATCCTCAGAACAAAAGATTTACAGACACTGAAAGGGAAACAGTGAGAAAAAATTTACAAGCAAACAAAGATGGAAAAAAAAAAAGCTGGGGTAGCAATACTTATATCATATAAAATGGATTTCAAAACAAGGCCCATAAAAAGGGTTAAAGAAGTACACTACATAATACTTAAGGGAATAATCTGTCGAGAAGATATAACCCTTGTAAGTATATATTTGTGCAACACAGGAGCATATAAATAAATAAGGAAAATCTTGGAGGACTTCAAGAAATATATAGATAGCAACACACTTATAACAGGGGATTTTTAAACCCCACTGTCTACAATGCATAATTCTTCCAAAGAATCAATAAGGATATTGTGACACTAAACAACACTCTAGATCAAATAGACTTAACTCAAATATACATAACACTTCAACCTAAAGGAACAAAATGTACACTTTTTCAAATGCACATGGAAAATTAGATACAGTAGACCACACAATAAGAAACAAAACAAGCCTCAAAAAATTCAAGAAAATTGTAATCATATCAAGCATCTGCTTGGATCACAATGACTTGAAACTAGAAACTAACCTCAAGGTAAAAGCTCAAAAAATATTCAAATTCATAGGGACTGAATAACATACTATTAAATAATGAATGAGTTCATAATTGGATCAAAGAAAAAAATAAAAATGTTCCTGGAAACAAATGAAAATGAACAAATGAGAGCCCAAAGCCTATGGGCAGTGAAGGCAGTCCTGAGAGGGAAGTTCATAGCAATACAGACCTACCTAAAAAAGATAGAAAAATCTCAAATAAATAACCTAACTCTACATCAACAAGAAGTAGAGGACCAACAAAAAACAAAGCCCCCAGAGTGAGCAGAAGGAAGGAAATAATCGAGATCAGAGCAGAATTCAATGAAAAAGAGACTAAAAGAAAATTCAAAGGGTGACTAAATCCAAGAGCTGGTTCTTTGAAAAGATAAAGAAAATTGACAAGCCTTTAAAAAGACTCATCAATAGAATAATGGAAAGGACCAAAATAAATAAAATCAGATACAAAAAAAGAAAAATTACAACCAATACCACAGAAATAAAAGATTGAAAGATTACTATGAATAAAATATGCTAAAAAATTTGACAACCTGCGCAAAATGGACAAATTTCTAGAAACATATGCTTTTCCAAATTGAGTCAAGAAGAAAAAAAATAGAAAGCTTGAATAGACTGACAACTGCTAGTGAAATTGAAGCAGTATCAAAAACTCCCTTCACAGAAAACCCCTGGACCAGACAGTTTCACAGATGAATTATACTGAATATTTTGGAAAGACTCAACTCCTATTATTCTCAAACTCTTCTAAGAAATTAAAGAAGAGGGAAGACTCCCAAACTCTCTTTATGAGTCCAGTATTATCCTAATTCCAAAACCAGGTAAAGATACAACAAAGGAAGAAAACTATAGGCCAATACTACTGATGAACATGCACACAAAAATCCTCAACATAATATTGGCAAACTGCATCCAGCAAACACAGAAAAAAACATCATACACCATGATCAAGTAGGAATCATTCCAGGAATGAAAGAATAGTATAATATTTATAAATCAATTAATGTAACACTACCACATAAACAAAATGAAAGACAAAAATCACATGATCATATCAATAGATGTTGAAAAAGCATTTGATAAAGTACAGCACCCATTTATGATAAGAATGCTCAGCAAAGTGGGAATATATGGGTTATATCTCAACATAATAAAGACCATACAAAAGAAACCTGCAGCCAACATCATGCTCAATTGGCAAAAAATAAAAGTTTTCCCACTAAGATCAGGAACAAGAAAAGGTTTCTGCTTTCACCACTTTTATTTAACATAGTATTGGAAATCCTAGCCACAGCAATCAGAAAAGAAAAAGAAATAAGAGGCACCCAAATTGGTAAGGAGGAAGTAAAACTGTCATTGTTTACAGATGACAGGATAGTGTACATAGAAAACCTTGTAAGCTCCTCCAAAAAAAAAAAAAAAACCTTCTCCACCCAAGAAGTGAATTTGGCAAAATAGCAGAATATAAAGTCAACAATCATAAATCAAAGACTTTTTTTGTACACCAACAATGAAATATCAGAAACAGAACCTAGGGGAAAAAATCCCATTTATTATAGCAACAAGTAACTAGGAATAAACTTAATCAAGGAAGTAAAAGTCCTGTATTATGTAAACTACACAAACTGATGAAGGAAATTGAGGAAGCTATAAATAAGTGGAAGCATACACTGTGTTCATTGATTGGAATATTTAACATCATCAAAATGTCCATACTACCCAAAGCAATTTACAAATTCATTGCAATCTTTAATAAAAACACCAATGATGTATTTCACAGATTTAGAACAAATATTTCAAAACTTTTGTGGAAGAAAAAATTACCCCAAATAACCTCAGGAATCTTGATAAAGAATAACAAAGTAGGAGGTATCACAATACCTGATATCAAACTATATTACAAAGGACACTGTAATCAAAACTGTATAGTACTGGCCCTGGCTGGTGTTAATCAGTGGGTTGATTGCCATTCAGTGAACCAAAGTTTTGCCAGCTTGATTCCCACTCAGGACACATGCCTGGGTGGCAGGTCAGGTCCCCAGTAGGGGGCACCTGGGAGGCAACAACACATTGATATTTCTCTCCCTCTTCTCTCTCCTTTCTCCTATCTCTAAAAATAAATAAAGAAAATTAAAGAAAAAGAACCGTATGATACTGTCATAAAAAATAGACACATAGATCAATGAAAGAGAATATAGCCCACAAATACACCCAGGTCGCTATGGTCAAATAATGTTTTATCAAGGGGGCAGGAGAATAAAATGAAGTTAAAATAACCTCTTGAACAAATGGTGTTATGAGACATGGACAGGCACATGCAAAATAAATAAATAAATAAAATAAACCACCAACTTACACCATACCCCAGAATAAACTAAAAATGTATAAAGACTAAAACATAAGTTGTGATACTATAAAAGTTCTAGAGGAAAACATAGACATTGCAGTTTCAGAGAGGTCATGCAGCAATATTTTCACCTATGTATCCACTAGGTCAAGGGGAATAAAGGAAAACATAAACAAATGGGACAACATTAAATTAATTAGTGTTGGCATGGCTAAAGAAAATATCATCAAAATGAAAAGGGGACCAACATTGTGGGAAAACATATTTGCCAATGATAACTCAGACAAGGGCTTGAACTCCAAAATATATAAAAATATATATATGACTCAACCAGGAAGATAAACTATCCAATTCAAAAATGGGTTAAGGACCTGGGTAGACCCTTCTCCAAGGAGGAACTACAGGGTCCCAGATACATATGAAAGGATGCTGAACATCACTAACCATCAGAAACATGCAAATTAAAACCACAATGAGATACCACTTCACACCAGTAGGAATGGTCATCATAAACACATCAGAAAACAAGTGCTGGCAAGGTTGTGGAGAATAGGGAAACTTAGTCCACTGTTGGTGGGAATGCAGACTGGTGCAGCCACTGTGGAAACCAATATGGGATTTATTCAAAAAACTAAAAATGGCCTTTTGACCTGGCAATTACACTGCTGGGATTATACCCTAAAATTCCTGAGACACTAATTCAAAAGAATCTATTCACCCCAATGTTCATAGCAACACAATTCACAGCAGCCAAGTGCTGGAAGCAACCTAAGTGCCCATCAGTAAATTAGTGGATAAAAAAACTATGGTGCATTTACACAATGGAATACTAAACAGCAGAAAGAAAGATTTCCTATCTTTTTTTTGTGACCAAACAGATGGAACTAGAGAGTATTATGCTAAGTGAAATAAGCCAGGTGGCAAAAGACCAATACCATATGATCTCACCTATAAGAGGAACCTAATGAACAAAACAAAGAAATGAGCAAAATAGAACCAGAGTCATGGGAACAAGATACATACTGACAGTAAACAGAGGGGATGATGGAGGAGGATAAGTGCAGGAAATAAGTGAGAGGATTAGTCAAGGAAGAGGTATAAATGACACATGGACAAGGCCAACAAGGTGGAGAAGGGCATGGGTGGGGTAGGTAGGAGCAACAGATTAAAATTGGGACAATTGTAATAGAACAACAATAAAAATAAATAAGAAAAAAAAAGAAAAAAAAAGAAAAGCCAGAGGAAGTTTCTTTTTTTCTGTATTGAAGTCTTTCAGAGATCCATTCCATTAGAAAATATAATTATTTTATTTATTTATTTTTAGAGAGGAGCAAGAGGGAGAAAGAGAGGGAAACATCAATAAGTGGTTGCCTTTCGTGTGCCCCCTACTAGGGGCCTGGACTGCCAGCCAGGCACATTCCCTGACTGGGAATTGAACCAGTGACACTTTGGTTCACTGGCAGTCACGCAATCCATTGAGCCATACCAGCCTGGGCAGAAAATATAATTCTTACTGAATTAAAAATATATATATTGAATTGAGAAAAATGAACATAAATTGAATAAAAGATTTGAATAAACAAGTATGAACTAACCCATTTAGTTCATGGAGATTCACTACATTCTTTTAAAATCATTTTTATTGTTATTTTACTGCATACATCTATTTTATTAGATGTCCATATTTTCCCCCTTTGCTCTCCTTCACCCACCCAACCTCCACTCTCACAGTCAATTCACACACTGTCGTCAATGTCTGTGAGTCATTCATACGTGTTCTTGACTGGCCGCTTCCACTTCTTTCCACCATTGTCACCCTCCTCACTCCCTTCTGGTCAATCACAATCTGGTCCATGTTTCCATGTCTGTGGTTCTATTGTATTCATGAGTTAATTTTGTTCATTAGATTTCTCTTATAGGTGAGATTGTATGATATTTGTCTTTCAACACCTGGCTTATTTCACTCAGTGCAATATTCTCCACTTCCATCCATGTTGCACTGTTGTGAAGGGTAGGAGTGCACTCTTTCTGCTGCATAGTACTCCATTGTGTAGTTGCACCACAGTTTTTTGATCCACTCATGTACTGATGGGAACTTAGATGGTTTCCAGTACTTGGTTATTATAAATAGCACAGCTATGAACATAGGGGTGCATAAGTTCTTTTGAATTGGAGTTTCATATTCTTAGGGTACAATTCCAGAAGTGGAATTGCTAGATCAAAAAGGCAGTTCCATTTTTAGTTTTTTGAGGAAATTCCATACTTTTTTCCACAGTGACTACATCAATCCGCATTCCCACCAACAGAACACTAGGGTACTCTTTCCTCCCTATCCTTCCAGGACTTGTTTGTTTATGTGTTAATGATGGCCATTTTGACCAGTGTGAAATAGTACCTCAATTTGTTTTTAATTTGGATCTCTCTGATGGCTAGTGGTGTTGAGCACCTCTTCCTATGTCTATGGGCCCTCTGTACGTCTTCTTTGGAGAAGCCTCTATGCAGGTCCTTTGCTCATTTTTTAGTTGGATTGTTTATCTTCTTGATGTGGAGTCATATGAGTTCTTTATATATTTTGGAGATCAAGCCCTTGTCTGAGTTATCATTGGCATATATGTTTTCCCATAATATTGGCTCCCTTTTCATTCTGATGATGGTGCAGAAGCTTTTCAGCCGTGCAGAAGCTTTTTAGTTTGATGTAGTCCCATTTGTTTATTTTTCCCTCTATTTCTTTTGCCCTAGAAGAAGCACAGGTTGAAAATGAAGGGATGGAAAAAATATTCCAAGCAAATTGATATGAAATTAAATCTGAGTTAGCAATACTTATGTCAGACAAAATAGATTCAAAACAAAGGCCATAAAAAGCAACAAAGAAAGTCACTACATAATACTGAAAGGAATAGTCCAACAGGGACATATAACTCTTGTAAACATATATGCACCCAACAGAGGAGCACCTAAATATATAAAGAAAATCTTGGAGGACTTCAAGAAAGATGTTGACAAAAAACACAGTTATCATAGGAGATTTTATCACCCCACTGTCAACAGTGGATAAATCTTCCAAACAAAGTATCAGCAAGGATACTGTGGCACGGAACAACATACTTTCAAATGGGCTTAACTGATAGATATAGAATCTTTTACCCCAAAGGAGCAAAATATGAATTCTTTTCAAATGCACATGGGACATTTTCAATAATAGACCACACAGTAAGACATAACCCAAGCCTCAAAAAATTCAGGAAAATTAAAATCATATTAAGTATGTGCTCAGATCACAATGGATTGAAACTAAAATCCAGTCTCAAGGGAACTCAAGAACATTCAAATACATGGAGACTGAATAAAACATTATTAAATAATAACTGAGTCAACAATGAAATCAAGGAATAAATAAAAAATATCTGGAAATAAATGAAAATGAGCACTACATTCTTTTCATTGCTTTAATGTAATTTTGAAAATATCCACCAAATAAGTAAAAAAGAAACAGAGTCAGGATTTATCTGGGAATCATTTTTTTAATTTTCCAACTATATAAATAAATTAATTAATTATTGGTGCCTAACAAATTATCTTAAAACTTAATAGCTTAAGATAATAAATCTTTATTATCTCCCACCATTTCTGATGTAAGGAATTTGATAGAGTTGTGCCTGCGTGGTTCTGACACTGGGTCCCATGAGCTTTTCAGTCAAAATGTTGGCCACATCTTCAATTTTCTGAACGCTGTACTGAGTTGAGAGGTCCATTCCTGAGGTTGTTCACTCAAGGAGCTATTGTGTGGAGACCCCTATTATTCACAGGCTTTAGGCAGAAACCTGTGTTCCTTCCTCTGTGGATTTCACCACAGAGCTTCTTCTTGGCCCTCTAGAGCAAACAGTCCAAGAGATAGCAAGAAGGAAGCTGTGATGCCCTTTATCACTTACAGGCAGGACATACCATAACCTCTGTCATAAGCTATTGGTGACAGAGACCAACTATGACAAAATATGGAAGGGTAATGTACAAAATTTGAATTCCAGAAGTCAAGAATCATTGGGGCACCCTAAAGCTGGCTATCATGATGGATTTATTGTTGTTGCTGTTACTTTCTAGTTTAATGCATTTAAGTCAGAAAATCTGATTTGCATTGCATCAATTCTCTGAAATTTTTTAGATTATCTTTATGGCCTAGGATTTAAACATTTTTAAAGACATTTTGTAAACCAGTAAATGATTCATGTGACTTACATGACATGCATCCTATTTGTTGATTGCAAGTTTCTCTCCATATAAGTTATTTATTAGATCACACTTTTTAGTTTTGCTTAACAAACATTTTCGGCTGTCATAAGTTATTTGTCTGCTTGATTTACAAGTTATTGATAGAACTAGGTTAATATCTTTCCTGTTGATTGTGAATTTGTCACTTGATTTTGTAATGTTATTTGCTTTATGTATTAGTTTATTTTGGTTAGCTTTAAATTTTAATTCAATTTTATGATAAAAGTATTGCTGTGACAACTATCTTTTGGTAAAGATTTGTGTGGTATCTATTTTTTCATCCTTTTGTCTCTTGCAAATATCTTCTCTTTTTCATATCAACTGTCTCTAATTACATTAATCACAAGTAGTTATTGTAGTTCTTGATTCTTTAAAAGGCAAGCAATAAAATTGCTCAAATATGAAATGGTCAGCACTAATTATATAGCCAGGACATGATGAATTCAGAACTCAGAGCCACATCTGATTTGTCCAGTGTTTTTTATAAACTCATACCAAGTTAATTCTATGTCATAGTCATCAATGTCATGTTGTGATTTAATAAATTATCTTATTAGTCACTATATTAATAACTATCAGAAAACAAATAGCAAAAACTTCAATAAAATTGAGAAAATTCTTGAGAAACATCACACAGCAATTATATTATAGCCTTACTTTAAGATGTAAATAGTTAAGATCACAGACTGTCTTGCCCAAGTTGTTACAAATAGCTATCAGATATTTAACAAAAGAGTAAAAAGTGCTCATAAACATGGACAACAGTGTGGTGACTGCTGGGCAAAGGGGATGTAAGGGGACTAGATGGTAATGGAAAAAATACAATAAAGATTAAATAAATAAAAAATAAAAGAAGAAAAAAAGAAGTTAGGGATAATGATTTATAATCAGTGACCAACTTGAGAGTCAACTGCTGGATCTTATTAAATAAGTGATTTTCATGGGAAAATGTGTACTGATGATTAAACTGGGACAAAAATGCATATGACCAGTTTCTTAGCAAGAGAACCTTCAGTATCTTATATTTATATTTTAGACACCATCCATAATATGCAAATGAATACTTTCCGTAGAACAAATGACACAATAGTTCACCCGTTGTTTAGCTTACTCAAGATACTACAATGGAAACATAATCCCTTTTGTGCTTCTGAAATTAAAATGAATCATATGCAAAAACAGAGCTAGTCAAGAAAGACTATGTAACCCGTTATGACTATTGTGCATTATAAAACTGTATGTGGTGGTCTGCAATAGGTAAATTGTGCTAAATAAAGAATGGCACTGCTCCTGTGCAATAATTACATTCCACAAATTGCCCATTGTCCAGTGAGTGTTTGGAGTAAGAGGAAAAGCTTTAGATTCACATTGAAAAAAAAAAGTTGATTTTTGAATAGGAGGGAAAGTTAAAATCAGCACCATTCATTAAAAGTCAATTCATCCCAGATATTAGAAAAAAAAAAGAAAGCAGGCAGATGTTGGCAATCTGAGTAGCCACAGAGGCTCAACCTTAATAACCAAAATTCAAGATGCAGATGGTATGAACCTCAACAAGATGGGGAAAACTCTCCAAGACTTTTAATATTTCTATGCAGATTGGTAAAATGTCCTTATGACAAAGAAAATGTTCTAGTACCACTTGAAATATATTTTGTAAATATTTAGAGTACATTTTATTTTCTATCAAGGCTTGCTAGCTTAGAAATATACTAAGGTCATGATGAAATCTGTCAGGAATTTGAAAAGATTTCTAAACTAAGAAAAACCCAGATGGAAACTCATTGACTTCTTAATGTTCTTAATTTATCTTAAATTAATCCTGTTATGGAAACATTACCCACATGCCTCATGTTCCTCTATAGTCAATTGAGCTTCCTTCCTGTCACCAGACAAAAAAACCCCAAAAACCTGATTTAATAAAATCACATTCTACTAAAAGGCTTGTATATTTATCCTTTGTGAATGTGAGGGGCACTTCACTTTTCAAAATATAATCTCAAATTATCTTTCATCTGTAATTCTTGCTTCTTTTAAGTTTCTCTAAATTAACTTTTTCTTTGTCAATCTCTTTCCCACTGTTGTTTCTAAATTTCTCTAACACTGGAATGTGGGAACTGTTCCAGGTTATAACAAATCAATCCACTCCCATTGCCATAAGAGAGTGAAGATGAACCAGACACAAATGTAGCATCAAATTAGAAAGATGAGATGCTGGACAAATAGAAATATGCCATTCTAGAATAATCAGTAACTGAGTTTTGTTTATTTGTTTTTGTTAGTGAGTTAATGATGGCTGTACTATTTACAGTTCATTTATCCATTCAGTAAATATTTACTGAGAACATGTATATGCAGCACATTTTTATACTATTAAATAAAAACTTCATACAAACAGCAACAATTTACAGGATAAGTATATCCCAGATATTCTGTCCTCTATACTTATACTAAAAGGACTCACTATTCAAATTCAAATTTAACTTGGCTCCTTGCATTTTTTTAAATAAACATTTTAAAGGAACTTTAGATATGCAAAAAATTATAAAAAGAGCACAGAGAGTCCTATATATATATATCCTACAGTCATGAGTATTATTGTATCATGTTACATTTGTAACAATTAAGTCCATACTTATATACTATTAGCAGAAGTTCATACTTTATTCAGATTTTCTTAATTTTTAATTATGCCCTTTTCTATACCTTATTAAATTTACTCATCATATCTCTTTAGGCTCCTACTGGAGTGGCAGTTTCTATATTTTTCTTTGGCTTTAATAACCTTACTAGAAGCTAGTGCTTATGTGCTTCTGTAGTTTCATAATTGCCTTTAATGTTACAGACTGATTTTCTTTTTATTTTCTTTTTTTAATTTATACTCAGATCTACCATTTTCAAAGGTACTAAGGTCAGAACCATTTTTCCTACCCCATTCACTGAGGCAGTTCCATATATTTTTAATACAGTTAAATTGTTTTCACACATTCTACATATCATTGTGGGACTCCATTGAGTTTCTAAATAATTATTTTATTTGGATACATTATGGCTCACACTTGGTGCTATAAAGTTCAATTGGTTTTGACCAAAAACATAGGGTCATGTATTCATAATTATAGTATTATGCAGAATACTTTTGAAAATGGAAAAGTCAGTGTTTGTGCTGCCTATCACTACCACAACCAATAAGTAGATACAAGGATTGAATATTTATGGCCATTTTGTTCAGGTTCTGATGACCTGAGAAGACAGCTGTTTATGTACCCTAAAAACCACCTTAATATCTGGTCTTCAGCTGACCTTTTTATCAGGAAAAGAAAAGGTAAAGAGTTGAGAAAAAGAGGTTAATCAGATAAGAGTTTCAGTCCCGTAGTGATTTTCCTAGTATTTCTTTATCTGCTGATTTTCTTTATCTGCAACACCCACATTCCCTCACTGGAAAACAATGGCTCAGATAAAACATTGATTGATCACTTGAAGATCCCCTGGGGCACAAAGTTGAATTGCTTGTCAGTCTCCTGGAGTCACATAGGTCCTGTTTCCTATTTCCTGGAATAAAAACTTTCTCTACTTGCATTAATCACTTAAGCCTCTCAACTATAACTAAGGCTAAAATTTTTAACTCAAATTACCCTATGATTCACTACTGTTAGTCTTTATCTTATTTTTATAAGATTATTTTCACAGGAAAGTAATCATTTTGCTGTTGAATAAATAGTCCTACATATTAGAAACTATCATGCAGGCAATTTGATGTGACTGAAGGTATAAGATACATTAGTGGTGGTGTTGCAATTCATCTCAAACAGTTTTTAATACAGTTGACAAAGCTACATATTCTCCAGCTGGGGCTACATAGTGCGTTTTTAAAGAAAATATGCCCCTGTCCTTTAGAGTTACCATAGGTCCCCAATTATCTTTCCAAGGTAGTATAACTACCTACAAGTCATGAAATATATCAAGTTTGCTTGACATAGAGTTCCAGTCCACCTTTTTTCTAGTTGGCTGTCTGGGGATCCTGTCTTCCAAGTCTTGTGTAGCACCGTATCTCCAGGATCAAAGGAATGCAGCAAACCTGTCGGGGAGATATCTCTAATACAAACAAGGAAATCAATCATAGCTAAGGTCTGAAGTAAGTGTTGTTCATAACTCTTTACGTTCACTTCTTGATCTGTATACATATCTCCCACCTCAATCATAGCCTGAAATGGTCACCTGTAGATAATTTCCTAAGGACACAATTCAATTCCACTTTGAGGAACCACCCTTTTCCTGAGCAGGGCAATAGGTAAAACTTGATCCCAATAGAGATGAATTTCTTGACACAGTTTGGATATATTTTTCTTCAAGTAATTCATCGTCTCTGTTTCCCAGAAGCCCAGGGTTTCCATGTCATGTGAAGTCTCCACTTGTTTCCTAAAAATGTATTAACTGTCTGTGAAATTTCTGAAACAAAAGCAGGCCAATTGCCACACTGGAAGCTGCCATGTAGGACAAAGTGAGGAAATATTTACTTCAGTAGGGCTATCATTACCTCTGAGGATTTTTAAATTCTAATAGATTAGGCTGCTACCCATCCTGAAAAGACTCAACATAGACTAACACATGTTTCCATCCTCAGACCCTCAGCAGCTAGATAAAATCTATTTGCCAGTCCTCAAATGAGCACTGTCCTTGGTATTGTTTCCCCTCTTTTTTCTAATGGGGATTTGTCCTGGGGTTGTTTTTCTGGTACGCAACATATAGTAATGGTTAAACATTGCTGAAATGATGTCCTGGTAATTAAGATTTCACCTACATATTGTAACAGAGTTCCTACTTCTAGTTTTAGATCTTTTAAGTCCTTGCTCTGGGTCTCCCCAAAAGTCATGGGGGATTTCTTGAAGCCTTCTGGTAAGATTGTCTAGCAGTACTGAGTCTTGACCTGAGATTCCAGTAGCTGGCATTCAAAAGCAAATTGGTTTTGCTTTTGGCTGAGAGTCTTTGCAATGTTTGAAAGTCTTGATCAACCAGAATGCAAAAGAAAGCATCTTTTTAATCTAATAGTGCTGTTCCTGGGGATACTGTTCTGTGAAATGTCATTTATGTCCATTAAATCTTGTACTGCATGGGGAGTGGCATAGCCAAATGATTCCATATTTCTGAAACTTCTGAATTATTGGGTATATTCCTTCTAAGGTCTCCTTCCACAAGGGATATTGACTCTTAATGGGAATCTTTGTCCTGGTTTAAGGTCAACTTTCACAGGGGATGTTTGCTTAGCCCTCCATGGCCTTTCAGCTGCCCACACAATGGAATTTACCTGATTCTCAATTCCTTTTGGCTAGACTCACTTTTCTTCTTCTTCTTCCCACTTTTCATAAAGAACTACAGGGCATACTTTGGAGGGAAATGTAAGTGGATCTGTTTTTCTCTGGAGATAATGCAATTTAACCATGGAATTTCAACAGCAAGTCTCTTCCCAGAAGAGGAATTGGACACTCAACATAAAAATGCTTCAAAAATTGGCTTTCAGGGCTTCCAGAAATTCCAGTTACATTTACAGCCTGCCTCAAGGAATAAGAGGTCTATTGAACACAGAATATGTTGCTCTGGTATCAATCAAAAAGTCTATAATTTGTTCCCCCAATATTAGTCTTACCCAAAGATCCTGGGTGCTGACTTTGATAGGTTATTGTAATGATTGAATCTCTGGGCCCATTGAAATACTATCAGAGCTATTTTCTTTTTCCAGCATAACTCCCTAGTTTTCAGACTCTAACTTCATTTTCCTCACTTGGGACACTCATTTTTCCAGTGCCCGTTTCCTTTGCAATGCATGCATTGATCAGTTGCAAGCATTTTAAATGGGATTCGGGCACCCCATTCTCACAGATGGAGTTGCTCCAAGGTCTGTTCCAAGTAAATAATGGCCACTTGGGCCTTTTTTGTTCTCTGTTATTATAATCTTTGAAGGCAATGTCTACTAATTGGGAAGGATTCATGCCTATTCTTCCCTCTAACTTCTGAAATGTTTTTCTGATGTCAAGTGTACTTTGAAAGATAAATGTCATATTCACTATTTAATATCTTCAGGGGTTTGTGGATCCAAATTGGTGTATTTTCTATAGGCCTGGTAGGGTGTCTCAAGACACTCAGAGGGATCCTCAGAAGCCTTTTGTTGCACTGCCTGTACCATATTCTGACTTTTCTGCTTAGACTCTTTTATCCAGTCCCACAAAGATGAACATATTACAATGTTCTAAGAGAGTAAGGTCATTATTATTAGGTCTGAATTGGGCTAGTTTAAAGATATTGCTGTACCAGGATCCAGAGACCCATCTGGATTTTCTTGGTGCAGACTCCAAACCTCTTCATTTGCCTTAATCATTACCAACCTCCACTCATCCTCCATACATGAAATATATTCAGTAAGTCTTGCGTGTTTGCCTGGTGGTTGGCAAAAATTGACATAGTTCAGTTATTTTAGTAGGTTTATCCCTGTAAGAAGGATTTGAGTTTTTCCAGTTTAACAGAGCCGATGCAGAAAAAGGAGTCTGTACCCAATAATATTAAGTGGGTGAGCCCTCTGGCCCTACTCCCTCTGGAACCCTTTGCAGGGGATATTGCTATGCCCTGGGAGGCGCTAGTATCCCACTGAATTTGGTTCCCTGATGAGTTCAGGATGGAGAGACAAGTTCAGGATCACCTCCTTTGGCTCCCTCAGCTGAGTGAGGAGGAAGATCCTCCAGGGCTGTAGGGGCCATGGGAACACTACCATGCTTGCAGCAGCCATGACATTTTGATCTTCCGGGTCCTATCTTCTAAGCGTCTGCTATCTACTACAGGTAAATTCTCTTTTTTTCTGGGACATAAATCTATTTACTTTTGATACTGCATCTGCATTTTTATTCTGTAAAGTCATAAAGGTCTGTACATAAGTTATTTCATTCAATTTCTCTGATATTTGACAAAACATCTGTAATTGCAGTATAGTATAGTATTTTAAAGATCCATTCAGCAACCAAAATTCTCCTGAGTCTAAATTATACATAAACCAAGCAGTGGTATAATAAAAAAACATTTTCATAGATTCATAAACATAGGTAAACCAGTCATCCAGAATTCACCCCAAATGACTGTTTCCCAGAATGGGAACTCTCCTGTCTATTCTACCAGACAGAGCTCTGTAATAGTACACACACCAGAAGGCACCTTAATTTCTGATGATTATTCCAAGTTGTATTCTGGGATGACAATTCTATCAGAAGAGCTCTGCAATGTCACACAAACAACAGGCACCTTAATTCCTGATGACCATTCTAAGTCATAACACAAAACAGTAATCCTGAAGCAGAAAATGCAGTGAATTCATCAAAAGTAAAGGTGACAGTGACTGTCAAGAATCAGAGGAGAGTCCTCATGTGAAATCAATTGGAAGCTGCTAGGAAGTCTCCAAATCCACACCCCAGGGTGCCCCAGTCAAGACAGCCAATGGGACACCCTGCTGAATACCCAGACTTACAGGAGAGTGCTGAAGTTGTCCCACCAGAATAGCCATAAAATGTAACAGGAAAAGTCAGTGTTTGTGATGCCTGTCGCTACCAGAAACAATAAGAAGAGACAAGGATTGAATACTTGTATGCACTTTATTCAGGTGCTGCTGATCTGAGAAGATGGCAGACTGTGTGCCTTCAAAACCCATTTTAACATCACATTTCAAGCTTACCTTTTTATAAGGAGAAAAAATGCATTGGTAAGGAGTTTGAAAAAAAGTTAATTAATTAGTTGCAATCTGGCAACAACTTTCTTTTTTCTTTATCTTCTGATCAATAATTCTTTATCTGTGTCACCGACATTCCCTCACTGGAACACAATGACTTAAAACCATCTTGACTGGTTGCAGACCCCCTGGGGCACATAGGTTAAAATGCTTGTAGATCTTCTGTAGTCATGTAAGTCATGCACTACAGTTCCTGGAATAAAAGCTTTCCATGTGCATTAATCACTTAAGCCTATCAACTATAACTAAGTCTGAAATATTTAACTCTTGGGTCCCCCTATAAATTTCACTGCAAAAACAAACACATAAAGAAAGGGCCCACACAAACCTGTGTTGGTGCGAGTATAGACATAAGTCAATTAATGTTCAACACAGGCACAGAAATAATTTAAAGTAAAGCAAATTTAATAATAGTGCTGGGATAGTTCATCTATGGTAACATTTGGAAATAAAGAATATAAGGACACAAATACCAATTAGGTAACTGGATTTTTTTAAAGCAATAACAACACCAAACCTGTATTTCATTAATCAATCTTCTTTCCCCACCATGGAAAAACTTTGACAAAAGCCTATTTTCCTATGGCTTCTAGAGCTTTGTTTGTTAAGACTCTCATTTAAACACAATCATACTGTATGTAACCATACAGATTGGATTCTTTTGCTTAGCAATTTACAGTTAACCCTTGAAAATGTGAGGGTTAGTATCACCACCCTCCCCAAGGCAAAAATTACCCGTACACTTTTGACTCCCCAAAACTTAACTAACTATATACTGTTGACCTGAGCCTTACTAATAACACAGCAGTCAATTAATATACATTTTTGTATAATATATGTACTATATACTATAATCTTATAATGAAATAAGCTAGAGAAAAGAAAATGTTACTAAGAAAATCATTAAAAAAGGGAGAGATCCAAGATGGCAGCAAAGTAGGTGAAAGCCACACACACCTCATCCCAGGACCAAACTGGAATTACAACTCAATTGGAGCAATCATCTTGAATAGCAACTGAAGACTAGCTAGAGAGAAGTCTTATAACCAAGGATTTACAGAAGAAGCCACACTCAGACTGGTAGGAAGAATGGAGATGTGAAAAAATTGGCCCCTACACACTGGGGTGGTGGCTGAGGTTCCAACAGATATCACAGCTGTGAGGGTTCCCCCTGAGAAGCATGGGGCCTGAATCCCAGCCAGGATCCCCAGCCCAGAATACCAGTGCTTAGAAGAGCCACCCACATAATATTCGGCCATGAAAATCAATAAGGTCTCTCTCCTAGGTAGAAGCAGGAGACTTGTAGAATCATAGGTGCCCTCTTAGAAGGCCAACACAAAAAATTTCATTTATAGCCAAGCATGTTGGGCTCTGGCTCAGCGAGGTCCAAGAAGACTAGTCATATGAGGAGAGTCAGGGGTTTGTGGTTCTAGAGAGGGAACTGAATGGGCAGTCACCAAGATCATTGTCAGTGCTGAGTCATTCTCCCAAACCACACAAACCATCTTTACTGGGTGGAGCACTCCACTCCCTGAGGCATCAGCCTGGAGATAGAACAATTGCCCCACACTCTAGACTTCTTCTTACCCCACCCTGTGGAGATTAAACCCTGTTTAGGAATACAGTCAGAGGCTCTTTCATTGACTAAGCCTAAGAGGCAGCCAGCAGGTGAAAGCAGGCAGAGACAGATCTCCTCACAGTGACTTGGGAATTTCGCTGGCCTGCCCTAGGGTTTAGTGCTGGTAAAATCCAGGCTTTGTGAGCTGCTTTCCTACATACACCCAGACCAAGCAGAGGCAATCAAAATCGGTGCATTGCTTGTAGCTCTAAATAGATTGCTGAGGGTTAGTCACAGGCAGTGCCTTATATTGGTCTGCACCATAGTTTGTCTAATGATCCCCAGAACCAACCCACATGGTGGCCAGCCTCAGACAACATCAGAGTAGGATTCAGTAAAATTCACAAGCAGCATATCCAAAGGGAGATTTCAGCAGGCACCAAACCCTGCTGAGGCAAAATCTGCTTCCTGTGGTCAGCACCTACACAGCAGCTTGCACACTGTGAGCAGGGTTGAGTTTCACAGTCATCTACCTGGAGGATTGACCACAGGCACAAATGAACCAATAAGAATCAAGACTCAATTACAATAGGAGGGCTTACATAACACACACAACTGACATTCCTGGAGTACCCAGCTCAGGAGATCAAAGACTGCACCACAAGACTCCAAAGGCACCTACATATAAGACCATGCCATAAAGACTGGAAGTCATAGAAGATCATTCTAATACATAGAAGCAAACATAAAGAGTTTGGAAAACAACAAAACAAGCCATTAAAGAAAAATCATCAGGAAAAGAGTTAAATGAAGTATAGGCAAGTGATTTATCAGATATACAAGGTCTGGAAAACATACAGCCATTGTTAACATAACAAAAACAGTTTGTGTAACATTGATGTAACCTGGCAGTGAAGGAGAGTGGACTGGAATGCACATGAGTGAGCAATGTTGACTTTGCTGTACTAGTCAGTGAGGGTGGTAGACACCATTTGGTGAGCATGTGTACTGTGTGGCTATCACATTCCAAATGACTGAGTGAGTAGAGCAACGAATATCCATCAAATTTTCCATTAAGCTTGAACATTCCTCCATGGAATGTATTAGAGTGATTTAGAAGACCACAACTATAGGCAACTGATGATTGGCAGCTTCATCACAACAATGTGCTTGCTTATGCATCACGACTTGTGCAGAGTTTTTTTATGAATCATCAAATCACCCAGGTAACTCAGTTCCGCCCCCTACAGCCCATATTTGGTGCCCTGCAACTTCTGGCTTTTCCCAAAACTAAAATCACCTTTGAAAAAGAAGAGATTTCAGACCATTGATGAGATTCAGGAAAGTACAACAAGGCACCTGATGGCATTTGGGAGAATTGTGTGAAGTCAGTCCCAAGGTGCCTATTTGAAGGAGACTGAAGCATCATTGTCCTATTTAAAATGTTTCTTGTATCTTCTACAATAAATATCTCTATTTTACATATTACATAGCTGGATACCATCTGGACAGACCTTATATAGTTCAAGGTAATAGTTATAGGGATTATCGGCAGCATAAGAAAGGATATACAAGACATTAAAAAAGGAGCAATGAGAAATAGAGTATAATATCTGCAATGAAGAATACACTAGAAGGTATAAATAGGAGGTGGGATGAAGCAGAGGATTGAGTCAGGAATTTGGAAGACAAGGTAGGAAAACATTCAACTGGGCCAGCCAAAAAAGAAAAATAAATAAATAAAAATGAGGACAGTTAAGGGATATTTCCACATCACTGGGATAAAGAAGGAGAAGGGAGAGAGCAAGGTATCAAGAACTTATTTGAAGAAATAATGGCTGAAAACTTCCTTAACCTGGTGAAGGAAAAAAGATATATAAGCCCAGGGATAACAGAGAGTCCAAAACAAAATAGACTCAAAGGAGCTCACACCAAGATACATCATAGTTAGAATGGCAAAAGTTAAAGACAAAGGGGGAATCTTAAAAGCTTCAAGAGAGAGATAGTTAATTACCTGCATTGGAACTCCCATAAAATTGTCAAATTATTTTTTTTCAAAAGAAACACTTCAGACCAGAAGTGACTGATATAAAATATTCAAAGTTAAAAGACCTATAACCAAGACTACTTTACCAAGCAAGGGTATGAATTAAAATTGAAAGAGAAAAAATAAATAAATAAAGTTGAAAGAGAATAAAGAGATTCTCAGACAAGAAAAAGCTAGAAAATGTTTATTACCACCAAATCAGTATTATAAAACATGTTAAAGGGCCTGCTTTTGAAGAAGAGGAAAAGAAGAAGAAGAAGAAGAAGAAGAAGAAGAAGAAGAAGAAGAAGAAGAAGAAGAAGAAGAAGAAGAAGAAGAAGAAGAAGAAGAAACAACAAGGGACCATAGTTAAAAAATAAAATAACAGTAAATATGTACATATCAATAATCCTTTTAAATATAAATGGCTTTTATGCTCAAAAAGAAAAAACACACATAGTGTAGCTGAATGGATTAGAAAACAATATCCGTATCGATGATTCTAGAAGAGACCCACATCAGACCAAAAGATATACACATGCTAAAAGTAAAGGAGTGGAAAAATATATTTCATGCAAATGGAAATGAACAAAAAATATTGGGGTAGCAATACTTATATCTGACAAAATAAACTTTAAAACAAAAGCTAGTAAGACATAAAGAAGGACACTACATAATGATAAAGAGAGCAATCCAAAACGAGCATATAATCCTTATAAACATTTATGAGTCCAGTATAGGAGCACTAAATATGTAAAGCAAATCTTGATGGACATAAAGGGAGAGACTGAGAGTGATACAATTATAGTAATGGATTTCATCACCCCATTGAGATAAATGGATAGATCTTCCAGGCAGAAAATCAACAAGGAAATGGTGACATTAAATGAAACACTAGATCTTATGGATTTGATTTCTTCAGAATATTTCACATCAAAGCAAAAAAATAAACATTGTGTTCAAGTATAAATGGAACATTTTCTAGAATAAACCACATTAAGACAAAAAAGTCTGAATACATTTAAGAAGATTGAAATCATATCAAGCATTTTCTCTGAGCATAATAGTATAAAGCTAGAAATCTATCATAAAAACTAAAAATACACAAATACATAGAGGATAAGTAACATGCTATCAAACAATGAATAGGTTAAAATGAGATCACAGAAGAAATAAAAAGATACCTTAAAACAAATGAAAATAAGAACACAGAAATGCAAAATCTATGGGATAGTAAGCAATCTTAAGAGGGAAATTTATAACATTACAGAGCTGTATAAAGAAACAAACAAAAAAATCCATCAAATAAACAATCTAACTTTATACTTTAAAAAAATGGAAAAGAACAACAAACAATGCCCAAAGTAGGTAGAGGAAAAGAAATAATACATATCAGAGCAGAAATAAACAAAATGAAGTCTAAACAACACCCCTCCCCCCAAATCAAGAAAATAAAGAGCTGGTTCTTTGAAAAGATAAGCAAGACTGATAAACCTTTAACCAGACTTATCAAGAAAAAAAAAGAGTACCCAAATAAATAAAATTAAAATGAAAGAGGATAAGTAACAACTGACACCAAAGAGATACAAATAATTATAAGAAAATATAAATAACAACTATAGGGCAACAAATTCAACAACCTGGATTAAATGGAAAAATTCCTAGACACATACAATCTGCCAACACTAAATCAGGAAGAATCAGAGAATCTGAATAGACAGATTAAAAATAGTGAAACTAAAGTAGTAATCAACAAACTCCCAACAAACAAAAGTCCTGGACTGGATGGCTTCACATGTGAATTTTACCAAATATTTTAAAAATAACACCTCTCCTTCTTAAAATATTCCAAAAAATTCAACAGGAGGGAAGAACCCCAAGCTCTTTACACAAAGCCAGCATTACTAACTGCAAAATCACAATACTCTAACTGCAAAATCACAATAAACACAATACAAAGAAAAATTATAGGCAAATATCCTGGTTGAACATAGATGCTAAAATCCTCAATAAAATATTAGCAAACTGGATCAAGCCATACATTAAAAAAAAAAAAAAAACATACAGCATAATTAAGTGGGATTCATTCCAAGGATGTAAGGTTGGTACAATATCCACAAATCAATAAATGTGATACTACATTTAAAAAATGAAGGATAAAAACCACATGATCATATCAATAGACATCCATTTATGATAAAACTCTCAACAAGGTGGGAATAGAGGAACCATAGCCAAACATCATAAAGTCCATATATGACAAGTACATCCCAGTATTATACACAATGGACAAAGATTACAAGTGTTTCTCTTTAGACCAGGAACATGAGAGAGAGATGTCCAGTTTCACCACTCTTTTCAACATAGTACTGGAAGTTCTAGCCACAGCAATCAAACAAAAAGAAGAAATAAATGTCATTCCTATTATAAAGAGATATAACTCTCATTATTTGAAGATGACATGATGTGGTATATAGAGAACCCTAAAGATTCCACCAAAAAACCCTACTAGAACTGATAAATGTCATTAATGTAGAAGAATACAAAAAACGAAAAAGAAAAACCTGGTATCAGTTGCATTTTATATACCAATAATGAACTATCAGAAAGAGAAACTAGGAAAACAGTAACATTCACAATAGCTTCAAAGAGAATAATATATATATATAGAAATATACTTAACCAAGAATGTAGAAGACTTATATGAGTAAAATTATTTAAAAACTGAAGAAACTGAAGAATATACAAATAATTGGAGGCATATAACTTGTTCATGGATAGGAAGAATTACCACTATAAAATGTCCATACTACCCAAAGCAATCTATCAAGATACCAATTATATTTCACAGAACTCAAACAAATATTCCAAAAATTTACATGGAACCACAAAAGACAAAAAATAGCACCAGCAATCTTGAGAAAGAAGAACAAAGTTAGAGAAATCACAGTATCTGATACTATACTACAAAGCCAAAGTAATCAAAACAGCATGAGGCTGGCATAAAACCAGATATATAGATTAAATGAAAAGAATAGAAAGACAGAAATAAACCAAAGCCTTTACAGTTAACTAATAAGTATTTCACAGAGGAGACAAACACACATAATGGGCTAATGATATTTATTCAATAAATGGTATCTGGAAAATTGGACAGATACATATAAGAAAATGAAAGTAGACCAACGTTTTACACATACACAAGAATAAAAATCACAATGGAATAAAGATCCATTTAATGTTAGAATCAAAACAATAAGAATCCTAGATGAAAACCTAAAATCTTGCATCTTTTTTGTGGCAATATATTTTCAGATATATTTTCTTGGGCTAGAGAAACAAAAGGAAAAATGAATAAATGAGACTACATCACTCTCAAAAAGTTTTTGGACAGCAAAGGGAACTATCAACAAAATAAAAAGACAACCACTGAATGGGAAAACATGTTTGCCATTGATACACCTGATAAGGAGTTAATTTCCAAAATTTATAAAGAACTTACAATTCAACACCAAAGAAAACAAATAACCATAAAAAAGGGGGGGGGGGCTAAGGACCTGAATAGACACTTCTTCAAAGAACACATACAGATGGCTAAGAGGTATACGAAATGATGTTCAATATCATTAATCATCAGAGAAATGCAAATTAAACCTTCACAGCTGTCAGAATGGCTAACATCAATAAAACAATGAACAAGAAGTGTCAATGCAGATGTGGAGAAAAGGGAACATTCATGCATCATTGGTGGGAGTGCTGACTGGAACAGCCCCTGTAGAAAACAGTATGGAGTTTTCTCAAAAAATTAAAAATAGAAATGCCATATACCACAGATATTACACTTTTTGGAATTTAATTGAAGAAACTCAATACACTACTTTGAAAGAATATATGTGCCGCTATGTTCTTGGCAGTGTTATTATATAATAGACAAGATATAGAAGCAGCTCAAGTGTCCATCAGTAGACAAGTAGATTAAAACACATTGGTGCATTTACACAATGCAATAGTACTTGGCTATAAAAAGAAAGAAATCTTACCCTCAATGACAGCATAGATGAACCCAGAGTGCATTATGCTACGTGAAATAAACCAGTTAGAGAAAGACAAGTCCCATGTTATTTCATTCATGGTGGTCTATCTAGAATGCATCTAGCCATGTAATATGAAAACTTGAGACATTTATTGAAGATGCAAGATACAAGAAACGTTATACACTAGACAATAATGCCTCAGTTCCCTTCAGAGTAAGCACCTTGGGACCTCACACAATTCTCCCAGGATCTATTCCACTGTTCAAAACACTGCAAAATCCTTTGTTGGAATTGTCATCAGCTGACCTGTCATATTTTCCTACATATCATGAATGGTCTGAAATCTCTTCCCTTTCAAAGGTAGTTTTGGAAAAAGCCAGAAGTTGCAGGGTGCCAAATCGAGGCAATAGGAGAGCTGAGTCTCCTGGGTGATTTGATGCTTGGCCAAAATACTCTGCACGAGACATGATGCATGAGCAGGCATGTTGTCACGATGAAGATGCCAATCACCATTTGCCCACAGCTTTTCATTGTATTGCATCTCTCAACCAACAAAGAACATTGACATAGCATTCCTTATTAATTGCTTGGGCTGGAGAGGCATACTTGTGATGGACAACACCTTCTTAATAAAGAAAAGTTAACATTGTCTTCATCTTGCTGTGACTTTGCAGCACCTTCTTTGGGCATGGAGAACCAAGTCACTTCAGTTGGGGTGACCGGGCCTTCATCTCCACATCATAGCTGTGGACCCATTATTCATCTCTGATTATGATCTTCTTGAGGAAATCTGGTTCATTTGTGGCAGTTTGAATCAAATCATTAGCACAATATTCCTTCTGCTCTGCTCTGGTAGTTGAATCTGTACAATGAATTGTGCTATGACACATTTCATGCCAAGATCCTAAGTCAAAACCTCAGACACAACAGTGTTTGGAATCCCCAGATCAGCTTCTAGTTCTCGCTCTGTCAGTCACCAATCTTCATTTATTGCAGCACATACGCATTCAACTTTCTCAAGAGTTCTGCTTGTTGCAGGCTTTACAGAATGTGGACCACTTTCAACAGATTCTCAAACATCATTGAAATGTTTGTGCCACACTTTTATTTGTATTGAACTCATTGCATAGTCCCAAAAAACCTTCTGAATCATCTGAATAGTTCCTGTGGAGAAATGTTCAAGCTTAACACAAAATTTGATGCAGATTTGTTGCTCTATTGACTCAGTCATTTTGAATGCAACGGCCACACAGTACACATGCTCACTCAATGGCATCTACTGTCCCAACTGAGTAGTAAAATGAAGTCTTTATTGTTCACACATGCTCATTCCAGTCCACTCTCCTTGGCTGCCAGGCGACATCAATGTCACACAAATTGTTCTTGTTATATTAACAATGGCCCGACTTTTTCTGGTCAGAGTTTGTGCGTGGAGTTTAATGAACAAAATGAATTAACAACAGAATAGTGACAGACTCATAGACAGAGAAGAAGCTGGCAGATATCATGGCAGTTGGCAGGGAGTCTGGGTGTAGAGGTGGAGTGATTGAGCAAAAAACAAGGAGAGAGAAAAAGAAAGTTCATGGTTACATGCAACAATATGGTGATTGGCAGAGGGAGGTAGAGGAGGATAAAGAGGAAATAAATGGTGATGGACAGAGACTTGAATTGAGGTGGTGAACCCACTATACAATATACAGATGATATGTTGTAGAATTGTGTACCTAAAATCTATATATTTTTGTTAACAGGTGTTACCACAATAAGTTCAATGAAAAGGACAATAGGGAATGATAACGAGAAAATGAATTTACAGTATTATTTATAATAATTTTCTTATTTTTTAAAAAATATTTTATTTATTTATTTTTTAGAGAGAGGGTATGGGAAGGAGAATGAGAGTGAGAGAAACATCAATGTGTGGTTGCCTTTCGCGTGCCCCCTACTGAGGACCTGGCCCGCCTCCCAGGCATGTGCCCTGACTGGGAATCAAACTGGCGACCTTTTGGTTTGCAGGACTGCACTCAATTCAGTGAGCTACTCCAGCCAGGGCTGAATTTACAGTATTTATGCTGAAAAAAAATCTGTAGATTAGTGCATCGCTGAATTTTAAACCTGTAAACCCATGTCGTTCAAGAGTCAAATGTACATTTAAGTTTCCTCCATAGTAGTTCTAGGCTTGACAGCTCATTCCTTTTATTGTATGGACATGGTGTATTTTTGTATCCAGTCACCTATTCAAGGATATTCTGGTTGTGTCCAATTTGGGGTAATTAAAAATGTTCACATGAAGATTTCTGTGTGGTTATTTAGTTAGGCAAAAACCCAGGACTGCAATTGCTGGGTTGTATGATAGGACTATATTTAGCTTTGTAAAAAACTGCCAAGCTGTCTGAACCACTTTACATTCTACCAACAATGAATGAGAGTTCTTGTTACTCTATATCCTCACCATTAATTGATATTGTAAGTTTTTTTTAATTTTAGCCATTTTAATATATATGTTGTATTATCTAATTTTTTTTAAATTTCCATTTCCTAGGGGCACATTTCATAGAGTATATTTTCATGTGCTTATTGGCCATTACAAATCATCTTTTGTGTGGAGTTGATTTAGATCCTTTCCCATTTTTAAAAATGTATAGTGAATTTATTGGCATGATATTGGTTAATAAAATAATATAAGTTTCAGGTATATAATTCTATAATACATCATCTTTATATTGTATTGTATATTCACCACTTCAACTCAACGTTTTCTCCAGCAGTATTTATCCACCCTTTACCTTCTTGTACATCATCCAACACCCTTTCCTTCTGGTAATCACCATAGTGTTGTCTGTGTTTATGAGGTTTTTTGGGTTTTTTTTATTTTCTTTTTTAAAATATATTTTATTGATTATGCTATTACAGTTGTCCCATTTTTTTCATCCCTTCATTTCCCTCCCACCATCATTTTCCCACCTTAGTTCATGCCCATGGGCAATGCATATAAAAAGTTTTTTGGTGGAGAACCAAGATGGCGGCGTAGGTAGACACACTGCACCTCCTCGCACAACTAGAACTGGCAGAAAATCTAAGGGCGAGGAAGTACGACATCAAGGAGATAAAAAATAAACATTCATCCAGACCTGTAGGAGGGGCGGAGATGGCAGCCAGGGAGGAGAGGACTCTCATTGCTGTGGCGGGACACAGACTGGCGGAGTGTGGACGAACGTGAGAGGCAGTCTGACCACTAGCAGACCCTGCGGCCCTACATTCGCACACAGATAAACCCAGAGGGCTGGACTCACAGTGGTGGAGAACCAGGCAGGCAGTGTGGTGGGTAGCAGACCCTGCAGCCCCACATTCATGCATAGATAAACCAGGACGACAGGGAGCGAAGCAGACCATGTAACCCAGGGCTCCAGTGTGGCGAAATAAAGCCTCAAACCTCTTGAGTGAAAACACCCGTGGGGGTTGGGGCAGCAGCACGAGAAAGCTCCCAGCCTCACAGGAGAGGTTGTTGGAGAGACCCACAGGAGCCTAGGGCATGCCCAAGCCCACCCACTCGGGAACCAGCACCAGAGGGGCCCAATTTGTTTGTGGGTAGCAGAGTGAAAGACTGAAATCTGGCAGAGAGTGGAGCAGGTGCCATTACTCCCTCTCGGCCCCTCCCCCACGTACAGCACCACAGCACAGCAACCACTGTTACCCCGCCTCAGGGAACACCTAAAGCTCCTCCCCTTTAAGTAACAGAAGCACCAAGACAAAAAAAAAAATGGCCCAAATGACAGAACACTTCAAAGCTCCAGAAATAATTCAACTAAGCAGCGAAGAGATAGCCAACCTATCAGATGCACAGTTCAAAACACTGGTAATCAAGAAGCTCACAGAATTGATTGAGCTCAGTCACAAAATAGAGGAAAAAATGAAGGCTATGCTAAGAGAGACAAAGGAAAATGTACAGGGAACCAATAGTGAGGTGAAGGAAACTGGGACTCAAATCAATGGTGTGGACCAGAAGGAAGAAAGAAACATCCAACCAGAAAAGAATGAAGAAACAAGAATTCGGAAAAATGAGGAGAGGCTTAGGAACCTCCAGGACATCTTGAAATGTTCTAACATCCGAATTATAGGGGTGACAGAAGGAGAAGAGGAAGAACAAAAAATTGGAAACTTATTAATGAAGGAGAACTTCCCCAGTCTGGCAAAGGAAATAGACTTCCAGGAAGTCCAGGAAGCTCAGAGAGTCCCAAAGAAGCTGGACCCAAGGAGGAACACACCAAGGCACATCATAATTCCATTACCCAAGATTAAAGAGAAGGAGAGAATCTTAGAAGCAGCAAGAGAAAAGGACACAGTTACCTACAAAGGACTTCCCGTAAGACTGTCCGCTGATTTCTCAAAAGAGACCTTACAGGCAAGAAGGGGCTGGAAAGAAGTATTCCAAGTCATGAAATGCAAGGACCTAAATCCAAGATTGCTCTACCCAGCAAAGCTATCATTTAGAATGGAAGGGAAGATAAAGTGCTTCTCAGATAAGGTCAAGTTAAAGGAGTTTATCATCACCAAGCCCTTATTATATGAAATGTTAAAGGGACTTATCTAAGAAACAGAAGAAAAAAAAATATGAACAGTAAGAATGACAGCAAACTTATAATTATTAACAACCACACCTAAAACAAAAACAAAAGCAAACTAAGCAAATAACTAGAACTGGAACGGAACCACAGAAATGGAGCCCACTCAACACGGGAGTGGGAGAGAGGGGGGGGGAAAGGTACAGAGAATAAGTAGCATAAATGATAGGTGGAAAATAGACAGGGGGGAAGGTAAGAATAGTATAGGAAATGTAGAAGCCAAAGAACTTTTAAGTATGACCCATGGACATGAACTATAGGGGGGAATGTGGAAGGGAGGGGGTGGGCAGGTTGGAGTGGAGTGGGGGGGGTAATGGGACAACTGTAATAGCATAATCAATAAATATATTTTTAAAAAAGTTCTTTGGCTTCCCCATTTCCCATACTATTCTTAACCACCCTTTGTCTATTTTGTACCTACCATTTATGCTCCTTATTCCCTGTACCTTTTCCCACATTCTGCCCCTTCTGCTCCCCACTGATAACCCTTCATGTGATCTCTATTTCTGTGAATCCGTTCCTGTTCTAGTTGTTTACCCGGTTTGTTTCTGGTTTTTTAGGTTCAGTTGTTGATTGTTGTCAGTTTGTTGTCATTTTGCTGTTCATATTTTTTATCTTCTTCTTTTTCTTAGATATGTCCATTTAACATTTCATGTAATAAGGGCTTGGTGATGATGAATTACCTTCACTTCACCTTATTTAGGAAGCACTTTATTTGCCCTTCCATTCTAAATGATAGCTTTGTTCTTGGATGTAGGTCCTTGCATTCACGACTTGGAATACTTTCCAGTCCCTTTCTTGCCCAAACGGTTTCTTTTGATAAATCAGCTAATAGTTTTATGGGAACTCCTTGGTAGGTAACTCTCTCCTTTCCTCTTGCTGCTTTGAAGACTCTTTCCTTATCTTTCATCTTGGGTAACATAATTATGATGTGCCTTGGTGTGTGCTTGCTTGGGACCAACTTCTTTGGGTCTCTCTGAGCTTCTTGGACTTCCTAGAAATCTATTTCCTTTGCCAGATTAAAGAAGTTCTCCTTCATTATGTTTTCAATTAAGTTTTCAATTTATTGCTCTTTCTCTTCTCCTTCTGGCACCCCTATGATTTGGATGTTGGAATGTTGAAAGTTGTCCTGGGGGTTTCTAAGCCTCTTCTCATTTTTTTTAATTCTTATTTCTTCATCCTATTCTGACTGAATTTTTATTTCTTCCTTCTGGTCCAAACTGTTGATTTGAGTCCTGGTTTCCTTCCCATCACTGTTGATTCCCTCTACATTTTCTGTTATTTCACTTTTCATAGCCTTCATTTTTTCCTCTATTTTGTGACTGAGCTCAATCAATTCTGGGAGCATCCTGATTACCATGTTTTGAACTCTGCACCTCATAGGTTAGCTATCTCTTCATTAATTAGTTGTATTTTTTTTCTGGAGCTTTCAACTGTTCTTTCATTGGGGCCATATTTTTTCATCTTGGTGTATCTGTTATGTGGTAAGGGGTGGAGCCTTTGGGGTACACCAGGGTGGGGCTACCCACGTTGCTGCTGCATTGTAGTGCTATATGTGGGGGAGTGGTCTGAGAGGGAGCAATGGCAATTGCTCAGCTCTCAGCAGTCTTTCAGTCATTTCCTCTGCTACCCACAAGCAAATTGGCCCCTTCTGGTGCTGATTCATGGGCATTTTTTTGTGTGTACATTCTAGAACACTATGGGTCTCTCCAATGAACTCTCCTGTGAAGCTGGGAATTTCTCCTCCTGCCACAAACCCCACAGTTTTTTTCAGTCATAGGTTTTGAAGCTTTATTTCCATGCGCTGGAACCCTGGATAGTGTGGTTTGTCTAGTTCCCCACTTGTTCTTTCCAGCTTATCTGCATGTAAATATGCAACTGGCTGCTCCATCAGCTGCCACCTTGCTGAGAGTCCTCTCCACCCTGGCTGCCCATCTCCACTCCTCCTACCAGTCTGGATGAATGTCTCTTCTTTAACTCCTTGGTTGTCAGACTTCTGTATAGTTTGATTTTCTGGCAGTTCTGGTTATTTTTTGTTTTTATATTTGTTGTTGTCTTATTGTGGTTGTGTGAGAAGGCAAAGTGTATCTACCTATACCTCCATCTGTGCTTAATCCCTTCACATTTTCACTCAGGCTCCCAACCTACTTCTCCTCTGTCAGCTCCTTTGCCTGCTATCTATACCCGTGAGACTATTTCTTTTTGTTGTTGTTGTTAGTTTACTTTGATGATTTGATTTCACCTATAAGTGAAATCATATGGTACTTGTCTTTGTTTGAGTAGCTCAAATCATTTAGCATATTACTTTACAGGTCCATACAATCTGTAGCAAGAGTAAGATTTCCTTCTTTTTATGGCCTAGTAGTATTCCATTGTATAAATGTACCAGAGCATTTTTATCCACTCATCTACTGATGGGCACTTGAGCTGTTTCCTGTTCTTGCCTATTGCAAATAATGCTGTCATGAACATAGTAATGTGTATATTCTTTTGAAGTAATGTTTTGAATTTCTTTGAATATATTTTCAGAAGTGGAATCTCTGCATCATGAAGCAGGTTGATTTTTAATTTTTTTGAGGTAAGTCCTTACTGCTTTCCACAGTTGCTACACTAGTCTACATTCTCATTAACAGTGAGCAAGGGTTCCCTTTCCTCCACATCATCACTGACACTTGTTTTTTTTTTATTTATTGATGATAGCCATTCTGACGAGTGAGGGATCATATCTTGTTGTGGTTTTAATTTGCATTTCTCTGATATTTAGTGATGTTGAGCATCATTTCATATGCCTCTTGGCCATTTGTATATACTCTTTGGAGAAGTATCTATTCAGGTCCAGTACTTATTTTATTTTAATTAATTAATTAATTAATATTCCCATGCGATGAACTTTTGTCATTGCTTTTTACAGAGAGAGGAAATGGGAGAGGAAGGGAGAGAGAGAAACACTGAATCAAAAGAGAAGCATCAATTGGTTGCCTCCTATATCTCTCTGGACCAGGGATTGTAAATGCCTGGACCAGGGACTGACTCCAAAACCTATGTATGGGCCCTGACTGGGAATCAAATCCGAAATGTGTAGGTTATGGGATGACACTCTAACCAACTGAGCCACAAAGGCCAGTACCCTTTGCCCATTTTTAAATTTGATGTTTTTGTTGTTGTTGTTCAGTTGTATAAGTTCTTTGTAAATTTTGGAAATTAACCCACTATCAGATGTGTTATTGGCAAATACATGCTCCAATTCAGTGGGTAGTGTTATAATTTTGTCAATAGTTGCCTTTCCTGTCAAAAATCTTTTTAATTTGATGTAGATCGATTTGTATATTATTTTAGTTTCCCTTGCCCAAGGAGATATTTTATATATATATATCAGACAAAATATTGCTCTGAGACATGTTTGAGATTTTACCACCTATGTTTACTTCTAGGATTGTTGTGGTTTTGAGTCTAATATTTAGATCTTTAATCCATTTTTAAATAACTTTTTTATTGTTGTTCAAGTACAGTTTTCTGCCTTATCCCCTATCACTGCCCACATCCCAGCCCTCCTGTCACCTTCCCCTGTTTCCACCCCTGCGTTGTTATTGTCCATGTGTCCTTTATAATTGTTCCTGTAAACGCTTCACACTTCTTCCCCATTATCCCCTCCTCTCTCCCCTCTGGTCACAGTCAGCCTGTTCTCAATTTCAATGTCTTTGGTTGTATTTTGCTTGCTTGTTCATTTTGTTCATTAGGTTCCTGTTAAAGGTGAGATCATATGGCATTTGTCTTTCACTGTCTGGCTTATTTCAGTTAGCATAATGCTCTCCAGTTCCATCCATGCCATTGCAAAGGGTATAAGCTCCTTCTTTCTCTCTGCTGTGTAGAATTCCATTGTGTAAATGTACCATTGCTACTTGTTGGGGAGCTTTAACGCAGCCCCCCGGTCCACCACGGATGAAGAATAAGACTACCAAGACATGATCTGCTTGGGGAGGAAAGGTGGCCAATGGCTCAAAGGAGAAGGGCCTTGATCATTTCCCTCCATGGGCTTTTATTAGGTTCATTCGCATAGGAATGCAGATAAAGCTCATCAATCATTGTCAGCCAATAAGGATTAAACAATACAGGATTTACAGAGAACTTCAAGGGCTTAGTCTGAGCTACAGCCAATCAGCTAGAGGGCCATAAAACTTTAGGCACCAGACTCATCTCAGGTCTGGACCCTAATCTTTTAAGCTGAGGGTACAAATTAAGTAGGTTTCACAGGAATGTACATATTTTCCTTAGGCCTGATTCCCCAGGGAATCCGCCCCTCCCAGCACAGGACTGCACTGCCCTCTGTTATCACTTCAGGCTCAAGTCAGGCAAGGGAAGTAAAGCAGCCAAGAGATTAGGAGACTTCTTGCAGACAGAATGAGGACTCAGGCTATTTCAAAGCCGAGGGGCGAGGGTCCATCACCCCCTTTTTCCACAGCCCTCTGAGTCCTTCCCTGAGAGCTTATCCCTGGTGACCAGAGCCTGTCTTAGATTGATCCTCCCTTGTGGATTCTTACCTGTCATTGGCTAACTGGTCAAGCTCAGGGCCAAGCAGGGTGAAGTGGGCAGAGGTGGCACTTCTTCCAGGGAGATAAGCTTTGTCTCCTTAGTGGCTTATGGTCCCAACTCTGACTCAGCCTTAACCATGGGGGATTACAGCCTCTGAAACCAGGCAGGGTGGTTCCCAACAGTTACTTAATCCACTCATTTACTGATGGGCACTTAGGTTGCTTCCAGCACACGGCTTTTATAAATTGTGCTGCTATGAACATTGGAGTGCATAGGTTCTTTCGAATTGGTGTTTCAGGGTTCTTAGGATATAATCCTAGCATTGGAATTGCTGGGTCAAAAGGCAGTTCCATTTTTAGTTTTCCGAGGAAATTCCATACTGTTTTCCATAGTAACTGCACCAGTCTGCATTCCCACCAACAGTGCACTAGGGTTCCCTTTTTTCCACATCCTCTCCAAGACTTGTTGTTTGTTGATTTGTTTATGATGGCCATTCTCAATGGTGTGAGGTGGTATCTCATTGTGGTTTTAATTTGCATCTCTCTGATGGCTAGTGATGTTGAGCATCTTTTCATATGTCTCTGGACCTCTGTATGTCCTCCTAGGGGAACTATCTGTTCAAGTTCTTAGTCCATTTTTTAATTGGATTGCTTGTATTCTGAAAGAGGAGTCATGTGAGTTCTTTATATATTTTGGAGATCAAACCCTTGTCTGAGGTATCATTGGCAAATATGTTTTCCCATATGTTTGGTCCCCGTTTCATTTTAATGCTGTTTTCTTTAGCTGTGCAGAAGCCTTTTATTTTGATGAGATCCCATTTGTTTATTCTTTCCTTTGTGTCTCTTGCTCTAGGGGACCTATGGTGAAAATATTGCTGCATAGAATATCTGAGATTTTCCTGCCTGTGTTCTCTAGGACTTTAATGCTGTCATGACATATATTTCAATCTTTTATCCACCTTGAATTTATTTTTGTATATAGTGTAAATTGGTGATCAAGTTTCATTTTTTTGCATGCAGCTCTCCAGATCAACCAATATTTGTTGAAGAGGCTATTTTTGCTTCATTTTATGCTGCTTCCCCCTTTGTTGAATATTAATTGACCATAGAGATTTAGGTTTATTTCTTGGCCCTCTATTCTGTTCCATTGGTCAATGTGTCTCATCTTATGCCAGCACCAGGTTGTTTTGATTACAGTGGCTTTGTACTACCATTTGATATCAGATATTTTCATCCTTCCTACTTTGTTCTTCTTTCTCAAAATTGATGCTGATATTTGGGGTCACTTATGGTTCCATATAAGTTTTTTAAGTGTTTGTTCTATACCTGTCTTTTTGCTTGGAAAATTTGTTTCTGGCTGTCCACTTTCAGTCTGTGTAGGTCTTTTGTCCTGAGGTGGGTCTCTTGTAGGCAGCATATGTGTGGGTCATGCTTCTTATCAATTCAGCTATTCTATGTCTTTTGATTGAAGCATTTAATTCATTTATATTTAAGGTCATTATTGATAGGCACTTATTCCTTGCCATTTTTTCATACCTATGTTGTTCTCTTTATCAGTCTTTTCCTTCCTTTTCTTAAATAAGTCCCTCTAGCCTGTCTTCCAAAGCTGGTTTGGTGTAGGTGTATTCTCTGATCTTTCTCTTTTTTTCTGGGAAGCTCCTTATTTGGCCTTTCATCTTAATTGAGAGCCTTGTTGGGTAAAGTAGCCTTGGTTGCAGGCCTCTGGTTCTCAATCCTGGGAATAATTTTTGCCATTCTCCTCTAGCTTGGAGCATTTCCATTGAGAAGTCAGGTGTTAGTCTTATCAGGGCTCCCTTGTATGGTACTTCCTTTTTCTTCCTTGTTGCCTTTAAGATCCTCTCTTTGTCTTGGAAATTTGCCATTTTAATTATGATGTGTCTTGCAGTGGGTCTCTTTGGGTTCCTCTTGCTTGGGACTCTCTGTGATTCCTGGATTTGGGTGACTTTTTCTCTCCTCAGATTAGGGAAATTTTCCATCATTACTTTTTCAAACAGGTTTTCTATCCCTTGCTCTTCTTCTTCTCCTTCTGGTATCCCTATTATACAGATATTATTACATTTCATGTTGTCGTGCAGCTCCCCTACCACCTCTTCATTCTTTCTGAGTCTCTTTTCCTTTTCTTGTTCCTTCTGAGTGTTTTTTTTTTTCTACCTTGTCTTCCAGCTCATTGATTCGATCCTCTGCTTCATCCAGCTTGATTATAATTCCTTCCAATGTGTGGTTTTTTTTTTTTTTTTTAATGAGATTTTGTTGTTCATTTCTTCCTGGTGTTTGTTGATAGTTTCTATTTCCTTTTTCAAGGTGATGTAGTTCTCACTCAGTTCTTTGTAGTTGTTGTTGAGTTCCTTGAACATCTTTATAACCATTATTTTGAATTCTATATCTGATAGCTTGGTTACCTCCATTTTGTTTAGCTCTTTTAATGGGGAATCTTCCATTCCTTTTGATTGCATGTTCCCCATTTTAGGTGACTCTTTCTGTTTGTTTCTTTGCTTCCTGATATTTCACTTTGCTAGCTCTCTCTGTAGGGTTTCTATGGTTGGGATTCTATGATGTTCAGTGGTATGGTCCCTTTGACCTCCTTGTCTAGACACTCTAGGTTTGTCCTTTAGTCTGTTTGTGTGGACTCTCTTGTTGTACTTGGGTTTTTAACTTTTGGTGATTCCTTTGTTGGTGTTTTTTCTTCTCCAGCAGGTATACTGATATTTGCAGCTTCCACCTATTCTTGTATGTGATCAGTGGCAGGGTGTAGGCAAAATGGATTAAGATAGCAGAAGAGCATTTTATGGGATTTAAAGTACCAGCAAGTAGAGAAGAGATAGGAAATTCTTTGCATAAGTATAGAGTTCACTGTAATATTTCACCCCACTAGCCACTTTTTATAAAAGGTGAAAGAGAGATAAGACTCTTGTTAGAGGGAAGGATGATTGTGAGCTGAATCCAGAAAACAGAACATCTGTGCAAGGTTAGGTGATGAGATATAGTGAGATTAAAGGATAGAAAGTAGGCATAGTGTGCAAGAGAATAGAGTTAACCACAACAATAATACTCAGGAATAAAGTGAAATGGACTAAGATCATGGAGGGTTGCTGTGTAGTATGTACAATTGTATGGAACAACAATTATTTACAATAGTACTGGAACAACAATAATAGGACAAGAAATATATGATTTGGATAACCAGAATAGAAAGTACCCGATCAAGAGTTGTGTGTTATTGGAACATGGGTGAGGTGAAAGAAAGAAAATTAAAATACAATAAAGAGAGAATAAGGAAAACCAGTCAAACAATGCAATTAAACAGAGAAATAAAATGAGGAAAACTAAACATAAGGAAGAGAAATTTTAAAAATACTAATAAAATGAAAATCGCAAAAATAATGAAAAGGTAATAATAATATACATAAACAATAAAATGCCAGCTCTATAGGATAACAAAGTGACATTTCTCTCAGTTTCTCAGTTTTGGAGGTTAGCCTTGTGCTCCCCCTTTCAATCTGTCTCTGGACCCATCCTAACTCCAAGTCTTATTGTCTCACTTGGGGGAAGAATTAAAAAGGAAAAAAAAAGAGAGAGAATACCCCAAAAGAAAGAAAGAGAAAAAAAAAAAAACTAAGCCTCCTGCTGACTTTAAACCTGTTCAGGGAGTTCTACTGATGTTACTAGATGCCACAGGAAGAGTGGGGGCTGAGCTTCACTTTTCTCCTTTCCTATGGTTTTGAGAGGATGGAGACCACGTCTGGGTCACAGTATTCACAGTTTCCCGGCCTCTGGCCCAGATGCTTGGTGAGCTGCCAGGCTCAAATCAGCCACTCAGTCTCTGTGTGCACAGTGTGAGTCAATCTCAGGTGTTGAGCCCGAGACAAGCCACGGTTCTGCTCAGTTACTCAGTCTCTGAGTGCACACAGCTGAAATCACCTGCAGGGAAGCCAGCTGCTGCTCAAGAGTTCCTTACAAAGCAGCTGTCCACCGCCCACCACCCACCGTTCTTAACAATCGCACAGCTCATCACACAGCCCAAGTTTCCAAGCAGTCTGGAGACTATCTGAGTCAGGGTCCCACACAGCCCTACTCCTCCTTTCTCCAGGTATCACCTGGCACCTCAACTTCTCTGGTACCAGCATCCACAGTCCCAGCAGATGTGTACTGTCTATGTGTATCTCCCACTTCACCTCTATTTCCCCTGGCAACTTCCAGCATCCAGTTCCCTGCTGGTTCAGGGCTGCCCTCCTTACTCTGGTAGGGGAGGGAGCTGGTAATCTAACTCTCCTCCCCTTATCCTGCAGCAGGTGTCGTGCTGGGCCAGGGGCCACAGCAACCTTGGTCCCTTCTCAGATCCCAGGGACCTTACTGTCCCAGCACAATCTCCTCACCATCTGTTTTTCAATATCCTTTGCAATTTTTTTTGTCACCAAACTTCATATAAGCTGGGATTCCACTTGCTGATCACTCTGGTCCTCAGAAGATCAACTAGGTTTTCCAGCTGGACACAGGGAGAACTCAGTTCCACTCCCACCTACCTCTCTGCCATCTTCCTAGTTAGTTGCTTTAATCCATTTTGAGTTTATTCTTATGCATGGCATGAGAAGGTGGTCTAGTTTCATTTTTACATGTATCTGTCCAATTTTCCAAGCATTATTTAATGAATAGATTAGCATGATTTTTTAGGAAAATTACACTGTATTCCTGTCTTCATTCATCTTTATAGATATGCTGTTTTCCTTCTGTAATGTTTGTAATTGTAGCCATAGCTAAAGATGCCACAGACTTCAAATTCTTCTAATGTCATCTCCCCTCTTGTCTCTCAGATTCTCCACAATATTTTCCCTAGACAGAGGTCATATTTTGTAGCTCTTTGAACACTGTGGTGCTAAGATGTGGGAAAAGAGAGATGTTTACAATCTTATGATTAAATTTTTTAGTGAGCCTTTGTCCCTCACTCTGTATCCCTCATCAATCTTTCTCAGCCTTCATCTTTTTAGGTGAGACAGGAGGGAAATGACATTTCCCAGATTTGGATAAGTCTCTGACATGGACTCTTTCTCTGGCAAGTAGGCCCTTACTATTTAGAAGACTCTGGAAGTTCATTCATTTTATAATGACTGTCCTTCCTTTTCCCATGCCATGAAGAAACCTTGCTCAAATCCTTATACTGACAAACCACTGGAAACAAAGCTTATTAAAGTATGTGCCCCCTTCAGGAATGTGGCTCCCTAAAAGCTCTTACTCTCACAGTATTGTACACACAGCTTCTAGCAATTTGGTAGAATTACCATGTGTTTGTTCTGCTAGCTTATGACTCCAGTGGCTTTGTGTCCCAATAAGCTGATTTTGGCTCTAAAATTAGATCTCTAGAATTATCTGTCTTTCCATGTTTTCCTGTGGTAGTTTACCACAGTTTTCTGATGGATCTAAGAAAACTCATCATTTTTTTATTTAATTTGTTTAACTTGTGAAAACAAGAATAAAATTTTCAAGCTCTTTACATGTTGAAGCAGAAAGTGGAAATCCTGCACCAATCACTTTTCCACGTGTGCCTTAGGGTTGAGCCTCTCCCAATCTTGCAGATACAGAGAACAACTCCAGATATGCAGGTCTACCCATGTAAGAGAAAAAATACTGTGGTCACATATGCCTTTTTTTGTAGTTATGATTATGTTCAGTTATGTTTTTTGTTGTTTTTGCTAATTTTACGTAACCTGTCATCACTAGATATACACTGGCCTTCTCCTTCCTTGTTTTGGTTTGTTTTTTTCATGAAGGCCCAACAGAAAGGGCAACATTGATAAGACAAGAGAGAGGAAAGTGACTGGGAGTTGGAAGTGGCCTTGGGGGTCATGAAATTGAACTTCTCCTTTTTTTTAATATCAGAAAGGACACTCTTTAGTGGTGGTACAACGGGACAAGAAAGGGAGCAAGATTCAGCCAAGGTGGTTTGGCTTCTCAGTGACAAAATCAGGGAATTTGAACCCAAGGGTTTTTGAATCTCTCAACTCTAAATAGTATGAGCAGAACTACAAGGAAACTGCTGATTTATTAAGTGCCATCACATAACTAATTGTAATATACATAATTCATATGTTTTTGTGAATCCGAAGGGATCACATCCTCTTAATTGAACATTATATGGTCTTAGCAATAGAGTGTTGAAAGTATATGAGTAGATATTTGGACTCTGCAGGACTGTCCCCATGAAACTCTGCCAGCAGTCATGTAGGTCCCATTTTGATCTAAATGTTAATTGACAGACTCCTTTAATGTGCGTTTTGGGGCTCAGGTAATAGCAGTGAGGAAAACTCATTATAAGCTCGGCAAGAAGACAGTGTATGGCACGCTGACACGCCATGTGATGTAAGAAAGGGTTTTTCACTGAATCCATGTAGCTTTGCCTGAAGATAAAACGGTCCTCTCACCAGCATGTGTGAGGAAAGCTGCTCAGGCCCATGCAAGTGCCCTCAGGCAGTGGGGTCCCTGTCACCTAAGTTATCACCCAGGCTTTGAAATGCACTTCTTTCTCCTTTTTTTTAAAGGATTTAAAATAAACCTTTCACTTTCACTTTGTGCACCAAGGAAAACTGACTAGCCTTACTCTCATGTTTCCACATATAAAGGTGCTTCCTGTTTGACAGATTTCCTTGTTCCCAGATTAGTGGGTAGAAATGTTACCCATTGCAAGTCTGCATCAATAAATATCATATAAATTTCTTTCTTAAGTTTTTGTGACAGTTGTGAGGTTGTTAACAATATCCTAGCTGGAAAATAAATACTAATAATCATATTTTAATTTTCACAGGACCACAAAAAATTCAATAAAACAAATTAGCTTCCAGAAATGAAGAAAATAAACCAAAATGACTGACTTGATTTTTAACATCATTTTAAAAAACAGATCTAATATGGCATCACTATTAATTCCTGGGCAGTAGATAAACCATCTGAATGGCATTATGTAAAAAAAGGAAACAGAGGACTATAAAAATTATGTAATGGGTTACTATAAAGTTTATTTTTTTAGTTATTTTTATACTCATTTAATTGAACTAATTGTCTTGACCCTTCACTCCTATGGTTTGAGTTCTCTACCAAGAGGGTATCTCAAGAAACACTGGTAGAGAATTAGTGAAGTGACACACAAAGAGAGAGATGGCATTAAATAATTTGTTATCAAACCAACCACTTCTCTTCAGATTCAGTTTCCTACATAAAGGCAGGAAAGCTTGGATGTGTCTCCAGCAGCTCCCTCCACGGAGAGGGCTGTGAGTCCATGATGCTCTGGGTTGCCTCCTACAACTAAACTGAAGTACTTCTTCAGCCAGCAGAAAGCCCACAACCACAGAGGGGACTTCCCAGGATGGTGGCTCTCAAAGTTGGGTTTTAAATCCAATAACAGCAGCATCACATGGAAACTCATTACAAATTTAGATTATTCCTCTATGTCCCCACCACCCTATTAGGAGCTACAACACATAACCTGTGTTTTCTTCTCCCAGTCCTTTCTCTCTCTGGATCTGATACACAGGGCAGCTTTTCGATGTTAGATAGTTTGAGTCTCAGAATTTTCTGAATTCTGAAACTTTGTTTTCTGGGCTTACTCTCTTATTTGCCAAGAACAAACAAACAAAGAAAAACAAACAAATAAAAACACAGTAGTAGTTTGCTAGGAAAGGCTATGTGGGAGGTCATTTTGAAAAATGTTCAATCAACCATCACATTTATTTTAATGTTTATCTGGGTATAAAATTTTAGGGCAAAATACTTCTTCCCTTAAAAATTTAAAGGTAGTTTTTGACTTTTCTCCAAAGCATGCATCAAAGCTTGAGAAATCTAAAGCCATTTTGATTTTAATTATTTCTGTATGAGTTATTCAAAACTTTTGGAATATTATTTCCATGCCATGTGTTCTGAATTTATCAGTGTTGTTGATTTCTGCCCTGAGCATTTTAAATCTAGAGTCTCATACATACTCTTTTTTTTTCTGAAGTTCTTGGCTTTAAGTGTGGAAAATTGTTCCTAAATTTTTTGAGGGTACTATTACCTCTTCTTCATTTTCTAATTCCTTTAATCAGAAGTTGTACCACCTTAATTACTTTTGAATTTTATTATTTTTCTTTTTTATTTCAAAACAATTTAAAATTTTTGTTTTCACTTTCAGATATAGCTTTGAATTAATAGTCCAATCTTTCTTTTGAATTTTCATTTCTGTTTTTATAGTTTTGATTTACATGTGCTTCTCACATTATTTTTTTCATAACAGACCATTCTTAATGGACAAAAATCCCACCTAAGTACTATGATTTTTATGAAGATACTATTTGTAGAGAAGTTTATTTAAACTTTTATTCTGTTTCTGTACTATCTGGTTTATCTTATTTTTTCATTTTTTTATATTATCTTTCTAATAAGGAGAATTTTCTCAAATATTCATTAATTATAAAATAAATAAGAGACACTAAAAAGCTAATTGAAAGTTTTGGGTATATGGATGCTTCCATAAGATAATGATAGTCTAATGATTCCTTAAACATTTCAATGTCTTAATCCCTAGAATCTTGGAATATGTTACCTTAGGTAGATAAATAGACTTTGAAGATGTGATCAAATTAAGTATCTTGAGATGAAAGGTTATCCTGGATTATAAAAATGAGCCCTATATAAAATCACAATGTTTCATACTAGAGAGAGGTCAGAGAGAGGATGTTACAATACTGGTTTTAAAGATGGAGGAAAGGGCCATGAGCTGAGGAAAGGGCCATGAGCTAAGGAATGCAGGGAACCTCAACAAGCTGGAAAAGCAAAGAAAACAGATTCTCTTTTATAACCTCCCAAGAGACTGCAAACTGCAGACCCTTTGTAAACTTCTGTCCTCCAGAACTGGTAAATGACAAATTTGTATTGTTTCAAGTTATTAAATGTATATTGATTTGTTAAAGCAGTCATGGGAAATGAATGCAATGATCTGTAAGATATGTAATAAATTACTTTTTACAGGGAAGCCCCCACCATGGTAGTATGCAGATGGATGCCAGCTCCTTCATAACCTACCAAGTCTGAAAACATGCTCAAGTAATCATCACTTGTGACTTTTAGTCTTCTCGTTTGTAAAATGGGCATTATAATTCTTACCATAACAGTTTCCTCAGATTTTTGAAGGAAACAAATGAAACAATTTGTCTGAAATGTCCTTGAAAACTATCCAGTTCTATTAAATGTAGGATTTAACAAAGATGTGATTTTTACACAAAACATTTCTGAATCCATGGTATCTCAGGAAAATATATATACATATTTAATTTATCTTTAATTATAATTGACACATGGTACTATATTAGATTTGGGTGTACAGTGTAATTATTAGTCTAGTACCCTTACATAGTTTTTACAATATTATCGACTATATTCACTGCATTGTACTTTATATCCACATGTCTTTGATCTACAAAAGAATGTATAATCTTGTTTGTTTATACTAACATTAAAAATGTGGGGAAAAAGATAAAAATGATATCTCTGAATAGTGGAAAGGAATTCAAGGTATATCCACTATTCTCTGAAAGCTAGATCATATTATCATTACTATCTTTTTTATTTTTAATATATTTTATTAATCATGCTATTACAGTTGTCCCATTTTTTCACCCCTTCATTCCCCTCCACCTTGTACTCCCCTCCCACCATGATTCCCCCACCTTTGTTCATGTCCATGGGTCATATATATAAGTTCTTTGGCCTCTACATTTCCTATACTATTCTTAACCTCCCTCTGTCTACTTTGTACCTACCATTTATGCTTCTTATTCCCTGTACCTTTTCCCACATTCTCCTCCCTCCCACTCCCTATTGATAACCCTCCATATGATCTACATTTCTGGGAATGTGTTCCTCTTCTAGTTGTTTGCTTAGTTTGTTTTTGTTCTTTTTTAGGTTCAGTTGTTGATAGTTGTGAGTTTGTTGTCATTTTACTGTTCATATTTTCAATCTCTTCTTTTTCTTAGATAAGTCCCTTTAACATTTCATATAATAAGAGCTTGGTAATGATAAACTCCTTTAACTTGACCTAATCTGGGAAGCACTTCGTCTATCCTTCAATTCTAAATGATAGCTATGCTGGATAAAGTAATCTTGGATATAGGTCCTTGCATTTCATGACTTGGAATACTTCTTTCCAGGCCCTTCTTGCCTGCAAAGTTTATTTTGACAAATCAGCTGATAGTCTTATGGGAACACCTTTGCAGGTAACTGTCTCCTTTTCTCTTGCTGCTTTTAAGATTTTCTCTTTAATAAGCCAGACGGTGAGGGACAAATACCATATGATCTCCCCTTTAACTGGAACATAATCAATAGAAGAAAAAAGCAAACAAAATATAACGAGAGACATTGAAGTTAAGAACAATCTAACAATAGCCAAGGGGGAGTGGGGAGGGGACAGTGAGGAGAGGGGATTACAGGAACTACTATAAAGGACACATGGACAAAATCAAGGGGGAGGGTGGAGGTGGGGGAGGGAGGTGAGTTCAGCTGGGGTGGGGTGGAGGGATGGGGAGAAAAGGCATACAACTGTAATTGAGTAACAATAAAAAAATTTTTAAAAAGACTCTCTCTTTATCTTTCATCTTGGGTAACATAATTATGATGTGCCTTGGTGTGTGCTTGCTTGGGTCCAACTTTTTTGGGACTCTGAGCTTCCTGGACTTCCCAGAAGTCTATTTCCTTTGCCAGATTAAGGAAGTTCTCCTTCATTATGTTTTCAACTAAGTTTTCAATTCCTTGGTCTTCCTCTTTGCCTTCTGGCACCCCTATGATTCAAATGTTGGAACATTTAAAGTTGTCCTGGGGATTCCTAAGCCTCTCCTAGGAAAAAAAAAAAAATTCTTTTTCTTAGGAAAAAAATTCCTAAGAATTTTTTTGAATTCTTTTTTTTTCTTTATTCTCTTCTGGCTGAATGTTTATTTCTTCCATCTGCTCCAAACCATTGATATAAATCCTGGTTTCCTTCCTTTCACTGTTGGTTCCCTTTACATATTCCGTTGTTTCACTTTTCATAGTCTTCACTTTTTCCTCTATTTTGCGACCATACTAAACCATTTCTGTGACAATCCTGATTATCAAGATTTTGAACTGTCCATCTGATAGGTTGGCTATGTCTTCATCACTTAGTTGTATTTTTTCTGGAGCTTTGATCTGTTCTTTCATTTGGGCCCTATTTTTTGTCTTGGTGTGCCTATTAGATAGTAAGGGGCAGAGTCTTAGGTATTCGCCAGGGCAGCACACCCCACGTTGCTATATTGTGGTGCTGTATGTGGGGGAGGAGTCTGAGAGGGAATAGAGCTACTTGCTCAGCTCTCAGCTTTCAGACACTTCCTTTGCTACCCACAAGCAAATTGGGCCCTTCTGGTGCTGATTCCCAGGTGGGTGGGTTTGTGTATGTTCTAGGACCCTGTGGGTCTCTCCAATGAACCCTCCTATGAGGCTGGGAGTTTCTCCTGCTACTATAACCCCCACAGGTTTTTTTCAGTCAGAGGTTTTGAGGCTTTATTTCCCTGAAGTGGAAACCTGGGATGCATGGTCTGTCTCACTTCCCTGTTGTTCTTCCTGGTTTTTCTTCATACATATGTGGGACCACCCAGTCCACCAGCTGCCTCCTCACCTGCTCCAGTTGTCCCATTACCACCTCGCCTTGAGTCCTCTCCACCCCAGCTGCCATCTCCACCCTTACTACCAGTGTGGATGAATGTTTCTTCTTTGTATCTTTGTCAGACTTCCATACAGTTCAATTTTCCCATAGTTTTGGGTTATGTTTTTGTTTTTAAATTTATTGCTGGCCATCTTTTTTGTTTTTGTGAAGAGTCAAAGTTTATCTACCTATGCCTCCATCTTGGCCAGAAGTCCATTATCCTTTATTTTGATATGATTTTGATCTTTTACAATATGTTCTAGAGAAGCATCTAAGACTCCTTCATATCTTTTATCCATATTCAACAATTGATTACAGTTTGTTCCATTTGTTTTATCATTTTATTACATATATTTTTATATTACAGGTAATAAATGTGGACATATACTGCTTGTTATCCTTAAAAACTGTGATATATCTCCACATAACAACAGTAAGCAAAATCATAACATAAAATATTAAGACCCTACTATTTTCTAATCCAGTGTTTCTCAAAGTGTATTAAAAATAAATTTATCTGATAGGATGTTTTAAAACATTGTAATGCCTTGGCCACAAACAGATAAGTTAAATAAGAACATCTAAGAATGGAAGTTAGGCATAATAATGCATAAATAATTCAATTACAAACATTCAAGCAATATATCAAATGTAGGTAATTTATGAAGTTTAGTTACATCAATGATACTGGCAGTTTCCATAAGAACTAATGTAGCATAAAACAGTGTGTGTGAATTTTAGCTGAAAAATCACATAAAAATAGAGTTTTTCTTTAATTCCAAAGCTAAACATTTTTCCCTAAAATAGGGGGGACTTTAAAAATTGAGTTTGATTATATTCTTTTTAATTTATAAACAACTTTGAAGTACTGGGAGAGTGTCCTACAGTATTGCCTACTACTTGCTGGTCCATTGAGTTTCATTGCATGTCAGGTGTCATGTCAAGGGTGATCTACCCAAGATCACCCTTGCCTGCAGAGGCTACACTCTCAATTACAGAAGGGGTTTCTGTAAGTGTGGAAGGAAGAGAGTGAGAGCAGCATGAGGGAACTAGGCTGAGCTAGTACACATGGGAAGACAGATTTAGTCCCAGCAAGAACAGTAGTATGGACAAAGTCCACATAGGTCTTGTCTAACCCAGGGGCTAAAAAAATATTTCAAGCAAAATCTAAACACTCTGTTCTTTAATTACATGTATTAAGGAAGTCACCATTCTTCAAAATTATTATTATTTTTCCTTTGTCAGCAAAAAAGGCCTTAATGTCCTTGTGTTTTATTTTTGATGGCTCAAGAACAGATTCTGACTTTATTTTTCCCTATTAACTTGGTTCTCAGACAGAAGTCTTCAATATAGGACAGAGGTGACTCTTACGATGAATAATGTTCTCTGGATTCCAACCTTCCTCACACCTATCAGCATTTTAATTTCACATGCTATACTCTCTGGGTATAGTGTACCCTAGTGACATATTGGCAGAACAATTGGATCTCCATATTATTTCCAGATCCAATGCCAAGTAATAGTTTTCTTTTCTTTTTTTTTTTTTAGTCCTAGCAAGTGAAAAGAATTTCTGATTTCTTATATAAAATAACACATAAAAATAAAATGCAGAGAGTTTCCTCTCATTTTAATGCATCAAACACAGTGTAATACAAAAGGAAAAAAACACTCTGTATTGAATATTGGAAACACATGAGGTTAGAAGAAAATGAATGAGAAAAATATTTTAAGAGGCTTTGAATCATTATCTATACATGGGGAAGGTGGTTATTTTCCTCCTGCTAGAATGTTCCTCAGTATTCTGTGCTTTATTATTAGAACAAGGGTAGTTAGATCTGCATTTATAAAGGAAAAGCATTTATCGCAAAGGCTGCACATTTTTATACCTAGGGTCCCTATTAGAGGAGATGGCACCAGAAGGAGAGGCTGTGCAAATGTAGTGCTCTCACTACTATACACAGTGACAAGAAGCCTCATACATCATGTTTGCAAAATTCAGAGCACAATCAATTCTTTCTAGCACAAAGAAATCTAAGGTTGATTATATTGCTCAACTGAACATATTCCTAACTTTCACTGCACTTTTGACCACTCAAAGCTATTGTTAACAATACTTAATTTTGTTTACAGGCTACTTCTCAAATAATGGAAGCTTTAAATTGTTTAACCAAAATGCTGTTACTCATCAAATTTTGAGAGGTACAGTAAGTTAACTGAAATATTTTATTTGAAAATATACTAAATGTACATTAAATAGACTGAAATGTATATTATAACTTTTAAAAGTGTTAAGACTTTTAAAGGCAGGTTTAATACAGGAGGCCGCCAGTTCTTAGAAACTAAAAGTCTGTTTTCTAGGTATGGCTATTTTCATCTGTGGTGGCACAGATATTGCACTGAGGTGTATTTAAACTTATTGTAATATACATTTATATTTATTTTTACTCTATCATTTATTTCATTTTCTCGACTTTTTATTTTGAAAAGTTTAAAGCCAGCAGAAAGTCATAAAGGTAGTAAAATGAACACCCATATACATCTGCTTAGATTACTGAATATTAACATTATACTACATTTACCTTTTTACTATATATGTAATTTTAAAGTTAATTGTTGTTGAACCATTTAAGAGTTCCAGGCATTAGAATACCAATACCCTAAATACATAAGCATGCATCTCCAAAGAAGAAAGGTACTTCCTTACACGATTACAAATTAGGGTCATGCTCAAGAAATTTAAAATTGATACCATTGATACAATACTAATGTGATATTCAATGTACAGTACCATTATCATAGTGAATCTTACCTATTTTAAAAAATTTATACAGGAGTAACTTAAGATCATTTATTTCATTTATAGAATTTTTTAAACTAGAACAATTTGTCAGTTTTTTGCTTTTCTATGATAAAGACATTTTTTAAAAGGTTAGACAGGCTTTTCACTTAATAGTCCTTAATTTTTTATTAGAGTATAATATACTAAAAAATTTACCCTTTCAAAGACTACTTTTCAGTGACTTTTAGTATATTCATAAAATTATACAACCATGTTCACTATTTCATCTAGAATATTTTATTTTTATTTTTTCCTTATCTGTCAATTTGTTCATTTTTGTTTTTTCCTCTTGACTTACAACTTTATTTTCTTATTTAATTTTTAAAAATTTTGTAGATTGTAATTCTTCAATTATACTTTACATTAAATATTAATTTGTATTTGTTTCAGGTGTATAGCAGAGTAGTTATAATTTACAAAATGTTCCCCCCAATATTTCAAGTAACCATCTGGCACCATACATAGTTATTACAATATTATTGACTATATTCCCTGTGCTGTAATTTCAAAACTTTTTAATCATCTCAGAAAATAAAACCCATTTATACACAATAACTGTCACTTCTTACTACCTCAGCCCTTGGCAATCACTAATCTACCTGCTGTCTCCATAAAATTTGCCTATCCTAAACATCTTATAGATACAAAATCGTACAATATGTGGCCTTCTGTGTCTGGCATTTTTCACTTAGCAAACTGTTTTCCAGGTTCATCCATGTTGTAGTAGGTGTCAGTATTTCTTGCTTTTTATAGCTGAATAATATCCAATTGTGCAGATATATATTATGTATTCATTAATCAACTGATGAACATTTGGGTGGCTTTCATTTTGCAGCTATTTGAGATATATAGCTAAGAACACTCAAATACAAATAAATGTTTGCATAGATTTTAAAAAATTATTTGTGGCATAAAGTTAGGAGTAGAATTTCCAGTTCATATAACTTTATACTTAACTATTTTTATTGTTGTTCAATGACAGTTGTCCCCATTTATCCCCCATTACTCTTCCCTGCCCTATCCACCCCCACCTCTCACCTACAATCTTCCTCCCAAGTTCTTTGTCCATGGGGTCCTTTATACATGTTCCTTAACTTAACTTTTCCCCTTTTTTACCCCATTATCTCCCTCTCCCCGATTCCACTGGTCATTGTCAGTTTGTTCTTTATTTCCATGACTATGGTTCTATTTTGCTCACTTGTTTGTTCTGTTGATTATGTTGCACTTATAAGTGAGATCATATGGCATTTGTCTTTCTTGCCTGGCTTATTTCACTTAGCATAATACTCTCCAGTTCTGTCTGTGTTGTCTTGAAGGGTAAGAGTTCCTTTTTCTTTCTGCTGTGTGGTATTTCATTCTGTAAATGCACTGCTGTTTTATGATCCACTCATTTACTGATGGATATTTAGGCTATTTCCAGCACTTGGGTATTGTAAATAACACTATGAACATTGGGGTGCATAGTTGTTTTTTTTTTTTTTTTTTGAATTGCTGTTTCAGGATTCTAGGGCATAATACTAGCAGTGGAATCACCGGTTCCACTTTTAGCTTCTCGAGGATATTCATTACTGATTTCTACAGTGGCTGTACCAGTCTGCATTCCCACTAACAGTGTACTAGGTTTCACTGTTCTCCACAACCTCTCCAACAATTGTTTGTTGATTTGTTTATGATGGCCATTCTGACTGGTGTGAAGTGGTATCTCATTGAATTTTTAATTAGCATCTCTCTGCTGGCTAGTGATGTTGAGCATCCTTTCAGACATCTATGAGCCTTGTAAATGTCCTCCTTGGAGAAAGGTCTCTTCAGGTCATTTGTCCATTTTTTAACTGAATTGTTTGTCTTACTGGTGCAGAATTGTGTAAGTTCTTTCTATATTTTGGAGATCAAACCCTTGTCCAAGGTATCATTGGCAAATACATTTCCCATATAGTTGGTTCCCTTTTCATTTTGCTGATGTTTTCTCTAGCCATGCAGAAGCCTTTTAGTTTCATGTAGTCCCATTTGTTTATTCTTTCCTTTATATCGCTTGCTCTAGGAGACATATTGGTGAAAATACTGCATGTGGAATATCTGAAATTATCCTGCCTGTGTTCTCCTCTAGGACATCCATGGTGTCACAATTTATATTTAAGTCTTTTATCCATTTGAGTTTATTTTTGTGTATGATGTAAGTTGGTGGTTGAGTTTCATTTTTTTGCACGTAGCTGTTCAGATCTCCCAACACCATTTGTTGAAGAGGCTATTTTTACTCCATTTTATGCTCCTGCCCCCTTTGTTAAATATTAATTGACCATAGAGACTTGGGTTTGTTCCTGAGCTCTCTATTCTGTTCCATTGATCTATGTTTCTGTTCTTAAGCCAGTACCAGGCTATTTTCATTACAGTGGCCTTGTAATATAGTTTGATAACAGGTGTGGTCCCTCCTACTTTGTTCTTCATTCTCAAAATTGCTGAGGTTATTTGGACTTGTTTATGGTTCCATATAAATTTTTGAAATGTTTGTTCTACATCTGTGAATATGTCATTGGTATTTTAATAGGGATTGTGTTGAATCTATAACTTGCTTTTGGGAGAATATATATTCCTGAGGTTAATTGAAGGGCTATTCATGCTTTCCAAGCAAATGTTTGGGAAATTTCTATCAGCATGAAACTGAATGCTACAGCTAAGGAAACAGAATTTAACACAGAACTAAGGTATAAACTTCCAGGACACTCCAGTGCTCTAATGGTTAGGGAGAAAAGAAAACAAATCCACACATTTATTGACTCATTTAAAAAAAAAAAAGGCCCTTTTAACTGCTAAACATCATATTAGACTAGGTTACAAAATAAAGACACTCCTTGTCTCTTTCTATGATGTAAACAAACAGAATGTGAATTAACAGGTTTTGTGATAGCTACACAGATCTCATGGGACAGGCAAGGAATTCCATATGCTGATTTCTGGAGAGAACAAGAATCCTGATGATAAAGGTATATAATAAAGGTGTCCTAGAGATGATCTTTAAACTTGGTCATATATGATGAATAAGGAATGACCACTGGAAGGGGTGTGGCCAAGAAGAAAAACCACATACAATGTTGAAAATGAAATTCAAGTAGTATGCTTACAAATACATTAAGCAAAAAGATAAAAATACAGGGCAGTACAGTTTTGTATGGTAGTTTCAAACAGCTTTATTATTAGAATCTTGGGAGTCAAGCCCTCAAAAATACATGCTGACCATCATTAACTCACAGAGTAATGATGGGTAAAGGGTAAAGGTATGGGCTTGGCTGGGATCTTTCACAAGTCAAGTCACTTTCTTCCACAATCATTTATATTTGTTTTTTTGATCAAAGTGACTCAAATTTTTGTGTGCATCCTATGTTTTCCACCTCTGTGTTTGATAGAATGTTACCAGTTATTAGTCTATAAAGACTAATAACAGGTAAAGTATTTTTATTAAAAAGTGCCATATCAACAACAACTGTAATTAACATGTTCTGATAATTTGCTTAAACTAACACTTCTGTGGGTGTGAGTGGAGCATTATAGAACTGGTTGAATGTAAGTATGATCCAATGAGAGAAACATCAGTCAATGATGCTCCTTTGAAGAAGCCCAGCTTGTGGTATAAGATAGCAACAAAATAATATTAATCAAATTTATATTTTACCTAGTGCATAGGGTTTTTAAATTTTGCACTGGATATATGCCTAAAAGTATTCATTTTCAGGAAAAATATGTCTAGACATATATCTGCTTCTAAAAATGTGATATATGTGTATATGTATGTATATTTGAATGTATGTCTATGTACATATAATATATGTGTATATATAATACATGTGTATATATGTATGTGTATATAGCTTATACATTTTCACATACACATAGTTCATATACATGTGCATGTATATATAGCATACATATTATAAAATTTATGAAGCCATTCTTATGCAAATGAAATGAGGTACAGGAAGAAAGATTATGGCTGCAAATTACAGTGTTAGGACAAAAGATTACTTTTTGTTAGGTTAGGTTTTAAATTATTAGGGTCTAATAATTCAAGGTCAGCACTTCATATGTTGTGCTCTTAGAACCTTCTAATTAACTGACTTGTGTAATAATTTTATTTGATATTTAACTCATATCTTTTTTTAAAGATTTTATTTATTTATTTTTAGAGAGAAGGGAAGGGAGGGAGAAAGAGAGGGAGAGAAACATCAATGTGTGGTTACCTCTTGTGTACCCCTTACTAGGGGGCCTGGCCCACAAACAGGCTCATGCCCTGACTGGGAATCCAACCAGCAGCTCTGTTTCACAGGCGGCTGCTCAATCCACTGAGCTACACCAGCCAGGGTTATTTAACTCATATCTTAATGAAGCTATCTTTGAGGATGTTTTCTACTCATTTTATAATTTCAAGTTCTAGATGCTATCTTTTGAGAAACTGCTTCATTCATCTTATCTCCTTGTTATAATGTTATCAAGTGGTAAAAACTTGATATAGTTGATATATGTTTTCTGTTCTTCAATGTAATATTGAGTTAGGGTGATGTGAGGGATAACATCTTATTTCTTAAGTCTTCATCAATTAAAAATATCTCAGCAATGCATTTTTTGTGAAAGAATAGCCCATTATTTATAGTTTCCAAAATTGTGAATTATCACTTTTTAAAATGATGTATTTTTCCCAGTTTTCCAATTTTATTGTTATAATTGACAAATAAAAATTATATATATTTAAACTGCACAACATGAAAATTTGATATACATACATATTGTGAAATTATCATCACAAATTAACACGTGTATTACCTCACATAGTTACTTTTTTTTTAGCCTAGTCCAAGGGTTTTCATTGTTTTTGAGAGAGAGAGTAAGGGAGAGAGAGAAATATCCGTGTGTGAGAGAAACATCAATGGGTTGCCTCTCATATACACCTGGACCAGGGCTCATCAGCACCCAGACCAAAGATAGAACTGCAACCCAGTCCTGTGCCCTGACAGGGAATGGAACCAGCAACCTTTCAGCTATGGAATGATGCTCCAACCAATTGAGCCACACTTGGCAGGGCACCTTACATAGTTACTTTTTGTGTGTATATGTGTTGAGAACACTTAAATTAACAAATTCCAAGTACACAATACAGTGTCAGTAACTATAGTCCCATCTTCATTCTGTACATTACATATACCAGAACTTATTCATCCTATATCTGAAGTTTTGTTCCTTCTGGCCAACATCTCCTTTTCCCCACTCCTCATCCCCTAGCAACCTCTGTTTTACTCTCTGCTTCTATGAATTAAATGTTTTAAGATTCCCTATAGAGTGAGATCATACTTTTTTTTCTGTTCTTGCTTACTTCAGTGAGTATAATGTCCTTCAGGTTCATCCATGTTTTCTCAAATGTCAGGATTTCCTTTTTCTCTTTTTATGGGTAAGATTCCATTTCATATGTGCCACAGTTTCCTTAACCATTCATCCATCAACAGACACAGATTTGAAGTATTTTAGCAAGGAATTTTTACCTTATTCCAGTTCTACCACTAAACATTTTACTGTTTTTAAAGCCAATTTTAAGTCATTTTGCTTCTTTTTTTATTTCTTTTTAAAATTTATTTATTTATTTTTATTCAGTTACAATTGTCTGCATTTTCTCCGCTTCCCTCCACCCCACCCCAGCCAGTCCCACCTCCCTCCCCCACCTCCACCCTCCCCCTTGATTTTGTCCTTGTGTCCTTTATAGTAGCTCTTATAGACCCCTCTCCCCACTATCCCCTCCCCACTGCCCCGTGGCTATTGTTACAATGTTCTTAATTTCAATGTCTCTGGTTATATTTTGTTTGCTTTTTTCTTTTGTTGATTATGTTCCAGTTAAAGGTGAGATCATATGGTATTTGTCCCTCACCGCCTAGCTTATTTCACGTAGCATAATGCTCTCCAGTTCCATCCATGCCGTTGCAAAGGGTATAAGCTCCTTCCTTCTCTCTGCTGCGTAGAATTCCATCATGTAAATGTACCATAATTTTTTGCTTCTTACTAAAGGGAAAACTCAAATTGCCTCATTTCTACCTTTCAGATTATAGCTTTCTTCTTACTTTTGCTTTCACTTCTATTTTACAGAACAACTTGAGAAGCCCTGGAGACTACTCTTTCTGAACAGAGAAATATGTGGTTAGTGGAAGAGGTATGTGCTTCTAAGGGAATTAGTGACATTCTCCCATTTGTTTCTTATAAATAATCTTTATGGTGTGTTGGGGAGTAAATTTATGGTGATTACAAACCATTCATTGACTCTGTCATTGGTTGCAAACACTAGAACAAAGGAATAATTTTTGGGTTCAAATATAGTCAGGAATGCTTTTTACCTAGTGTTATAAGATTTGGGAACTTTTCCTGCACTTTAGGTAAGTGCTCAGTTTATTGCAGGTTGTGGGGGTTTGATAGTTCAGTCGATTTATTCTCTGATTTTGGAGGGTTCTAGATTAAAGATGATTATGTTTGCACTTACCTCTGGCTGTCATTATAAAATCTAGTACATGTTTGTATATTTGGTTGTGCATATACAACACTAGGCACTCTTCTCAGAAATTATATTTATTATTTATGTTTAAAAAAAAACTCTATGAGCCAGATCACAATTTTATTTATTCTTTTTATCTTAAGGATAGATAAATAATTTCCCACTAACAGATCTTGGCAATGCTAGAATGTAAATTCAATCCACTCAGTCTAGAGAGTAAACCTTTTTAAGGTAATGGATATAGTGGTGCTATTGTTGGTAAACTACATGAAGTATATTGTAGCTCCTGGAACATCTTGAAGTTCAATGAGCATTTGTGGAATTTATTGAATAACAATTAAGTTTAGAACATTTACTTTTGAGTACTGAAGTGTCATTTTCTTTATGTCTTAGAGGAAGGCTAGCTGGAGCTCTATTTTACATTTTTGAGACTAGTAACAGAATATTATACAGTTGTGTGGAATTTGTTATATTGCTAACAAAATGCTTAAAATGTGTGTTTATGAAATTCCAAAAGACCTGGACCATGTTAAATTTCTTTGCATTTTTTGTACCATCATAATAGGGGTACTCCTTCTTTGGTTCACATCTTCTTTAAGCAAACTCTGCACTATTTGATCAATTGATTAGAATATACATTTGCACTGTGTGGACCATATTTCTTAATTCATATTGGGAGCTAGAAAAAATCTGGAAATAGTCTTCTTGAAAATATTGCTATTCAATTTAGGTGGTTATGATTCCTCTTTTATTACAATGGATGACAAGGAAGATGAGAATGTGTAAAAAAATCTTGCTACTGATAAGCATAATAGTTGCAGGAAAATATAATATTCCTGATTTTTAAAAGAATCTACATGTCAAATGTCAGGTATTCCCAATGACATTTGGTTATTGAAGAAATAGACTCATAACCATAAAATACTTTTATTATTTTTAAATAAAGTTAGAGAGTGTCTAAAAATAACTAATCATATGGCTCTTTGATAACTAGCAGTTTCTTAGGAATATGACAATAATGCTATAGCAGAGTGTCTTACCACAAACAATAATAATGAAGAATGAATGAAAGAATAGATAAGTAGTAAATCTGAGGTCTGATGATTTCCCTGGACTGCCCAGTACTTTATTGAATGGGAGTACACTGTGACCAGTATTCCACTGACATATTAAGTGATTTCCATATATAAAGATACTATTTTTCTGTGAGTTCAATTGGGGTTCACTAGGAGTTTATAATCTGAGAGTAAAAATATTGTAAAACAGATACCTTGAGCTAGTATTAAAATGTAAAGTATGATAGGAAATGTAAATTCCCTACTCCATAGAGAAATGCACATTCTTATTGTAGAAAAGAGCATGTTTTAGGCACAATCCGATCTAATGTCCCAGACAAGAGGAGCCTGGAGATCCAAGTGATCCTGAGCACAGGGCAAAGAGAGCAGGGCTTAAAAGATGACACACCAAACAAAGGGACCCTCCCATAGATACCTGGTAGAAAGCACTTATTGTCCAGAGAGGATGTAAATGAATCTCTAGAGCTGGGTTTCTCATCCTTGACACAGCTGACACTTTGGGCTTTGCTGTGGGGGTATCCCCCAGGCATTGTAAGATATCAAGCAGCGTCATTGGTCTTTATACACTAGATGCCAGTAGCACCTCCCTACCAAGTTATGACACCAAAAATTAATTCAGATCTTGTCATATATCAGATATCCCCTGAAGAACAAAAATCACCCCCAACACACTGGAGAAAGTCTGGTCTAAGGAATAACAACATGAGAAACCAGCTGAACGGAGATCATTCATGGATTGTGAGATAAGGAGTCTGAAGATATACATACTCTGAACTATAGTGATACCTCACTTGTGTGTGTGTGTGTTGCTGTTGTTGTCTTAGCATGTCTGTGGCATCAGTGTGTCAATAAAGACAGCTCTTAAATAAGCAATTGCATGTCAGGAACATGTTATAGCTTCTTATGTTAATGAAAATTACTAGATGTTAAAATGCTAAATTTATAGGATATGCTCTTTATTGATCTAAGGAAATGTTAATTGATAATGTTAATTTATAATTTGTAAATAGAAATTAATACTGATTATTATTATTGGAAATTAATATTTAAATTAATATTGATATATGTTAATTGATAATTATCTAAGGAATTGATAATACTTGAAAAAAAGTGTTCCATGCACAAATTGGTTTTGGGTATCATTTGTTGAAGAGTGTAGTTGTTGATAGACTTCTTAAAGCATTTAATATTCTAATATGCACTCTTAATCTCCAAATATGTAGCCTATTTCCCAAACTTATCTGACAACACTTAGGAAAAATTTACTACATTAGAGTGTAAAATGATATTGGTTAACTTTTATTTTTTTGTATTTTATCTTAGAATGATATTTTATGGAGCAATTCCATGCAGGCATTTGTTTTATAATGAAAAGAGGAACGTAATGTCAATCTCAAAATCTAGTCTGATTCTGTGTCCATAGCTCCTTTAATGTCATAGAATCACAGAATATTAATCAATAGTTAGCTTTTCAGTTCATAGTTTTATTTATCTTTGTTTCAATACTTATTTCCATGACATATAAACATTTTAAGTGGTAAAGAAACTATCAAGGCAATGTAAATGTAATGTAGACACATTATGGTAATGGTTACCATCTTTAATGTTCTATTATTGAACTTCTTGAGAGATGCATATAGATACACACACAGAGAATGGTTATAAAGAAACAAAAGAAAAATTACCAAATGTTATTAGAACATAAAGGTGTGGGAGTATACACCTGTAATTTTACTTTACAAGGAAAAGCTGCTCTGAGGAAAACAGATTTCTCTATTTCATGGTCTTTTCTACAATTCTTTTTGCCCCCCCAAAAATAAATGTTGATTTCCCTGAATTAGTTTAATATATTTACAATATATATGAACTTTGTGTATCTCAACAGAAAACACAAATCCCATCTGAAATCACATTTGGTTGTAATTTGAAAGAGTATTTTATACAAAATTAATTAAAAAATAAACAAATCAGTTTGATGTGATGGGCAGATAATATTGAGAAGGCAGTATGTTTTTATGAAACAAAAATTCATTTTCGGTGTGGAAGTTCTTATGGAAGGAGTGTGTGGAGAATGTCTGTGTCCTGTGTACAGCTCTGAGCTGCTTTCATGTAGCACGTTTCCCTGGCTGAGAGCTAAAGGAGGGTAGAGTGAATCTCAGTGGATCAATTAACAGAGGGACCTGTCCTTCAACAGCAGAAGATCTATTTCAGAATTTGCATATCACTGAAAAAAATTACAAAGCTGAGATAAATACAAGCCGATAATAACTCACTGCAGACTTGGCTCCATTCCTAGATTTCCTTGGCTGTTTGTCCTAATAAAGTGTCTCCATGGCACTTAGGGCAGGAAGGTTATTAGTAGCTGTCAATCAAGGGAGGGAGTAGACATCCACAGGAGGAGAAAGAGAAGAGAGGTGACATTCATCCTCTCTTCTTATTGATATTGGGTATAAAAGTCATTCAGAGCAAGTGGGTAAAAAGGGACAGGTCCCTCTTTATCCCCATGGAAAAAGCTGCCTTGGTTACCAACAATTTAATAATAAAACAAAATACATCAATCATCTTTTTTCTACCTTACTGATGCCTGAACATCCATTAATTCTGCGGAAATGAAGGACATATGAAAGAGATCTTTTAGGAAGAGTTTTGACCTAATATTTTTTTCCTACGCTTTCATACAATACATATATATCAAGGCTTAAAATTAAAGAATATTTTTTTTTTACTATTATCATACATCTATGGTGGGGATTTTTAATGTTGAAATTTTTCTTTTGGCATAGAAATTCAATATCTTAAGAAATAAAAATATGGTCAAAACATGTTTTTCAGTGCATTTAAAGCATATCCAGTGATTGTGACTTTACCAAGTTGTTATCAAAACCCACCTATATAGCAAATAATAGATACTTTAAAATATTTAATTTACTATTTTCTTAATTAAAGTATATCTATGACTTGAGCATACTGTATCTCTATACACATATTTTCATAAGTAACCAAGTCTAAGGAGTGCTAATTGATATCCTTGTCTCCAGACAATACTTTACTGAATGAAATGACAATTATAACCAATTAAAATTCGCTTTACATACTACTTCACCTATTTGGTATGTATTATGCATGAAGACAGAGAGTACATTGCCTCACTGCTCAGGATATCTGTGTGTCTTGGAAATTGATGGACAGCTCCAAGATCCTTCTGTTAGTGCACTTTTCCCCCCTAAACCAGGGGTCACTTGGGGGCTTATCAGAAACCCTACATTTTTGGTGTTTCTTGGATTCAAGAGCTAATAAGAGCTGTTATTTGTTGCAGATAGAGGCTTTTTTCATATTTGCCTTATGTACATAAAGTGTACTTCTCTACATAACTATTCTTATGAGTAGATTTTTTTTGATACACTACTATATAATTACACATCCAACCCTGTAGTTCCTAGCTGCAAGATATACTACTAATCATATCTATACCTCATGGTAACAGCTATGTGCTAACCTGTTGCTTTTTACATAACTGAACTTGGAATTGCCAACTTGTACTATTTTGCCAGGCACATTGGGTGTAATGAGAAGGAGAGCACTATTAATGTTTGCTTATTTAGTAAATAAAATTTATTTCCATTTCCTGTCATTTCTTTTTTTAAAATTTTCAAATCATAAATAATTTGAAAATATACATATAAAAGACAAGAATATAAACATAATGATTTTGGGACAAAAATAATAAAATCCCAATATTAAAAATGAATTTCTAATTTTTCAATTAATATTACATTTAAATTGGTGGTCAAGTGTATTAGGGAATGTGCATTTGATTGTGACTCTGCCTATTCATTATTGTCTGCCCTATTGTGAATACATGTTCTCTTTTTTAAAGGAGGATAAAATTTAAAAAATAAATATATATATATATATAAACTAGAAAATATTAAAATATGATGAGAAATGTATAGTCCTGCTTGTAATAATGTTACCTCACATTTTTCATTTTCACAATGAACCACAAATCATAATGTTTTCATAATCTTGATTTCTATTCACCTATTTTTCATGGCTCTTGCATTTGGCCACCTAATTTCTGAACAACAAGTGTGTAATCAATTTTTAAGAAACTCTAGGCTTTTAGGAGTCAGAGCTGTAAACTGAATATGAATTATTTTGCAAAAGCATGGAAAATGGAAAGTTGATAGAGTTGCAGTTTACTTATAGAAACACTTTATTGATTTCTAAAATTTAACTTCCTCCCCTATGAATTATGTTTGTATTTTATTTGCTTGTTTTTCACTTTAAATGAAAGGTCAGATTAATTATCCAAAGAAAAAACACTTTGAAATTTGATATTAATTTGTAAAGCATTTGCTTTAAAATGTATTTGTATTAAAAATATTTAATATTTGTCAGCATGTTTCATCAGTCTTGAATTATATTTTAGTAGGGATTAAGATTAAATATCATTCACACAGTATTTTACTTGAGAATGTTAGATTCCAAAATTATTAAACAGTTTTCCAAAATCAAATAAAATAGAAAAATAACTTCTAAATAATGCTATCCAGTTTATTTTACTTTAAGTAGAAATGATGTTGAAGAGTTGTATACATATTCTTATAATTGAATATAGTACACTCTGGATTTCTCTTTTTCTTATTTACTTTCTTTCTTTGCTCCTGTCTTCTGAAATAATTTATTTTATGCTCTGAAACATGGAATTTAACAAATCATCTATTTTTTAATATGCTTTAGTTTACATAAAATTGTTAAAAGTCATTTTGGCATGGTCATTTTGACTAAACTTCCCAATGAAGTAAGGTGAGCTTTACTATGTAATAAACCTGTTTTATTGACTGGTATGTTTGATTTGAGGTAAAAAGTATTATTTTGCTAAAATGATTAACTTCTAATATTTTCCTTAAATTTCATATACTTGCATATTTTACTTAGTAATATATTTTAAAATATCACCAATTATTTCTCAGGTTCAAAAATAGTTGTATAATGTTGTTTTGCAATTATGAGGATAGATTTTTTGCCTATTTTTAGAAAAGTTGTTTTGCACAATATACGAAGTGCCAGTGCAGACAAATGTAACCAACACTAAGCTGGCCAATAGAATTCAACAAACTGCTAAGGTCATTAATATAATTTGTTTTGGCACTGTTACATTTCCTAGTGCTACTCTGAATAGTTTGCTGGGCACATCAATTTGTTTTCAGCTATTGTGAAATTGGATACCTTGGCTTTCATCCAAAGCACCCTCTCAATTTGCATATCTTTGTTATCATTTCAGGTTCTCAGAACATACTGTGGACTATCATACCATCTGCACCAAGATCCTCACATCCAAACACAAATTAAAAATGAAACTGTAAAATTTGCAAGGAAACAATACAGACCTTTTATCTCATTCTCCCTCTGTTCATTTTCAAAAGAGAAACTTGCTTGTAGCCAAGCATAGCAAAAAAGGCTTTTATTAATTGGACTGGCATCAAGCATGCATACATAAAATTGTTTATTTTTCCTTATAAAGGGGTTGCCTGACATAAAAGGGTCTTTGAAGATGACATTCAGATTTTGACATTTGCATGATATTGTATAAATATCAGAGGTAGGAGACTTTTCTGACAAACCAGATGGGAAAGAAAGAAAGAGAGAGGGAGGGAGGGCAGAACAGAGGGAGGGAGGATGACAGAGAGACAGAGAGAGAGAGAGAAGGGGGAGACAGAAAGGAAAAGAAAAAAGAAAAGAAAGGAAAAAATGAAAAAAGAGAAAGAAAGGCACTTCTATAGAAAGATATTAGTCTTTACTTAAAGATATTAACTTCTCTACTAGACTGGGAATTATTAGGCAAGATAAAACAAACATTTGTTATAAACAAGATTTTATTTTTAAAGAGATCTGATCCTGACAAAATATGAAGTTTATTTTTGATATACTCTATTTTTTATTAAAAACATACAATGTAAGTGAATATTGGCCTTCTAAGTGTTGTAGTAATTGTTATTGTTGAACTTATTACTGCCTATGGTCTTAATTTAGATTGTAGGTTGGGCAATGGAATGTTTTTGAAGGATGGAGGGCATTCTGGGTCTTTGTATTCATCAACATCTGAATTATGCAGGCATAACTTTTGTATTTCCCTTTGTGATTTCTGAATACAGATGAAGGCAGGTTATAATTTCACAGAAAACAAATGTCCCTCCCAACTCCCAGGTTTTACCTATATATTAAAATACATGTATAAAAAATACCTACATGGCACTTCAGGGCAAAAGCAGGAGAGGAGAGCAGACACATGACAAGGGGATTTGCTGATTGTGGACTTCCACATGGATTTCAAATGCCAGTAAAGGGAATCTCCACCTGAGTGTATAATGGAATAGCACAAATTTGATTAGACTTTTTGACACTTTTATCATCCAGCAATCATACACAGTCAGAAAATTGTGCACAAAAGTCTGCTTATGTACTCCACCTTCAGCATAGATCATTCTTCAGGCCCTTGCAGCCTGCACAATGGTCCCTAATTCCTTCACTCTTGCAAATCATTTCAACATTTATTATGAACCTCCTAGAGATACATAGGTATTCTGTTCTTTGAAAGTCTTGTGTTGAATAATAACACTTTTAACCCACTCTCCAGAAGAGTCCAAAATTGAAAGAAAAAATGTTTTCTAGAAATAATTGTCAGTGCATGGTCTGAGTTTCATTCAAAAGTGGCTTAGATTGGAAGGTCATTGAAGATTTTAGCTGAGGAGAATCCTAGAGGCTCTTGCATGTATAAGCATTTCATCAACTCAACATTCTTTTTAAATCATCTGTTGCATCATTACTAAGTTCCACATCTTAACTGAAAGTCCTTCTTTGTCCAGTTATGATATAAAACCATGCTTCTCATTAACCATTTTCTTTCTCAGAGACTTTTTCTTTGCTGTCGACAAGATGAACTGAATTTCTCTTCCAGGTTACATTCAAAAGCACCCTTCCCTTAAGATTTCCATAGTTCTCAACTTCTCCTTCTCCTTCATCTCTCCTTCCTAAATTCTCTTCTATATAATTTTCTGTTTTAAATAAAATTAATAGGAATGACTGTAGGAGTGAAATAGCACTAATGATAGAGTCAGGCAGTACTAGTTTTACTTAGTTAAATTCCTTCTTGCTCAACCTGGTTGTCTCCTTTCAGCTGGGTGGGTCCACTCACAGCTAGACCCTGTAGACCCTACTAGGAATGAGAATCAGAGCATCTTTTGCTTGGGCAGACTGGGATGTAGTTTTTCTATTAGTGCTTGAGATAGAAGGGGAATATCGCCAAAATGTTTCATGTGAGGCTGTCCTCTTCTCTGTCCCTCCGCAAGGGGGACTGGTTTTTTTGTTGGGCCATTTTATTGTCAGGGCCAATCGGGAGTTCTTGTTGTATGCTCATACAGTTTCTTGTTCAGAATATGTGGGAGCAATAAATAAAACCAGGGAGATTGCTGCAATTTGTTCCTCAAGTTTGAAGTCCTCTATGCAGTTTGTCTTCTTTTTTTCCACCTACCCGAGTCTTTCTTTACTGGTTTGTTGTGTTATGTCCAGTTTTTTAGAGTTATAAGAGGGAAGACTAAGGGAAATAGAGCTACTTTATCTCAAGGTATTGCTACCCAATTTTTTCCTTCTTGATTATTTCTCTTAGTATTTTCAAATTATCAGGTTAGTTGCATTGCTGTTAATAAACATGAACTGATCACCAAAATTATGGTGGGCCCCATCCATTTATTTAAATAAGATGCAATTCTGTCCTGTGTGCAGGATTAAAATCCAAAACTCTCTTTATCTCTTGTACATCCTTCTTCCCCTCCATTTGTATTTCCTCTTTACTGTAGTCTGTAGTGCTACTTGCCTAGAACACTGTTTTCACTATTGCTGTTCATCAATCTATTTGTTAATCAAAAATTTCAAATTCTTAGGCTGAAACGAGGTAGCTAAATTGATACCAAATTAACAAAGTTCTTGGTGGAGAAGGCTGTGTCCATGGACAGGAGTGGCTTTGGAGAGATGTCATCCCCTGTGATCTGGGAGGCAGAAGTGACACGGACTGCACAGAAACAGAGTGCTCAAAAAAGAGTTTTAATTTGGGCATCCCAAGATGAAATTTTTGCTAATACCACACCAAGAAATCAGGTTACCCTTCAAACTTCCAGCTCATTTTGACTGCCTTTTATTCCACCAAACCGAAGCTTACTCAGGCAGCCAGATGTTTACTGCATTCTTGGAACAGGAGGGAGGTCTCCCTGGGTTACACAGTCTTCAGCGTTCTTGGCAAATCTTTCTATGGTAACCAATCTGGATGACAGTAATTGGACCTCTGCATTCTCAGCACAGCATTCAGTGCTCCTTACCCACACAGAGCCCCACAGTGTGACTAAGGACATAACTTTCAGTGCTGTTATGTTACATGAGGATGATCCTGGAGAAGCTGCATCTATGAGTGTGTTTTGTGATTTCCTGCAGTCTTTTCTGAAGCACTCTTCAACTACAGTTTTTGACCTTGTAGAAGAGTATGAAAACATTTGTAGTGTTCAGGTGAACATACTGAGTAAAATAGTGAACCAAGCAACACCTGGACTTCAAAAGTTTTCAAAAACAGCCAGCATGCTCTGGCTTCTTCAACAGGAGATGGTCACACAGAGGCTGCTGGCTTCCTTGTATAGAGACAGGATACAGTCTGCCTTAGAAGATGAAAATACGTTTGTGATTACTGCTCTTAATGCTAGTGAAAAAGCAGTTGTGGAGGTGTTATTTCAGAGAGAGTCACTTGTCCGACAAAGTCAGCTGGTGGTAGATTGGTTAGAGAGCATTGCCGAAGATGAGATTGGAGATTTTTCTGATAATATTGAGTTTTATGAAAAATCAGTATATTGGGAAAATACTCTGCATACCTTGAAACAGTGGCAGCTGTCTTCTTATATAGGAAGCGTCCATACTCTTGTCACCGAATTGGACCCCGATTCTCCCATGAGACAGAAAATGCCCCTTGATGATCTGGATAGAGAAGATGAAGTTAGATTACTCAAGTATCTTTTCACTCTAATCCGTGCTGGAATGACAGAAGAGTCACAACGGCTCTGTAAACATTGTGGGCAGGCTTGGAGAGCTGCAACACTTGAAGGCTGGAAACTCTATCACGACCCTAATGTTAATGGAGGAACAGTATTAGAGCCTGTTGAAGGGAATCCATATAGATGCATTTGGAAAATAAGTTGTTGGAGAATGGCAAAAGATGAGCTTTTTAATAGCTATGAGAGAGCAATTTATGCTGCTTTAAGTGGGGATCTCAAACAGCTTCTTCCTGTCTGTGACACCTGGGAAGACACAGTGTGGGCCTATTTTCGAGTGATGGTGGACAGTCTGGAAGAACAGGAGATTCAGATGTTAGTAATACCTCTGGATGAAACTGAATAACTCCCTAGAGAATATTTGGAAACAAATTGGACATTAGAAAAGGTTTTTGAAGAACTTCAAGCTACTGATAAAGAGAGAGTTCTGGAAGAGAATCAAGAACATTATCATACAGTTCAAAAATTCCTTATCCTGGGAGATATTGATGGTTTGATGGATGAGTTTAGCAAATGGCTTTCCAAAAGCAGAAATAATCTACCTGGACACCTCCTCCGCTTCATGACTCATCTCATTTTGTTTTTTCGCATGCTGGGACTACAGACTAAAGAAGTTTCCATTGAGGTTTTAAAGACATACATACAGCTTTTAATAAATGAGAAACACACAAATCTTGTAGCAAATTATACCTGTCATTTGCCTCAAGACCTAGCTGTTGCCCAGTATGCATTATTTTTGGAAGGTGTTACAGAATTTGAACAGTGTCACCATTGCCTGGAGCTGGCCAAAGAAGCAGATTTGGATATTGCTACTATAACAAAAACTGTAGTTGAGAACATTCAAAAGAAAGACAATGGTGAATTCAGTCATCATGACCTGGCCCTGGCCGTGCATACAGTCACTACTGAAGAGGACCATTTAAAAATTGACGTAATTGACTGGTTGGTGTTTGACCCAGCACAGAGGGCGGAAGCATTAAAACAAGGCAGTGTGATAATGAGAAAATTCTTGGCATCAAAAAAGCATGAAGCTGCAAAAGAAGTATTTGTGAAAATTCCTCAGGATTCCATAGCAGAAAACTATAATCAGTGGGAAGAACAAGGAATGGAAAGTTCACTTCCTCCCAAAGATGATAATGCTATCAGAGAACATTTGTGCATTAGAGCTTATTTGGAAGCCCATGAAACCTTTCATGAGTGGTTTAAGCATATGAATTCAGCTCCACAAAAACTTAGTTTGATACCTCAACCAACTTTTACTGAGAAAGTGGCTCATGAACACAAAGAAAAGAAATATGAAATGGATTATGGTATTTGGAAAGGGCATTTGGATGCCCTAACTGCTAATGTGAAGGAGAAAATGCATAATGTCTTGTTGTTTGTTGATGGAGGCTGGATGGTAGATGTTAGAGAGGATGCTGAAGAAGACCCTGAAAGAACACATCAAATGATTTTACTGAGAAAGCTTTGTCTGCCGATGCTGTGTTTTCTGCTTCACACCATATTGCACGGCACTGGTTGGTATCAGGAATGCCTGCAGTTAGCAGACATGGGGTCCTCTGAGTGCCAGAAACTCTATCTGGTGTTTTCTAAGGAGGAACTAAGGAAATTGCTACTCAAGTTAAGAGAATCCTCTCTGATGCTCCCAGACCAGGGACTTGATCCATTACGGTATCAAATTCAGTCATAAATCATCTGTTCTTTGTAATTTCACTAATTTCCATGGTGAGTGGAGTTTTTTGTAAAATATACATATTTGTAATTAGTGGGTTTTCTTTTGAATTATTGTGGGGAAAATGTTTTTAAAACTTAGACATTTGAATTTTGTACTTTTCAGAATATTATGGTGATATTGAAATTTTAGTGTATTATATCAGTATTTCCTTGTGTTTATTAATAAAATTATATAAAAATTAAAAAAATTCAAATTCTTACTTTATAAAAAATATTATTAATTCTATAAATGATGCAAATAAAGCTCATTGACATAATGGTTACATAAAACCCTAAGCTGCATAATCAACTAAAATGTTCTTTATATTGATTTCTAAGTATCTATCTTCCTGGACATTTAGAAAAAGGAAACCTATATTTAATAATTTACTATGTACCAGGAACTGTATTATTATTATTTTTTCACTTATTCTAACTTAGAAAGACACTTCATTTAATAAGAAAATTTAAACTCTGCCATTGACTGCCATGGAAATAGAAATTATTTTTGTACCCTGGCTATACTTAATCAGAATAGCCAGAAATCGTGAAGACTCTTTAACATTTATAATTTATATACTTTGGGCTCTCACATCTATGTAATTTAGGAAATACCACAAAAGAATATATATGACTGAATATATAGTATTTCAAAACAAATCTGAAAGTGGAAAAGTGTAACACAGTTGATTTTATTTAATTTGCATAAAAAACTAAAATAAAGGTATAAGCCTTTTTTATTCAGCCAATAAATTTATGGCTTTAGGGTAGTACAAAATTGAATATTGGTTCTTTGTCTTTCTCTATTATTATTTTATTATATAGGTGTCCAAAAATGATTTTATTTTTGTAAAATCAGTTTGGAAACAAAAGCACAAAGTATGTATTTATTTATTTATATCTAACTAGATATTACAGTTGTCCTGATTTCCCCCCTTTGTCCCCCTCCATCCAGCATCCCCCACTTTCTCAGTCAATCCCCACTCTATTATTCATGTCCATAAGTCATGCATATAGGTCCTTTAGCTACTCCATTTCTTATACTCGACTTTACATCCCAATGGCTATTCTGTAACTACCTATTTGTACTTTGTAATCTCCTCACCTCCTCACCCACTCCCCTATATCCCCTTCCCATCAGACAACCATCAAAATGTTCTCCATATCCATGATTCTGTCTCTATTCTTATTTGCTTAGTTTGCTTTTTAGATTCAATTTTTAACAGGTATGTATTTATTGCCATTTTGTTGTTCATAGTTTTGATCTTCTTTTCTTAAGTAAGTCTTAACATTTCATATAATAATGGTTTGGTGATGATGAACTCCTTTAGATTTTCTTGTCTGAAAAGCTCTTTATCTGCCCTTCAATTCTAAATGATACCTTTGCTGAGTAGAGCTGTCTTGGCTGTAGGTCCCTGCTTTTCATGACTGAATATTTCTTGCCAATCCCTTCTAGCCTGAAAAGTTTCTTTTGAGATATCAGTTGACAGTCTTATAGGAACTTCCCTGTAGGTAACTAGCTGTTTTTTCCTTGCTGCCTTTAAAATTCTATCTTTATCTTTAACCCTTGACATTTTAATTATGATGGGCCTTGAAGTGGGCCTCTTTGCATTCATCTTGTTTGGGACTCTCTGTGCATCCTGCATTTGCATGCCTATTACCTTCACCAAAGTAGGGGGGGTTTCTTTCATTATTTTTTTCAAAGAGAGTTCCAATTTTTTGCTCTTACTCTTCTTCTGGAACCCTTATATTGTGAACATTGGAATGCTTAAAGTTATCTTAGAGGCTGCTTATACTATCCTAGTTTGTTTCTTTCTTTTTCTTTTTTCTTCTGATTGGTTGTTCTTTGCTTTCCTATGTTTCAAATCATTGATTTGATTCTCAGCTTTATTTATTGCACTGTTGTGTCCCTTTAAATTATTCTTCATTTCAATTAATGTATTCTTTGTTTATGACTAGATCTTTTTTATACTGTTGAAGTCTTCACTAGTACCTTGAACATGTTTATAATCAGTGTTTTGAATTCTGCATTTGATAGATTGTTTATCTCCATTTTGTTTAGTTCTTTTTCTGGAGTTCTGATCTGTTCTTTCATTTGGGCCATGTTTCTTTATTTCTTCATTTTGGCAGCCTCCCTGTGTTTGTTTCTATATATTAGATAGACCTGTTATGACTCCCTGTCTTTGTATCATGGACTAATGTAGTAGGTGTCCTAGAGGGTCTGGTGGCATAGCCTCCCCTATCACCCAAGATGGGTACTCAAAGTGTGCCCTTCATGTGGGCTGAGTACACCATCCTCTTGTAGTTGAGTCTTGATTGCTGTTGGCAGGTAAATTGGAGGGATTTACTTAGGACAGTCAGTTGCAAGGATTGGTTATGACCACTGACCACCAACCTCTGCCCTTTATTGTTGGGAAGAAAACCGCTCAAGGGGCGGCCTGACAGAAACCTTTCCTCTTACCTGTAACATGCCTGGGGGCCTTACCATGTGGTGCCCCTGTCCCTGGGGGGATGAAAGCACTAATTCCTGTCCTCTTAGGCGTGCCGTCCATGGCAATGGTGGCTCGAAGCCTCTGGTCCGAGCAGGTACTGAAAATCCTCAGGTCCCTATTCCGGGTGCCAGATGTTGGGGGGCTTTAACGCAGCCCCCCCCCCCGCCCGGTCCACCACGGATGAAGAAAAAGACTACCAAGACATGATCTGCTTGGGGAGGAAAGGTGGCCGCTTCTCTCAAGGGGAGAACGGCCCAGAGCCTCTCTCTCCAGGGCCTTTTATTATGTTCATTTGCATAGGAATACAGATAAAGCTCATCAATCATTGTCAGCCAGTAAGGGTTAACCAATACGTGATTTACAGAGAACTTTGAGGGCTTATTCTGAGTTACAGCCAATTAGTTAGAGGGCCCTAAAACTTTAGGCGCCAGACTCATCTCAGGTCTGGACCCTTATCTCTTAAACTGAGGGTACAAATTAAGTAGGTTTCACCGGAATGTCTGTGTTTTTTCTTAGGCCTGATTCCCCAGGGAATCCGCCCCTCCCAGCACAGGACTGCACTGCCCTCTGTCATTGCTTCAGGCTTAAGTCAGGCAAGGGAAGTAAGGCAGCCAAGAGATTAGGAGACTGCTTGCAGACAGAATGAGGACTCAGGCTATTTCAAAGCCAAGGGGGGAGGGTCCATCACCCCCTTTTTCCACAGCCCCCCGAGTCCTTCCCTGCGGGCCTCTTCCATGACCATGCCTGTCTTAGGTTGATCCTCCCTTGAGGATTCTTACCCGTCATTGGCTAACTGGTCAATCTCAGGGCCAAGCAGGGTGAAGTGGGCAGGGGTGGCACACCTGCCAGGGAGACAGGCTTTGTCTCCTTAGTGGCTTATGGTCCCAACTCTGACTCAGCCTTAACCATGAGGGGTTACAGCCTCTGAAACCAGGCCGGGCAGTTCCCAACACTTTGTGGAAGATCATCTGCAGTGGCAGGGTGGTGATGCTCTGATATGGTCTGTAGATGTCCACTATGTTCACTGGCCATGAGGTTTCCTGGGTGGTTCAGGCCAAGGTCAGCCCCTACCTGTGTTTTGCCTGGGAGCACCCTGCCTGATCTATAGTGCAATCTGAGATGACTGATACTTGTGCCGGGCTTGGATATTCCAGGCTGGCTGCTGTTAGTGCTATGATTCTAGGCTGTGCCTGGGGCCACTTTACAAGAAGTATGGGGACTGGGGGCTCACTAAGGCCAACTGTTGCTTGTTTGAAAGGATTGATGAAGTTGTGAACCTTGAGCCAAGACCAGCCATTCATATGAAAAGCTGCTGTTAACAGCTATATGTTTGGTGGGATGGAGTCTCAGGGGATCTCCTGGGCAGGGCAAAGAGTGTTAACCAGGTTGATGGAGTCTCAGATATGGCACCCACCTGCTGGTTCTGGCTTTGTGGCTCTTTCCACCTTTCTGTCTGGGAGAAAGCTGTCCCCCATCTATTGCCTTGATGCTAGACACTTCAGTCCCTCCCTGTATGCCACTGGTACCTTTGAAGCTGCTACCTCAGTGCTGTAGCTCAGATGGAATGACTCTGAGTAAATTTGTATGTGGGTACTTAAGAGGAACTGCTTGGGGCTCTAGAAGTTTCTTTCACTGAATCAATCCCTGCTCGTGTTTGCAGCCAGAAGTTAGGGGTCTTATTTTCTTGGCACTGGTACCTTCGGCTGGGAGTCCTGCTGTGGAGCTGGGACTCCCTACTCCTGAGCTATCTCTTCCAAATTGTTATCCACCACATGTGTATTTGGGACCACTTTATTCCACTTCTCTATCCCTCCTACCAGTCTGGATGGATGTGGTTTCTTTAATTCCACCATCATACTTTCATTCAACTTGATTTCTGCTGTTTCTGAGTAATAGTTGTTCTATAATTTTGGTTGTAATTTTGATGTGGTTTTATGAGGAGGTGAGTCATTTCTACCTCTGTCACTGTCTTGACTGGAAGTTACAAAGATCTATATAAGCACAATATTAAATGGACAATGCCATAATATTGCCAAGTTAACAATCAAAGCTCATCTTTAGTATATGTGGCATCACTATTCTTTTCCTTTCTTTTCTGTAGTTCCACCTCCTGCACAGACAAGTAGGAGTTTACCTACCTTCTTAGAGTCCCTTTTTCACCTATATCTCTCTTCCCTCTTCCATTTAAATATGTTTTTTGAAATAAGTTGTTACCTCATGAAAACCAAGTAACCTGAAATGTAACTGAGAAAATAGATATTTTCATAATAGCAAAGAAAAGAATCTGAAGGTAAAGGATTGACTTTCTCAGCGTTTAGTAAAATAAGAACTGTTACATAGTAGTGAAAATCGTGGGCTTTTTATCCAGCTGGGCTGGGTTCAAAGCCTTAGTGCAAAGCCTGGCCCTTCCTCTTGGAGGTTGTGTAGTCACTGCCATGTCAAATAGCTGTCTGTTCTTCAGCACCCTGTCCTGTAAAATGGGATCATGGGATCTATACTAGCACTTGCCTCAGAAATGGGGTTAAATAAGTAAGGATTAAATTAGTGTGTGTGCGTGTGTGTATAATTTATATTTAATGTATTTAAACTATTGCCTAACTTATAAGGGACTATATAACTTTTAGATATGGAAATTCTCAGATACCTACATATAGGTGAAATAGCATTTTTGAGTAGGAATACTTTAAAGAATCTCTGAAATAGCTTTAGCTCCAATGTGTAAAGGTCATTAGATAAATACTGGTGCATAGAAATAAGAGTAGATATAGAGAAAATATATAAAGATACAGAAAACAATGTGGCAGAGATATAGATATAGATATATAAAAGACTCCCTCATCATTATAAACCCAAAACAGTGAATCTAAGTATTTTTATTAACTAACAGTGATTGTTTTTGTTGTTTTTTGTTTATTATTTAATAGAAAAGTGGGAATAATTTAACATTAACTTGGACAAAAGCACTGATAAAGACATTGACAAACGTATCTTTAATTCCTTGTGTAATGAATGACACCAACATATGAGATTATGTCTTAAATGTAAGAGGCATTTGTCTTGTTTCCTCCAGATCTATATCCTTCTTTTCCTTTCTCTTATCTGCTCTATATCAGGGGAGAATCCTACAGGACGCATCTCACAGGGTCTGTGTCTACTAGCTTCTACAGTGTCTTCAGGTGATGGGAGATGCTAGCAAAAGATTAGAGGGAATGGGGGAGAAGACGAGGTAAGTCTCTCCACTTCTCTCTGTTTCAGAATGTTTCTCAGAAGGCAGCAACAGCTAGTCCACCTCCTACCAAACGTGCCCAAACATGCTTGCTTTTTGTGGCCCTGGCCATTTTGCTAGTTTCATCAACTCCTTCCATTTCCCTAGGATATCTGGGATACAGCAGTTCCCTGCTTTTGCTATATAATTTGTATATCATTTCTCAGCAAATCTGTTGGCTATATAACTAATTCTCAATTATACCCCCTCCCTTTTAAAAGAGGTTTTCTCTTTCTAGTTGGTACTTGACTCAGTGAATACCCCTGATACTTTAAAGTGCCTTATACCAAATGGAGACAAAATTAATAGATACCACCTGCATAATGTTAGGCCACTCAAATAAAAACAGAAAATATATATTTGATGTGCTTTCTTAAACCACAGTATTCTAAATAATTGGTTTTGCATTCAGTAATCCACTCATTTATTTAATAAGCATATTTTCAGGTTCTAGCAGGTGCCCACCACTATTACAGGCTCCAGGGAAATACGAGTGGTCAAGAACAGAGTGTCTGCTCTCTGTCCCACACATTCCAGTGGGAAAGTCAGATTCTAAACAATTAATTTCTACTACATTCGATGGCAATGAGTGCCAAAAAAAAAGAACCAAGCTGGGTGAAGGGACAGACAGAAAATCAATATAGTGCTATAGATTGATTGGGGAAGATTTTACTGATGGGTGATTTTGGGCAGAGACCTGATTTCAGGGAAGAGGAGTGTTCTGTAGATACATTCATGGAGAGTCAGCCAGGCAGAAAGAGCAGTGAGCATCAACTCATTAATAAAAACAAATAAATAAAATGTTTCTCATTGACAAACCGAAAATCCTACTCTAGGTTGCATAAAAAAGAGACAAGTGATTTTTGTGTAAGCCAAGTTATATCCAAATCCAAATCCATTAAACAAGGCTTAAAAGAAATGCCCATTAACACCACAGGTCATAACAATGAACATGCAACAAATACCACTATCTAATAAAACTGTGAAACTATCAAGTTACATAACATGTAAACTACAGGAGACATATGAATAGAGAGAAACACTTTGATCATGGGAAACACTGAACTAAGTGAACTAAAAATTTAAGAAGGACTTAGAATGACGCTATCCAAGAAAAATTTAATGAAAGCTACATATATAGGTCACACATGTAATTTAAATATTCTAAAAGCTAAAATAAAAAAGTGAAAAAACAGGTAAAATTGATTTAAAAATAGATTACACTTAAAATATCCAAAATGTTTTAATTTAACATGTAATTAAAGTAATTTTTAGTGAGATATCTGTATATTTTTATTTGTTTTCATTCAAAACTTGGTTTGAACTTTACACATATTGCATTTTAGTATGGACAAACCAAATTTCAACTTCTCAATAACCAGGTAGAATAAGCTCTGTAATCAGTAGCATAAATCATATATTTACATATAGTTATATACACATATATACATGGGTGGGAAAAGTAGATTTACATTTGTGAGTATGTGAAACAGAATTAATAAAGCTATTTTAATAATCATAATCTGCATATTTTTCCATGTGAACAACTATAAGCTGACTTTTGCACACCCCTGTGTGTAACTCTGAATTCTGATAATGGGGAAACTAACTTGTTTTCAAGTGTACATGAAGCATTTATGAAATTAAACTTTAATAAGCCATAAAAATGTTGGTAAAATTTGAAACTAAAAATCATGCAAAGGGCATACCATGATCACAATGTCATAAAACAATAATTTGGTAATGATAATCAAACACAAACACACATATCTATGTTTCTAGAAACTAAAAGTAATAAAATAAAATAAAATAAATAAAGTCCTCATTATTAAATGCACTTGAGTCAATTGGATCAATGAAGAAGTGGAAATACAAGCTGCGAATCAACTAGAAAGCAATGATAATAACAGCATTTCACTTTAGAGTCCATAGATCACAAATATTGGAGTACTCAAGAAAAGCCTGGAGCATGGAATACATAGAACAATAAAAATGATAATAATTATAATAATATTATAATTGAAAAATCTAGAAGAACAAAACAAACTAAAAGGACACAGAGAAAATACAAGATAAAGAAGTAATATATCAGAAATTATTGAAAACATAGGAAAACTAATGAATGAAACAAATGTTTCTTTGAAAGATTGTCAGGGAACTTTAATGCAGCCCCCGTCTGCCATGGATGAAGAATAAGTCTACCAAGACATGATCTGCTTGGGGAGGAAAGGTGGCCAATCTCTCAAAGGATTAGGGCCCAGAGCCTTTCTCTCCATGGGCTTTTATTAGGTCCATTCGCACAGGAATACAGATAAAACTCATCAATCATTGTTAGGCAGTAAGGGTTAACCAATACGTGATTTACAGAGAACTTTGAGGGCTTATTCTGAGTTACAGCCAATTAGTTAGAGGGCCATAAAACTTTAGGTGCCAGACTCATCTCAGGTCTGGACCCTTATCTTTTAAGCTGAGGGTACAAATTAAGTAGGTTTCACAGGAATGTATGTGTTTTTTCTTAGGCCTGATTCCCCAGGGAATCTACCCCTCCCAGCACAGGACTGCACTGCCCTCTGTTATTGCTTCAGGTTTAAGTCAGGCAAGGGAAGTAAAGCAGCCAAGAGATTAGGAGACTTCTTGCAGACAGAATGAGGACTCAGGCTATTTCAAAGCCAAGGGGGGAGGGTCCATCACCCCCTTTTTCCACAGCCCCCCCGAATCCTTCCCTGCGAGCTTATCCCTGTTGACCAGAGCCTGTCTTAGGTTGATCCTCCCTTGAGGATTCTTACCCATCATTGGCTAACTGGTCAAGCTCAGAGCCAAGTGCGCAGAGGTGGCACACCTGCCAGGGAAATAAGCTTTGTCTTCTTAGTAGCTTATGGTCCCAAGGTCTCTGACTCAGCCTTAACCATGGGGGGTTACAGCCTCTGAAACCAGGCAGGGCAGTTCCCAACTAAAGATCAATTAATCAGCCAAATAACTACCTATCTTAATCCACAAAGGAGACAAAGCACAAATATACAAAATCAGAAAAATTGTCAAAGAGAAATGGAATATTAAACAAATGAAATGAAAACAAAATAAGAGAAGATTTTCTGTACAAATCTATTAAAGTGAATTTGAAAATCTAAATGCAAGAGATTATTTATAGAAAATATAATTTAGCAAACCAACTGTAGTCAAAGTAGAAAGTCTAATTTGGCCAATATTTATTGAAGAAAAATGAAAAAGAAAAAATATTATGATAATCACAGATAATTGTATGTGGAAATTTTACCACAATGTAAAGACAAGCTGAATCTAATAATTCTTAATGTATTTCAGAAGAGAGGAAAAAAGACAAATATTTGATTTTTAAATGAATTTACCATAACAAAGGCTAAGGATAGCATAAAATCTGGTAAAAATTTTCTAACCAAAAAAGAAACCCCCCAAAACACACACCTGCAAAATGATGTCACTTGTGAATAATAATAAAACATTTTATAAGCCTCTTCCCCAAAAGCAAACTCAAAAGACAATAATAAAAATAAAGGGTTAATATTTCTAATATATTTTTAAAAACCTACTCATATGCACAAGAAAGACCAAAAACCCAATGGGAAACTAGTTAAGAGATAGGAGATGAGTCAAAGTATAAGCAATACAAATGATACTTGAGCTCTGCATGCACAGTCAATTTCACTTACAACAAACATAACCATACTGACTTGTAAAAGTTTGATAACTTATCCTGGTGACAAAGTTGAGTAGAATTCTTGTTTCTCCTCCATAATTAGCATAATGCAAAATGGTACAGACTGTGTGAAAGAGAAAGTGGCAACATCTCACAGCATTAAATATAAACTTATTCTTTGATTCATCAGTCCTGCTTCTAGGATTCAATCAAAACTACATCTGCAAAAAATAAAATGAAATAAATATTCAATTTTATTAAATGTGGCTTTATTTTTATTTCAAAAGATTGTAAATTCAAATGTCCATCAGTGGGACTATTTGAATAAACTATGATACATTTACACAGGGGAGTACTATATAGCTATAAAAATAAGTGATTTCTATATATTAATATAGAGTTATCAACAGAATATAGTCTAAAGTAAAAAGAAGCAAGAAATAGTAATATGTTCCCCTTCTTTTCTGTAAAAAGGGGAAAATGTACATATATTTAATTATTATTAAAATGTTTAAATGTGTGGTTATTAAATGAATAATATATTTCATATTACTCAATGTGAAATAACTAGACATCATATAACTACTGATGTGATGTGGTATGCAGTACCTGGCTCCAACTATGAAATATCTCCTCCTGCCAGAACATATTTGAACTTGAATCTAATAAAACCTTCAGATCTTCCTTCTAATTCCCTGATGTTTGGGGGCTACAGGAAAAGTTAAAGATTACACAAAGTAGCATTTAGCCAAACCTATAATATGATATAGTTCTGTAGTCCAAGTAATCCAATTCCAACAAGGCAATGACATAAGAACAAACTAATATTAAAGTAGGGAATAATATTCTAATTAGAAGTTACTTAAAAGGAACTTGAGGTATAACAATTCAAATGATCCCTCTAGAAAATGAATCAGAAGATAGTTTAGAATGATTATTTTGTTAGATGTGCTACTAATACAGGAGTTATAAAATCAAATGTTGTTTGTTTTGAAATGCATTCTGAAGTTCTTGGTGAGGTTGATTAAAATCATTGAAATTATGTGATATATAAGATTCCCTTTTGATACTCCATGAAAGGAGGGCAGGAAAGAAAAAGGATAAAAAAATGAAGAAAACAAACCAAAACACATATGAATTGGAGCTAACACTTTTTCCATATTCTATGGGCCAAAGCAAGAGGCTCACTCAATCTCAACCAACAGCCACGGGGCAGGAACATTCACTCTTCTCAGGGAAGTTTTGACAGAAGTAAGGCTTGTAGGGGGAGGGGAAAACTATTGAGCAACAAATTGATTATAAATAATAAGATTCAGGTTTTGATTTGAAACATGCTTTTCAGTCCAAGTGTAGGTGGAAACTAGACAGACAGTTAAGTATAAGAGTACTGATTTCAAAGGAGAGATTGAGGCAAGATGTAATTTTTAATATAAATTTACTAATGCTTTCACTAAATTGCTTTGATGTTTTGGTATTAATATTAAGAAAACATACCAATGAGATTAATCATGGATATATTCCAATTTGAATAGAAATATATTAAAAATTTATATAAAATAGCAGGATTCAGAGAAAATACGCACAGAATTGGAAATAACTTTTCAAGACTGGGTGGTTCTACTAGATAACTTTTATCCTAGTTTATCTTTCTGATCCTGAAATTTTAAAAAATGGCAACCAGCAAAATATTAGGGAAGTTCAGATCCCACAGAACCTAAGGTATCATCTGGTCCTAACACCTGGCCCACTTCAAGGGATCCTTTGACAACTCTGTGTGCACATTGGTCATCCAAACTTGCTTGTCTTCTTTAAATCAAGTAAACTGTGTTATTTTAGAAGGCTCTTCATTTAATTTGAGATGATTTCCAGTACCAAGCTCTGACTGAAATCTTGGTTATATATTTACTGGCATTGTGGCTTCAATAAGCTTCAGTTTCCTCAGTTGTGGATAGTAATACCCAGCTCACCCTCCCTTCCTTTTTATGTAGTGAGACCAGAACAATCACTCTCATATGGGTGAATTTTATCTCTTCAAAATTCTATGACACCTTAAAAATTGCTGATTGTGGTTTCAGAATGTTTCTTCAGTAGCCTGAAATATTATTTGGAGGTAAGGGAATCATTCTCATGCTTCTCTGCAAGTTGGAATCACCTGGGAAAAAATATGAAGCCTGGCCCCCACCAACAGAGAATGTCTTAGCTATTGAACTGTTAATTATTCTTCACGTTATTCTAAGGTGTAGTCAGGGTTGTTTATAACTACTAGTTTAGGGAGGTGAAATATTTAAAGCAGATAGATGATTACTCTATTCACCATTATGTCATTCTTTGGGTAAAATTTTTATTGACTTTAAGTTAGAATTGTTTACACTAAGCAGTGAGTCTTTAAGACACATTCAGAAATAAAGGTTTCTTGGAAAACTGTAAATGGTAATATAAAGAAAATATACTATAAGTGGAAACCCAAGAAGAGGTAAAGTGGTAGTATTGGTCTTCAAACATGCGAGGTCTGAGTTGGTGTCTGGAGTCCAAGCAGCTAGGTCAATGCAGCTACACTCTAGTCCAGCCATTTTCAACCTTTTTCATCTCATGGTACACATAAAGTAATTAGCAAAATTCTGCAGCACACCAAAAACATATTTTTTGCCAATCTGACAAAAATAGGTATAATTTTGATTCATTCACACCAGACAACTGTTGTTTTGTTGGTTGTTTTCATTTTTTCATTTGACAATCTAAGGGAATAGAGGTCACACCCTTTGAAAATTGCTGCCCTAGTTCACTGGTTCTCAAAATTTAGCATGCATTAAAATGACTTTGAAGGCTTTGCTGGGCCCCACCTTCAAAGGTTATGATTCATTAGACTCGAAGTTGAGTCCCAGAGTTTTGCACTTCTCATAAGATCCCTGGTATTACTGGTGTTGCTCACATGGAGGACATGCTTTGAAGATAATGTTCTAGTTGTCTGCTCCTTCTGGACTTCCATGAATTGGCTTCATTGTTGTTTACTGAGGATGCTCTCTCATTCCTTCTTTGTATGGCAGTGGCGCACCAATCTGCTAGAGCCCTCCACATATTCTTTCTCAAGATGAAATTTGAGAAGCACTGCTGTAACAGGACTCAACCTCACTCCTCCTTCAGGTTTTGTTCTTCCCAATCACTGGTGGTGGTTCAAAGTCCTTAGAAGAAATGGCTCATTGGTCCAGTTCATCTTTTAAAACCAGATTGGTCACTGGCCAGTTTAGTTTGGCTCTATATTCAATTTGTCATGTAAAGGTGAACCCTCTTCCCCCAAATTTCAATGCCTGTTGTATATCTATATTAAGAACAATTGCTACAGAAGGATATTTTAGTGGGGTCCTTGGACCAAAAACAATAGATAGAAACAAGTTCTCAAGCTATACCCCAGACTTTTGAATCAGAAACAGAGGGTGGGGCCTGGCACTCTGTGTCTTAACCAATCCTGCAGCTGGTGCTGTTGGCACTGAAATTGAAAAATCATGACTATAAAAGAAGAATCTAACTTAAAGCTTCAGACTTCATGTATTACTTTATCTCACCTCCCAATTCATATGCTAGGCTGGTGGCAAGATTTATAAAATACTTCAAAAAATATAAAATTTTGCCACTAAATTTGTATTTCTCAAACTTCAAATTTTAGGCACCTGAGGTATCCATTTCTAAAAGGGATTTGAAAAAAAACAGTAGACCTGTCTTTGAGGCCATAGGCCCCACATTACCACATTTCTCCACTGTCTGTAGCTGAAACCTTATATGAACAACCTTACTTCAGTTTATAATTGTGAAACCCACAAAGGTCGCATTGGCAATAAAATACTCCACAACTTCCATGGCAGTGCACATCTGGTATGTAATTTTACATAAACAAATTGTACTTTGATGAAACTTAAACCTATGAAATTTAAACAAAATGGTGTAAGTGATGAATCCCAAAAGAAAAAGAAAGGAATTTGGGTTCTTTGTTTCCACTTTTGAAACCCAGGTGCACATTAAAGTTAGTGCCAGGACATACACTTATGTAATTTGGATCAAGTGCAGGTTTTCCTGTCTAATGACATTAGACTGGCTACATCAAAATAACCACGGGCCTCAAGCAAAGTTCAGTAAACCCATCTTTCTAAAGGAGGAAAAGGAAGGAACTTGCTTAGGTATCCAGTAATGTGGTCAGCCCAGCCATAATCTTCAACTTTACATCATTGAAAACATTGAGGGAAAGCAGCATTTTCTACTTTGGACTGAATTACTTATCAGCCACTCACTTCAGGAATCTGGTGCAGGCAGGTGTTTATATCAGATGATGCAGAGAACCAGAAGCCAAAATATTACTCTTTACCTTCTCCTTATAAAATAATTGGAAAAAAAGAAAAGATAGACATGTCCATTCCCTTCAACTCCTACAGTTTATGATCAGTAATGATGAAGTTAAGTGATAATTATTAATATGTATTTTTTCTAAAGCATGCTATCTTCAACTATAAAATCTTCATTAAGGAACAAAACATAAATCTTACAACTTTAGACTACTGTATTCATAGACAACAGTAGTCATTGTACACTTTAATATTATACTTTTAAGTACATACATAAATAGTCATATTGTACCTTTAAATCGATATGCCAGTACAGCCTCTGTGAACCCAGTAAAACACCACTAAGTCTCTCTCAGGATGTCCCTTCTCTGTTCTGCCATTGAGCTGGGATTCTCCAGGGTTTGTGAAGCACTTCTCTCTGGATCTTCCTAAGTGATCTTACCTGTTTTCTCCATCTCTAATACTGTCTCAAAGTCAAGGTTATCTGCTCGATCCTGCATCACTTTTTCATTTGTATATACCATAGGCACTTCAAGCTTTTAGTATGTCCAAAATAGACCTCAATGTCTCTTCTCCCTTCTCACCACAAACCTGATCATTTCCAATACTGTATCTCAAGCAATAAATCCCATGGTTATTCCTGGCTCCTCCCTCTCACTTATTTTCTACATATTCTATATTTATAATCACCTATTTTTATCAATTCTTCTTGGAATTACCTTTAAATCTGCCCTCCACATCAATTCTCTATTTAGTTATCTCTAGCTAGATAAAAAAAAAAAAAAAAAAAAAAAAAAAAAAAAACAGACCAAAACATGGTAGCTTAAAACAGCAGCAATTTATAATTTTTCCAAGGACTTTATCCAACAGAATAATGTGGATTTCCTTATAGCATGGTGGTTGTGTTCCAAGAGAGTAAAAGCAGAGTTTGCCAGGCCTCTTGATAACCATGTCTGAAACCAGTACATGCCATTATTCAAAGCAAGTCACAAGTCCAGCATAGATTCAAGAGAATGTTCACCACAGACATACACAGAGGGGAAGTATGGCTGTTGGTCATCTTTGGAGACTAACTATTACATTGGATTAAGCCACTAAGATTTGACTTAACTATAGCAGACCCTAGCCTTTTCTGGCTAATATATTCTGCCTTTATGGGGAAGAGCCCGGAGGCAAGAGGGAACATATATCTCATTGCACCCACCCTGCTTTGCTTGATTTGGCTTATCTTTTAAAAATAACTTTCTCACTCCTTCTCATGTCCTCTACCACACACACACACACACACACACACACACAAATGTAAAACAGCAGGAAAAAGCCTCCATTTCTCTATATCAAAAAGTCTGGTGCTCAAAATTCACACTTTCTTTACACCATACTCAGTCTGGTTATGAGCACACATTTGTATATCATGGTTATTTGCAGACCTGCTCAACTCTCAAAAGAGAAGCAAATGCTGCAATGAACTAGGATAGGAGTTATCAAATATTTTGGTCTCTGGATGCCTTTAAGTTCTTAAAAGTTGCTGAGGACTTCAAACAGCTTTCGTGTATGTGGATTATCACTGTTGATATTTAAAATATTGCAAAGTAAAACTAAGGTTTTAAAAAGATTTATTTACAAATATGCTGAAATAAAAATAGTGATTGTAATATATGTTTACATAAATTACACATATTAAAAATAGTTATGTATTTAAAAAATAGTGAAGTGAATTGCATTGTTTTATATTGTTAGAAATGTCTGATTTAATAAAAGACAAATATATTGTCACATCTTCTTCTATATTCAATTTTGTTTTAATGTGCAGGGGTTTTGTTTGATTGAAGTTTATGAGGAAAATCCAGTCCATACAGTTATTGTAACATGGCAGCTTGTGGGTCCCCTGAGCTTGTCTCAGAAACTCAGAAGTTTTTGTAGTACATTTTGAGAAATGGTGTGTGTTGGGTGGGTAGAGAGGTGACTTTCAAGTATTTTAGGCACTATAGTTAATGCCCATGAAAAATAATTAAGCAATATATGATAATACACCTTGAATTTTCAGGTTTTGGGATAGATCCAGCATTTTCAGTAAAGGGAGATCACTAGGAACTAAATAAATCATATAAAGTTTTTTTTTTTTGAAAGTTGAAGGAATTTAGCAGGAAATTAGGAAGTAGGTAAGACTTAGATTGTCAGATGTAGTGTTTGGGATTCCAGATGTAAAATAACATGGAAAAAGTATACAGATGGATCTTAGCAAGTCCAAACACTGCAAAAATACCTACTGCTTTCTAATGTCTATGTATCTTTTCATGTTGTCCACCTTCCAGCTTATTTAGGAATCCAGTTATTTACATCATAATGAATTTACACCATTACATGCTCTTTACATTTAGATGTGAGGGAACATAGATAGTCCTTCCAATCTGAAACGGAAGATCTGGCTGCTTCTTGCCTCCATCCTGGGTGAAGAGAAGGAGAGAGTTGGGCTGTGGAAGAAATGATTGGTCCCTCCCCAGACTACACAACTCCAGCAAAATGGGGAGTGTCATGTGATAGCCAAACATCAGCAGATGTAATCCCCAAAACATGGATCAACAGTCAAATCCTGATGTTGTCACCAACCCCTCTCTATCTCTCAAATTAAGCCACAAATCTCTAAGAGATCCCCATTATGGTCATTTCTAAAATAAGTGAATTTCAAGTAATTTCAGTCACAGATAGGTATTAAAATAAAGACAAGTTGTACCATTTAATAACTTATTCTTTTGGTGGCTATAGTTATAACACAGAGAAAATGTATTCCTCCTTGCATTTAGATATTTGAGAAAGTGCTTGTTTTATGTACATTGGAATATAATTTCAGTCTTTCCTGGTCTAGAATGAGGTAACTGGGTCCCACAGTTCCCCAGTCCAGAGAGGAAATAGTTTGCTCCTGAGAGTGCACTGAGTTTGAAGATGAGAGCTTTTGCAGGACTGCAAGGGAAATGGGGTACTTGGGGCATTCCAAGTGGAAGAACGAATTGGATGGGGAGCAATGGTGGTAAAGCACTTACTGGTCAGTCCTACTTTTGGATTGACAGAGAAAGAAGCACAGCTCATTTAGAACTGGGGGTCACAGGTTAAAAAGAAACCTGACCTACTACTTAAACTCATATGAAGAATCGATATGTTTGCAGATTTGCCACTAGTAAACTGCTTGTGTAAGCATAATTTTATTTTATCCACAGAGTACCTCTGTGAAGGAAGCAACACAGCATTATTTCTTATACAGAGGACACAAAAATCCAGAGGGAATTAAGCCTTATAGAAAATGATTTAAATATTTTCTTTTTTAAAAAAACATCTTTATTGAATTTATTGGGGTGACAAATTAATAAAATTATATAGGTTTCAAGTGTACAATTCCATAATACATCATCTGTTTATTGTATTGTGTGTTCACCATCCAAAATCAAGTCTCCTGCCATCACCATTTACCCACACTTTACCCTCTTCTACCTCCCCCATCCTCCTTTCACTCTGGTAATCATTATATTGTTGTCTGTGTCTATGAGTATTTTCTCTTTTTTTGCTTAATCCCTTCAGATTTTTCACCCAGTCCCCCTCTGTCAGGAGTCAGCCTGTTCTCTGTATGTATGAGTCAGTTTCTAATCTGATTTTTCTTTATTTTATTCATTATATTTGACATATAAGTAAAATCATAGGGTGTTTGTCTTTCTCTAAGTGGCTTATTTCACTTAGCACAATATCCTCCAGGCCACCAGTGCTGTCACAAAAGTTAGTATTCCCTTGTTTTATGGTTAGTATTCCATTGTGTAAATGTACCACAGCTTTGTTATCCACTCATCTACTAATGGGCACTTGGGTTGTTTCCAGACCTTTTTTTGTTGTAAATAACACTGCAATGAAAATAGGTATGCATATGTTATGTTGAATTAGTGTTTTGGGTTTCTTTGATTATATTTCCATAAGTAAAATTGCCAGGTGATAAGGCAGTTCCATTTTTAATTTTTTGAGAAAACTCCATACTGTTTTCCACAGTGGCTGCACCAATCTGCATTCCCACAAGCAGTGCACAAGTGTTCTCTTTTCTCCACATTCTCACCAACACTTCATGTTTATTGACTTATTGATATTAGCCAATATGACAGGTATGAGGTAATATCACATTGTGGTTTTAATTTGCATTTCTCGGATGATCAGTGATATGGAGCATCTTTTCATATGTTTCTTAGCTATCTGTATGTCCTCTTTGGAGAAGTATCTCTATTTAGGTCCCTTGCTAATTTTTATAAATTGGAAATTTGGGGGTTTTTTTTGTCTAGAGTTGTATAAGTTCTTTAAACATTTCGGATTTCAACTTCTTATCAGATGTACTACAAGCAAATATGTTTTCCCAGTTAGTGGGCTGTCTTTGCATTTTGTTGATAGTTTCCTTTGTTGTGCAAAAGCTTTTAATTTCATGTCCCATTTATTTAATTTTTCTTTTGTTTCTCTTGCCTAAGGAGAAATAGAAATAAATGTTGCTAAAAGAAATGTCTAGAACCAAGATGGCAGCATAGGTAGACACACTGCACCTCCTCGCACAACCAGAACTGGAAGAAAATCGAAATGCAAGGAAGCCCAACACCAAGGAGATAAAAAGGAAACATACATCCAGACCGGTAGGAGGGGCAGAGATGGGCACTGGGGTGGAGAGGACTCACTTTGCTGTGGTGGGACCAAGACTGGTGGAGTGTGGGATGAACGGGGCAAGCAGTCTGAATACTAGCAGACCCTGTGGCCCCACATTCGCGCACAGATAAACCAAGAGGGCCGGACTCAGAGTGGTGGAAAACAGGGCAGGCAGAGTGGCGGGTAGCACCCCATGGCCCCACATTCCCATACAGATAAACTGGGAAGAATGGTGGGGGAGCGAAGCAGACTGCTTAATCCAGCGCTCCAGCGTGGGGGAAATAAAGCCTCAAACCTCTGATTGAAAACACCCGTGGGGGTTGGGGTGGCAGCAGGACAGACTCCCAGCCTCACAGGAGAGGTCCTTGGAGAGACCCACAGGGGCCTAGAGTGTGCACCAGCCCTCCCACTCAGGAACCAGCACCAGAGGGGCCCAATTTGATTGTGGGTAGCAGAGGCAGTGACTGTAATCCCGTGGAGAGTGGAGCGGGTGCCATAGTTCCCTCTTGGCCCCTCCCCCACGTACAGAGTCACAGCACAGCACCAGCATCACCCCACCCCAAGGAAAACCTAAGGCTCCGCCCCTTTAAGTAACAGACAAGCAAGGCCAAAAAAAAAAAAAAATGGCCCAAATGACAGAACACTTCAAAGCTCTGGAAAAAATACAACTAAGCGAAGAAGAGATAGCCAACCTATCAGATGCACAGTTCAAAACACTGGTTATTAAAACGCTGACAGAATTGGTTGAATTTGTTGGAAAACTAGATGAAAAAATGAAGGCTATGCCAAGAGAAGCAAAGGAAAATGTACAGGGAACCAATAGTGATGTGAAGGAAACTGGGACTCAAATCAATGGTGTGGACCAGAAGGAAGAAAGAAACATCCAACCAGAAACGAATGAAGAAACAAGAATTCGGAAAAATGAGGAGAGGCTTAGGAACCTCCAGGACATCTTGAAATGTTCCAACATCTGAATTATAGGGGTGCCAGAAGAAGAAGAGGAAGAACAAAAAATTGAAAACTTATCTGAAGAAATAATGAAGGAGAACTTCCCCAGTCTGGCAAAGGAAATAGACTTCCAGGAAGTCCAGGAAGCTCAGAGAGTCCCAAAGAAGCTGGACCCAAGGAGGAACACACCAAGGCACATCATAATTACATTAGCCAAGATGAAATAGAAGGAGAGAATCTTAGAAGCAGCAAGAGAAAAGGACACAGTTACCTACAAAGGACTTCCCATAAGACTGTCCGCTGATTTCTCCAAAGAGACCTTACAGGCAAGAAGGGGCTGGAAAGAAGTATTTGAAGTCATGAAAGGCAAGGATCTACATCCAAGATTACTCTATCCAGCAAAGCTATCATTTAGAATGAAAGGGCAGATAAAGTGCTTCTCAGATAAGGTCAAGTTAAAGGAGTTCATCATCACCAAGCCCTTATTATATGAAATGTTAAAGGGACTTACCTAAGAAAGAGAAGATAAAAAATATGAACAGTAAGAATGACAGCAAACTGACAGTTATTATCAACCACACCTAAAACCAAAACAAAAGCAAACTAAGCAAACAACTAGAACAGGAACAGAACCACAGAAATGGAGATCACATGGAGGGTTATCAATAGGAGAGTGGGAGGGGGAGAGAGGGGGGAAAGGTACAGAGAATAAATAGCATAAATGGTAGGTAGAGCATAGACAGGGGGAGGGTAAGAATAGTGTAGGAAATGTAGAAGCCAAAGAACTGGTAAGTATGACCCATGGACACGAACTATAGAGGGGGAATATGGGAGGGAGGAGGTGGGCAGGATGGAGTTGAGTGAAGGGGTGGAAATGGGACAACTGTAATAGCATATTCAATAAATACATCAAAACAAAAGAAATGTCTAAAATTATACTGCCTATGTTTTCTTCTAGAATTTTTATGGGTTTGTGTCTTACATTCTAGTCTTTAATCAATTTAAGTTTACTCTTGTGTATGGTATAAGAACATGGTCTAGTTTCATTTTTTTTCACATATCTGTCCAATTTTTCCAACACCACTTACTAAATAAACTATTTTTACCCCATTGTATGTCCATGCCTACTTTGTGAAATATTAATTTACCATAAAAATGTGAGCTTATTTCTGGGCTCTCTATTCTGCTCCACCGATCCATATGTCTGTTTTTAAGCTATTACCATGCTGTTTTAATTACTATGGCCTTGTAGTTTAGTTTGATATCAAGTAGTATTATTCCTCCAAATGTGTCTTTCTTTCTCAAGGTTACTGGGGCTATTTAGTTTCTTCTGTAGTTCCGTGTACTTTTTTGGAATATTTTAGTTCTGTGAAATACACTATTGTTTTCTTGATAGGAATTGTATTGAATATATAGAATGCTTTATACAGTATGAACTTTTTAACAATGTCAGTTCTTCTTGTCCACGAACACAGTGTATGATGCCAATTATCTGTATCTTCTTCAATTTCTCATTTCATTATCATATAATTCTCTGAGTACAGGTCTTGTATACCCTTGGGTAAATTTATTACTATTTTTTTATGGAATTGTAACTGGGATTGTTTTCTTAGTTTCATTTCCTGATCAATCAATACTGGTACACAAAAATCAGACTAATTCCTTGATATTTATTTTGTGTTCTGCTACTTCACTAAATTCATTTTTCAATTATAGTAGATTTCGGTAGTATTATGTTGAGGTATGTTCTGTCTATTTCCATTTTGCTGAGAGTTTTTATCATATATGGGTGCCAGATTTTATCAAATGCTCTCTCTGCACCTGTTGATATTATTATGTGATTTTTATCCTTCATTTTGTTTATGTGGTGTATCACGTTTATAGATTTGTGGATGTTTTACCAACCCTAAACATCCAGAGTAAATCTCATTATATCATGGTACATGATCTTTCTATGTATTGCTGGATCCGGTTTGCTAATATTTCATTGAGGATTTTAGCATCTATGTTCATCAGGGATATTGATCTGTAACTTCTTTACTCTTTGTAGTGTCTTTATGTGGTTTTGGAATTAGGATACTGCTAGCCTTTTAAAATGAGCTTGGGAGTCTTTCCTTCTTTTGATACTTCTAGAATAGTTTGAGAAGAATATGTGTTAATTCTTTGATGTTTGATAAATTAACGTGTAAAGCAATCCTTTCCATAACTTCTGTTTGTTGAGAGGTTTTTTGTTTGTGTGTTTGTTTGAAATTACTGCTTCAATTTCATTAGTTATAATGAGTCCATTCAGATTTTCTGATTCTTTCTGATTTAGTTTTAGAAGATTCTATGTTGATAGGAATTTATCCATTTTGTCCAGATTGTCTAATTTCTTGGCCAATAGATGTTCATAATATTTTATTATGATCCTTTGTGGTTCTGTGGTGGCAGTTGTTGCTTCTCCTGTTTCACTTGTAATTGTATTTATTTGGGTTCTCCCTCTTTTTTTCTTGATGAGTGTGATTAACAGTTTTTCAATTTGTTTATCTTTCCAAAGAACAAACTCTTCATTTTATTGATTTTTTATACCTTTTCAGACTATTTTGTTCATTTCTGCTCTGATTTTACATTTCCTTTTTTCTACTCAGTTAAGATTTTGTTGTTTTTTTCTGGTTTCTTTAAATGTGAAATTAGATTGTTTATTTGAGATTTTTCTTATTTCTTGAGGTAGGCCTGTAATCCTATCAATTTCCCTCTTAGGGCCCCTTTGCTGTGTTCCCTAGATGTTGGGTTGTTGTCTTCTCATTTTTATTTGTTTTGAGGTATCTGTGGATGTCTTTCTTGATCTCATTGGTAACACATTGATTTTTTAGTAACATGCTATTTAGCCTCATGTCTTTGTGTGTTTTTCAGATTTTTTCCTTGTTATTAATTTCTAATTTCATAACATATGGTCAGAGAAAATGTGTGATATAATTTCAATCTTCTTAAATTTACTGAGACTTGTTTTGTGCCCTAGCATTGATCTATTTTAGAAAATGTATGCTCCTGAAAAGAATGTATATTCTGCCGTTTGGGATGAAATGCTCTGAAGATATCAATTAAATCCATTTGATATAGTGTGTCATTTACAGCTACTGTTTCCATGCTGATTTTTTTTAATGGAAGATCTATCCATTGATGTCAATGGGATGTTAAAATCACCTACTATACTTCCATTACTTTTGATCTCTTTTTATGTCAATCAAGATTTGCTTCACATATTTAGGCACATATTTATATATTAGGCACATATTCACATATTTATATGTGGGTGCATAAATGTTTACAAGGGTTATGTTTTCTTAATGATTGCTTTGTCATTATGTAGTGTTCCTCTTTGCCTCTCAATATAACCTTGTTTAGAAGCCTATTTTGTCTAAGTATTGCTACCCCAGCTTTTAAGACAATTTAATTTACATGAAATATATTTTTTAAATTCTTTTATTCTGTGTGTATCTTTCATTCTGAGATTGGTCTTTGGTAGATAACATATATTTGGGTCTTGTTTCTTATTCATTCAGTTTTCTAATATCTTTTGATTGGAACATTTAATCCATTTACATTTAAAGTAATTATTTGTGGGAGGAAGATTGAGGTGAGATAGGTGGGAGCAGAGTCCACTTTCCCTCAGCACCAGTGAAATGCCTAGCTGATCTGAGGAACAGAGTGAATAGCCAATGGTATTCCAGCATATATGAAGAGTGGAGAATAAAGATAGAGGACATTGAAAGATCAGAGGGTAAGAAGAGTGCTTAAGGACAATAAGGTCCTGGGAGCAGTGCAGGGACCAGGGCGGCTGAAGCCCCCCACCTGGGCACGGGTCTGCTGCAGGATTCTTGGGAGAGAGCCAGGCTGGGCTGTGTGAGAGGCCAGGTGTTTGTTTGGACCAGGGGGGCTTGAATAGGAGGAATTTCTCAAAAAAAAAAAAAAAGAAAGAAAGAAAGAAAAGAAAAGAAAAGAAAAGAAAAGAAAAGAAAGAAAATAGAGGCATTCAGGGGCTATTTAGAGAACTCTCCGCAGCAGCTGTGGCCTCTTGTGCCCATACCCCCTCAGACCCTGGACTGTGAATGCCAGATAAGCAGTCTCAGCACACACCTGAGGCCTGGTTGGTGCACACCCAGATCAGTGGACTGGGCACTCACACCTGAAACCACAAGAGGGTGCGCACCTCGATCAGCGGCCTGGGCACCACAACTGAAACCCCGGGTGGGGGCACACCCTGACTAGTGGCTCAGCTGCCTGAGCACACAGGCCCAAAGCCAGGGATCAGAGTGCACCCAGAACAGTGGCCCAGCTGTCTGGGTGCACAGGCCCAAAGCGCCTGGGTGGGCACGTACCTCCATCAGTGTCCTGGACGCCCACACTTGAAACCCCGAGTGGGCGCACACATCTGAAACCTCCGGTGGGTGATCACCCGGGTCAGCAGCTCAGCTGCCCCTGCGCACAGCCCCAAAGCCAGGTGTCGGTGGGCAACCTGACCAATGCCCTGGCTGCCATCAGGAGACCACACCTGAAGCACTGATTCTGAACAACTCCCACTTAACCCCTGTGCACAGAGCCCTGCAGGGCCTACTTACTATCTAGGAGGAAGGTAAAATGCCCAGCAGAGGGGAGCTGCAGGGCTATAGGAGACTGCAGTCCCCAGAAAGACTTGACCCAGTAGGGGGCTGAACTACCCTGAAGGAGCACCAAGAGCCCTAGCATCTAGGACAGCAAAGAGGAAGAAGGTGGAGTGTGAGTTGCCCCTAATTGGTGCACCTCAAGGACAGTGCAACTGGTGACTAAAGGCATCAGGGGTGAGGGGGAAGCAGAAGGACACTGAGGAACTGGACTGGAGGCTGGACAACAGCGAAGAGTCTGGATCAGGAAGGGAGAAAAGTGAAACCAATCCCTCCACCCACTCCCTCCCGATTCACAGACAGGAAGACCAGCAGAACTAACCTGACCTGTTTAAAGCCAGCAGAAGACTTTTTTTTCCTACTTTCCCCTAAATTCCTTATTCCTTTCCCTCCTTCTTTCTTTTTTTATTCCTTCTTCCTTCCATCGTTTACTTTTTTATTCCTTCTTCTAGTTTTCTTTTATTTATTTATTTATTTTAATTTTTGTTAAAATTCCTTCTTCTTATCTTTCCTTCGACCTTTTTTAATTCCTTCATCCTTCCTTCCTTCCTTCTTTCCATTCTTTTTCTATTCCTTTTTCCTTTTTTCCCATCTCCTTTTTTTTTCTTCTTCTTCTTTCTCCTTTTCCCATAGGTGAGACAATAAAACATGGAACCCTGAAAAGACAAGAGTTAGACCCTGTTAGAACGATAAACACCAGCTCAAGACCAATGAGCTCAGGAGATTAAGGACATGGCACCACTGAATCCCACTGGCATTCTACCATAGAAGTTCATATCATAAACCCAGGGAGTCACAACAGATCAATTTAAGAAGCAAAAGCTAACAAGAAGAGTCTCACAAACAATGGAAAGACAAAGAAACAATACCCAAATGAAAGCAAAGGAGGAAACCTCAGAAAGAATGCTACATGAAACAGAGCAAGTCAACTATCAGATACTGAGTTCAAAGCAATGGTTATCAGGAAGCACACTGAGCTCACAGACAACTACCAGAAACTACAGGGAAACTACAATGAATTCACTGCAAACTATATCAACATGAAAAAGGAAATAGAAACTATCAACAAGGGCCAAGAGGAAATGAAGAATACAATTTCTAAATTGAAGAACACAGTAGAAGGAATCAAAAGCAGACTTGATGAAGCAGAGGATCAGATCAGCGAGCTGGAGGACAAAGTAGAAAAGAACACCCAAAAAGAGCAAGAAAAGGAAAAGAGGCTAAGAAATAATCAAGAGGGATTAAGGGAATTGCAGGACAACATGAAACGTAATAATATCCATGTAATAGGGGTACCAGAAGGAGAAGTAGAGCAAGGGATAGAAAACCTGTCTCAAAAAGTAATGATTGAAAATTTCCCTAATTTTGTGAGAGAAAAAGTCACACAAATCCAGGAAACACAGAGAGTCCCAAGAAAGAGGAAACCAACGAGACTCACTGCAAGACACATCATAATTAAAATGGCAAAAGTCCAAGCCAAAGAGAGGATCTCAAAGGCAGCAAGGGAGAAACAGGAAGTAACATACAAGAGAGCCCCAATAAAGTTAGCAACTGATGTCTCAATGGAAACGCCCCAAGCCAGAAGAGAATGGCAAAAAATATCCAAGTAATGAGAACCAGGGGCCTGCAACCAAGGCTCCATTACCCAGCAAGGTTCTCAATCAAGACAGATGAACAAATAAGGGGTTTCCAACACAAAAGAAGTCTAAAAGAATACACCTCCACCAAACCATCTCTCAAAGACATGCTAAAGGGAGCGCTTTAAGGAAAGGAAGGAAAAGAGAAAGACAGAGGAACACAGGATGAAAAATGGCAATAAATAACTACCTATCGACAATAACCATAAATGTAAATGAATTAAATGCTCCAATCAAAAGATATAGAATAGCTGAATGCATAAGAAAACAAGACAGACACATATGCTGCCTACAAGAGACCCATCTCAGGACAAAAGACCTACACAGACTGAAAGTGAAGGGCTAGAAACAAATTTTCTAAGTAAATGTACAGGGAAAAAAAAAAAGAACAGGGGTAGCAATACTCATACCAGACAAAATGAACTTGAAAGGAAGGGCCATAAAGAGAGACCAAGAAGGTCACTTCATAATATGCAAAGGAAGAATCCACCAGGAACACATAAACATTGTAAATATATATATTCTCCTAACATAGGAGCATCCAAATACATAAAGAAAATCTTGGAGAACTTCAAGAAAGATTTTGACAGCAACACAATTATAGTAAGGGACTTTAACACCCCACTGTCAAAAATGGACAGGTCTTCCAAACAAAATATCAACAAGGATATTGTGTCACTTAACAATACCCTAGATGAAATGGACTTAACTGATATATATATAACCTTTCATCCCAAAGAAGAAAAATACACATTCTTTTCAAGTGTGCCTGGAACATTTTCAAAGAGAGACCACATGATAAGACACAAAGCAGGCCTCAACAAATTCAAGAAAATTAAAACCATATCAAGCATTTTCTCTGACCACAAGGGACTGAAACTGGAAACCAACCCCAAAGGAAAAAACCCAAACCACTGAAAATCACAGACACTCAATAGCATACTATTAAACAATGAATTGGGTCAGAACAAGATTAGGGAGAAATCGAAAAATTTCTGGAAACAAATGAAAATGAACTCAAAACAACCCAAAACCTATGGGACACAGCAAAGGCAGTCCTGAGAGGTAAGTTAATTGAAAAACAGGCTTACCTTAAAATGGTAGAAACATTTCAAACAAACAACCTAACCCTATGCCTACAAGAACTTGAGGAACAACAACACAGACAGTGCAGAGCAATTAGAAGGAAGAATATAACCAAGATCAGATCTGAGTTAAATGACATAGAGACTAAGGACAAAATTCTAAGGATCAATGAATCCAGGAGCTGGTTCCTTGAAAAGATAAACAAAATAAACAAGTCTTTAAGTAGGCTCATTAAAAAGAAAAGAGAGAGGATCCAAATAAAAACAATTAGAAATGAAAGAGGAGAGATTACAACTCATAGCACAGAAATATAAAGGATTGTAAGAAATCACTACGAAGAACTGTATGCCAAGAAATTTGAAAACTTAGGTGAAATGGACACATTTCTAGAAAAATATAATATTCCAAACCTGAATGAAGAAGAAGCAGAAAACCTGAACAGACCAATAACAGCAGAGGAAATTGAAGCAGTCATCAAAAAACTACCAACACACAAAAGCCCTGGACCAGATGGTTTCACAGGAGAATTCTACAAAGCATTTAAGGAAGAGCTAACCCCTACCCTTCAAAGACTATGCAAAAAAATCCAAACTGATGGAAGACTCCCAAACTCTTTTTATGAAGCCAGCATCATCCTAATCACAAAACCAGATAAAGACACAATGAAGAAAGAAAACTTCAGGCCAATATTGCTGATGAACATAGACACTAAAATTCTCACCAAAATATTGTCAAACCTCATCCAGCAATACATTAAAAAAATCATACACCATGACCAAGTGGGATTCATCCCAGGGATGCAAGGGTACAATATTTGCAAATCAATAAACATAACACATAGCATTAACAACAGCAAAGGCAAAATCAAATAATCATATCAATAGATGCAGAAAAAGCATTTGATAAGATAGAGTACACATTTCTGATAAAAACATTCAGCAAAGTGAGAATAGACAGAACATTCCAGAACATAATAAAGACCATATATGAGAGACCTACAGCCAACATCATACTCAATGGACAAAACTTAGAGCGTTCCCACTAAGATCAGGAACAAGACAAGGATGCCCTCTCTCACCACTCCTATTCAACATAGTATTGGAAGTCCTAGCCACAGCAATCAGACAAGAAAAAGAAATAAAAGGCATCCAAATTGGAAAGGAGGAAACGAAACTGTCACTGTTTGCAGATGACATGATAGTGTACATGGAAAATCCTATAGACTCCACCAAAAAAATACTCAACATAATAAATGAATTTTGTAAAACACCTGGGTACAAAGTCAATAATCAGAAATCAAAGGTATTCCTGTATACCAACAATGAAACTGCAGAAACATAAATCAGGAAAAAAAAACCCATTTGATATAGCAACAAGAAAAATCAAGTACCTAGGAATCAACCTAACCAAGGAGGTAAAAGTCCTGTACTCAGAAAACTACACCACAATGAAGAAAGAAATTAAGGAAGACACAAACAAATGGAAGCATGTACCATGCTCATGGATTGGAAGAATTAACATCATCAAAATGGCCCTATTTCCCAAAGTGATTTATAGATTAAATGCAATCCCTATTAGAGTACCCATGACACATTTCACATATATAGAATACACACTTCTGAAATTCATGTGGAATCATAAACTCCCCCGAATACCTGCAGCAATTTTGAGAGAGAAGAACAAAGCAGGAGGGATCACAATACCTGATATCAAAGTTTATTATAAGGCCACTGTAATCAAAACAGCCTGGTACTGGCATAAAAACAGGCACATAGACCAATGGAACAGAACAGAGAGCCCAGAAATAAAACTAAGTCCTTACGGTCAATTAATATTTGACAAAGGAGGCAGGATCATAAAATGTAGCAATAATTGCCTCCTCAACAAATGGTGTTGGGAGATCTGGACAGCTACGTGCAAAAAAATGAAACTCAATCACCAACTTATGTTGGGAACCACCATGCCTGTTTTCAGAAGCTGTAACCCCCCATGGTTAAGGCTGAGTAAGAGTTGGGACCATAAGCCACTAAGGAGACACAGCTTATCTCCCTGGCTGTGCCATCTCTGCCCACTTTACTTCACCCTGCTCAGCCCTGAGCTTGACCAGTTAGTCAATGACAAGTAAGATTCCTGAAGAGAGGAACAACCTAAGACAGTCATGGTCACAGAAAAAGGCCGACAGGGAAGGACTCGGCGGGTATAGAAAACAGATTGATGGACCCTTGCCTCTCAGCTTTGACATAGCCTTACTCCTCACTCTGTGTGTAAGAAGTCTCCTAGTCTCTTGTCTGCCTTACTTCCCCTGCGTGCCTTAAGCCTGAAACAATAACTGAGGGCAGTGCAGTCCTGTGCTGGGAAGTGTGGATTCCCTGGGGAAACACGCCTAAGAAAGAATGCATACAACCCTGTGAAACCTCCTGTATGTATACCCTCAGCTTAAATGATAAGGGTCCAGGTCTGAAATGAGTCTGGCCCCCAAACTTTTATAGCCCTTTAACTAACTGACTGTAACCTAAAATAAGATCTCAAATTTCTCTATAAGTTAGGTATTATTTGACCCTTACTGCCTGATAATGATTGATGAGCTTTATCTGTATTCCTGTGCAAATGAACCCAATAAAAGCTCGTGGAGGAAAAGGCCCTTGGCCCTTTTTTCTTTGAGAGATCGGCCACCTCTCCTCCCCAAGCAGATCATGTCTTGGTAGACTTATTCTTCATCCATGGTGGATGCAGAGTTCAGAGATAAAGCTCTGTGACCAACTTACCCCATACACAAAAATAAATTCAAGGTGCATAAAAGACTTAAATATAAGTCGTAATACCATAAAAGTACTAGAGGAAAACATTGGCAGGAAAATCTCAGACATTCCATCCAGCAACATCCTCACAGACACGTACCCTAAAGCAAGGGACATAAAAGAAAGAATAAACAAATGGGACCTCATCAAAATAAAAAGCTTCTGCATGGCTAAAGAAAACAGCGTTAAAATGAAAAGAGAACCAACAGTATGGGAAAACATATTTGCCAATGATACCTCAGACAAGGGCCTGATCTCCAAAATATATAAAGAACTCACAAGACTCCACTCCAGGAAGAAAAACAACCCAATTAAAAAATGGGTAAAGGACTTGAACAGGCATTTCTCTAAGGAAGACAGACAGAGGGCCTAGAGACATATGAAAAGACACTCGGCATCACCAGCAATCAGAGTGATGCAAATTAAAACCACAATAAGGTACCATCTCACACCGGTCAGAGTGGCCAACATAAACCAATCAACAAACAAATGTTGGACAGGATGTGGAGAAAAGGGAACCCAAGTGCGCTGCTGGTGGGAATGCAGACTGGTGAGGCCACTGTGGAAAACACTATGGAATTTCCTCAAAAAACTAAAAATGGAACTGCCCTTTTACCCAGCAATTCCGCTGCTGGGATTATACCCTAAGAACCCTGAAACAGCAATCCAAAAGAACCTATGCACCCCAATGTTCATAGCAGCACAATTGACAATAGCCAAGTACTGGAAGCAACCTAAGTGCCCACCAGCAAACGAGTGGATGCAAAAACTATGGTATATTTACACAATGGAATTCTATGCAGCAGAGAGAAAGAAGGAGCTATACCCTTTGCAACAGCATGGATGGAACTGGAGAGCATTATGCTGAGTGAAATAAGCTAGGCGGTGAGGGACAAATACCATATGATCTCACCCTTAACTGGAACATCATCAACAGAAGAAAAAGCAAACAAAATATAACCAGAGACATTGAAACTAAGAACAATCTAACAATGGACAGGAGGGAGTGGGGAGGGGACAATGAGGAAAGGGTATTACAGGAACTACTATAATGGACACATGGACAAAATGAAGGGGGAAGGTGGAGGTGGGGAGGGAGGTGGGTTTTGCTTGTTTGGGGTGGAGGGATGGAGGGAAAAGGCATACAACTGTAATTGAATAACAATAAATTTTTTTAAATAAAAATATAATTATTTGTAAGTATGAATTTATTGTCATTTTATTCTTTATATTATTCTTTTTCTTCTCCTCCTTCCTCTTCCTCTTCTTCTTCCTCTTCCCTTTCTTCTTCTTCTTCTTCTTCTTCTTCTTCTTCTTCTTCTTCTTCTTCTTCTTCTTCTTCTTCTCCTTCTTCTTCTTCTTTCTCCTTCTTTCCTTTAATTATGATGTGTGTTGGTCTGGGTTTCTTTGGGTTCATCTTTTTTGGTATTCCCTGTGCTTCCAGGACTTGGGTATCATTTTCCTTCACTAGGTGAAGAAAGTTTTTGGTCTTTATTTCTCAATTTTCTTTTCTCTTTTCCCTTGTTCTGGTCCCTTCATGACATGGATGTTGTTATGCTTCATGTTGTCCCAAAGTTTCCTTAATATATTCTCATTTTTAATTCTTTCTTTATTTTTCTGCTGTGACTGGACATTTTTTGCTAGCCTTTTTTTTTTTTACATTGCTGATTCCATATCTGTTTCATTCAACCTACACTTTATTCTTTCCAGTATATTTTTCATTTCAGTTACTGTATTTTTCATTTCTGATTGTTTATTTTTATGGTTCCTGTGTCCTTGTTCATGCTGTTGTAGTTCTTACTAAATTCCTTTAGCATTCTTCTAATGACTTTTTTTAACTCCATATCTGATAAATTGCTTGTCTGTATTACATTTAGGTATTTTTTTTCTGGAGATTTCTCTTAATCTTTCATTTGGGAGCATGTTTCTTTGTCTCTACATTTTGGCTGCCCTTTTGTGTTTATTTCTGTGTATCAGGTAGATCTGTTAATGCTCCCAGTCTTGTTAGGGCTTAATGTAGTAGGTGTCCTGGTGTCCCAGTGAGGCAGTCTCTTGATCACCAATGCTGGGTGCTCCAGAATTATCTCTTATGTATATTCTGTGGGTCCTCCTATTGTATTTAAGTATTGATTGCTATTGGCCCTTTTGTTTCTGGGGTTCATCCCTTAGGCTTACTCACTCACTGTGAGAATCAACCTCAACCACAGTGTTTGGGTTGTTCTTCAGGTTTTGACCACACAAAGTGGAATTTGTCTCAGTAGGTTCTAGTGCCTGTTGAGATCTCCCTTTGGATACGCTGTTTTTGAAGCTAATTGGATCCTGTTCTGATGTTGTATGAAGTTGGCCACTGGGTGTGTTTGTTCTGGAGGCCCTTAGGAGGGACTCTGGAGAGGGTCAATATCAGATATTGCCTGTGACTTCTCCTGGACAAATGTTTGGATTTTGTAAAGTGAACCATAGCTTGTGGACTGCCTCTGCTGGGCCTGAGTCTGCTTGAGAAAGTTCAAACTGCACAGCAAGGCTGTCTTTTATCATCCCTGAGTCCCAGGGAAGATCAGCAAAACTCCCAGTGCATCCTGAGATCTGCCTCCCCCTGCCTCTGCCTGCCAGCTGTTCATTTGGCTCAGTCACTGAAAGAGCCTCTAGCAGTACTTGAGTTGCATGAGATAGATTCTCAGTGAGTTACCAGGTAGTGGCAAGTGGTATTCACCAGACTGATACAGGTTCACACTTAGTGGCAGTGCTGAGCCTGAGCAAATGTCTTAGGTATACAAGTCTAGCTGCCACCCACCGGGTGACTGTGTACCTTTGTGGTGGGGTGGAATTCTGGGAGTCATATGATGAGGTTCAAATAGGCAAAATGTTTACCATGTGAGGGGAGAGCTATGCACCATTCAGACCAATGATGAAAAAAAGGCCCTGTCCTAGAGCCATACAACTTAGTTTGTCTTAAACTCTGTGAGGAGCCTGAGCTCAACAGGGCAGGGCTACCAGGAGTTGAGAGGGTGGGGCTAGTTGATCTCTCGTGAGGTTGAGAGAAAGCTTGGGGGAAGGTGGGGAGAGTAGCCCCCACCCCAAAGCCACACACTCAGTCACCGACACCCCCTGAGTCTGCCCAGACCTCTACACCTTGACCCAGACAGCTGAAGCTGACTCTTCAGCAAACCACCACAGAGTGGGGCAACAGGGAGTTTAGAGCATGGGAGTTAATTGCATTTTCTCAGGCTAATGCTTTAAGGAGGGGAGTGCTGCATCCAAAAAAAAAAACCCAAAAACAAACAAAAAAAATCCCATGATATCTGCTGTATGAGAAAGGATCTCAGCACAGGAAACCTGGCAGCTGTCCCTTAACTTCTTTCTCCTGAGCCACAAATCAGTCTCTTCTCACATAACTCTCACATAAGTCTACTTCACACTCCCTCTACTGGAGCTCAGGTTGAGTGGCCACAAAGATTTTGTGCATTGGCCCTTTAAGAGGATGCCTGTGTCCTCTTTTTCAGACTCCTATCTCTCTCTGATGGACAGTATCTCTGCTGATTTCCATAGCCCAATGTTATGTAGGTATTTTCCTACCTCTTTTGCTCTGGCTGGAGAACCTGCCTTGGGGCTGAGACCCCAAGTTCCTTAGGGAGCCGTTGCAGCTGAGATATCCCTCTGGATTCTAAGCTGCCACTGGTGAGATCGGGGCCAGCCCTTTTCATGTAACTGCTCTTTTTACCAGACTCAATGTGGCATCTTCTGTGAATTCTTGTTTATAAGACTTCTGCTCAGCTATTCTTCAGTTGGTTATTCAGGTGTGTTCTTTTATATTTTAGTTGTAATCCAAGTTTGGTCTTGGAAGAAAGTGAATGTTACATCCACCTACTCCATTTCCATCTTGGATCCTGCTTATTTTCTTAACTCTTTCAAGGATGATAATAAGTAGTACCATTATGGAGCAATATTAATTTATATAAATGATGAAAGCATTAAAGCAGTTAGGGTTTAATCTTTATGCCCTAAGTGTTTGAGGAAAAGCTAGATTAAAGAAATGAACCATATGAAAAAAAGGAGATTTGAAGCCCAGGTCCACATAGTAAGATTCTTAAAGGTGAAATATTAAACTTAAACTTATTAATATTAATATTAAAATATAAAATATTTCATGTTTATTTAATATAAACATTTATTAGTATAACATATTAATACTATAATATTAAACTTATGAAACAACATAAGTTACTGTGTGGTCAATTTCATTACCCTTATTAAAAGAATGTCAAAAGTCTCTTTCAATTCTAAGCATAGTTTCCCATGGTTTATTCTTATTTGTGTCCAAATTCCCAATCTGCCCGTCCATGCTCTCTATCTTTTCAGAACCTTATGCTATCATACTAATCTTACTGAATCGGAGACAAAATTGAATACCACTAATCCAGAAACCTCACTGCATGTTGTACATGTTAATCATAAGAGGAAGTTAATGGAATCTAACAAAATGTACAGGAAAAATCACATAGATTTAAAAGATCTACAGAAAATATCACCAATATCAAGACAAAGAGCCCTTAGTGCAGAGCAAATGTTAGGCCCTGAATTAGTGATGCCGAAAAGAAGAAAACAAAGATTTCAGTGCTTGGGATGTTTTAAATCACATTGTATAAAGGCAGGTGAAAGAGGCATGTGTACGGTGGGGAACCAGAGGAAATGTGGGTGACTTTTAGGATGATCAATCATAGATACACAATACAGAAAACATATTTTTGCAAAAGTGATGAATCAATGAAATATTTTCCACTGTTCCGACAGCACCTAAATAGGAATATAAAGGCCAAAATTTTGTCTTGATAGAGAAGATTATATTATAAATATTTTTATTTTTTATATTTTGATGTTTTGACATATTAAAAAAATTTCTAGCAAAGGAATGACTGCCCCTCCCAAGGCTAAATAATTCTTAGACACAGCAAGGGCTCAGACAAGAACCTGCCTTTGACATGCAGACCGACGAAACCAGAGCCACAACTCCTTTCTCTGGCCCTTGCAGTCCAGAAACATTATCCCACTTATAAAATAAATAAATCCAGGGATGTAATGCATAGCATGATGACTATAGTCATCATATTTGAAAATTACTAAGAAAGTAAATCTTAAAAGTTCTTATCTCAAGAAAAATAATTCATTATTATGTGTGGTGATGGATGTTAACTAGACTTATTGTGGTGATCATTTCACAATATAATCAAATATTGAATCATTATAATATCAATTGTACCTCATACTATATACTATAATATCAATTGTACCTCAATAAAAATAAATAACAAAGAAAAAAAGATCATTAGCTGACAGCAAGTGATGGAGCACAGGTAGGGAGACCAGGTGAGAGGAAGAAATCAGTCTGGCAACCAACTGTTAATTAATTAATTAATACATTTGTATATACAGCATTAAAGAGACATCTCTGTGTAGAACTTCCTTTCTTCACATTCTAATTTATAGTTCCAATCTGCTCAGGGTTTAGCCACCAAGTTACCTATTATTAAAATGGGTTCTGAAGTTCCGAGAATCCAAGTGATGCTGATGATCCTGAGGCTGCTTGTTTTGGCATGGGTTTTCTGAAAATCAAAGGCATCTTGTGTCTTATTTGGCTTCTTTTGCCCTTAAGTTCCCAATTATACAAACAGGGAGCCAAACTAGATGATTTGTAGGGTCCTCTAATGTTCACCAAACCCTGCAGTTTTATGTCTCATAAAGGCACATCAAAAATACAAAGCAGAGACAAACTTTGAGTGACTTCTTTAATGATGAATAATAGTTCACTATGATAAACATGGTGAAATGTTTTTGGGGAAAAGCATCTGTACACATCTGTTTTTCACATGGAACAGAGACAATGAGAAAACAAACAAACAAACCTGATTGCCTCTTAAGGGAAGCCCAAGTTGAAGTTTGAATGTTAAAATTTGAAAATGAATCCTCTAGGAATATAAGAGAGATAAGCCTGAAGAGGGCATAGTGGAATCTCCAGGGCATTCACAGTGATGTGACTGGAGCTTGGGGCATGGCGTGAGGGGTGAAGTGATGGGTAAATGATGTGTGTGAATCTGGATCCAGTGAGAAAAGAGAAACCATACAGTAATTTGAATAAGAAAATCAATATAAAGAAGTATGAACTATAACAGGGAATTAGAACAGTGGTTTTCAGGCTAAGACTTCTTTAGTCTGAAAGTCAGCTTTTGTAAATAGTTTAATTGGTGCACAGCCATGCCCATTCATTTCATGTTGTGTATAACTGCTTTTGTGCTACAATGACAGAGACCAATAGTTGTGACAGAAACCATATGGCCTGCAACATGCAAAATATGCACTTTCTGCACTTTTTAAAAAGGTTAATCCCTAAATTCAAGTAACAAGGAATTGGCTAGTAGAAAGCAATAGGAACCCTAAAAATGCAGAAATAGCATATATACAGAACCGTCATTATCCCTGGGGCTTATATAGAACACTTAAGGAAGCATCCCATCCCCAGGACTGAGATGTAGATCTGGTCTGAATGGAAATGCATATGACCTTGACTCATTCATGGCAGAGAGCTTGCTGTGATGTCTTGGTAGAATTTACAAATATGTGTCTCCTGGAACTTGCTGGAAGTCCATCCTCTATTATGAAGAGGTGAGTCACCAAAGGCACTCTGCTAAAAATCCACCCAAAGCAGGAACCAGGGAAACTGCTTGCCCAGAGTGCTTCTGGCTGCCATGCCCTGTTGAAGTCTGGGGACAACAGGAGGTGGTTCAGGGGTAGGTGAGATGTGGATTTGCCATAAGTCAAGGGTTAAATCCTAGGTAGGAGAACATGGTAAATATTGGCACTGTTTACAAGATTACAGTGGGAGAACTGGGGGAAGATGATGAAAATTCTGTTGGATATTTAGAGTAGGCAGCACTTGTAGTTACCAGATGAAGGCTTTTAGTAGAGCATTAATTATATGCACCAGAGCAGGAGAGAGAGGTCTACTCTACATACACACGTTTGAAAATGGTTTTTGAGAACAAGTGTGACAGAGATATTTACTGATTACCAATCTTTCAGGTTCTCCACATATTTTCTAAAAACTTCCAGTTATATAGGTCTATACAAGTACTTCTGATGAGTAATGTGTGACACTTCCAGAGTAAAACATCTAATACTCAGTATGTGACTGTAACAAAGGGGTCAGGGCAAGTTGCAGAGAGAAGGCAGATGTCAGGGAATAAACCCAAGGCAAAAGTTAAGGTTAGAAGCTTCTCACCCTCCCTGTAAAGGGAGATGCTGCCAGAGAAAGGAGCTTGTACAGAGCATGCGTGACTGGAAACTTTGCCTCCTTGCTAAACATGGCAGCTGGAAGAAGGGAAGGAGTAACTATGGCCAATACTGGCCCTCATTGTTTGGAAAGCTGGACACTCTCACTGGGTTTTGGCATGCATGGGATTCTGGGAGAGATATTTTTTTAATTTGGTCTTTATTGTATTTTTTTAATAGAATGCACTTCTAGACAGTGACTGGAGACCAGCTAAACCACTTATGTTTATGATAGTTTTGGGTGGGAAAAGTGGTTCCCGGTGCAGCCTTGAACTAAGCTGGCAGAGTGTGACAGGGTAATTTCTTTTTGGGTGTCTTAGAGGAGACAGGCTTTCAGGCTGAAAATTGTCATTATTTCCAAAGACCTTGGAGATTATAGTCAGTACTATGAACAGATTTTTGTCTTGTGTTATTTTCAGTTGTGGAACCCATGTAGTGGTTGTAATGACAAATATTTAAATAGCTACTTTAGATATCATACTCTGACTTTTTCTTTCCCTTTACTTTTGTTACCCAGATATCTTAGGTAGAAACTTGACATTATTTATGATTATTAAATAAAAGATTCCTTTTTTTTCCATTGAACTCTGTCATTGGAAATTTGTCTGGTAGGCAACAAGTGGTAGGAACCCATACTGGTTGGGTTTGGTAATATGACCTCCCAGCTCTCTTCCCTTCTGCAGCACTCTTCTGACTGGGATGATTAGAAGATGCAAGGAGCTAGCAGTTTTAAGTCACTGCTTGAAAAGGACCTGTGGCCAGTTTATCAAAAAAGACTTTATATTAGCAAGATATTATCTTTATGTGTTAAGCTACTAAAAATGTAGGGTTTGTTTGTTATTGCAGCAGAACTTAGTATTTCCTTACAAATACAATGGATGAGATTGAGATTGCAACATGAGATTACTTATTGTAGAAAGATAAGAACCCTAGAGGACCCACCTCATAAATCACAGAAATATTTAAGATAGTAGCTTTTAACTCTGGATGCTCATTAAAATTATGTGATTTTTAAAAAAATTTACAAAGTTCAGATTCCTACTCAAAAAATTATAATTTAATTGGTCTGAAATGAACCCATGCATCAACATCATTATGTTGTCAAGGCTCCATAGCGATTACAATGTGCACTCATAATTGAGAATCACTGTTTTAGAAATGAGCTAAAGCAGAGAATACAGTGAAGTTTTAAAAAGGACAGGATGTTATGATTGGCAAAAAATCAGGAGACAGTGGCCCCTTAAAAACCAAATAAAAAGTCAGTTTCAGTGAGAATGGAATCATCATTAACAAAGTCAGAACAGAATTAAAAGCAATTCATTGCACTTGGTAATCAACAGGTTAGTTAACAAGAACAGTTTAAGTAGACTGATGAGGTTAGATATGTAGGTTGGAGACATCTGTGATAAAAAAAGTAGGTATTGCTCTTTATAGAACTTTGTGATTTCAAGAAAAAGTAGGATAAAGTGGATATCAATTATGAGGGCAAATTTTCTTATTTCTTGTTTCTTTAGTTCTATTTGCTTTTATAGATGGTTATGTGTACAGACTGCAACGTACAGTATAAGAATATGTTTGTATTTGTATATGCCCATACAACCACAACAGATAAATATAATAGAATATTTCCCATCAAACTAGCAGGTACCATAGTCTTCAGATCATTGTTATGAAGTAATTTTACCTGGTATTGGCTTCCATATAAAGAGAATTATAAAGTATATTTTTTCTCTGTGTTTTTTTCTTTCAACATAATGCATTTGGAATTCATCCATTTTGTAGTGTGCATCAATACTTACTGCTTTTGTTATGTGTAAAATTCCATTATATGACTATTTTGTAGTTTGTTTTCTCTAACCAACAATACCAATACTCCCTGCTTGGGCTCTATTTTATAGATACATATAAGTTATATATATAAACTCACCTTGTTTGCTTCCCCTCTTTTCAAGCTCATAGCTCTTCATTCATTGCAGTTCAGAACCTGTGAGATATTAATTTATAAATGTTGTCAGGTTTTTATAGTCATGTTGAGCTATTCCATTATGGGCAGAAGTGTAAGTCCTGTGGGTTTTTTCTTTTGTTTTGCTTTGTTTGGTGATTGAAAATACTAGAGAATCACTATTTATTAAAGGGGAAAACTGTGGAGGATAGGGGCTGAGATGTTTTAGAAACAGAGTGAACTCATTAATAGACTGTATTACAGAGAAACTGATGAAAGACATATGTTGTAGAATAGAGTAGCTGTATTTGGCTTTGATCACCCAAAAACCAACTTCCCCTCTTAAAACAGAAGAATATGCACATATTTAAATTTGGGGGTCCTGGCTTCTGTGGCTGACTAGACTAAGCACTGGCCTGCAAACCAAAGGTCACTAGTTCAATTCCCAGTCAAGACACATGCCTGGGTTGTGGGCCAGGTCCCCAGTGTGGGGCATGCAAGAGGCAACCACACATTGATGTTTCTCTCCCTCTGTTCCTCCTTCTCTTCCCCTCTCTCTAAAGACAAATAAATAAAATCTTTATAAATAAATAAATAAGTAAGTTTGAGGGAAGATATTGATCCTCCCAAATAGCCTTTTTTTTTTAGTGGTTTTTTTTTTTTAAATATATGTGCCCAGACCATATGCTGAGGTTCAGTCCAATGCTCCAACAAGCAATGACTGTGTAAGGGCCACCCTGGCTATAGAAAAAGAAATGAGGAGACTTCTGTTCAAGATGGCGGCATAGGTAAACATGGTACTCACCTCCTTGCACAACCAACAAAAATATTAATTAAACTCTAGAACAACCATCACTCAGAGCCCCCAGAAATCTAGCTGAATATAAGTCCTACAACTATGAAATTAAGAAACCACATCAAGACTGGAAAGTGGTGAAGATGTGGAACAGGCTGGTCCCACACCTATATGTGACGGATAAAAATCAGGTGGGATAACTCAGTACCAAGGGACTCCAGCCCTGAATCATGCTCCCTAGCCCGGGATTTCAGTGCCAGGGAGAAAAGTCCTCATAACTTCTGGGCATATAATCCATGAAGCTTAAAGCTATGGAAGACAGAAACTTCTGGAGTCCCAGGCAGTTTCTCATAAAGGGCCCATACACAGACTTATTTGGACTCATTTGGACACATTCCCTCTGAACTCTAGTGCTGAGGCTGCAGATGGAAAGGTGCCAGAGACTTAGGGACAGGAACTGAATTGTCTGGCATCAGGGTGAGAGCTGAAGGGTCAGCTTTCTCCTAGACAGAAATGCTGGCAGAGGCCATGGTTCCTTCATTGAGTCCTCCCCTTAAAAAGCCAGTAGGCAGGCACCTTATCAGAGACACCATCAACCTGGCTCTCACTGTTTGCCTCACCCTGGTGATTCCCTGAGGCCCAATTGCATCCAAATCTTGGGCCAACCCAAGTTGTTTCCAGTGGCTTTTCCATACAAATGGCTTATCTTGTTCCATGCTTCAGGTTTTCTTAAATTCTCTCAAACAAGTAGCATCTGCCCTCAGCAAGCCCACTACATCTCATTAAGTGGCCCTAGGCCTATCACTTGCAGCTGCTGATCTTGATTCATAGCTTGGCCTTACCTGGGTACCTCCAAGCCTATCACAAGTAGTAACCACCTGAGGATTGCTTTGTAGCTTGTGTTATTTGGTCCTAGGCAGAAAATGGGTAGGGGCTGACCTTGGCCCCATACCTACTGGGAGGGTCCAGATAATCTTATCCAGTGGACAGCTTCAGAATACATTGGAGTACCACTGCCCAACCACCTCTTTAAGTGACACACTGAAGAAGCAGACTCAGCAGGCACCAGAGCCCTACTGAACTAAGTTCTCTATGGAATGGTCCCCTGCATAGATGATCCTTCACAGTGATTGAAGATTGGTGGTCAGTAGTAAAAGCTAGTTCTTGCAGCTGGTCAGCTTGGGTAAATCCCTTTCATTGACATGCCAACAGCAACCAAGTCTCACCTACAAGAAGAAAGTGTACACAGCCCACACATGGGCACATCTTGAGTACCCATCTTGGGTGACAGAGGAGGCTGTGCCTCTGGACCCACCAAAACACCTACTACATTAGGCCATTCTCCCAAGCATGGGACATGTTTCAGCTCTACCTAGTGCACAGAAACAAACACAGGGAGGCTGAAAAATGATGAGACAAAGAAACATGGCCCAAATGAAAGAACAGAACAAAATTCCAGAAAAAGAAGTAAACAAAATGTTTACAAGCAATCTTCTAGATTTAGACTTCAAGGCATGGTTATAAGGAAGCTCAATGAATTAGTGAAAACCTCAACGGCATAGAAAAGTACCAGACAGAAATGAAAGATACACTAATTAAAATCAAGACCAATTTACAGGGAATCAACAGTCAAGTGGATGAATCAAATCAGCAATTCAGAATATAAGGAAGCAAAAAACAACCAATCCAAACAGCAAGAAGAAAAAATAATCCAAAATGAAGATAATATAAAGAGCCTCAGGGACAACTTCAAGTGTACCAACACTTGCATCATGGGGGCAGAGGCAAAAGGAGAAGAGAGACAGCAAGAAATTGGAAATTAGTTTGAAAAAATAATGACAGAATACTTCCCTAACTTTGTGAAGGAAATAGACATACAAGTTCAGGAAGTGTAGAGAGTCCTAAACACGATAAACCCAAAGAGGCCCACACAGAGGCACATTATAACTAAAATGCCAAAGGTTAAAAACAAATAAAGAATCTTAAAAACCACAAGAGAAAAGCAGTTAGTTGCCTACAAGAGAGCTCCCATAAGACTTGCGCTGATTTCACAGAAGAAACTTTTCAGTCCTGAGTGAATGGCAAGATATATTTAAAGTGATGAAAAGCAAGGACATATAACCAAGATTACTCTAACCAGCAAAGCTATTGTTTAAAATTAAAGGACAAAGAGCTTTCCAGACAAGAAAAAGCTAAAGGAGTTCATGACCACCAAACCGGTACTATATGAAATTTAGAGGCTCTTCTTTAAGAAGGAGAAGAATATAAAAAAATGAACAGTAAAGTGGAAATAAATGCATATCTATCAACAATTGAACCTAAAAAAACAAAATAAATGAACAAGCAAACCAGAAACAGAATCATAGATATAGAGAATGTTTTGAGAGCTGCCAGATGGGAGGGTAGCTGGTGGGTGGACAAAAAATGTGGAGAAATTAAGTACAAATTTGTTGTTACTGAATAGTCGTGAGGGTATAAAGTACAGCATAGGGAATATATCATTAATAGTCTACTAACTATATATGGTGTCAGATAGGTACAAGATTTAGCAGGATGATTACTTATTAAGTTATGTAATGTCTAATCACTGAGATGTACACCTGAAACTAATATAAAAATGTATGTCAACTAAAAGTGATTTTAAAAAAGAAAAGAAAAGGAAATGGGGCTTAGTGAATGAATGCAGAGTCACAATGAGAAGTCCACTGATGTTGGAATTAAGACATTTGTGATAATAATGTGATCAGCTTCTTTATGCTTTTGTCTACATTCATAGGTAGTGTATTAGTTTGTCATAACTACCATAACAAAGTACTACAAACTGGGTGACTTAAACAACACAATTATTTTCTTACAAAAAATCAAGATGCCAGCATTTTTGTTCCTTCTGAGGATTATGAAGGAAGGATCTTTTCTTTGCCACTCTTCTGGGCTTGTGAATGAATGTCTTCTTCCTTTGTCTCTACACATTGCCTTCCTTTTATGTGTATATGTGTTTGTGTCAACATTTCTCTTTTTTAAAAAATACCAGATACTTTGAATTAGAGATGATTGTAATACTTCAATTTTACCTCACTTGATTATCTCTGTAAGGACCCTATCTTCAAATAAGGTCACATTCTGAGCTCTTGAGGGTTAAAACTTAGTTTTAAAGTTAACAAAAAAACAATAACTTAGGAATTTGGGGGAATGTGATTCAATCCACAACACTTAGCAAAAGGATTTTAAGTCATTTTTATACATTACCACAGTGTAAATAATTAATCTGGAGCAAAATAAAATATAACTATGAAATTTATATAGATCTTAGATAAACTTAGCACATGTAATAATTATCCTGAGGTCAGTGGAGTACCAAGCAGAAGTGACAGAAACAAGAGAGTGTGTGATGGTAGTGATCCACCCAAGATGCAAGAAATAAGGGGTTACATTTTCTATAATGATTAGTATCAATAACATAACAAACTGAAAGGCATATGTTGATCTCAGATATAACAATTTGTTAAGTTTTAATAACATATGTCAGCTTCAGATTTGCATACTTTTGAGTTCTTTTCTTTAAAATTGTTTCCATTAGTTTACATTCAATATTATTTTGTTTTAGTTTCAGCTGTACAGCATTGTGATTAGACAATCATATACTGTAAAAAGTGTTCCCCTTGATATTTTCAGTATCAATCTGGCACCATACATAGTTATTACAATATTATTGACTATATTTTCAATGCTGTACTTTACATCCCCATGACTATTTTGTAACTACCAATCTGTACTTCTCAATATCTTCACATTTTTCATCCAATTCCCCATCTCTCCTTGCCTTCGGCAACCATTAGTCTGTTCTCTGTATCTAGAAGCCTGTTTCTTTTTTGCTTGTTCATTTATATTGTTCTTTAGATTTCACATATATGTGAAATTATTTATGGTTTGTTTTCCTCTGACTTGTTTCACTGATCAGACTTGCATGCTTTTATTTCTTATCTTTGATGAGTATAATATTGTTCATTACCATGAACTTGGAGAATTCATAGTTAACACAGTTCTAGTTCTACCTTACAGAACTAGAGAGTTCATTTATTACATTTATTTTAAGAATATGGGTGTAATACCTTGGTGGTTTTTTAAAAATATTTATTTATTTTTAGACAGAAGGGAAGGGAGAGAGAAAGAGAGGAAGAGAAACATCAATTTGTGGTTGCCTCTTATGAGCCCCCTACTGGGGACCTGGCCTGCAACTCAGGCATGTACCCTGACTGGGAATTGAACTGAAGACCCTTTGGTTTGCAAGCCAGTGCTCAATCCACTGACCTACCAGCCAGGGCATAGCTTGGTGTCATTCAAACTCATTTTGGATACAGTTCTTGTCTTTAATCCCTTTGGCCCTGCATATCTCTGCATTTAACAGTAGGCTTTAAATAATCAAAAGTGTAAGAGTATAATACTTATATAATAGAAATCAGATCAATTCCATCCTAAAATTCTCTTTGAGATTTTATTTGTGTTTAAAATATAAAGCAGAATGAGAAATGCAAGTTTAATATTTTTGTTTGGTATGTGCAAATTTTAGTTTGTGCGCAATTATGAAATGTGAGTATCTTTAAATTTAAAATTTCTCATTTTTAAATATTAATATTTGGTTTTAAAGCTAAAGAAAGCAAGAGCAAATAATAATTTTTGTTCATTATTACTGATTTTATTTCATGGTGGAATGGGTGTTAGTAATGTGACCCACTCCAGCTGTTAAGTATACTAAGAACATCACTGCTTGAGATTCTAAAAGACTACTAGAGATGGGTCAAAATTTATATCTGGCCCTGGCTGGTGTGGCTCAGTGGATTGAGTGCTGGCTGGTGTGGCTCAGTGGATTGAGTGCTGGCCTGTGAACCAAAGAGTCACCAGTTCAATTCCCAGTCAGGGCACATGCCTGGGATGAGGGCCAGGTCCCCAGTTGGAGGCTTGTGAGATGCAACCACACATTGATGTTTCTCTTTCCCTCCCTTTCTCTAAAAATGAATACATAAATAAATAAAATATTTTTTAAAATTATATCTGAACTTCTTAGAATTCACCTCAAAATAGAATTAGTAAATATTCTAGCATGCTGTTGGGGGAAAATAAAGTTGCTAAAGTGCATTGCTTTTCCTGGTGATGTAATCTAATAAAGTCTCATCGTGAATCACTGTAAAAGTTGTCCTAGTGAGATAGTGGATAGATGACAAACTTCTCATAAGAAATTGGATAACAAATGTCATGGGTCTGTTTTTGTTAATGCCTTCAGAAAGGGCAGGTGGCATGAAAACTTAAAAAAAGTATTATTTTGAATCACAAAAAGGAAATAATCTAGGTAGAGATAACTTATTCCTGAGCCAATGGAAAAATTGTTAATCCAAAATGTCATATTGAAAATTTAAATGATCTTTAGAATTAATTATATGCAGTCAAATAAGCTTGAAAAAGGGTGTTGTCTGTCACTATCTTTATTCCTTAGAGATTTACAAAGCACATTAGCATGTTGGAAGCTCATGGATCTTATTGGAATTTAGGTGGGTGTTTTCCATATTTATTTTGAAATAATCTCTACTTTTTTTCTAAAGTAGCATCCCTCAGAACTCGTATTCCTTAGAAAACAATTTGCAATTAAAGGTATGTCATATTCTTCAAGAATTGTGCTATGATGCTCTTCTCAGTCTTTGTAAAGATAGGCAGAGAGTCTCTGATAACAATTACAGCAATAAGGACTAAAATTCCACAGATCTGCACAATTAGACATGTCTGCAGTGGTGCCAGTTTGCAAAAAGGTCAAAGTTGCCATTACCAATAGTGTTACATTGTCCTCAAATTTTTTAGTAACATCAAATTTCTCCAAGAAAACGTTCATACTCCTTTTGAAGGTAGACATGTTCCTGCAATCAGAAGGTAATACTCAGTAAGAAGTTCCTCTTTTTCCCTTTGTTTAGAAAAGCTTTTCTGTGATGATGATTTACTATTTCGATAAAGAAAATTTCTGGACTCTGGAAGATGGTGGCGAGATAGGTGGGAGCTGAGTCCACTTTCCCCTGCACATGGGTAAAACACCTAGCAGATCTACTGAGGAACAGGGCAAACAGCCAACGGCATTTATGAAGATAGGAGACCAAAAAGTATAGAGGACACCAAAAAAAAAAAAAAAAACAGACAGTAAGGGGATTGCTTAAATACAAAAAGGTCCCTGAGACCAGCGCAGGGACCAGGGCAACTGCAGACCCCGGCCCACGCCTGCTGGGCCTGCCACAGGACTCCTGGGAGAGAGCTAGGTTAACAGCTCCCTCCCCTGCCAAACAAGGCTTGAGCAACACCATGAGAGACCTGGTTGCTTGAAGTTGTAGGGAGGAGAATAAGGACAAAGTGATAAACACACGAGACCTGGGTGCTGCCTGGGGAGAGTTCAGAGTGGGGCTGTGTGGGACCCTGACCTGCACAGTTCACAGTCCAGCTGGAAAGGTGGGCTGTGTGATAGGACAGGCCCTTCCTTATACAGAAGGAGGCACAGGATTGAGCAGGAGGATTCCCCCTGCACACACAAAAAAGACCCTTGGGAGCACTTTGGGGAATTCCCTGCAGCAAAGCTCCAGTCTCCTCTCCACCCTGCCACCTGCCCATCCAGGCAGTGTGCACATTGATTGGGAAGTGTACAGACCTCATCTTGGAGGGAACTGAGACCACAAGCACTACCTGGGGAGTGTATGCAGAGACCTGGTAGTGTGCACACTGACCTGGGACTGTGTGCACTGACCAGGGAGTGTCCACACCTCATCTAAGAAGGAACTGAGACCACAGGCACCAGGGAGAGTGCAAATCAAGGAAAGCTCCGGGCACACACCCATAGCCCAGAGGAGGCCTACCATAAAAAAGAGTAGGTAGAAGCCAGGAACACTAGGATACCTCCTGGAAGAGGAAACCCACCAAGAAAGGAAATACCAACAGATAAGAACAGAAGAAGGTGAAGGAGGGAGTGGAAGTCACACTAAGTCAACCCAGGAACTATCTGAAAATACAAATAAATAGTGAAGAAATTACTAACAAACAACTGAACAAGAGCAAGAGAAAAGCCTCAAAACAATGTACACATGGAAGAACCACCTCCAACACAACCTGCCCACACCTGCACAACAGAAAACAAGAGGTGGGGGACAGACTTACCCTCAGACAACCAGCTGGTTTGGAAAGGCCCACCAAAGAAAGACCCAACAAGAACCAAAAACCAAAGACATACACAGAGCCAACAGAAACCACGGCCCAAGATCAGTAAGATCGGGAGATCAAGGAGACTGTACGACTGAATCTCTCAGGTATTCTACCACAGAAGTTTGCACCATAAACCCAGAGGGTCAGAAAAGAGCAACTTAAGAAGCAGAGGCTAACAGCAAGAGTCTCAAAAACAATAGGAAGACAAAGAAACAAGCCCCAAATGAAAGGAAAGGAGGAATTCTCAGAAACAATGCTAAATGAAAAAGAGGCAAGTCAACATTCAGATATTGAGATCAAAGAATTGGTTATAAGGAAGTTTAATGAGCTCACACAGAATTACCAAAAACTACAGGGAAACTTCAATGAACTCACTGCAAACTATATCAACATGAAAAAGGAAATGGAATCTATCAACAAGGGCCAAGAGGAAATGAAGAATACAATTTCTAAACTGAAGAACACAGTAGAAGGAATCAAAAGCAGGCTGGATGAGGCTGAGGATCGGATCAGCAAACTGGAGGACAAGGTAGAAAAAAAACTCCCACAATGAGCAAGAAAAGGAAAAGAGGCTCAGAAAGAATGGAGAGGGGTTAAGGGAAATACAGGACACCAGGAAACAAAATAATATCTGTATAATAGGGATACCAGAAGGAGAAGAGGAAGAACAAGGGACAGAAAACCTGTTTGAAAAAGTAATGATGGAAAACTTCCCTAAATTGATGAGAGAAAAAGTCACACAAATCCAGGAAACACAGAGAGTCCCAAGCAAGAGGAACCCAAAGAAGCACACTGAAAGACACATCATAATTAAAATGGCAAAATTCCAAGAAAAAGAAAGAATCTTAAATGCAGCAAGGGAGAAACAGGAAGAAACATACAAGGTGGACCCGATAAGGTTATCAGATGACTTCTCAAAGGAAACGCTCCAAGCCTTAAGGGAAAGGCAAAAATTATTCCTGGTAATGAGAACGAAAGGCCTGGAAACAAGACTACTTTACCCAGCAAGGCTCTCAATCAAGATAGAAGGACAAATAAGGAGTTTTCCAGACGAAAGAAGTCTAAAAGAACACACCTCCACCAAAACAGCTCTGCAAGAGATGCTAAATGGACTGCTTTAAAGAAAGAAAGGAAAAGAGGGAGAAAGAGAGGAACACAGGTACAAAATAACAGCAATGAATAAGTATCTATCAATAATAACCTTAAATGTAAATAGGCTAAATGCTCCAATCAAAAGACATAAAATAGCTGAATGGTAAGAAAGCATGACCGACACATATGCTGCTACAAGAGACCCATCTCAGGACAGAAGACCTACACAGCATGCAAGTGAAGGGTTGGAAACAAATTTTCCAAGCAAATGGACAGGAAAAGAAGAAAGAAGAAGAAAGAAGAAGAAGAAAGAAGAAGAAGAAGAAGGAAGAAGAAGAAGAAGAAGAAGAAGAAGAAGAAGAAGAAGAAGAAGAAGAAGAAGAAGAAGAAGAAGAAGAAGAAGAAGAAGAAGGAGGGGGAGGGGGAGGAGGAGGGGGAGGGGGAGGGGGAGGGGGAGGGGGAGGGGGAGGGGAGGGGGAGGGGAGGGGGAGGGGAGGGGGAGGGGAGGGGGAGGGGAGGGGAGGGGGAGGGGAGGGGGAGGGGGAGGGGGAGGGGGAGGGGGAGAAGGAGAAGGAAGAAAAAATACTCATATCAGACAAAATATACTTCAAGAAAAGGGCAATAAAGAGAGACCCAGAAGGTAACTACATATTACTCAAAGGAAGAATCCACCAAGAAGACATAAACATTGTAAATATATATGCATCCAACATAGGAGCACCCAAATATATAAAGAAAATCTTGGAGGACTTCAAGAAAAATATTAACAGCAACACAATTATAGTAGGGGACTTTAACAGCCCACTGTCAAAGATGGACAGATCTTCCAAACAAAATATCAACAAAAATATTGTGGCATTGAACAATACCCTAGATGAAATGGACTTAACTGATCTATAGAGAGCCTTTCATCCCAGAGAATTCAAATACACATTCTTTTCTTTTCTTTTTTTTTTTTAATTTATTTATTGTTATTTAATTACAGTTGTATGCCTTTTCCCCCATCCCTTCACCCCACCCCAGGTGAACCCACTTCCCTCCCCCCTCTCCACCCTCCCCCTTGGATTTGTTCATGTGTCCTTTATAGTAGTTCCTGTAATCCCCTCTACCCACTGTCCCCGCCCCCACCCCCCCACCCCTGCCCTTGCTATTGTTACATTGTTCTTAACTTCAATGTCTCTGGTTATATTTTGTTTGCTTTTTCCTTCTATTGCTTATGTTCCAGTTAAAGGTGAGATCATATGGTATTTGTCCATCTTTGAAAACTTTCCATGTGCATTTGAAAAGAATGTGTATACAGGCTCATATACACATTCTTTTCAAATGCACATGGAAAGTTTTCAAAGATAGACCACATGATAGGACACAAAACAAGCCTCAACAAGTTCAAGAAATTTGAAATCATATCAAGCATTTTCTCTGACCACAAGGGACTGAAGCTACAAACAACCCTCAAGGAAAAGAGCCCAAAACACTCAAAAACATAGAGATTGAATAGCATGCTATTAAACAACAAATGGGTGAAGAATAAGATTAGGGAAAAAATTGAAAACTTTGTGGAAACAAATGAAAATGAACTCACAACAACCCAAAACCTATGGGACACAGCAAAGGCAGTCCTGAGGGGGAAGTTCATAGTGATACAGTACTACCTAAAAACAATAGAAACATTTCAAATAAACAACCTAACCCTACCCCTACAAGAACTCGAGGAACAGGAGCAAAGACAGCCCAGAGCAAGTAGAATGAAGGAAATAACCAAGATCAGAGCAGAATTAAATGACATAGAGACTAAAAGCACAATTTTAAGGATCAATGAATCCAGGAGCTGGTTCTTTGAAAAGATAAACAAAATCGACAAGCCCTTAAGCAGTCTCATCAAGAAAAAAAGAGAGGACCCAAATAAACACAATCAGAAATGAAAGAGGAGAGACTACAATGGATACCTCTGAAATACAAAGGATTATAAGAAACTATTACAAAGAACTATATATGAAGAAATGTAAAACCTCAATGAAATGGACAAATATCTAGAAAAAAATATAACCTTCCAAAACTGACTGAAGAAGAAGCAGAAAGCCTGAACAGACCAATAACACTTGATGAAATTGATACCGTAATCAAAAACTTCTGACACCCAAAAGCTCTGGACCAGATGGTTTCACATGGGAATTCTACAGAGCAATTAAGGAAGAGCTAACCCCCATCCTCCACAGTTTTTTTTTAAAAATTCAAGAAGATGGTAGACTCCCAAACTCATTTTATGAAGCCAACATCATCCTAATCCCAAAACCAGATAAAGACAAAACGAAGAAAGAGAACTTCAGGCCAATATCGCTGATGAACATAGATGCTAAAATCCTCAACAAAATACTGGCAAATGACATCCAGCAATACATTAAAAAGATCATACACCATGATCAAGTAGGATTCATCCCTGGGATGTAAGGATGGTACAATTAATAATACACCCCATAATAAAAAGCAAAGACAAAAACCACACGATCATATCAATAGATGCGGAAAAAGCATTTGATAAGATACAGCACCGATTTCTGATAAAAACACTCAGCAAAGTGGGAATAGAGGGAGCATTCCTCAACATCATAAAGGTCATATATGAGAGACCTACAGCCAACATCATACTCAATGGGTAAAAACTTACAGCTTTCCCACTAAGATCAGGAACAAGACAAGGATGCCCTCTCTCACCACTCCTATTCAACATAGTATTGGAAGTCCTAGCCACAGCAATCAGACAAGAAAAAGAAATAAAAGGCATCCAAATTGGAAAGGAGGAAACGAAACTGTCACTGTTTGCAGATGACATGATAGTGTACTTGGAAAATCCTATAGACTCCACCAAAAATGTATTCAACCTAATAAATGAATTTGGCAAAACAGTGGTGTACTAAGTCAATACACAGAAATCAAAGGCATTCCTGTACACCAACAATCATACATCTGAAACAGAAATCAGGGAAAAAATCCTATTTGATACAGCAACAAGAAAAATCAAGTACCTAGGAATGAACCTAACCAAGGAGGTAAAAGACCTGTACTCAGAAAACTACACAACACTGAAGAAAGAAATTAAGGAAGATACAAACAAATGGAAGCATGTACCATGCTCAGGGACTGGAAGAATGAACATCATCAAAATGGCCATACTACCCAAAGTGATTTATAAATTCAATGCAATCCCTATTAAAGTTCCCATGACATATTTCACAGAGAGAGAACAAACATTTCAGAAATTTATATGGAACCATAAATGACCCCGAATAGCTGCAGCAATATTGAGAAAGAAGAACAAGGCAGGAGGGATCACAATACCTGATATCAAACTGTATTACAAGGCCACTGTAATCAAAACAGCCTGGTACTGGCATAAAAACAGGCACATAGACCAATGGAACAGAACAGAGAGCCCAGAAATAAATTTAAGTCTTTACGGTCAATTAATATTTGACAAAGGAGGCAGGAGCATAAAATGGAGCAAAACTAGCCTCTTCAACAAATGGTGTTGGGAGATCTGGACAACTACATGCAAAATAATGAAACTGGAGCACCAACTTACACTGTGCACAAAAATAAATTCAAGGTGGATAAATACTGGTGGACTGGATTGAGAATGTTTTTTATTTTTGCAACTCTTGATTTTTTTTGTTAACTTTACATGTGATTTTTTTCTGATCAATAACAGTTAGTCATAAAATTCTCAGATATATTTTAAATAGCCATAATTTTTCTAAATTACTTCACTCATTACTTCAATAATAATTCACTTGATCATAATATATATACATTTTGTCAATTTGTAATTATGTCCATCTGGCCTGTTTCAAATGTCCCTTTATCTCAAGCCCAAGGAGCTGTCTTCCAGGAACAAAAAATACTTATTCATTCTTTTGTTTACTGTCTTGTTTGATATATAAGGTCTGTCCTGAAGGTATCCAGCCATGTAATATGAAAAATAGGGGCATTTATTGAAGAAGATACAAGAAGTATTGTAAGTAGGACAGTGATACCTTAATCCCCTTCAAAGTAAGCAACGTGGAACCTCACATAGTTGCCAACCTCTGCCCTGTATTTCCTTGAATCTCATTGACAGATTGAAATCTCTTCCCTTTCAAAGGTGATTTTAATTTTGGGAAAAGCCAGAAGTCGCTGCGTGCCAAACCCAGGCTGAAGGAGGGGCTGAGTCACCTGGATTATTTGATGTTTTGCCAAAATCTCTGTATGAGCTACAGTCTTCTGAATCATCCAAATAGTTTCTACAGAGGAATGTTCAAGCTTAACTCAAAATTTGATGCAGATTCATTGTTATGCTTGCCCAAATGTTTTGAATGCTATAACCACACAGTACACATGCTCACTCAGCAGCGTCTACAGCCCCCAATGACTAGTGAAGTGAAATCATCACTTTTCACATATATGCATTCCAGTCCATTCTTCTTGTCTGTCAAGTTACATTGATGTCACACAAACTGTTCTCATTATATTAACAATGGCTGGACTTTTTCTGGACAGACCTCATAAACTGAAACCAGAACAACTTACAATCATTTGCACTTCCATTTCTCTTCTTAGCAAATGCAGTGAATCACAGAAGTTAACATGGGATTCTGACATGGTCTTCTGTTACTCTCATAGAAGTAAAGAATGGAAACCAGGGAGTCCTGATGTCATAGGTTTGCATGATACGGTGGGGCAGGATGGAATGAGGTATCATTGTCGATTTTTCTGGCCTCTGCCTATCTCCAATACCCTTCTGCATTCCTGAAGATCTCCCACTCCTTCCCTTCCTGTCCCTTAAAGTAGCTCATTAAGTTGTAATCTTATTCCTGATTTGTCTGCTCTTTCATATAAACCAGCTCCTATCAAACCACTTTATATTAGAACACTGGAACTGTTCATTATGACTCCAAAAAAGCTCATTCTTTGAAGAAGGCAGAATTGACAACATGTATGAATTCCTCACAAATATTGTGGTGACCTTTGACCTTCTAAGACTTGCTTAACAATCTCATGAAATTATGATGTCATAGGCAAACTCAGTTTTATTTTGATAATTAAATGTGATATTTGTAGAGCAACTAGTATTGAAAAGCTACTTTATAATCTTGGTTATTTCCTCCTTTTTCAAGAAACAACTTTTTTGTAAAGAAAATAAGAAAATGTGTCATAAATAGAAAAAAATTGGTAGGATTGAAGCTTGAAAGTGATCATAGTTCTCTAGCTGCATTGTTTCAGTTGATTCCGTATGTACTGAACAGACCACAGCTTGTTCACCCTATCTCTCTACCTCACTAACTTGCCTTTGCAATCCATTCACCTTTCCTCTCTATAGGATAAACAATCCTTCATTGCTCTACGTGTATTACCTTCAGGCTTGAAAGTTACAATTTTGTCATTGACACCTAATTTAAAACATATCTTCATCCCTTTTCGGCCTTTTGGCTAAGATCAAGTGTAGTATCTGTTCTTATCAGTTTAAAATATAACCTCAGACTGACTTTCAAGATTCTGTGTGCTCATTAATGTAGGTGTCATTCTCACTGCTTCCCTGTAAGTCCTTCAAGTTCTCACTGAACTGCACTACTCACCATTCTCTGAACTTGGCCACTATGTCTAACTCTGCTTTGACCAGGTCTTGCCCACTGGAGGTGATGTCATCACTGTTTCAGCACCACTCAAGGAAAACCTACATGCTCTTAGGGCCTGGACTTTGTCAGATTTATAAAGTCTATCTCGATCAGGTTCAGTGATTCTTCCTAGTTTTGAATTGAGAAGTTTGTTAATGTTATGTAGGCCATCTCACTTCACACTAAGGATAAAATAACTAATGTTCAGATCTTTAAAGATTCTAACACTTTATATCTCTCCTAAATCCTATAGAATCTTTAGAAAACCCACTAAGTATACCAAAGACACTTGTGCATATTGTTTAGTTCCTGTTATGGACTGAGTTGAGTCGCACCAAAATTCAGATATTGAAATCCTAGCCCCCAGTGACTATATTTGGAGATAAGGTTTTTAAAGTGATAATGAAGGTTAAATGAAGTCATAAGGGTGGGGCCCTAGTCCAATAGGATAGTTATCCTTATAAGAAAGGGAAGACACACAGGAGTGTGCACACACAGAGAAAGATCTATGTGAGGACATAGCAAGAAGGTGGCTGTCTGCAAGCCAAGGAGAGAGGCCTCAGGAGAAACTAACTTTTCTAATATCTTGATTTTAGACTTCCATCCTGAAGAACTGCAAAAAAAGAAACTTTTGTTTTTCAATACTCTTCGTTTCTGTGGTATATTGTTATTATTGCCCTAACAAAATAATCCCCTATAAAATTAAAACTTCTTACTAATACTATATTTGAATCTCCCAGAGTTATAGGAATTTGGTTTAATAAATATTTATAGAATGACAAAATTTAATTATTGATGACTACTTTATACACACAAATACATTGTTTTAGGCCACCTACTAAGTCATGATTTTTCTTATTATTTCCTTCAAAGTCTGCTTACATCATAATCACTTTACTTAGAAATAAATTATTGTCTAAACTGATAATATATGCCTTTTAAAATGTGACTATCAATTTGTCTGTGTGAATTTCATCTTTCTTTACGTTTTATAAGAAGGTGTATGTGCTCCAGAGAGTGCTGTTTGTCCAGATAATGAATTAATATCCTTTGTCTATAAATACAACATGAATCTTTTTGAAACATGTGCCCTTTTGAAGTTATTTTAAACATCTTATTTAAATGACAATAAATAAAAATTAATACAGTTTCAAATAGGGCAGATAGACATAATTGGTCACAGATTAAAATGTATTTATATTATTGTCAATTGGGTTATCTTTGAAGCAAAAATGGTTGAGCGGAGCAATTTAGAAAAAAACTGTGATTACTTAATATAAATATAAGAATTTTATAATATTGTTTTATTCATCAGAAAAAAATCACATATAAAATTTAACCAAAAAATGTCAAGATTTTAAAGGACATATGTTCTCAAACAAGTCCACCATTGTTTAAGCAATCTAACATCATTATATGTCTTACTACCTTCATCTCATAGATGATATTTATTTTCAAGTGAATGAGATTACAGGGCTTATAATCATGGTTTTAGGACCTGAAGTACAATGAACAATATCATGTGTGACATATTCCTGTGGAGTCCAAAGATTTACTCAATATATTAGTTTCTACCTCTTCTTAAATTCATACTTTGTGACTATTCCGCAGCATCCTCACTGATGTAGAATATTTGAGGGTACACATTCAATTTAATAATTTTCATAAGGTCAACAGCCTTCTGAAATGATTAGCTGGACTAGTTTTCAAATGGTAACAAAACAAAACAAAAACTCATGCATCCTCATTATTTCAACAATTCAATTTAACCTCTGACCAAAAAATTCAGGTAATATTTAAAAATATATAGTAGTGTCTTTTCTACATGTGCTCTACCTTTCTCAACATTAGAAAATATCCCCATGTTAACTTACTATACATTGATTTTAATAGGCATGCTCTACAGAGCAATATGAATATTATTGGAAAATGTACAACACAATTTTCTACTCATGAAATGCTACAGAAAACTGCACATTTTATACTGACATGTGCCCCATCAATAATAGTGTTTTTATATCTTATTTGTAGCTATTGATCTCAACAACATAATGAAAAATTGATTGCACAAAGTGTACCATTTCTTAAGTACAAATTTCAATGTCAAATTATTTTTATCTATGCTTACCAATTATACATGAACTTATACATTTCTATGTGCTTGTTTTCACAAAACTCTACCAGAATAAATTAAATAAGACAAGAATCTTCTGAGAAAATAGAAACCAGGCTTCTTTCAGTAAAATATAGAATAACAATAAAAATTTTTAAAGGAATAAAAAGGTACTTTATATTTAAAAATATATATAATTTCAAAATTAAATACACTAGTTTCATACTAGTTTCATTATTTTCATTATAAAGAGAATTTACATCTTGATATATAGTATCACCTTCCTATGCAATTTAACAGTTTGAAATGAGGTATTATATCTTCTGAGGATATGAACACACACACACACATACACTCACACAAGCACACACACACAGAAAAATTATACGTACAGAAATCCATGCACTCATTTGCTACTCCACAAGACACTATAAATGAGATGCCTGTTGTTTATTATCTCTTGAGACCTTATTATTTTAGAGGGTACATCCTGCTAGGAAAATCTATAGGTATATGGTCTGACAAAACCTAAGAGGGGTATCATCTCTACTCATCATTGATGATCCCTAAATCCAATATCAGAGACACAGAATGAATTAGGTCAAAATTTACAAATCTAAACAAAATTCACACACTTTACACCCATTGCAAATTATACCCCTATAGTCTTCCAAGAAGCAGAGTCTAGAAAATGAGAAAACTCATTTTATATATTAATTTATTCTTTTTATGTTATTTTAAACGGAAACCATTTATTAAAAAGTTTTCAGGGTTTTGCTCTGAGATATGTAAATTTAAAAACATAAATATATTATTTAATAAAATGCATTAATAAAAGAAAAGACAAAACATATATTCCCTGATAAACAAATTTCTACCATGTATGTGCAGTGATATGGTATTGTGCCATACAAAGATTGTAATCAGCCTTATTCACAGTCACTGATAACTCAGTTTGGGAAATGAATTTTCCCTTTCAAACTTTTCCTTAAGTATACAACCTCCTTGAATCAATGACACCTATTTTTCAGTGGAGTTTTTAAGGTTATGGTATTTTTTAAAGATTTTTTGAGATCTAATTCGTATGCCATAAGATACATCTACTTATATTGTACAAGTCTATGGTTTTTGTTATGTCCACAGGATTGTGCAATCATCACTAAAATTTAATTTTTGAACATTTTCATTATCCTTAAAAATAATCTGTGTACATTCTCAGTTATTCATTTTTTCTCCCTCTGGAACCCCTAAATTATTCTGTGTCTGTTCCGGACATTCATATATATGGAATCACACAATATGTGGTCTTCTGTGTTGGCTTCTTTCATTAGCATAGTGTTTTCAAGGTTCATCTATATTGTAGCATACAAATATCTTCTTTCTTTCTGTGGAAGAGTATCATTTCATTATATGAATATACTACATTTTTTAAATTCATTTACCAGTTCTGGCTTATAGGAATAAGTCTGTGATGAGCATTTGTATCATTTTTTGTGAGGACATTTGTTTTTATTTATCATGGGTATTTACCTAGGGATGGAATTGCTGGGTCATATGGTAACGCTAATGTTTAACTTTTTGAGGAACTACAACTCTTTTCCAAGAGATTGCACCATTTTACATCCCCATCAGCAATATACAAAAGCCCCAATTTCTTCACAATTTTGAAAATAGATGTTATTGTCTTCATTTTTTATTATAGTCATGCTGGTTAGTGTGAAATTGTGTATTGTAACTTTGATTTGCATTTTCCTAATAAAAATAATGTTAATCATATTTTCATTTGCTTATTTGGTCATTTGTATGTCTTCTTTGGAGACATGTTTATTAAAATCCTTTTCCGTTATTATATTGAGTTTATGTCTTTTTATTGTAGAGTTGTAAGAGTTCTTTATATATTCTGGATTCAAGTTCTTATCAGATGCATAATTTTTAAATATTTCCTCTCACTATATTGTTTTTTAATTTACCAAGTTTATAAGTACCTACAATTCAAAGTCCTAGCATTGAAAATAGTAAACCAATATGGTAAACTCATAGCAAATGGAGTTGACTTGTCAGTTTTATGTGAAAGAGGTGACTACAATAGGATCTCAGAGAATGTGAAATAGAAGTGTAACATGTACTGATACAGGCTGGATTACTGTTGTACTATCCCAATTTTCAATTTACTTAACAAAAGCTTCAGAAAACTGTCAAGTGTCAAAGTCAGTATAATGTCAACAGAAATCTGTGAAAGGGTGTAAGTAAATGAATACTAGAGAAAAATGTAAGTACTAAAACAAGGATTCCTGGAGGGAAGCTGAAGTGCTATAGCAACTGAGTAAGATGAAACTAGCAGATTTGACTAAGGGAAAGTCAAAATTGTAACACTTTGCTATGGACAGATGGGGGCCCAGAAGGTAGCTTGGAGTCAAAATAGAGCACCAAACACAGGAATAACTCATGACAGACCAGATGAAATCAAATGCATGTTTATAAAAAGATAATTATTTTAGAAGAGGATCTAAATAAAGTTTCCTCAGCTGTGAAGGGTTCAAAGCAACAATTATTTGCATTCTCTTAATTTTTCTTTTCCTGACAGTGATGGTCCAGTTGAGAGCAGCAACATTTTACTGCTTAATGGTTCATTGCTCTCTGAATAAATGACTGTTCCACTGTGGAAGACTGAAAACTAATCAAGAAGTCATAATTATATGTAGGTTTGGAACTGTGACCCTATCACTTATTCATTCATCCATCCATCTCATAAGTGCTTAATAAATAATCTTGTGTATCTGCAACTTTTTGAGATGCTGGGTTTATAACATTAACCAAAACATAGATCAAGATCTCTAGCAGTGTATAGATTAGTGAGGGAGATTACAAATTAAAACCTAATTTTGAGTAACAAAATTTTATTTCCCTAATGGCATAACACTGTTCTTTCTGGAGTCCAGAAGTTCTAACCACCAGGAAGTCATGAGTCAGTCTGATTATCCCAAAGAAGTGCATTGAAAAAGATAGAGAATGAAAGAAGGTGGTCTCATACCTTGCAGGTATGGTGCTTGGCTCTTTCAGTTCTCCTTGCAAATAAACACAACATGTGCACTCAGAGGTTTGTTCAAAAAGTATGGATACATATTACAGAAAGGGGTGGGGAGGAAAATATCTTGTCATTATTATTATGGCTCCTTCATTTATCATGACATGGAAGAAAGAGCTCAGACCTTAAGCAAGTTGCCTTGGTTTACATCTAAACTCTGTTACTTAGCAGATGTATAACATTTAGGCAAGTAACTAAATTTCTGTGTCCCTTAACATCTTTGTTTGTAAAAATGGGATAAAACTAGCACCTAGATTATAAAGTTGTTATGTGTGTTGAAAGTGAATAAAAGTGTAGAGTTTGTGGGACAGGACCTAGATCATAGAAAGCACTCAAAAGATTTTATCTCTGTTCAGATTTAGGGCCTCAACTGAAACTTTTTTCTAAGAACAGCTGACTTGTCTTTTAGGATGAAACTTGTGTGTGAAGCAGGAGTTTGGGGGCCATGATGGTGGCAAGGGGACCCTCTCTTTATGGAATTTTATTGCATAGCTGGCAAGGAAGGATGTTCTCCATTGGTAACTTCAGGAAAGGGGCATCTGTGTTGCTTGGAGCTATTGCCAAGTGACATTTGTGGAGGAACTGTTTTCCTTCTTTCATTCCCCAAAAATGTTGTGACAGCTTATTCTATCTCATTACTGTGTTTTACTTCTTCATGAAACGTATGCTCATCTGGAATGATCTTGCTTGTTTCCCTCTTTTGTCTCCTTCATATGAGAATATAAACTCTGTGAGTGCAGCACTGTCCAGGGTTATATCCCCAGGGCCTCATGTGGCACATTACAGGTGAACAGTAAATATTTTTTGAATGAATTAATGCCCAATGATATGCTAGCATGGATGTGCAGGGATGTTCGCTATCACTCTACCTTCTGTTCGGGAAGAAGATATGTGAACATATACTCCCAGCTCAAGATTGGATTAGGATAACCCAGCATGTTCCCATCCTCTCAGTGGAGACAAGCTGTCTCAGTTGCCCAAAAGTTTAATACACTACTCACTGAACACAATATTTCTGTTTTGTTTTCTTTTCTCCTAGATAGATTCATGTAACATCTGGTCATATATAGAGGCAAGCAATGTTATACTAGGAAAATGTATAACTCAGATGTTTAGCTTCTATGTGTATCAGTTTGAATACTCCTCTCCTTCTGTGGGAATGATACCCTTAGTGCTAATGGCATTTACTAGAAAATTAACTTTACTATTCATTGACTAAGTTCATATTTTCATTCCAATATCTAAGTGTTTTCCTTAAGTTTTCTTCAGAAAAATAAAAGAGCAAAATGTCAAAATCAGGTGTTTTCTAATAAGATTTCTTTTTAAAAAATATTTTATTTATTTTCTGTTTAAACTGAAGGGAAGGGAAGGAGAAAGAGAGGGAGAGAAACATTGATCTGTGGTTGCCTCTCACACACTCCCTACTGGGGACTTGGCCCACAACCCAGGCAGGTGCCTTGACAGGGAATCAAACCAGTGACCCTTTGATTTGCAGGGAATCCACTGAGCCACACCAGCCAAGTCATAAGATGTCTTTTACATCAAGATTTTCCAGTTAAAAAGCTAGATGTCCTCTTTTCTTCTATTTTTATTGTCTATATCATTAACAACAAAATATACTAAAATAAACATCCTCATATATGTTTGAAAGACCCTCAAAATTTTAGTTTTAATTTGGTTTCAGATACCTCCTATAAGTGGAATCATGTAGTATTTGTCCTTCTGTGACTGGCTTAATTTCTAGAATATTATGGTTCATCCATGTTGTCACATATGGCAGGACTCCCCACATTTTTAAAGGTCGAATAATATTCTGTTATGTGCATATGTCACAGTTTTATTATACACTCAAATTTTTATGGACATAGGTTGTTTCCAAACCGTGGCTACTGTGAACAGTGCTGCAGTGTAGAAGCACAGAAGAAAATGGTGGATGCCAGGGATCAGGGGGAGGGAGACATAGGGAGTTCTTATTAAATGGTTATAAAGTTTAAGTTATGCTAAATAAATAAGTTCCAGAGATCTATTGTACAACATAGTACCTATAGTTGGCAATATAGTATTATATGCTTAAATAAAAAAAATAAAGGGTAGGTCTTATATGAAGTGTTATTACCACAATAAAAAATAAGCAAACAAAAATTTGGTTTAATCAACCTTTAATATCCACATTAAATGTACCTACTTCTGCTGGTATTTTAAAGAAAAATAACATAACACTTTTATAAATTTTTTATTTTTATTCAATTAGAGTTGTATGCCTTTTCTCCCGATCCCTCCACCCCACCCCAGCTGAACCCGCCTCCCTCCCCCACCTCCAACCTCCCCCCCAATGTTGTCCATGTTTCCTTTATAATAGTTCCTGCAATCGCCTCTTCACACTGTCCCCACCCTACTCCCCCCTGGCCACTACTAGATTGTGCTTAACTTCAATGTCTCTGGTTATATTTTGCTTTTTTCTTTTGTTGGTTATGTTCCAGTTAAAAGTGAGATCATATGGTATTTGTCCCTCACCATCTGGCATATTTCACTTAACATAATGCTCCCCAGTTCTATCCATGCTGTTGCAAAGGGTATAAGCTCCTTCTTTATCTATGCTGCGTAGAATTCCATTGTGTAAATATACCATAGTTTTTGGATCCACTCGTTTGCTGATGGGCACTTAGGTTGCTTCCAGTACTTGGCTATTGTCAATTGTGCTGCTATGAACATTGGGGTGTACAGGTTCTTTTGGATGGGTGTTTCAGGGTTCTTAGGATATAATCCCAGCAGCGGAATTGCTGGGTCAAAGGGCAGTTCCATTTTTAGTTTTCTGAGGAAATTCCATATTGTTTTCCACAGTGGCCTCACCAGTCTGCATTCCCACCAACAGTGCACTAGGGTTCCCTGTTCTTCGCATCCTCTCCAACATTTGTTTGTGGATTTGTTTATGTTGGCCACTCTGACTGGTGTGAAATGGTAACTCATTGTGCTTTTAATTTGCATCACTCTGATTGCTGGTGATGCCCAGTGTCTTTTCATATGTCTCTGGGCCCTCTGTATGTCTTCCTTGGAGAAGTGTCTGTTCAAGTCCTTTGCCCATTTTTTAATTGGGTTGTTTGTCTTCCTGGAGTGGAGTCGTGTGAGTTCTTTATATTTTGGAGATCAGGCCCTTGTCTGAGGTATCATTAGCAAATATGTTTTGCCATACTGTTGGTTCTCTTTGTAATTTGGCGCTATTTTCTTTAGCCATGCAGAAGCTTTTTATTTTGATGAGGTCCCATTTCTTTATTCTTTCCTTTATGTCCCTTGCTTTAGGGGACATGTCTGTGAGGATGTTGCTGTGTGGAATGTCTGAGCTTTTCCTGCCAATGTTTTCCTCTGGGACTTTTATGGTGTTACGACTTACATTTAAGTCTTTCATGCACCTTCAATTTATTTTTGTGTATGGCATAAGTTGGTGATCGAGTTTCATTTTTTTGCATATAGCTGTCCAGATCTCCAAACACCATCTGTTGAAGAGGCTATTTTTGTTCCACTTTATGCTCCTGCCTCCTTTGTCAAATATTAATTGACTGTAAGGACTTGGTTTTATTTCTGGGCTCTCTGTTCTGTTCCATTGGTCTATGTGCCTGATTTAAGGCCAGTACCAGGCTGTTTTGATTACAGTGGCCTTATAATAAACTTTGATATCAGGTATTGTGATCCCTCCTGCTTTGTTCTTCTCTCTCAAAATTGCTGCAGGTATTCGGGGGAGTTTATGATTCCATATGAATTTCAGAAGTGTGTATTCTATATCTGTGAAATGTGTCATGGGTACTCTAATAGGGATTGCATTTAATCTATAAATCACTTTGGGAAGTAGGGCCATTTTGATGATGTTAATTCTTCCAATCCATGAGCATGGTACATGCTTCCATTTGTTTGTGTCTTCCTTAATTTCTTTCTTCAGTGTTGTGTAGTTTTCTGAGTACAGGTCTTTTACCTCCTTGGCTAGGTTGATTCCTAGGTACTTGATTTTTCTTGTTGCTATATCAAATGTTTTTTTTTTTTCCTGATTTCTGTTTCTGCACTTTCGTTGTTAGTGTATAGGAATGCCTTTGATTTCTCAGTACTGATTTTGTATCCAGCTGTTTTGCCAAATTCACTTATTAGGTTGAGTAGTTTTTTGGTTGAGGCTATAGGATTTTCCAAGTACACTATCATGTCATCTGCAAACAGTGACAGTTTCTTTTCCTCCCTTCCAATTTGGATGCCTTTTATTGCTTTTTCTTGTCTGATTGCTGTGGCTAGGACTTCCAATGCTATGTTGAATAGGAGTGGTGAGAGAGGGCATCATGTCTTGTTCCTGATCTTAGTGGGAAAGCTGTAAGTTTTTGCCCATTGAGTATGATGTTGGCTGTATGTCCCTCATATATGGCCTTTATGATGTTGAGGAATGCTCCCTCTATTCCCACTTTGCTGAGTGTTTTTATCAAAAATGGGTGCTGTATCTTATCAAATGCTTTTTCCGCATCTATTGATATATTCATGTGAGTTTTGTCTTTGCTGTTGTTGATGTGATGTATTATGTTTATTGATTTGCGAATACTGTACCATCCTTGCATCCCTGGGATGAATCCCACTTAGTCATGGTGTATGATTTTTTTAATGTATTGCTGGATGCGGTTTGCCAATATTTTGTTTAGAATTTTAGCGTCTATGTTGATCAGCAATATTGGCCTGAAGTTTTCTTTCTTTGCTGTGTCTTTATCTGGTTTTGGGATTAGGATGATGCTGGCTTCATAAAAAGAGCTTGGGAGTCTTCAATCAGTTTGGATTTTTTGGAATAGTCTGTGAAGGATAGGGGTTAGCTCTTCCTTAAATGCTTTGTAGAATTCTCCTGTGAAATCATCTGGTCCAGGGCTTTTGTGTGGTGGGAGTTTTTTAATGACTGCTTCAATTTTGTTTGCTGTTATTGGTCTGTTCAGGTTTTCTGCTTCTTCTTCATTCAGTTTTGGAAGATTATATTTTTCTACAAATGTGTCCATTTCATCTAGGTTTTCAAATTTCTTGGCATACAGTTCTTTGTAGTAATTTCTTACAATCCTTTGTATTTCTGTGGTATCAGTTGTAATCTCTCCTCTTTCATTTCTAATTGTGTTTATTTGGATCCTCTCTCTTCTTTTCTTGATGAGCCTACTTAAAGGCTTGTCGATATTTTTTATCTTTTCAAAGATCCAGCTCCTGGATTCATTGATCCTTACAATTGTACTGTTAGTCTCTATTCTGCTCTGATCTTGGTTATTTCCTTCCTTCTGCTTGCTCCGGAATGTCTTTGTTGTTGTTCCTCCAGTTCTTGTAGGCGTAGTGTTAGGTGTTTGTTTGAAATATTTGTATCTTTTTAAGGTAGGCCTGTATTGCTATGAACTTCCCTCTCAGGACTGCCTTTGCTGTGTCCCATAGGTTTTGGGTTGTTGTGAGTTAAATTTCATTTGTTTCCAGAAAGTTTTTGATTTCTTCCCTTATCTCGTTCTTGACCCATTCATTGTTTAATAGCATGCCATTTTGTCTCCATGGCTTTGAGTTTTTTGGGTTTTTACCTTTGGGGTTGGTTTCTAGTTTCAGTCCCTTGTGGTCAGAGAAAATGCTTGATATGATTTCAATTTTCTTGAATTTGTTGAGGCTTGCTTTGTGTCCTATCATGTGGTCTATCTTTGAAAAAGTTCCGTGTATACTTGAAAAGATTGTGTATTTTCCTTCTTTGGGATGAAAAGCTCTCTATATGTCCGTTAAGTCCATTTCCTCTAGAGTATTGTTAAGTGACACAATATCCTTGTTGATATATTTTTTGGAATACCTATCAACTTTTGATAGGTGGGTTTTAAAGTCCCCTACTATAATTGTGTTGCTGTCAATACCTTTCTTGAAGTCCTCCAAGATTTTCTTTATGTATTTGGGTGCTCCTATGTTGGATGCATATTTATTTACAATGTTTATGTCTTCTTGTTGGATTCTTCCTTTGAGTATTATGAAATGACCTTCTGGGTCTGTCCTTATGGCCCTTCTTTGGAAGTCTATTTTGTCTGATATGAGTATTGCTACCCCTGCTTTTTTTTCCTGTCCGTTTGCTTGGAAAATTTTTTTCCAGCCCTTAAATTTCAGTCTGTTTAAGTCTTTTGTCCTGAGATGGGTCTCTTGTAGGCAGCATATGTCTGGGTCATGTTTTCTTATCCATTCAGCTGTTCTATGTCTTTTGATTGGAGCATTTAATCCATTTATGTTTAAGGTTATTATTGATAGGTAGTTATTCATTGCCATTATTTCCTACCTGTGTTCCTCTGTCTTTCTCTTTTCCTTCCTTTCCTTAAAGCAGTCCCTTTAGCATCTCTTGCAGAGCTGGTTTGGTGGAGCTGTATTCTTTTAGACTTCTTTTGTCTGGGAAACTCTTTATTTGGTCTTCTATCTTGATTGAGAGCCTTGCTGGGTAAAGTAGTCTTGGTTGCAGGCCTCTGGTTCTCATTACTTGGAATAGTTTTTGCCATCCTCTTCTGGCTTGGAGCGTTTCCATTGAGAAGTCAGTTGCTAACCTTATTGGGGCTCCCTTGTATGGTACTTCCTTTTTCTTCCTTGCTGCCTTTAAGATCCTCTCTTTGTCTTGGAAATTTGCCATTTTAATTATGATGTGTCTTGCAGTGGGTCTCTTTGGGTCCTCTTGCTTGGGACTCTCTGTGATTCCTGGATTTGGGTGACTTTTTCTCTCATCAGATTAGGGAAATTTTCCATCATTACTTTTTCAAACAGGTTTTCTATCCCTTGCTCTTCTTCTTCTTCTGGTATTCCTATTATACGGATATTGTTACGTTTCATGTTGTCCCGCATTTCCCTTAATCCCTCTTCATTCTTTCTGCGCCTCTTTTCCTTTTCTTGCTCTTTCTGGGTGTTTTCTTCTACTTTGTCCTCTAGCTCGCTGATCCGATCCTCTGCTTCATCAAGTCTGCTTTTCATTCTTTCTACTGTATTCTTCCATTCAGAAATTGTATTCTTCATTTCCTCTTGGCCCTTGTTGATAGTTTCTATTTCCTTTTTCATGTTGATATAGTTTGCAGTGAGTTCATTGTAGTTTCCCTGTAGTTTCTGGTAGTTCTCTTTGAGCTCAGTGAACTCAGTTAGCTTCCTGATAACCATTGCTTTGAACTCAGTGTCTGACAGTTGAGTTGCCTCTTTTTCATTTAGCATTGTTTCTGAGGCTTCCTCCTTTGCTTTCATTTGGGTATTGTTTCTTTGTCTCCCCGTTATTTGTGAGACTCTTCTAGTTAGCCTCTGATTCTTAAATTTATCTATTCTGACTCCCTGGGTTTATGGTATGAGCTTCTATGATAGAATGTCAATGGGATTCAGTGGTACTGTCTCCTTAATCTCCTGTGCTCATTGGTCTTGAGCTGACGTTTATGGGTGTAACATGGTCTAACTCTGGTCACCCACAGGTTAGGAATTGCTCCTTAACTCCTCCCAAAAATGTCAGCTACTGATATTTGAGTTATAATCCAGACCTGCCTTTTAATGATCTAAACTCATATTGAAATTGTTCCTTGCACACTAACATTCTGCTCTGATGCGTATCCTGGCCAGCAGGTGGTGACAATAGACAAATACACATGCGCTACCGAGTTCTGTGGAGGAAAAGGGAGGGCTTGGTGACTCACAAAAGGAGAACTCAAACTCTTTCGAAACAATAGAAGAGGAGTAAACACTTCCCAACTCAGTTTATGAATCCACCATTACTCTTATGCGAAAATCAGAGAAAAGTACTAAAAGAAAATTAGAAGACAATATCCCTGATGAATGTAGACAGAAAAATCCTCAACAATATACTTGCAAAAATAATCCAACATTATATTAAGAGGATTATACACCATGATCAATGAAATTTATCACTTGAGAAGCCATAATGTTTCAACATATGTGAATCAATAAATATGATAATCTCAAAATATGTAAATAAAGGTATTTGACAAACATTAGCATTTTGTCATGGTAAAATTTCTCAACAAGTCAGTGTACAAGGAATGTACTCCAAGATAATAATAAATGTATATGACAAGTAGACGGTGCTCATTGGCAAAAAGCCAAAACTTTTGTTCTAAGATTAGTAATAAGACAAGGATGTTCACTCTCACCACTTTTATTCAACAGATAGCATTAGGAGTTCCAACCACAACAATTAATCAAGAAATAGCAAAGACATCTAAATCGAAAAGAGAGAAGTAAAATTGTCTCTGTGTCTATATATATATTTACATAATGATTTCACCAAAAAAACTCTTAGAACTAATTAATGGAAACAGTAAAGTTGCAAAATACAAAATCAACATAAAAACTAGTTATGTTTTTATACTTGAAGAATTAACTCTTGAAAAGAAAGATGAAGAAAACTATCTCATTTAACAAAGCCTCACAATGAATAGAATACTTAAAAATAAAACTACAAAGGTGATAAACCTATACACTGAAAACTGTAAGACACTACTTATTTGAGGAAGACATAAATAAATAGATAGTCTGCATCCATGGATTCAAACAATTAATGTTGTTAAAATGCTCATACTACCCAAAGTAATCTACAGTTTCAAAGTGATCTTTATCAAAATTTCATTGGCATATTTAATAAAAATGGAAATATAATCCTAGAATTCATTAAAAATTTGACAAAAGACCCTGAAAAGACAATGCATCTTGAGAAAGAACAAAGCTGTAGGCATTGCACACTCTTATTTCAAACTATATTACCAAGTCAAAATAAATAGCATATTACTATGCTAAAACCAGACAAATAGAACAATTGAACAGAATATAAGATATAAACAGACATGTATAAGATCAAATAACCTTTGGCAAGGGGACCAAGACCACACAATGAAAACAGGACATTCCCTTCAATAAATGGTACTGAGAATATTGGCTAATAACATGCAGGAGAATAAACTGGACCCCTAACTTACACCAGTCACAAAAAGTAACTCAAATTGGATTAAAGACGTAAACATAGGACCCAAAACTTTAAAACTAGAAGAAAACATGGGAAAAGCTTTTTGACATTGGTCTTGGCAATGATTTTTTGATGTGACACCATAAACGTAGGCAACAAAAGTAAAGAAGAAAAAAAAAGAGGAGAAAAATGAGAAGGAGGAGAAGAAAAAAATGAAGAATAAGGAGGAAGAGGAGAAGGGGGAGGAAGGAGTAAAGGGGAGAGGGAGGAGAACAAGAGAGAAGAAAAATATATCAAACTAAGAAGTTTCTGTACAGAAAAGGAGGCAATCAATGAGATGAAAAGGCAACATATAGAAAGAAGAAAATATTTGCAAACCATATACCTGATATTCAAAATATATAAGGAACTTATACGATTAATATCAAAAGCCAAATACCCTAATTTAAAAATGGGCCAAGGTCCTAAATAGACATTTTTCCAAAGAAGATATACAAATGACCACCAACAGGTATATGGTGTTCAACAACACTAATCATCAGGGAAATGCAAATCTCACCACAATTAGATATCACCTTATATTTGTTGGAATGGCTTTTATAGAAGATAACATATAACAAGTGTCAGCAAGGATTTATGGAAAGGGCCCCTCCCTTGTACAGTGCTAAAGAAAATGTACATTGGAAGAGTGGAAAACAGTATGGAATGTTCCTTTAAAAATTGAAAAATAATTTTCAATAACTACCATATAATCTGGCAGTTTCATTTCTGGGTATATACCCTAAGGAAATAAAATCAGCATCTCCAAGAGAGATATGCACTGTCATGTTCATTGAGGTATTATTTAAAATAGTTAAAATAGTTAAAATAGTTTAAATAACTTGTTTCTAATGATGATAGAATAATGGAGAATATATATATAGCCTGTACCCATAATCACCATCAAATTGTATTTGGTTTGATCATTAGGGCTTTAGATTATTCATTTTTTCTATTTAGTACATAGTGGGCAATCAATAAAAATTAAATTAAAAATGTACTAATGAAAATTATTCAAACTTAATGAAATAAATGAAACCTATGGTAAAGGTATGCAATATTTCATAATACTAGAAATCTCAGCCACTAATGCTATGGACAGCTATGTGTTTATAACTAGCTTATAGTAATATTAATACTATAGGGTATGTTCAGCCCATGAGCATCTGTTTTAGAAGGATAGTGCAAATATGAGGAAGCCACATTGGCAATAAAAAAAGATGTAAGAGACAATTCATCTGGTCTCTTTCATCTAAAAAATAGTCTGTTGTCCTATGAGTGAGGAGTTGGCACATGACAGATAAGAAAACATAAGAACAGTCAGGGTCAATTTGTACATGTCCTTCAACTTAATGATAAGACAATAACAGCAATTATTGCCTTGAATTTATTTGTTTCCTTAATTGGGAGTAATGTGTTGTAAAAGAAAAGGGCAAATAATAAAATCCTATAAGGCTCAGTAGATCTCTGGGCTGCAAATATTTCTTGTAGTTTTAAATAAAGTATTGTGTTGAATTACTTTTCAGTTGGTCATTTAATTATTAGAATGTTTTCAGCTTTATTGAAGTATAATTGACAAAATTGTACCTGTTTAAGGTATATAATTAATGACGACATGTCTATGTTATGAAATCATTACCACAATAAGGTTAAATAACACATTTATCTTTAGTACATTTGTACCTCCTTTTTCAAGAGTGCTCTCCCTGTTAGATTTCTTCACCTCTCTTAAAATTTGGAATAACTTAAAAAAATTTTTTTGTTTGTTTGTATAATTTATTTATTTTTTTTATTGTTATTCAATTACAGTTGTATGCCTTTTCTCCCCTTCCCTCCCCCCACCCCGGCTGAACCCACCTCCCTCCCCTACCCCCACCATCCCCCCCGATTTTGTCCATGTGTCCTTTATAGTAGTTCCTGAAATCCTCTCTTCCCACTGTCCCCACCCCACTCCCCTCTGGCTATTGTTAGATTGTTCTTAACTTCAATGCCTCTGGTTATATTTTGTTTGCTTTTTTCTTCTATTGATTATGTTCCAGTTAAAGGTGAGATCATATGGTATTTGTCCCTCACCCCCTGGCTTATTTCACTTAGCATAATGCTCTCCAGTTCCATCCATGCTGTTGCAAAGGGTATAAACTCCTTCTTTCTCTCTACTGCGTAGAATTCAGAAAACAGTATGGAATTTCCTCAGAAAACTAAAAATGGAACTGCCCTTTGTCCCAGCAATTCCGCTGCTGGGATTATACCCTAAGAACCCTGAAACACAAATCCAAAAGAACCTGTGCACCCCAATGTTCATAGCAGCACAATTTACAATAGCCAAGTACTGGAAGCAACCTAAGTGCCCATCAGCAAATGAGTGGATCCAAAAACTATGGTATATTTACCCAAGGGATAACTTATTTTGTGTTTGCCTATTATTCCTGGCTAAGTCATCAATAATATCTATACAACATTATATCTAAAATTTGGGAATTAAAGAGTATTAGCATGCAAATATAGTGTAGGATGTTGAAGACTTAAGGGTATATGTAAGGGTGTGAATATACACACACACATATATTTAATAGAGGGTCTTGAAGACCCAAACACTTTCATCATCTAAAAGAATACAATAGTGGAAAGGTATACAAAGGAGTTGATACCCTGTAAAAGTAGAAAGCAAATGCCACCAGATATAGACACTTGCTGAGCTTTGTGATGCCGTGGCTCTTGCTTTTGAGAACCTTCGTTTGGATGAGAACCAAAAAGGATCTGTTCCTTACCAATAAAATCAGGAATATTTGAGTTGCAGCAAATGTTGTAGGGCCAGTGACTTGGTTTTAAGAGCAGTATTCTACAGGGCATAAGAGACAGTAAAAAAAAAAAAAAATAGAATTAGAATTCGGGAAGATGGCGGCAACATAGGTGGGAGCTGAGTCCACTTCCCCTCAACGCCAGGGAAATACCTAGCTGATCTGAGGAGCAGAGCGAATAGCCAACAGTATTCCAGCATATACGAAGATCAGAGACCAAAGATAGAGGACATTGAAAGATCTGACGGTAAGAAGAGTGCTTAAGGACAATAAGGTCCCCGGGACCCAGGACCTCGCGGTACAAGGGCAGCAGAAGCGCCAGCCCAGGCACAGGGGCTGCTGCAGGAGTCTTGGGAGAGGGCCAGGCTGAGCTGTGAGCAGCCAGGTGCTTGATTGGACCAGGGGGGCTTGAAAAGGAGGAATTTCTCAAAAAGAAAAAGAAAATAGAGACACTCAGGGGCTAGTTAGAGAACTCTCGGTAGTAGCCGAGGCCCCTGGCGCCCCTCCCCCCTCCGCCCCTGGACTGCGGGATAAGCAGCACCGGAGTCACGGCGCTCACCTGAGGTCCGGTTGCGTGCGCGCTCGCAGATTAGCGAACGGGGCCCATACATGAAACCCCGGAGGGGCGCCCACACCTGAAACCTCCGAGATCATTTGGAGCAGAGGCTAGCTGCTCCACCCACAGGCCCAAAACCTCGGAACCTAGTGCAAAACCTCGGAACCTAGTGCCGCGTGATTCAGTCCCAGGGTGGCCCCGCCTGCCTGCCCCAGAGACTCAAGCCCAGGGCGGCTGGATCGGGCCCCAAAGCACAGAGCCTCTGGCTCGGCTGGCTGCGCGCTCACCAAGCGCAGGGCTGGCTGGATGCGCGTTTTCCAAGCACAAAGCTGCTGGCGAGTGTCCTAACCCGAAGGCTGCTGAATCCACCACCTGCGCGCCAGCGTCCAAAGCCCAGGCGGCTTGATCTCGGCAGCTGCACGCTCAGAGCACAAAGCAGCTTGAGAGCTTCACAAACCCAAAGCCGCTGGATACCCCTGCTGCATTTGCACAAATGCCAAGCCAAAGCGGCTGGAGCCACCACTTGCATGTCCCAAGAACAAAGCTGCTGGATTGGCTGATCAACGGCCTGATTGCCTGCCAGGGACCACACCTACAAGGCCTACCTAACACTTGCCCACCCTGCAGGGCCTACTAGCTCTCTAGTACAAAGGCAGAACACCCAGCAGAGGGGAGCTACAGTGATAGGAGAGTCTGCAGGCTGAACAACAACGAAAAGTGTGACCCAGGAAGGGAGAAAAGTGAAACCAATCCTTCCAACCACACCCTCCCGTTGCACAGACAGGACACCAGCAGAACTAACATGACGGGTTTACAGCCAGCAGAAGATTTTTTTTTCTTTTTTATTTTTTTTTCCTTTCCCCCTGAATTCCTTCTTCCTATCTCTCTTTTTTTTCATTCCTTCTTCCTCCCATCCTTTACCATTTTTATGTCTTCTTCCTGCCTTCTTTTATCTAATTCTATATTTTAATTTTTGTTAAAATTCCTTCTTATCTTGCCTCCGATCTTTCTTTATTCCTTCTTCCCTCCTTCATTCCTTTCCTCCTTTTCTATTTCCTTTTTCCCTCCTTCCCATCTTTTTTTTTTTTTTTTCGTTACTTTCTCCCCCCCTTTCTCTTTTTCCCACAGGTGAGACAACAAAACCTGGAGTGCTGAAAAGACTAGAGTTAGACCGTGTTAAACAAATAAACGTCAGCTCAAGATCAGTGAGCACAGGAGATTAAGGAGACAGCACCACTGAATCCCATTGGCCTTCTACCATAGAAGTTCATATCATAAACCCAGGGAGTCAGAACAGAGCAATTTAAGAAGCAGAGGCCAACAAGAAGAGCCTCACAAACAATGGGAAGACAAAGAAACAATTCCCAAATGAAAGGAAAGGAGGAAGTCTCAGAAAGAATACTAACCGAAAAAGAGGCAAGTCAACTATAAGATACTGAGTTCAAAGCAATGGTCATCAGGAAGCTCACTGAGCTCTCTGATCTCAAAGAGAACTACCAGAAACTACAAGGAAACTACAATGAACTCACTGCAAACTATATCAACATGAAAAAGGAAATAGAAACTATCAACAAGAGCCAGGAGGAAATGAAGAATACAATTTCTGAATTGAAGAACACAGTAGAAGGAATTAAAAGCAGACTTGATGAAGCAGAGGATCGGATCAGGGAGCTGCAGGACAAAGTAGAAAAAAAAAAAAACCCAGAAAGAGCAAGAAAAGGAAAAGAGGCTCAGAAAGAATGAAGAGGCAATAAGGAAATGCAGGACAACATGAAACGTAACAATATCCGTATAATAGGAATACCAGAAGAAGAAGAAGAGCAAGGGATAGAAAACCTGTTTGAAAAAGTAATGATGGAAAATTTCCCTAATCTGATGAGAGAAAAAGTCACCCAAATCCAGGAATCACAGAGAGTCCCAAGCAAGAGGACCCAAAGAGACCCACTGCAAGACACATCATAATTAAAATGGCAAATTTCCAAGACAAAGAGAGGATCTTAAAGGCAGCAAGGAAGAAAAAGGAAGTACCATACAAGGGAGCCCCAATAAGGTTAGCAACTGACTTCTCAATGGAAACGCTCCAAGCCAGAAGAGGATGGCAAAAACTATTCCAAGTAATGAGAACCAGAGGCCTGCAACCAAGACTACTTTACCCAGCAAGGCTCTCAATCAAGATAGAAGACCAAATAAAGAGTTTCCCAGACAAAAGAAGTCTAAAAGAATACAGCTCCACCAAACCAGCTCTGCAAGAGATGCTAAAGGGACTGCTTTAAGGAAAGGAAGGAAAAGAGAAAGACAGAGGAACACAGGTAGGAAATAATGGCAATGAATAACTACCTATCAATAATAACCTTAAACATAAATGGATTAAATGCTCCAATCAAAAGACATAGAACAGCTGAATGGATAAGAAAACATGACCCACACATATGCTGCCTACAAGAGACCCATCTCAGAACAAAAGACTTAAACAGACTGAAATTTAAGGGCTGGAAAAAAATTTTCCAAGCAAACGGACAGGAAAAAAAAAGCAGGGGTAGCAATACTCATATCAGACAAAATAGACTTCAAAAGAAGGGCCATAAGGACAGACCCAGAAGGTCACTTCATAATACTCAAAGGGAGAATCCACCAAGAAGACATAAACATTGTAAATATATATGCATCCAACATAGGAGGACCCAAATACATAAAGAAAATCTTGGAGGATTTCAAGAAAGATATTGACAGCAACACAATTATAGTAGGGGATTTTAACACACCACTATCAAAAATGGACAGGTCTTCCAAACAAAATATCAAGAAGGATATTGTGTCACTTAACAATACCCTAGAGGAAATGGACTTAACTGATATGTATGGAGCTTTTCATCCCAAAGAAGCAAAATGCACATTCTTTTCAATTGTACATGGAACTTTTTCAAAGATAGACCACATCATAGGACACAAAGCAAGCCTCAACAAATTCAGGAAAATTGAAATCATAACAAGCATTTTCTCTGACCACAAGGGACTGAAACTAGAAACCAACCCCAAAGGAAAAAACCCAAAACACCCAAAACCATGGAGACTGAATAGCATGCTATTAAACAATGAATGGGTCAAGAACGAGATTAGGGAAGAAATCAAAAACTTCCTGGAAACAAATGAAAACGAACTCACAACAACCCAAAACCTATGGGACACAGAACAGGCAGTCCTGAGAGGGAAGTTCATAGCAATACAGGCCTACCTTAAGAAGTTAGAAACAGTTCAAACAAACAACCTAACCCTATGCCTACAAGAACTGGAGGAACAACAACAAAGACAGCCCAGAGCAAGCAGAAGGAAGGAAATAACCAAGATCAGAGCAAATTAAATAACATAGAGACTAAAAGCACAACTGTAAGGATCAATGAATCCAGGAGCTGGTTCTTTGAAAAGATAAACAAAATCGACAAGCCTTTAAGTAGGCTCATCAAGAAGAAAAGAGAGAGGATCCAAATAAACAGAATTAGAAATGAAAGTGGAGAGATTACAACTGATACCACAGAAATACAAAGGATCATAAGAAATTACTATGAAGACCTGTATGCTAAGAAATTTGAAAACCTAGATGAAATGGACACATTTGTAGAAAAATATAATCTTCCAAAACTGAATGAAGAAGAAGCAGAAAACCTGAACAGACCAATATCAGCAAACGAAATTGAAGCAGTCATCAAGAAATTCCCATCACACAAAAGCCCTGAACCAGATGGTTTCACAGGAGATTTCTACAAAGCATTTAAGGAAGAACTAACCCCTATCCTTCACAGACCATTTGAAAAAATCCAAACTGATGGAAGACTCCCAAACTCTTCTTATGAAGCCAACATCATCCTAATCCCAAAACCAGATAAAGACACAACGAAGAAAGAAAACTTCAGGCCAATATCGCTGATGAACATAGACGCTAAAATTCTCAACAAAATATTAGCAAACCGCATCCAGCAATATATTAAAAAGATCATCCACCATGACCAAGTGGGATTCATCCCAGGGATGCAAGGATGGTACAATATTCACAAATCAATAAACATAATACATCACATCAACAACAGCAAAGACAAAAATCACATGATCTTATCAATAGATGGGGAAAAAGTATTCCATAAGATACAGCACCCATTTCTGATAAAAACACTCAGCAAAGTGGGAATAGAGGGAGCAGTCCTCAACATAATAAAGGCCATATATGAGAGACCTACAGCCAACATCACACTCAATGGACAAAAACTGAGAGCTTTCCCACTAAGATCAGGAACAAGACAAGGATGCCCTCTCTCACCACTCCTATTCAACATAGTATTGGAAGTCCTAGCCACAGCAATCAGACAAGAAAAAGCAATAAAAGGCATCCAAATTGGTAAGGAGGAAATGAAACTGTCACTGTTTGCAACGACATGATAGTGTACATGGAAAACCCTATAGACTCCACTCAAAAACTACTCGACCTAATAAATGAATTTGGCAAAACAACTGGATACAGAGTTAATACCCAGAAATCAAAGGCATTCCTGTACACCAGCAACGAAACTGCAGAAACAGAAATAAGGAAAAAAATCCCATTCGATATAGCAACAAGAAAAACCAAGTACCTAGGAATCAACCTAGCCAAGGAGGAAAAAGACCTGTACTCAGAAAACTACACAACACTGAAGAAAGAAATTAAGGAAGACACAAACAAATGGAAGCATGTACCATGTTCATGGATTGGAAGAATTACATCATTAAAATGGCCATACTACCCAAAGCAATTTATAGATTCAATGCAATCCCTATTAGCGTACCCATGACATATTTCACAGATATAGAAAAAACATTGCAGAAATTCATATGGAACCATAAACGACCCCGAATAGCTGCAGCAATTTTGAGAAAGAAGAACAAAGCAGGAGGGATCACAATACCTGATATCAAACAGTATTTTGAGGTCACTGTAATCAAAACAGCCTGGTACTGGCATAAAAACAGGCACATAGACCAATGGAACAGAATAGAGAGCCCAGAAATAAACTCAAGTCTATACGATCAATTAATATTTGACAAAGGAGGCAGGAGCATAAAATGTAGCAAAAACAGCCTCTTCAACAGATGGTGTTGGGAGATCTGGACAGCTATGTGCAAAAAAATGAAACTCGATCACCACTTTACGCCATACACGAAAATAAACTCAAGATGGATGAAAGACTTAAATATAAGCCATAACACCATAAAAGTCCTTGAGGGAAACATTGGCAGGAAAATCTCAGACATTCCACACAGCAACATCCTCACAACATGTCCCCTAAAGCAAGGGACATAAAGGAAAGAATAAACAAATGGGATCTCATCAAAATAAAAAGCTTCTGCATGGCTAAAGAAAACAGCACCAAATTACAAAGAGAACCAACAGTATGGGAAAACATATTTGCCAATGATACCTCAGACAAGGGCCTGATCTCCAAAATATATAAAGAACTCACACGACTCCACTCCAGGAAGACAAACAACCCAATTAAAAAATGGGCAAAGGACTTGAAGAGACACTTCTCCAAGGAAGACATACAGAGGGCCCAGAGACATATGAAAAGATGCTCAGGGGGTATAGCTCAGTGGTAGAGCATTTGAATGCATATGAAAAGATGCTCAGCATCACTAGCCATCAGAGAGATGCAAATTAAAACCACAATGAGGTATCATCTCACACCAGTCAGAATGGCCAACATAAACAAATCCACAAACAAATGTTGGAGAAGATGTGGAGAAAAGGGAACCCTCGTGCACTGTTGGTGGGAATGCAGACTGGTGAGGCCACTGTGGAAAACAATATGGAATTTCCTCAGAAAACTAAAAATGGAACTGCTCTTTGACCCAGTAATTCTGCTGCTGGGATTATACCCTAAGAACACTGAAACACCAATCCAAAAGAATCTGTGCACCCCAATGTTCATAGCAGCACAATTTACAATAGCCAAGTACTGGAAGCAACCGAAGTGCCCATCAGCAAACGAGTGGATCCAAAAACTATGGTATATTTACACAATGGAATTCTACGCAGCAGAGAGAAAGAAGGAGCTTCTACCCTTTGCAACAGCATGGATGGAACTGGAGAGCATTATGCTAAGTGAAATAAGCCAGGAAGTGAGGGACAAATACCATATGATCTCACCTTTAACTGGAACATAAGCAATAGAAGGAAAAAGCAAACAAAATATAACCAGAGACATTGAAGTTAAGAACAATGTAACAATAGCCAGGGCGGGGGTGGGGGGGTGGGGGCGGGGACAGTGGGTAGAGGGGATTACAGGAACTACTATAAAGGACACATGGACAAAACCAAGGGGGAGGGTGGAGAGGTGGGTGGGATGTGGGTTCACCTGGGGTGGGGTGGAGGGATGGGGAGAAAAGGCATACAACTGTAATTGAATAACAATAAAAAAATAGAATTAGAGTTAGAAGAATTGTATCTTTATAGAACTTGTAGACATTAATATTTATTATGAAAATGTTAGCCATCCCAATTTTCACTTAGTTCTTGACAGTAAAAGCGATGGTCCTTAAGGAAAATTCATGTATCTCTGAAGAAATGGAGGTTTATCAACAAATATGTATTAGGACAATAAAATAAAAATTTCCAATATGAATAAAAGTCTGGGGCCAATGTGTATATGAACAGAATTGTTGTGCACATATAGAGCATATGCAGACCCCACATCAAAAAATGAGAAATTAGTTTCATTTATTTTTTTTAAACTGTTTTTTTCTTTTTAAGTAGAGTTTAACATTTTCTGCAAGGGAAGTAATGTGGCTGTGAATCTTTACTGAAGCAGGTACCTTATTTCTGCCCTTTGGAGCACCAATTCAAAAATATTTTCTTCTGCTGTCAGTTTTGGCTTTAGGCATTTCAGAATTAATAGACTGGGTTGAGTGAAGGGCATATTTGCAGCCTGTGTCGGATAAAAGTGAACAGAAATATGTTGTACATTGCCTCTTACTTGTTGTCTATCATCAGTTATATTTTCTGTCCTGTGATTTTATTTTTTGGCTAATTACATGCAGTGCTCACTTTGCTTTGGGTCTGTTAGAACACTATTCATGAAATGAGACCTCCTCAGTGCCTTATGTTAATTTATATATAGGTGAATAAATGTTTGTGGTAGATATTATAAAGAAAAAATATTTTGACAACTTTTTAAACATTTTTGGTTGTAGAGGGAAGTCTGTCTGAACAAGAAAGAATAAAGAGCAATGGCTGGTAACAGACATGGACAGGTGATCCCACATAAAACCCTAACAGGTTTAAAACAACATGGCTTTTGAATAATTTGAAGAAATATATGTTATAATCACTGGACCTTCATTATTCCATCCATCAAAAAGAGATAATTTATGTCTTAATGTATTTCTGTGTGTATCAACAAAGGTAAAAATTGGAAAGCTTGAAACAATCAACATAAACCCCTCAAAATCTACTTTAATGGAGAATTTTTCATTCTTTGTTCTTGCTATTTCTCAAAACATTGGGAGAAGTATTTAAAATGTAAATAATCTAAAACTACACAAATTTTTTGTATCAGAAGCAGGGCCAGCTTCATGGGCCCATAGGATCAATGAAGTCACACAGGGCCCATGCTCAGAATTGGGCCCACACTTGGTGTAATTCTCTGCATACATTTTCTTAAAATTTTTAATAATGTTTACAAGCCATGGTAATCAAAACAGCCTGGTACTGGGTTAAGAACAGACACATAGATCAATGGATCAGAATAGAGAGCCCAGAAACAAACCCATGTCTCTATGGTTAATTAATATATGACAAAAGAGGCAGGA